>NC_079496.1:97923674-98561383 GCF_030052815.1 Hevea brasiliensis
GGGCAGAAGACAGATGAGAAATTAATGGCTATTATGGGCAAAATCACTAAGGGAAAGAAAACTGAATATGAAGTGAAAGAAAATGGGTACCTGTACTATAAAGAAAGAGTGTGTGTACCAGATGATAAAGAGTGAAAACTAGTATTCTGAGAGAAGCACATAACAGTGTGTATGCTATACACCCAGGAAGCACAAAAATGTACCATGACCTAAAACTTCAATACTAGTGGCCGGGTATGAAGAAGGACATAGCTGACTATGTAACTAGATGCTTGACATGTCAGCAAGTCAAAGCAGAACATCAAGTTCCATTAGGTTTGTTACAGCCTATAAACATACTTGAATGGAAATGGGACCGAGTCATTATGGACTTTGTCAGTGGTCTACCTCTCACTCAGAAGAAGCATGATGCAGTATGGATGATTGTGGATAGTGACCAAATCAACACATTTTCTACCAATCAGAACTGACTACTCATTGGAAAAGCTAGCAAAATTGTACATCCATGAGATAAACTACATGGAATTCCACTTTTTATTATATCTGATAGAGACCAGAGGTTTACATCTTGATTTTGGAAGAAATTACAAGAATCCATGGGCACACAACTCCATTTTAATATGGCTTTTCATCCTCAGATAGATGGACAGTCAGAAAGAATAATTCAAGTCCTCAAGGATATACTGAAGAGTTGTGTTATTTAGTTTGAGGGAAGCTAGGATAGATACCTTCCACTAGCAGAATTTGTGTACAACAATAGCTATCAAGCTAGCGTATAAATGGTACCCTATGAAGCACTGTATGGGAGAAAATGCAGAACACCTGTATGTTGGACTGAATTGGGTGAAGATAAGCTAGTGGGATCAGACCTGGTAAAATAGACAGAGGAAAAGGTGAAACTAATAAAGGCCAATTTGAAAGTTGCCTCGGACCGACAAAAATCTTAAGCTGACTTGAAAAAAAGGGACATTGAGTATGAAGTTAGCGAGAAGGTATTTCTCAAAGTATCACCGTGCAAGAAAGTGTTGAGATTTGGGAAAAAGGGAAAATTAAGCCCTAGGTTCATTGGCCCATATGAGGTTATTGAACATGCGGAACCAGTAGCCTACAGATTAGCCTTACCACCTGAGCTGGACAAGATACATAATGTGTTCCATGTCTCGATGCTTAAAAGATACAGATCAGATGTGACACCCTTTACCCGTGTACAGTATATCCGAGTAAGCAATGTCACATGGTGTATCGGCACCCTCTATTTTAACTTAATCAATTTTTGTCATAGTTTTGAATATAGTTTATAAAATATAATTTATTTAAGCCATTTATCGAAATTATTATTTATTTGAGGTTTCGAAAATTTTAAAGAAAATCTGGCAGAGTGCCGGCTAAAAATGGAGAAAACAGTTCTTCGGAACCTGTTAAAAACACTTCCAATATTCATTTCTCATCATTCTCAAACTCTAGAGATCATCAAAATCTCAACATTTTTCAATTTCATTTCTCAATCATTCATCTCATATGATAATCATGTACAAATCACAAATAAACATTCACTTTTCCATTTATCAACACAATTTTCATTATTTACATGAAAATCAAAATACATTACATAAGTTTCATTTACACAAAGGAAAATAAAAATCAATTACAAAATACCAAAATGAAGCCTAGTGTCCTACCAATGCACTGTAGATGGTGAGGTGACACGGACACTGTGCAGAGCTGCAGGATGGACTCACCCAGTCTGCGGTTTTCTGGGCTCACGATCAGTATCTCCAGAACCTACGCGTGGCAAAAGCAACAAGCTAAGCAATGATGCTTAGTGGTGCAATAATAAAATAAAAGAAAATAGCAGAAAATAAATATGTATTGAATGTACATGTCTTATTTGTTTTGTATCTGTTATATTCATTTATTTCTTTAACTTTGTCCATTTTCATTCATTTAGTTGCCCAAGTAACCTATACTGAACGACTGGACTGGATAAACGGGTAAACTGGCACTGGGTATCAAGTACCTCGGGCCGTCACACCATCGGTCACATATGTATCTGCCGGTGTGCATCAGACTAACAACAAGTCAGAATAATATTAGGCACGAGGCCAAGTCTCAACACAATATAAAAATGGCTAAAAGCCATAAAATCACAGAATGGTATAATGCCATGTGCAGTACTACTAACTGAACCCTATTGGCATGCCAAACTATCCAAACCAATCTTGTTAGGTATACTAGGGCATTTGATACTTTTGAATTCTTCAAATTTTGAATTTCAAGTTTTGGTGTCACTATTTACCTCATTGGTCAACAAAAATGTTGACTTTTTGATAGAAAATAGGTACATTGGTTTTGACACTCCCAACATACCACATTTTGCATTCAAAACTTGTTGGCATTAAGTGTTAATACCATTTCTAAGTTTAAACCAAGGGAAGCAGAATTTACCAAATCTACAGTACAATGAACAGTGACTGCCACTACCTTGTTGGATAAGTTTTGGTCATAATTTGGGGTAGGTTTCTTCATGAAAGTTGTTTGTCTATGTCTTAACTTGTTGCTGTAAAAATTTCAGGTCAATTGACCATATCTACAGTGAGTTATGGCCAAATGAACAGTTACTGTTCATTTGGTCATTCTGCAGAACCTGTTTGCAGAGTATCTGGATTGGGGCCAATTTTTCGTCCACTTGCTTTGGTCTTTTGGACATGGTTTCTGCAGCAAAATTGTGCCATTATAAGTCTAGTTTCATGTCCAATTGGCCAAACACCAATTGGACCTACACAGCCAAAGTTATGGCTGTCTAAGTGGGCTAGAATCACAGCCACCCTGCTGCACTCACTAGGCAGCATACACATTTCACTTTGCCATGCTATATTTCAGTCCAAATTATAGTCAACTTACCCCAAATGGTCACTAATTGACCACTAGAATGTTCTTTAACAATTTCATAAGCCAAGTCCACATTTTACTCCCAAACCCTAGCTTCCCATTATGATTCACACAAGATGCCTTAATTTGCTAACTCATTCACTAACCACATACATACATGCTTTAAACATGATCTCTAGTCCACTTTAAATCCATCAAAACAGTCAACCCTATCCCTTCCTTAGGGCTGCCGAAATTCATGGTGGACATACACATAATTTTTTTTCATTTAAGTTACAAATTCTTACTTAATTCAAGTCACTAACATGGAAATAAAGAATTTAAGGTATATATGTGCACTAACCTCTTGTAGGGCAGAATTTTCCAAGTTTAAACTTCACTTTCCTTCCTTTTGTAGGCTGCCAAACACTTCCCAAGAGGTATAGACAAGTTTTTAGTGAAAGGTGTCTAGGGTTTAAGGTGAAATAAAGAGGGAAATTGAGCTTTGATTGAAAAATCAATGGAGGTTGGTCTAGGGCATGTTTCGGCTGGTATGGGAGGAAGAAGATGGCTGCTGTGTTTTTTAATTGTTTTGGTCTTCATTTATCTCTTTTATTAGTTAGTTAATTGGTTATTTAAATGTAATTGGTTATAGCTTTTAAATGACATCATCATATGTCATAATTTGCTTTATTTTGGTTTTTCTTTTCTTTTCATCACTACTCATTTTCAATTTTATTTTTAGTAATGTTTATTCATATTTTATGTTATAATAATTGTTTACTCAACTGGACAAGTCGGCCAAAAATCACCTCTGAAGGCGAAATGACCAAAATGCCCTCCGTTTGGCTTAACGGGTCAAAATTGTCTGTACCGATTGAAAATTTTTTCTAAATATTTTCTTGGCATTCTAATGCTATAGGAACCTCAATGACCCTTCTCTGGAGTCCCAAAAATTATTTTATGAATTTTCTCTCGGGTCTAGGGCTCCTAGTTGTGAGAACCGCAACTTTCCTCTGGGTTACCCATCGCTTGGGCACCGGCTCATTTAACTTGGTTGTATTTTATTTCTAAAATTTTTACTAAATTTTTCTTATTAATATTTGAGTTAATTATGGTCCCTCACTTTAGTTTAAATATTTTTCCGGACGTTCTATTGTCCGACCGACATTGTCACCGAATAAAGAGAATGTACGGAGTTGCTACCGGGAGGGTGTTATAACTCTTCCCCTCTAATTTAAATTTCGTCCTCGAAATTTACCTGATGCAAACAGTTGAGGGAACTGTTGCTTCATCGTCTCTTCATTTTCCCATGTTGCCTCTTCGGTGTTGTGGTGCCTCCAAAGCACTTTCACTAGTAGAATCTGCTTATTTCTCAACTCTTTCACTTCCCGCGCCAAGATCCGTAGAGGTTCTTCTTCATATGTCAAATCCGGCTGTATTTCAATGTCTTCCCTAGAGATGACATGTGAAGGATCTGAGCGGTATCTATTGAGCATGGACACGTGGAACACATTGTGGATCTTGTCCAGCTCTGGTGGTAAAGCTAGCCTATAGGCCACTGGACCCACACGTTCAATGATTTCATATGGGCCAATGAACCTAGGGCTTAACTTACCTTTTCTTCCAAACCTCAGTACCTTCTTCCACGGTGACACGTTGAGGAACACTTTGTCGCCAACCACATATTCTATTTCTTTTCTCTTTAGGTCGGCATAAGATTTACATGCATCGAGGCAACCTTCAGATTGGCTTTGATTAGTTTCACTTTCTCCTCAGTCTGTTTCACCAGGTCTAGCGCCACCAGTTTGTCTTCGCCCAATTCAGTCCAGCACACTGGAGTTCTACATTTCCTCCCATACAGTGCTTCATATGGGGCCATTTAGATACTAGCTTGGTAGCTATTGTTGTATGCAAATTCTGCCAGTGGGAGGTATCTATCCCAACTTCCCTCAAACTCAATGACACAACTCCTCAGCATATCCTCAAGGGCCTAACATATATTTCATGTTATTTTTATCATTTCAATTCAATATTTGTATCAATTCCATTGGTTTCAATTATTTACCTGGATTACTCTTTCGGATTGCCCATCCATCTGAGGATGGAAAGCTGTGCTGAAGTAGAGTTGTGTACCCAAGGACTCATGCAACTTCTTCCAAAATCTCGATGTAAACCTTGGGTCTCAATCAGATATGATGGAAAGTGGAATTCCATGCAGTCTAACTATCTCATTGATATACAATTCTGCTAACTTCTCCAGTGAGTAGTCAGTCCTAACTGGCAGAAAGTGTGCTGACTTTGTCAATCTATCAACTATCACCCATACTGCATCATGTTTCTTCTGGGTGAGAGGTAGACCACTTACAAAATCCATGGTGACCCGATCCCATTTCCATTCAGGAATGCGTATAGGCTGTAGCAAACCCAATGGTACTTGATGTTCTGCCTTGACTTGCTGACATGTCAAGCACTTAGTCACATAGTCAGCTATGTCTTTCTTCATACCAGGCCACCAATACTGAAGCTTCAGATCATGATACATCTTTGTACTTCTTGGGTGCATAGCATATACACTGGTGTGTGCCTCTTTTAGAATACTGGCCTTCAATTCCCCATCATCTGGTACACACAGTCTTCCTTTGTAATACAGACACCCATCTGCTTTCACCTCATAGTTAGTTGCCTTTCCCCCTGGGATTTTGCTCATAATAGCCATTAGCTTCTCATCTACCCTCTGCCCATCTAAAATCTGCTGTAGTAGGTTTGGCCTCACTTGCAACTCAGCCAAAATAACTCCATCTCGAATCAAAGTTAGACGGGCATTCAATGATCTCAAAGCTGTCATGGATTTTCTACTCAAAGCATCAGCAACTACATTTGCCTTCCCAGGATGATAGTCAATTACACAATCATAGTCCTTCAAGAACTCAATCCATCGCCTCTGTCTAAGGTTGAGCTCCTTCTGGGTTGGCAAGTATTTTAGACTTTTGTGGTCTGTGTAAATGTAGCACTTTTCACCATACAAGTAATGCCTCCATATATTCAGTGCGAAGATAATTGCTGCAAGCTCTAGATCATGGGTAGGGTAATTCTGTTCATGTGGCCTTAGCTGCCTGGAAGCATAAGCGACCACCTTCTCCTCTTGCATCAATACACACCCTAACCCATTATGAGAGGCATCACTGTAGACCACGAAGTCCTTTCCTAACACTGGCTGTAGCACACCGTGCCTCTGTCAACATAGCCTTCAACTTCTCAAAACTGGTCTGACACTTGTTATTCCAGTCAAATCTGACATTCTTGTGTAACAACTTGGTCATTGGAGCAGCTATTAAGGAAAATCCCTTCACAAATCTTCTGTAATATCCAGCTAGCCCCAAGAAACTTCTGACCTCAGTTGTATTCCTGGGAGGCTTCCATTCCATCACTGCTTCTATTTTCTTGGGATCCACCCTAATCCCATTAGCTGACATTATGTGTCCAAGGAATGCAATCTCATTCAACCAAAAGTCACACTTAGACAACTTAGCATACAGCTTCTTTTCTCTCAGAGTTTGCAGAACAATCCTCAAATGCTCATCATGTTCTTCCCTGGTCTTGGAATACACCAGAATATCATCAATAAAGACCACTACGAACCGATTGAAAAATTTTTCTAAATATTTTCTTGGCATTCTAATGCCATAGGAACCTCAATGACCCTTCTCTGGAGTCCCAAAAATTATTTTATGAATTTTCTCTCTGGTCTAGGGCTCCTAGTTGCGAGAACCACAACTTCCCTCTGGGTTACCCATCGGCAGGCATGGCTCATTTAACTTGGTTGTATTTTATTTCTAAAATTCTTACTAAATTTTTCTTATTAATATTTGAGTTAATTATGGTCCCTTACTTTAGTTTAAATATTTTTCCGGACGTTCTAGCTGTCCGGACCGACACTGGTCACCGGAACAGTAAAATGTACGGAGTTGCTACCAGGAGGATGTTATATCAGATCCTTCACATGTCATCTCAGCAGAAGAAATTGTTGTACAAGTTGACCTGACATATGAAGAAGAACTAATTAAAATCTTGGCATGAGAGGTAAAAGAGCTCAGAAACAAAATAATTCCACTAGTGAAAATTCTATAGAGGCACCACAACACGGAAGAGGCAACATGGGAGAGCGAGGAGCCAATGAGGCAATAATTCCCTCAGCTCTTCACATTAGGCAAATTTCGAGGACAAAATTTTATTTAGAGGGGAAGAGTTGTAACATCCTCCCTGTACGTAGTCTGTACATTCTGTTGCTCCGGTGACCTAATGTCAGTCCGAACAAGTCAGGATGCCTGGAACTATACTTTGGTGATAGTGAACATACATATAATGATGAAATAAATAAAAATAAAATATAAGAAAAATTAAAGAAAAATGAAAGAGAGAAAATGAAACTAGGTTAAATGAGCCGGCACCGTAGCAATGGGTGACCGCACTCGAAAGTTACGGCAAAGGTAATTGTCGACCCCAAGACTGTGGGAAACCCTCGAAATTAAATTTCAAGACATAATTAAAGGTTTATTGAAATTTAATTGACACTAAAAATATCAAAGAAAAATTAATAAATTAGTATAAAGAAAAATGAAAAATCGAGAAATAGACAAAAAATCGGTGTTACCGAAAAATTAGGAATACAACACAAAGAAGGGCATTTTGGTCATTTGACACCTAGAGTTGCCTTTTAACCTCAATTTCCATTAAAAATAAATGGTATTACACTTTGAAAATATCATAAAAAATTTAATTGTAGTACATTATATGAATAGTAAAAGAAATGGGGCATAAAATCCAATTTATGAAACTTTAAATGATTAAACATTAAAATGGAACTTAGTGCTCCACTAACTTAAATCTTGGGACACCAATATAAGCCTTGGGACAACAAAAACCACTTCATCTTCAACCTTCCACAAACCAGCCGAATTCCACCATGGAAAAGCTCCATTGTCGTACCTTGCTCCATCTCCATGCAAACATGTTCTAGCCATCCTTTCTCACTAGTCTCTTCATTAAAAATTATACATTCAACTTGAGGATGTCATTGGAAGCCAGAAGAAAGGGATTTAGTGAGTTTTTAGCAAGCTCCAAAATAGGTAAGTGTCCAAATCCCCTCCCTTGCTTTAGTAAACTTCATGTTTAGGTTGAGGTGAGTTGAATAGTGAAGAGAATGGAAGAATTTATTGAATTATGGAATTGTTCAATTTTGGCAACCATGAGAACCTATGTTGCTTGAGTTTTTCTTACCTCTAATAGATGGAAAATAATATTGATTTAGTCATTTTAATGTTGTAGTAATTTAGTTTTCATGTACATGTACATTGAGCACTTGAATTTAAGGGTTTGGAAAGTAATTTGTATATCTTAGCAAACTGCCACTTTTGGTAGCCTTTAAATTCATGAATTAGTGTTTGGTTTCATGAATTTTCTTGATGAATTATGGTAAAGATGAATTGAGGGTAGTGTATGTGAAGTAATGGTTGGGAGGTATATGTAATTATCAAGTGTTTTTATGTATATATTATGTTGAATTTAACTTCGCAAATTAGGGTTGTATAATGTACATGGAGCTCTTGTATATTCTGCCCAAATGGATATGATTGAGATATGATGAATGGTATAGAAGTTTTATGAATGTATATTTGTAGTTTTGGGAGGAGGAGAAGTATCATTTGGGAGTGTTCTTGTATGTGCAGATTGTGTGTGTTAAAGGCAGTAGGTAAGTTGAACCATAAGTGAAAATTTATGGCCCCAATTGGTATGAGGCCAATGGGAGGTGCAACTAGACACAAAATAGGCCAACTTTCATGTAGAAATGTTGCCAAAATTCTGCCTAAAAACTGACCTTAAAAATGACCAAATCCAGAATTGGTAATGTACAAGCCCAGATTTTTGACCATATGAACAGTAGTCACTAAGATGACCATAACTCACTCAAAACAGGTCCAAATGACTTGAAAGTTTTATCATGGAAAGCTTAGACATAGAGCTACAATTATTATGAAGACATCAAAGCCCAAAAATGGCCAGAACCAAGTCAAATTGCTTGCCCAAGTTAGGGTACCAAAACTGCCAGAACTGAATTTGACCTAAAATTGACCAAATTTTGCACTAAAGATGCAATCTGTCCAGCTTTAGTAAATTGACCATATCTTTGTCTATACAACTCAGAATGACTTGAAATTTGTGCTAAAAGTTCAATAAGAATAGAGTTACAATTTTTCTTCTTTGACTATAAGCTAAAAACCAAGAGAAATAGGACATTAAGTTAGACCAATCTAGCACACTAAAACTGAAAATTTGACATTTACATACAATGAAGCTTGAAGTATTTTGGCAATAAAAGCCAACTTGTGAAAAGAGTAAATTGCACTATGTTGGCAGCATATTTAATTACAAATTGTGACATGTTGATACTAGAATCAACTTTTCCATGATATCTAAAAAGGTCAACATTTGCATTGACTTGTGAATTACATAATAACTAGTAAACTCTAAAAATGAAGAATTAAACAATTAATTTATAATGTGCCCTAGTTTGCCAGGTTGACTAGTTTGGATAGGTTGGCATGCCAATAGGATTCTGACAACTGTTTTGTAAATGGCTTTATGCCATACTGTGTTTTTACGGCTTATTATGCCGCACTGTGACTTTAATAGCCTATGGCTATACGGATTGTGTTATTATACTTGGCTTGTCGCCGAATTGACTATATGGCTTTTTAGCCACACTGTTTGCGCATCGGGAGACACTTTATGACCGATGGTGTGATGGCCCGATGTACTAGGTACCCAGTGCCAGTATATCTATTTATCCAGTCTGGTCAGTGTATAGGCTACACAGCCAGTTAATTTAACCATTATTAAATTCAAATAGCTAAATTCAGTTTATTGACATACAACACCACCAAAATTTGCAAAAATGAAAGGTTAGCAAATAAAAGTAGAATTAGCAACTGCAAAGAACATTGATGTCATAAATTCATAAATAATTCATTTATTTTATTTTAGTGTATATTTCTTTATATTTGGCACCACTAAGCAGAATTGTTTAGCGCATTGCTTTTGCTACGCGTAGGTATTGGAGACACAGCTGGGGAGCCTAGCATACCTACGACCGGGTGAGACATCAGATCTGCACAGGAGTCCAGAGTCATCTGCACTACACTGCATACATGGTAGGACTTAGGATCTTGTATAATGACTATCAGTTGTATTTTGACATTTTATTATGTAATATGTATATCATAAAACTTTAAGATTTATAATAATTTGTACATATTAAACTCCTCTGGAGAGTGTTTGGATGAATGTAAATTATGATGGATTGTATTTTGAAAATATGAAATTTTGAGACTAAAAATTTATTTGGAAGGTTGAGATTATCATATTGAACTGCTTTTAACAAGTTTAAAAGGACAGTTTATTCGAAATACAGACGGCACCTTGTCGGATTTTTGTTACTATTTTTGAAACATTGATTTTATTAAAATATGAAAATAGAACCAATATGTTATGAATATCACATAAAGAATTCTTAAATCAAATTGAGTTTAGAAAATGAGATAATCACAGACCAAGTGCTCCGGCACGCCATGTAGCACGCCTTGCTCGGCTACACTGTAGACGGGTGAGGGGTGTTACATGGTGGTGATAAATAGGGTGATTAGGTTACTACTCAAAATGTTTTGAACATAAAACATATTATAATAAACATGTTCAAAACCCACTAGGCCCTATTGTTCATACTCCTCCATTTTCTGAAATTGATTTTGAGTTGATGAGGGTGGATCCATATGCTAAACCGTCATTGGATGTATTTTGGGATCCATCCAAAGAATTTGTAGTAGGCATGCTTTTTTCCATCCAAAGATGTTGTTGAAGCCGCAAAAGAGTATCATTTATTGAGGCATCACCAATTCTATTATAAGGAGACAAGGAGCAGGACATATGCTATAAAGTATGTCAATGCTAAAAAAAAATAGTTAAATGATGATGATGGGATTAAATGTGGATGGCACCTGCATGCATCTCAAATGAAAGGTTCTAATATATGGAAAATAACTAGGTATAATGGCCCACACACATGCACGGACCCATTGGATTTTAATGATCATAGGCAATTAGATTCAAAATTTATTTGTGATTTACAGATGACCGAAGCACAACTGGATTTGCAAGTAGCAGCCCTTCAGGTAAAGATCAAAGATAAGGTTAAATAGCAACCAACTTATAAGAAAACATGGAAGGGTAAACAAATGGTGATTACAAAGATATTTGGGGTTAGGATAAGTCATATGGTCTATTGCATCGATACATGACTACAATGAGAGAATGCAATCTTAGTACCATTTCCATAATTGAAGACAATGCCCATTCAGTAGATAATGCTGTAAATCCGAATTTCAGGTTTTTCAATTGAATGTTCTAGGCCTTCAAATAGGCAATTGAGGGTTTCAAGCATTGTAAGCCAGTTATATTTGTTAATGCCACCTTTTTATACAACAAATATAGTGGGTGTATATTATGTGCAACATCACATAATGGTAATAATCATACGTTCCTAATTGATTTTGCCATTGTTGAAAAGGAAGATTCATGTAATTGGGACTAGTTTATGAAATGCATAAGAGTATTCGTGATTGACAGGGAAGATTTATGTTTAATTTCTGACCAATCAAAAAAGGCCATGGCTCAAGACTGGTGACAGCCTCCTGATGTTTATCATCGTTATTGCATTCATCACAATTTGAGCAATTATAATACTAAATTTAAAAAAATGCAAATATGAAAGAAGCATTAAGAAGAAAGGCTGATTAATAGTGCATACATTAATTTCAATATATTTCGTACACCTATACTAAAAATTCTAATTTCTTTACTCATGGTGTAGCAAATCAAAATAAAAGAAAAAGAAGTTTAACCAGGTGATGAATAGGATATGTGAAGTCCACCCAGAAACATATAAATGGACAGAGAAAATTGATAAGGAGAAATGGACTCATTCATATGACGGTGGGAAAAGATATGGCTCAATGACCACCAATACAATTGAGTCTGTCAATGGAGAAAATTTTCTACTAGTGTGCACACTATTTTGACACACGTCGCACAACTTTCTTAGAGCAGTAGCAAATGGGCCATTTTTTCACCTAGTCACGTGCTGAGATCCTTCATAAAAATGAAATTAAAACAATTGGTCACATCATTAAATTTGACAGTAAGACGATGGTTTTTGAGATTCATAGTGGAAAAAGAGGTGTGAAATAGATTGTTAAACTTTATGAAGGGATGTGTACATGTGGCAAGTTTCAAGAGATGCAAATCCCTTGTTCACATGCCATAGTAGCATGCTTATCAAGAGCCGTTAGTCACCATGACTTTGTTGATAATTATTACTCTTTGGACCAAACCCTTAAGTGCTATCAACATATGTTTCATCCTCTATGTGATGCAAAATACTAGCCGTAACCAGATGGAAAAACCTCTAATTCTAGATCAAACAAGGCTTAGGAAAAAGGGTTTGCTAAAGTCAATAAGGAGTCATAATAAGATGGATTAGAACATCACTAGCTTATCTATTTCTAGTCAAATTAATTGCATGGTGTGTGGAAAACTTGGTCATAATAAAAAAAAATGTATCGTGTGAAGAGGCGATCAATAAAATCATGTATTAATTTATGAACTATGTTCTTTTTAATTTGTTTTAATTTTTGTATTTTAAGAAGACAATTTATTTATCAGTTGAATGTTATTATTGTTATTAATTTGTAACAATTTTATGGAGCCCAACAATTTTCATAAATTGTCCAAAAGGAAAAAAAATTCCATCTCAAATGTTAATCATAACATTGATATGGTTGATAAATATACTGATCTGAATGGAAGTACTTGGTATGGTACAAAACGACCTTTCCGCAACATGCCCAACAACTTATTACTCCACCAAGGCTTTGTTAATCATATATTTATTGGATATCAATCACATAATATAGATGAATTTGGCTATGTTTTTATATCTGTCGAACCTGATTAGGGAAGACTTTGGGAAATATAATGTGAGATGGAAGCATACAGTAGATATCGTGATTTACCTATTTTCAAAGCAAGGTCAGCTGAATTACCTAGGATTTCAAATGATGATATTCAAAGAGTGAAGTCAAATCTTCAACTTGAGATTGACAAAGTACACAATCATTTGGAACAATTTCATAAGAACTTAAACCAATTTCAAAAAATTATTTATAGCTAAGATCCTCAAGATTCTATTGCAATAGTTCTTTCAGAACATGACATATCAGATTTCAGTAATAATGATAATAGTGATTTTGTAAAATACCTTTCTTGCTGTTTACACCCATGTTGCTAATTAAAAATAGCTGAATGTATTTTTGTATATATATATATTTTTTTATGAAACACTACTTTTAAGCACCACTTATATAATGTCTGATTAATTATTTCAAGGAACATGTCTTTGCATTACGCACCTTTTTTTTATGCTATGGGATTACGCTGAGCACTCGATGATGAGTTTATATATCCCCTTGACTCTCAGCAACATAATATACATACATATTATTATGAAGATGTGACTAAACATGTACACAATGACAATAAAAAAATTATATACTCAAATGTCATCATATTGTCTTACATATGTTGTGCTGTCATATCTCAAAAACTAAACTTGAATTATCAATTATATGTTGTCTTATCATATAAACCATTACAAAACTGAAATATCAAAATTTTTTCTTTTTAATTTACTATAAATATTTTATTAAGTATGCTAATCTTACTATTTTTTATGTAGTTTGTAGAAACGATATCTAGACCACATAGGAGACAGTGCATGCAACTTGGTCCCCATGATGAGTCAATACTATGGCAACAACAATTTTATATGTGTTAAAATGCAAATGCGCTACATCAATTGTGCACCATCAAGAGATTGATTAACGCATCATTACATTTTTGAGAGCTAGTGGTTTTTATGGAGTAGTACAACTTCGATTTTTTGCATTGGACCATCATCTAATCACAACACTTTTTGAAAGATGGCGCCTAGAGATGCACACATTTATTATGCCTGAAGCTGAGATGACCATAACACTTTAGGATATGGGGTTGATATCAGGTTTACCAATTAATAGTGATGCCATTGTTGGAAATTATTGAATTAACTGGAAATTGGTATGCAATGAACTATTAGGAGTAGTGCCTCCAACTGAAGCAATTAGAGGAAACACTATTAAATTGGCATGGCTTTCTAAAGCGTTTACACATTGGCTGAATGATGTTAATGATATTGATGTGGAAAGGCATGCTAGAGCTTATATACTTAGAATTATCGATGGTCTATTATTTCCCAATAGAAATGCATCACAAGTAAACTTAATATTCCTACCACTGCTTGCTGATCAATAAAGAGTAGGAGAGTATAGGTGGGGTGGAGCATTCCTCGAATGGTTATACAAAGAGCTATGTCAGGCGACTGATCTAGACATGTCTCAAATTGGTAGCACTCTACATATCCTATAAATAAGGGCTTGGGATCGATTCACGTCACTTGCTCCCACCATCGCTATTAGAACACCATTTGAATATGCACCAATTAGTAGATGATAGATATGGTGGATTATTATATTATATATGGTTTAAAACTATTCATATAATTAAAAAATTGTAAGTTCGCTAATGACATTGTAGGTGAGTCAAGCACTATAAATAAATAATGTGGTAATACTTGTGCTAGTGCATATCAGATATAAGATAGATAGGATGGGCCCAAAATAGGTAAATATTTTTATTGTTAATTATTATCGATAATTTTCATTTCATTCAACTAATATGCACACCATGTGTTTGTCTCTTATTTCCAATTACAGATAGTTTTGGAGCCATACGCAAACAATGAAATATAGGGTCTCCCAACTTATTATTTGTAAGGAAAAAATGCATAGAGATCCATAGTGCCACTCATTTGGTTTCATATTGTTAAGTGGCACTAGCCGGATAGAGTAATGCATCAATTTGGTCATGAACAACCCATATCACATGACCCACTGTAATACAATGATCTTCATTACATGTCTTTAGGAAACTCCAATATAGATTAGAGTACAATGAATGCATGTTGGATCCAAATATGGAATCATCAAGTAGATAGGGTTGTTTAAGGCATAATTTTTTGAGAGCCACTATAATAGCATTCATAATATATGGAGTGGTATAGGAAGATCTCTTGCAGGTGGATATCGCATAGAGGCGCGGCTGTTGGTGTTGCAGTAATGACCTAGACATTTCTATTTTTTCATAAAATTTTTTAATTACTTAAGCATAATCTTACACACTTTTAACTTTGCTTTAGGGGGATGTGACTGCGAACATAGTTATTAAAGTTGTGTAGCTTTATGGTCTATTGGCCAGTGAAATTTAGTGAGATGCAAGGGTTGCTTTATATGCTCTCAATAAAGAGAGGAGGTTTACATAGTTACCACCACCCTAACCTGCTCCTTCATCTGCCCTAATCCCTAATGATATAAATGATGCTTCTATAGAACTAAGTGCATCTCAACCGCATTGCCAAAGGTCAAGGACATAACATCGGTGAGAGGTTTCCATACATTCCACTACCTCTAAAATCGATCTAGTCTACTAGCGGTGTCCTACCACCCATTTGGCACATTCACTAAACAAGGTTAATCATCCTTTATTCCTTATATGGGAGGTGATGTACAAACGTAGTTCTCTAGTTGGACTCGTAGCTTTTAATGCCTTTTCAGTCATCTTCCTCTATGGCATGGGTTTTTTATCAGACTCCAGGCCATGGACTCGTTAGGACTTTGTATGGGTTTATGGGAACTCTACGATCCCCAACGCCTGGTGATGCAATGATCCAAGCATATGGCAAGCATTTTGTACATATCCCTTCTAGTTCAAGAACAAATATATTTCTAGAGATGCTTTACAATTCCTTTATAGTCACCATTACTCTAATCTTGGATCTACTGTAACACTCTCACTGTAGGTAGTCCGTACATTCTACTGTTTTGACAATTAATGTCTATTCAGAGAATCAGAATGTCGGGAACTACACTTAAACTATAGTGAGGAGATATAAATTGAAGGAATAAATGTTAAAAAAATATGAGAAAAATTAAGAAAATATAAAAGAAATGAAATGCAACTGGGTTAAATGAGTCGAGGTTCCAGCGATGGGTGACCATACTGAAAAGTAACTGAGAAGTTAGTTGCCGACTCTAGAGCCGCGAGGAACCCTATGAAATAATTTTTAGGACTTAATTAAAGGTTTATTGAGATATAAATGACATTGAAAATGTTAAAGAAAATTTAAAAAAATTTATTAATCGGTATAGACCAAAAATAACCTGACAAGCATAAGGAAGAGCATTTTGGTCATTTCACCCTCATTGATGAATTTTGACCTAAATGTCCATTAAAATGAGTGATAATAAATTTTAAAAATCCATTTGAAACATAAAGTAATTGTGTAATTAAATTATGGGACATAGAGAGAATTTTTGGAAATGTTAAAATTTAATTTTTTTATAATTAATAATTAAATTAATTTTATGGGTATATATAGACATAAGAAGACAAAATTTCATTAAACCAAATCACTTTCTTCTTCTTCTTCCTCCTCATAGTCAAACCACCATGGGAGCTTTCTTCCAAGAATTTTCAAGCTTTTAAGCTTGAATTTCCCATCCTTCCTCACCATAAAAACCCTAATTCACTTCATTAAAAATTATTCCCACACCAAGAGGATGAGTTTGGCTACCAAGAAGTGAGGAAAATCTCAAAGTTTATACAAGTCAAGAAGTGTTCATTAAAGGTTAGTGCACTAAAACTTCACTTTCAACCTCTAGGTGTGGCATGTATGACAAAATAAGTGTGAATTGCAAGAAAGTTAAAAGAAATGATTAAGGAATTACATACCCTAAATTCGCCAGCCTTGGTATCCTTAAGGGTTTGATGAATTCTTGACTATAATGATGATTAATGATGTTGAGTGATGAAGTTATATGTATTAGAAATTGAATTGCATGTGTATGCTTAACTTTGACAATTTAAGTTAGGGTTTTAACCTACCTATTGGAGAATTTGTGTAATTACTGGAATTTGACTTTGTTGAGATGAGTTGATGATATTTAGAAGTGCTATGAATGCCAATTTGTAGTTTGGGAGTTGGAGGAAATGAAATTTGGGAGTGTACATTTCTTTGCAGGTTTTAGGACTTTATAAGTGTAATATGTGTTTTGAGCCATAACTTAAATTGTGTTGCTCCAATTGCTATGAGAGGAGATGTAACTAGACCCAAAATCTCCATTTTTCATGAAGAAACCATGCCCAAATTCAGTCCATAACTTGACCAATTTATTGTTCCAATCTGGCTGACCATACAATGAACCCAGAAAAATAACCAAATGAATAGTACACATTCATTTGGTCATAACTCCCTCTAGACAGATCCAAATGATCTGAATTTTATACCATTGGAAAGATTAAACATAGTACTACAACTTTCATGAAGAACACAGAGCCCAAAAATGCCTCTAACCAAACCAAATTGCTAGCCCAACTAAGTCACAAAACTGTCCAGAACCATATTGCCCAAAAATTGCTGGACATAGGCTTACCCGACCAGTTTTAGCAAAAAGCCATAACTTGGTCTACAAAAATCCAAATGCAATGAAACCAGTGGTAAAATTTCTCTAAGACACAAATCTACAATATTGGTATCTTGACCAAAACCTAAAAATCAAGGGAACTAGGTCAATTGGCTAGGTCAATTTAGTATGCAAATTCTAGAAATTGCCTAGGTCACCACTTGACCCCAGAACAGTATTTTAGTCATATCTCCCACTAGGAAACTCTAATTGGGATGAGCCATATTTTTATGGAAACCTAAGGAACAGGGCTCTAACTTTGTTTTAGACACTTTCCTCAAATTATAAATGTAAGAACCCTAAAAGTTGAGTCAAAATCACTGACCTAAACTGGAATCTTGTTGGCACAGGGTACATGAGTCCAGGCCAATTATTTTGCTATAATTAATTCTACAAAACTCAAAAAGTTTTAATTCAAAATTTTGAGTGACCATAAGATATGAAGAAAACCAAACCTAAAAGTGGCTACAACCTATTCAATTAATTAGGTAAATTCTAAGTCCAAAAGTTGCCAAGTTAAAGAGCCAGAATTAGGAAATGAACCAGTTATGGTTATTTGACCATAACTTGAGTTCTAAAAATCCAAATGACATGATTCAAAAAGGAAAATGAAGATAAGACATAGAGGAATAACTTCCATGAAGGAAGTATGGCCAAACATGATAAACTCATTTTATATAAGTATTTTAGAGTAGTTTTGCATCTATTTTGCCTTTTTAGTTTAGTAATTTTATGCTTTTAATGCTTATTTTAGTTAATTTGTTAATTTTAGTTTCATTATATTTGATTTTTGAAATTTTAATGTTTTTGATAGGTTTTAATAAGGTTTAAAGGCAAAAAGGTCCATATAGAAGAAATTCAAAGTAATTTGAAAGCCTAAAGTGGCGTGAAAAATGAAGAAAATTTGCTTAAAGAAGAAGTCCATCCAAGACTTTCAAGGGCTTCAACATGCCTCATGTTGAGGGTAGTGTGAAGATAAGAGCCAGCCAACAGGAATTCACATGAGGCATGTAAATTCACACTGGGTCGTGTAAATAGAGATTTCAGAACAAAACATACTGACAGTTTCAAGGGCTTCAGCATGCCCCGTGTAGCTGGTCGTGCAGAATCTAAAGGCTCCTCCTTCGAATCAACATGAGGCATGTGTAAAACAACTTAAATCAACATGAGGCATATGGGATGGCACTGGCAAATTTACTAACATGGAAAAATTTTCTCTTTTCACAGCTTTTACACGTTTTGTCTTTATCCCTTTAGAGACCATTTTTAAGGCAAACCTTGAGGGGATATATAAGCATTATATTCTCATTTTTACCATAAGGAGAAAGAGAGAGAAAAATCAAAAGAGAAAGAAAAGAGGGAACCACGCCATTTTTGGAGGAAGAACACCTGCAGAGTGACGTTTTCCAACTTCCATTTTCAGAGATTTAAATTCTCTTCTTCTGGGTTCTTTTATTTTAGTTTTATTTTCATGTTTTCTTGCTCTATTTCATATTTTCTACTTGTAAATACGAGCATGAGTGAGTAGATACTTAGGATTTTAGAGTTGGGTGCAATGATTTAAGTTTTATATGTGGATTTGGACTGGTTTTAGCAAGATTTTAATATATATAAGTTTTGATTCTTATCTTGTGTGCTTATTTACATACCTATTGTTGGTACCCTTTGGGTTTTGTTCTTATTCTTAGATTGAAGGACCGAGAGGTGAAAATCTATAATAGATAATCGAGATAATGAACTTAATCACCTAATGTTAGAAATAAATTAGTGGGTTAAGAGGAATTTCAAGTTGATTAAAATGCTTAAAGGGTTTTGGATAATTAAACATCACATGAGAATGGGGTTTAGTTTCCTTTAAAACATTCTTTAGTTTGCTTAAAAGAGAATTAAAGGAAATTAGAATCAACTTCCTTCAAAATTGTATTTCCCTTAATTTTGGCTTTGCCTATCCAAATCCTAATGAAATTTACTTCATGAACCTCAACTCTGGAATCAATTTTGCCATTAATTAATTAAATCCTTAATTACCTATTGAAAATTTTAGTAAATTAGTATAGTGCTTAGAATTTTAATTGCTTCATTCATTTTAATTTCTTTATTTCCCTAATTTAATTTACTGTATCTCTTACTTTATTTTCAGTACAAATTATCGATAGCCCAAATAATCGTAACTTTTATAATTTGGTACTCAAACAACAAATCTCTGTGGGACGATATCTTTTCTTTACTACTTGAACGACCCGTATACTTGCGAAGTACGCAACCAAGTTTTTGGCACCATTATCGGGGATTTGTTTTTGTTTGATATTAGATGATTGATTGTTTGGTTAATTTGGGCATTTTATTTTTTATTTTTGATTTCTTTTCTTTATCATTATACTTTGAGATTTTCTTGTTTTGATTTTTCAGGTACATATCTTTTATATGAGAAGAACAAAAAGTGCAGAAATTGATTTAATTTTTTATCCTGGGATTGAAAAGACAGCTAAAGCTTTAAGAGCAGAGTTTAAAAGAAGAAAAGATGAACTCATAATTCAAAGACAGCAAGAGCAACATCAAGAGCAATAAGTGATAGAAGCTATGGCAAACAACAACAACTGATCAATTAAGGATCATGCTTTTCCTAGTTTTGGAGATTTTAGATCGAATATTACAAGGCCTGGAGTGGAAGCAAACAACTTTGAGTTGAAGCCCTCACTTTATCAAATGGTTCAATAATCACAGTTTGGGGGAGGTCCTACTGAAAGTCCACATGTGCACCTTGCACATTTTCTTGAGATTAGTGAAATGCTGAAAATAAATGAAGTGTCAGATGATGCCATCCGGCTGAGATTATTTCCTTTTTCTTTGAAGGATCGTGCTAAGGAGTGGTTGCATTCATTACCTTCAGGTTCAATAACTAGTTGGGATGAGTTGTCACAACCTTTCTTAGCTCAATACTTTCCTCCTAGCATGACTGCAAAATTGAGAAATGAATTAACTTCTTTCAAACCAAGGGATGATGAGAGTCTCTATGAAGCTTGGGAGAGATACAAGGATCTTCAAAGGAGATGTCCACATCATTGAATCCCTAAATGGATGCTAGTTCAACATTTCTACAATGGTGTTTCTCCAGCAATTAGAAGTATAATTGATGCATCTTCAGGAGGTGATCTTATGGAGAAGTCAGAAGATAAAGCTTATTCAGCATTGGATAAAATTACTTATAACAATTATCAATGGAGTTGTGAAAGAAATGAAATGAAGAAGCCACCAACTGGTGTATATGAATTAGATGCCATGTGTATGTTCAATGCCAAATTTGATGCTTTGATGAGAAAAATGGATAAGTTAAGCATGAACGTTGATTCATCAATTGGAGGATCTAGTTATATAAAAGATGTTGGTGCAGGAAATATGCATTGTATCAATGATTTTCCTTCCTATGGGCAAGAGTTTGGAAATTAGTAAGTTGATTTTGTTGGGAATTACAATCAGAAACCAATTGGTAATCCTTTTTCTGCTACATATAATCCAGCATGGAGGAACCACCCTAACTTTTCTTGGGGAGGTCGATAAAGGCAGCAACAAAATTATCAACAACCTCTTAATTTCCAGCAATAACAGTAGAATTTTCAGCAAACAGAGTACCACTTGGATTTCCACCATAAAGGAATCAAAATGCACCTATTCCACAACCACCAGTTCAGTCTTCAGACCAAGATTCAATTTTTAAGTCTATGATAGAGAATTTCTTAATTGCTCAATAAAAACAAGGAGAAATGATTCAACA
Organism: Hevea brasiliensis; assembly: GCF_030052815.1. Classification (NCBI taxonomy): domain Eukaryota; kingdom Viridiplantae; phylum Streptophyta; class Magnoliopsida; order Malpighiales; family Euphorbiaceae; genus Hevea; species Hevea brasiliensis. The sequence goes on from NC_079496.1 coordinate 97,945,044, forward strand.
ATTAACGTCAAGGATAGACCAGCTTGCCACTCATAACAGGATATTGGAAAACCAAATAGCTCAACAAGCAAGCTCTTTCAGCAAAGCACAAGGAAAACTTCCAAGTCAACCAGAGAATCCTAGAGAACATTGCAAGGCAGTGATACTAAGGAGTGGGAAAATTTTGGGAAATGAAAAGAAAGATGAGGTAGAAGAGGAAAAGAAGAAAGAAGATGAAGATAAAAATGAATCTATTTTAAATCATGATGAAGTTAATGAGGAAGCAAACAATAAGAAGGAAGTTGAAAAAGAATAAGAGGAAAAGTATATGCCTCCACCACCATACAAGCCACCATTGCTATATCCTTAAAGGTTTCAGAAAGCAAAGCTAGATAAGCAGTTCGGGAAATTTTTGGAAGTTTTGAAGAAATTATACATCAACATTCCATTTACAGATGCAATTTCTTAAATACCCTCATATGCTAAGTTCGTGAAAGAAATTTTGTCAAACAAGAGGAGATTAGACGATTATGAAATTGTGGCATTAACAAATGAGTGAAGTGCTCTCTTACAGAATAAACTTCCACCAAAATTGAAGGATCCAAGAAGTTTCTCTATTCCTTGTTACATTGGGGACACTAGTATTAAAAAGGCATTGTGTGATCTTGGAGCTAGTGTAAGTTTGATGCCACTTTCCATTTGTGAAAAGCTGAAGGTAGGAGATTTGAAGCCCACCACCATTTCTTTGCAATTAGTTGATAGATCCATCAAATATTCAGTGGGAATTTTGGAGAATGTGCCCTTAAAAAGTTGGAAAATTTTTCATTCCTGTGGATTTTATGGTTCTTGAAATGGAAGAGGATATTCACATACCTATCATCTTGGGAAGGCCATTTTTAGCCACAGCAGGGGCTATAATTGATGTAAAGAATGGTAGATTGAAATTTAAAGTTAGAGAATAGGAGGTGAAATTTAATTTGAATCAGACTTTGAAGAAACATCATGGAGTTGATCCTTGTTCAAGGGTGGATGTTATTGATGAGATTGTGGAAGCAGAATTTAAGAAAAGATATCCTGAGGACCCTTTGGAGAATTGTTTGGTACATAGTAGAACAACAAAGGATGAAAATCCTGAAGTTGCAGCTTTTGCTTAAATTTTGAAAGCTACTCAAGCAGTTGTAGGAGATCAAGTTTTGCAAGTTGAAGAATTGAAATATGAAGTTGCACACCCATCTTTGCTAGATGAGAAGGATGCACCACAGGTAAACCTCAAACCACTTCCATCTACATTAAGGTATGCTTTTCTTGGACCTAATTCAACTTATCCTGTCATTATTAATGCAAGTTTGAGTGATGTGCAAGTTGAAAAATTGCTGAGAGAGTTAAGAGCACATAGGAAAGTCATTGGTTACACCATTGATGACATAAAGGGTATAAACCCTACCTTGTGCATGCATAGGATTCTTTTAGAGGATAATTTTAAAGCCACCATAGAACATCAAAGAAGGTTAAATCCTAATATGAAAAAGGTGGTGAAGAAAGAAATCTTGAAACTACTTGAAGCTGGGATCATTTATCCTATTTCTGATAGTAGTTGGGTTAGGCCAGTTCATGTAGTTCCTAAGAAAAGAGGTGTGACCGTTGTGAAAAATGAAAATAATGAGTTGATACCTATTAGAATTATTACAGGGTGGAGGATGTGTATAGATTACAGGAAGTTAATAGTGCCACTAGGAAATACCATTTTCCCTTGCCTTTTATTGATCAAATGTTAGAGAGGTTAGCAAAACATTCATATTTTTGTTATTTGGATGGGTATTATGGTTTTTTTTCCAAATCCTAATACATCCTAGTGATCAAGAGAAAACCACATTCACATGTCCATATGGCACATTTGCATATAGAAGGATGCCTTTCGGCTTATGTAATGCACCAGCTACTTTTTAGCGGTGTATGATGGCCAATTTCTTTGATTTTATTGAGGAAATTATGGAAGTTTTCATGGATGATTTTTTTGTATATGATTTTTCTTTCGATAATTGTCTATCTAACCTCTCTAAAGTGCTTAAAAGATGTGAAGAAACAGATTTGGTGCTAAATTGGGAGAAATGTCATTTTATGGTGCAAGAAGGTATTGTTCTTGGACATTAGCATCACACAGAGGAATTGAAGTGGACAAGGCCAAAGTAGAAGTGATTGAGAAGATGCCTCCACCAGCTTCAGTGAAAGGAATTAGAAGTTTTCTTGGGCATGCTGGGTTCTACTGGCGATTTATAAAGGATTTTTCAAAAATTGCTAAACCTCTTACAAATTTGTTAAATCATGATGTCCCTTTTAATTTTGACCACGCTTGTTTTGATTCTTTTAATAGGTTGAAGGAAGCTCTAACAACAGCCCCTATTATGCAACCTCCGGATTGGTCATTGCCATTTGAGGTTATGTGTGATGTTAGTGACTTTGCCGTGGGAGCTGTACTTGGTCAGAAAAAAGAGAAGAGGTCTTATGCAATCTATTATGCTAGCAAAACTCTAGATGATGCTCAAGTAAATTATGCCACCACTGAGAAAGAATTTTTAGCTGTGGTATTTGCTGTGGAAAAGTTCAGATCATACCTAGTTGGATCGAAAGTGATTGTCTATAGATACCATGCCGCCATAAGATATTTGATGAATAAAAAAGAAGCAATGCCAAGAATGATAAGATGGGTTCTATTGCTACAGGAGTTTGACTTACAAATTAAAGATAAAAAGGGAGCTGAAAATGTTGTGGCGGACCATCTATCAAGGATTAAGTATGAGAGTAAGGATAGAAATGAAGAGGAATTGCCAATTGGTGAGTTTTTCTTGAATGAACAATTACTAGTTATTGTTTCTGCATTGCCATGGTTTGCAGATTTTGTCAATTACCTGTCATGTGGAGTTCTCCCACCAGATTTGAGCTATCAACAAAAAAAGAAATTTTTATATGATGTGAAATTTTATACATGGGAGGATCCATTGTTATTCAAGAGATGTAATGATGGCCTAGTTAGAAGTGCGTGCCTAAAGAGGAAATAGGAAACATTCTAGAGCACTGTCATTCTTCTGACTATGGAGGTCATCTTAGTGTGGATAAAACAGTGGCTAGAATACTTCAAGCCGGATTTCATTGGCCACACATGTTTAAAATTGTGAGAGAATTTATTTTGAGATGTGATAGATGTCAAAGAGTGGGGAATATTTCAAGGAAAAATGAAATGCCACAACAAGGAATTTTGGAGATTGAGTTATTTGATGTTTGGGGCATAGATTTCATGGGACCATTCCCATCATCTTTTGGGAATAAGTACATTTTGGTAGGTGTTGATTATGTGTCTAAATGGGTTGAGGCCATTGCTTCCCCTACAAATGATGCAAGGGTAGCAGTGAAATTTTTGAAAAAGTTTATTTTCACTAGATTTGGAGCTCCAAGAGCTATAATAAGTGATTGTGGATATCATTTCTACAATAAACAGTTTGAAAATCTTTTGAAGAAATATGGGGTTACTCATAAGGTAGATACACCTTATCATCCTCAGACTAGTGGGAAAGTTGAAGTATCTAATAGGGAATTGAAGAGAATTCTGGAAAAAATTGTTAATCATTCAAGGAAGGATTGGTCATTGAGGTTAGATGATGCATTATGGGTATACATGATAGCTTACAAGACACCTATTGGAACTACACCCTTTAAGCTAGTTTATGGGAAATCATGTCATTTGCCAGTTGAGTTGGAACACAAAGCATATTGGGCAATCTGAACTTTGAATTTTCACTTAAACAGTGCTGGAGAGAAAAGGTTACTTCAATTAAATGAACTTGAAGAGATAAGGTTGGATGCATATGAGAATGCTAAGATTTTTAAGGAAAGGACTAGATTTTGGCATGATAAGTATATTAAAAGAAAGGAGTTTAAAGAGGGTGACCTGATTTTATTGTATAATTCTAGATTTAGACTCTTTCCTGGGAAGTTGAAATCAAGATGGTCTGATCCTTTCAAGGTAGTCAAAGTTTATCCACATGGAGCCGTGGATATTTGTGAAAATTCTCGTTTTTTTTAAAGTTAATGGTCAAAGGCTCAAGATTTATATCACAAGCCAGTCCATTGAGAACGGAACAAGTTGTTTCCTTAATGATCCACCAATTCACTAAATTAAGGAGAGTCAAGCTAATGACCTAAAATTAGCGCTCTTTGGGAGGCACCAAAAATTTTTTTTCTTATACTTAATTTTTCTTTTATTTTGTTTCATCTTATATCCCATTGAACTCAAATTTGACATTAAAATTTCTTTCTGCAGGTTGGTGGAGATTTTCAAGTAAATATGTATGCTGAATTGAAAGAATTAATGCTTGGGAAGTTGCTGAACCTTATATTTGTCTACCATGATGCATATTGTTTTTAACAAAGTCAAATTTGAACTAATTTGAGCTTTATGTCTGCTTGCAGCAACATGGTGGAGTGAAAGGCCATTTTAGTTGCAGCATTTTGAGGAAATTGGTGAGAAATATAGAAACTTTCATGGTAATCAATAGCAACATGCTTTTGATTTTACTTTTTGGGTAATTAATTTTGATGTAGTGCACTGAGATTGACATATTTGCCATTATATATTTTGTGAAATTTCATGACACAATTCTGCAAAAATTTAATCATATGAACAGTGTCTGCAGCAGAATTTTATTCCTTGTTCATGAATTCTTAATGATGAGTTTGGGGTTGAATTTGGGTGTTATTCATTGTGGTGTGATTGTTAATGTGAATATTACTTGAATAATATTTTAGTTTGTGTTTGGTGGATTGATAGAATTTAATTGTTCTTAGCGATTAATTGGGTTTCAATTGAATTTTGAGTGAAATTTTTGCGCAAATTGTGTTTTGGGTTTGGTTTTAGTATGTTTAGGATCATATTTCTGGGTTTTATATCAGGTCATTTAACACTAGGTTCAACATGATGTATGCTGGAGGTAATGTCACCACCAAAACCTGTTCTTGGCACTTTAAATTGCTAAAAATGTCAAACCTGCCGAGAGTTTTAAGGGGTCTCACATGCCTCATGCAGAACCTCATGTACAATCACACGGGGCATGTCATTTTTTCCCTTTTATTCCAATATGCCTCATGTTATTCATCTTACACCAAATCACACAAGGCATGTCACCCCTTACTATTCTCAACATGCCTCATGTTAGACACTAGGTATATCACCCCTTAAACCTTTACCTAGCCATTTTATCCTATTTAATCTCATCAGCCGCACGACCTAAGCTTTCACTGTTCCTTCCATGGTGCGCACCAAATACCTATCAACCCATATACCCAAACTGCGAGCCATAAAAAAGGCTACTAACAGTAACTTTTCAACCACAACACCAAATCCTACACCACCCACTACTCAACCTGAAACACCCATTTTGACCCTAAATCCCCAAATTGCCAATACGAACCCTAGTTCTCCACCTCGCCAATCCTCTCATTCCACCCCTAATCCCGACAATGCCACCTAAGACGCCACACCTCCCTCCCAAAAACACACCATGTAACACCCTCACTATAGCAATTTTGTACATTCTACTGTTCCGGTGACCGATGTTGATCTGGACAGCTAGAACATCTAGGAAAAATATTTAGACTAGAGGGAGAAGTCATAAATAACACAAATAATAGTAAGAAAAATTTTAAAAAAAAATTATGAATAAAATACAACCAAGTTAAATGAGCCGGTGCCCTAGCGATGGGTAACCCAGTGGAAAGTTGCAGTCTTCATAGCTAGAAGGCCTAAACCAAGTGGAAAATTCATGAAATAATTTTTGAGACTCCAGAGAAGAGTCATTGAGGTTTTGATGGCATTAGAATGCCAAGAAAATGCTTAGAAAAAATTTTAGATTGGTACAGACAATTTTAGTCTATTAAGCCAAACGGAGGACATTTTGGTTATTTCGTCTTCAGAGATGATTTTTAGCCAATTTTTCCAATTAAATAAATAATTTATATGATATAAAATATGAATAAATATTGCTAAAAATAAAATTAAAAATGAGTAGAAAAGAAAAGAAAATGAAATAAAATTGGAATTATGACATAAGAATTAAGTCACTATGATGCAATAAAAGGCCCTCCACCAATCATGTTGCAACACACACTTTATAACCCAATTAAAAAGAGTTAAAAGGAGTTAAAATTGAAAACACAATCTACTCATCTCTTCCCCAAATCAGCCGAACTCCATGGATGGCCCTCCCATAAAATTTTCAAGCTTTCTAGCTTGAAATTCTCCATTTTCTCACACCAAAAGCCCTAGTCACCTTCACAAAAACTTGAGCCCACACCTTGGAGAAGTGTTTGGCAGCCAAGAAAGAGTAAGAAAGTGAAGAAAATTGAAGTCTTGGTTAGCTTAAATTTAAGCTACAAGAGATTAGTGCTAGTTATCCTTTCTCTCTCTTTATATTTATTGTTAAGAGCATAAATTGAGTTAGGGATTGCATAAAATTGAAGTAAAACACATGAGTATGGATACCATGAAATTTGGCAGCCATGAAATCCTTTAGGGTTTAATGTTTTTATTTGATGAAACTTGCTCCCATGATGATGCTTGTTAACTTGATATGCTTAGAAAGTAGAATGAATTGAGTTTGCACCAATTTGGAAATTTGAAATTAAGGTTAGTGATCATGAATTAGGGATTTTTTGAGATTGCTTGAAATTGACTAAATTGAGAGTGATTCTTGCCATTTAGAAGTGCCTTGAATGCCATGTGACGTATAGGAGTTGGAGAAAATTGAAATTGGGAGTGTATGCTTCTTACAGGAAATTCAGACTTATGAGTCCAGTGTACTGTTTGAGTCATAATTGAAGTTGTGTGACTCCAATTGGTATGTGGCCAATAAGAGGTGAAACTAGACTCAAAATATCCCATTTTTCATGAAGAAATCCTGCCCAAATTCTATCCATAAGTTGACCAATTTGCTGGTCCAATCTAGATATCCAAATACTGAACCCAGAAAAATGATCAAATGAACAGTGGCATAACTCCCTCTAGACAGGTCCAAATGACCTGAATTTTATATCGTTGGAAAGCTTAGACATAGGAATACAACTTTTATTCAGAACACCAAGCCCATTAATGCCTCTAACCAAATGAAATTACTGACCCAAGTTAGATCACCAAACTGACTAAAATCAATTCTGCTTAGAATTTCTTGGACATAAGCCTACCCGACCAGTTTTGAAAAAATGGCCATAACAGGGTCTATAAAAATTCAAATGCAATGAAACCAATGGAAAAAGTTTTATAAGACATAGGTTTACAATATTGGCCTTTCGACTAAAACCAAGAACCCGAAGGAACTAGGTCAAATAGTTAAAAGAAGTTAACACATCAAAACTTAGAGTTTGACCAAATCACAATTTAACCCAGAATAGTTTTTATAGCATATTTTCCACTAGGAAACTCTAATTAGGTTGAGCCATACTGATCTGGAACCCTAAGAAATTAGGTTCCAACTTTGTTTTAGACATTGTCCTAAAATTATGAGCATAAGAATCCTAAAATGGAGGTCAAATCTATTGACTGAACTTGGACCCTGAAGGCACCGGGTACTGGAGTCTAAGCCAATTAAATTGGTATAATTAATTCTATAAAACTTGGAAAATTATAATTAAAATTTTTAAATGACCATAAGACATAGGGCAATAAATTATATGAGGAACACTAAGCCTAAAAGTAACTATAACATATCCAATTAAATTGGTAAATGGTAATGCCAAAATCTGCCTAATTAAAGAGACGAAATTAGGAAAAGAACTATTTATGGTTATTTGATCATAACTTGGGCTACAAAACTCCAAATGGAGTAATTGAAAAAGGGAATTAAATTAGATACATAAAGGATCAACTTTCATGAAGAAAGTTTAGCCAAATTCTCACTTTAGCATAGACCAATGGAACAGTAAACCTAGGACATAAAAACTGAATTTTTGAAAATGTTTTTAGGAGGCTTTGAATTGCAATTGGCAATCAATGCCAACAAATTTAGAACCCAAAATGTGGGATCTTAGTGCAATTGGAATTAACGCACCTATTATATAGAAAAAAGTTAACATTTTGAGTAAATAATAATGTGAATAGAGATCCCAATGATTTAGAAAATAGTAAAATAAATTAGAGAAGCTAATATGATCATTAATATATAATGTGATTAATGAATTTTAATTTTGAATTTGAGTGGCTCTAGGATATAAAGAAAATTTAAGTAAAATCCATGAAATGGTCATGGATTACTTGAAATATGAATGATAATGATAATTATGTAAATAGTATAATGAATAAATGAGTGTATGAATGAGACATTAGTTCTCATTAATGGAGAAGAGAAAATGCTTTGAGTACAATTGTACATGAGAATAATTGTTATGAATTGTAATCAATATGGATAATATAATGAATATATAAATTATGATGAATGCATAATTTATGTAAAATTGTATTTTAGGAAATTTATACTTCTACTAGTAATAAAAATTAAAACGTTATAAATTATAATTGCAACATATAATGAAATAATGATACTTATGAACTCTTAATGGCACTATGTGCCCATGTATTGCCTAAATACGTGTGTCAGATTGGATAGATTGGCATGCCAATAGGGTATTATTTTAGCAGTACTGCGTAAGGCTTTATGCCTGTATCCATGGCTTTATGCCCGCACTCATGGCTTTTATGCCCGATTATATGTTATCATGGCTTTTTAGCCATACTGACTGCATATGTGGTTGACGTTCTGCGTCCCATGGTATGACGGCCCGAGGCACTGCAGTGTCTAGTGCCGACGACCCATTATCCAGTTTAGTCAGCCTGTCATAGGTTACCTGGGCAGTGTAAATTATTGAAATTATTTAAGCATTTAGTAATTAAAAACATTAGAAAGTATTGAATAAAATGTGAAAAAGAGATTACTAATAGAAACATAATAAAAATACAATTTGCAGAATCGTAGAGAGACCTCAAATACAATACTCCTTCTGACACCCCTTACTTATCTACAGTATAGTTGAGCAAGATATGCCACACAGTGTATCGAAACACCATATTTTATCTCAATTATTTTTATCCAGTCTTAATTTATTTCTTTATGGTTATGAAATACAATTTGTTAAATTTTACTCATTTAAGTCATTTATTGAAATTTTAAATTTATTTGAGGTTCTAAAAATTTTATAGAAAATCCGGCAGAGCACCGGCTAAAAATGGAGAAAATAGTTCTTCGAAACTCTTGAAAAACACTTCCTATACATTTTTAATCATTCTCAAACTCCAATAACCATCAACATGGTCTTAATAATTCTCAACATTCACAACCATCTCAAGTTTTCAATATGAATCCACAATTTCATTCAAATCCAAAATCAAATTTAATTTCATGAAGATATTCTCAAATTATATTAATTAACGAAATTTTACAAAATATGTACATCAATATATGATTACATAAATTTAGTATTTACATGAGTTCATAATTTATAAATCACAAACTACTACCTATTACAAAATGCAAAAAAAAAATTTCAAAAGGAACCTAAAGGTCCTACCACTGATGCACTGCAGATGAGAGGTGACTCTGACTCTATACAGATCTGTGACCTCACCCAGTCTGTGATTTGCTAGGCTCTCATCTGTCTCTCTAGAACCTACGTGTGGCAAAAAGCAACGTGCTAAGCAATAATGCTTAGTGGTGCCAATAATAAAATAAAAAGAACTAAAAGAAATATAAATATGCAGTGTATATATTGATGTCTCTTGCAGATAAATTTTTTATAATTATTTGTAGTCTATTTATTTGGCACTTGTTATATCAATTATTTCATTAAATTTATCAACTTCCATTTTTGGTTGCCCAAGTAACCTATACTAGATGACTGGACTGGATAAACAGGTAAACTGGCAGTGGATGCTAACTACCTCAGGCCGTCACACCATCGGTCACGTATGTATCTCCCGGTGTGCAATAGAACAGCTGATAAGGTGTAATAAACATTAGGCGTAAGGCCAAGTATCATCATAATATCATAATGGCTAAAAGCCATAAAATCACAGAATGGCATAATGCCATGTACAGTACTGCTAACTGAACCCTATTGGCATGCCAACCTATCCAAATCAATCTTACTAGGTGTACTAGGGCACATCACCAAGTTGTTAATTGAATTTTCATGCTTTACATGTAAGGTTACTATTCATTTCACTATTTAGGTCAAATTATTGACTTTCCAATGCATAATAGCTACATAAGTCCTAATCACATAAATTTACCACATTTTGGTTCCCAAAAGTGTTGGCATTAGCTGCCAATCCATACTTCTAACCAATGGTGACTAAATCAGATATTTTAGTTTTGGGTGCTATAATTCACTGTTCCATTAGGCCATTCTATAGTGAGAATTTGGCTAAATGTTCTCTATCAAAGTTGTTCTTTATTATGTCTAGTCATATTTATTTTTTTGAATTACTCCATTTGTAGTTTTGTAACTCAAGTTATGGCCTAAACACCATAGCTGAGCGGATTGCAATTTTTCAAGAATTTATGTGCAGAATCAATTCTACAGTTTTTGTACACTGACTGCAGGTGGATTTTTGGTCATATTATGGTCAAAAGTTGGGTTTATTTTCTTCATGAAAGTTGTAAGGCTATGTCTCAGATTTCTACTAGTAAAAATTCATGTCAATTGGACCTTTCTACACTGAGTTATTACCAAATGAATGAATACTGTTTATTTAGTCATTTTGCCCAGGCAGAATGTAAGTCACCCGGATTTGGTCAACTTTTTACGGCATCCTATGTTTAGTTTCTGGAAGAGTTCCTTCACCAAAATTGTGTCATTATGTGTGTAATTTCATGTCCAATAGTCCTTGCACCAATTGAACCTATACAACCCAAGTTATAGCTGCCCAAACATGCAGGACTCACATCCAGACCTGCAGGACACTCAAGGCATCACACCAAACCTCAAATCCAAAGCTACCATTCACTTCAATTCCTCATTATACATAGCCAAATGGTCACTAATTGACCATAAAAACATTAATTTAAGTTCAATTACATCAACCTCTAAAACTGTGTTTCAAAACCCTAACCCTAATTGACCAAGCATTCAATTTATGCATCTTACTCTTAATGGCTATACTAATCATATCATTTATACTAGGGATAGCTAATATGTCAATTCTCCTAACCCTAACTCATGTCAAGGCTACTGAAATTTAGAGGAGAGCATGCAAGGAGTTCTCATGCATTTCACTTACAATTTCTTACTTAAATTAAACACCTAAGTATAAATTAAGAGAGGGAATAGAAAATTCGTCACTAACCTTAAATGAGAGATTTTTTTCCTACTTCAATTCCTTCACTTTCTTCAAATTTCTTGGCAGCCAAACACTTTAGCTAGAGTCTAGGGCAATTTTTAATATTGGAAGTTAGGGGAAATATGGTGAGGAGTGTGAGAGAATTAAGGTAGATGAAGAGAACTTGAGGGAGTGCTTCAATGGTAGCAATTTGGGCAGCTGAAAAAAAGTGAAGAAGATAATAGAAATTTGGGTCAAATTTGTCTCTTTTTAATAGTTTAATAAGTGTTTATCTACATATGATTGGTGGGTGATTTTAAATGACATCATATGATGTCCAAAGTCCCATTTCTCTTCATTTTTTTTCTTTTCTTTCTATTCATTTTCAATTAAATTTTTTAGCAATATTTATTCATATTTTATGTCATAATAATTATTTACTTAACTGGACAAGTCGGCCAAAAATAATCTTTGAAGACGAAATGACCAAAATGCCCTCCGTTTGGCTTATCGCGCCAAAATCGTCTGTACCGATCTAAAAATTTTTCTAAACATTTTCTTAGCATTTTAATGCCATCGAAACCTCAATGACTCTTCTCTGGAGTCCCAAAAATTATTTTATGAATTTTCTCAAGGGTTTAAGGCTCCTAGTTGCGAGGACCGCAACTTCCCACTGGGTTACCCATCGCTAGGGCACCGGCTCATTTAACTTGGTTGTATTTTATTTCTAATATTTTTCCTAAATTTTTCTTATTAATATTTGAGTTAATTATGGTTCCTCACTTTAGTTTAAATATTTTTCCAGATGTTCTAGCTATCAGGACTAACACCGCTCACCTGAACAGTAGAATGTACAGAATTGGTACAGTGAGGGTGTTACAACTCTTTCCCTCTAATTTAAATTTCGTCCTCGAAATTTACCTGATGCAAACAGTTGAGGGAACTGTTGCCTCATCGTCTCTTCACTTTCCCAAGTTGCCTCCTCGATGTTGTGGTGCCTCCAAAGCACTTTCACTAGTGGAATCTACTTATTCCTTAACTCCTTCACTTCCCGAGCCAGGATCCGTATGGGTTATTCTCTTCCATGGAAATGACATGTGAAGGATCTGAGCGGTATCTTCTCGGCATGGATATGTGGAACACATTGTGGATCTTGTCCAACTCTGGTGGTAAAGCTAGCTTGTAGGCCACTGGACCCACACATTCAATGACTTCATATGGGCCAATGAACCTAGGGCTCAACTTAACCTTTCTTCCAAATCTCAATACCTTTTTCCATGGTAAGATCTTGAGAAACAGATTATCTCCAACTTCATATTCTATTTCTTTTCTCTTCAGGTCGGCATAGGATTTCTGCCTGTCAGAGGCAACTTTCAAATTGGCTTTGATTAACTTTACCTTCTAGCCAGTCTGTTTTACTAGGTCTGGCCCTACCAGTTTATCTTCGCCCAATTCAGTCTAACACACTAGGGTTCTATATTTTCTCCCATACAATGCTTTATACGGGACCATTTGGATGCTAGTTTGGTAGCTATTGTTGTATGCAAATTCTGCCAGTGGGAGGTATCTGTCCCAACTTCCCTCAAACTCAATGACACAACTCCTCAACATATCCTCAAGGACTTGACATACACTTCATGTTATTATTATCATTTCAATTCAATATTTGTATTAGTTTAATTAGTTTCAATTGTTTACCTGGATTACTCTTTTTGATTGCCCATCCGTGTGAGGATGGAAAACTGTGCTGCAGTGGACTTGTGTACCCAAGGATTCATGCAACTTCTTCCAAAATCTAGATGTAAACCTTGGGTCTTGATCATATATGATGGAAAGTAGAATTCCATGCAGTCTAACTATCTCACTGATATACAATTCTGCTAACTTCTCCAGTGAGTAGTCAGTCCTAATTGACAAAAAGTGTGCTGACTTCGTCAATCTATCCACTATCACCCATACTGCATCATGCTTCTTCTGTGTAAGAGGTAGACCACTTACAAAATCCATAGTGACCCGATCCCATTTCTATTCAGGTATACGTATAGGCTGTAGCAAACCCGATGGAACTTGATGTTCTGCCTTGACTTGTTGACATGTCAAGCATTTAGTCACACAGTCAGCTATGTCCTTCTTCATACTATGCCACCAATAATGAAGCTTCAGATCATGATACATTTTTGTACTTCCTGGGTGCATAGCATAAACACTGGTGTGTGCCTCTTTTAGAATACTGGCTTTCAATTTTCCATCATCTGGTACACACACTCTTCCTTTGTAGTACCGACACCCATTTGTTTTCACCTCATAGTCAGTTGCCTTCCCTTCTGAGATTTTGCTCATAGTAGCCATTAACTTCTCATCTACCTTCTGCCCATCTAAAATCTACTGTAGTAGGTTTGGCCTCACTTGCAACTCAGCCAAAATAGCTCCATCTCGAGCCATGGATAAACAGGCATCCAATGATCTCAAAGCTGTGATGGATTTTCTGCTCAAAGCATTAGCAACTACATTTGCCTTCCTAGGATGGTAATCAATCACAAAATCATAGTCCTTTAGGAACTCAATCCATTGCCTCTGTCTAAGGTTAAGCTTCTTCTGGGTTGGAAAATATTTCAGACTTTTGTGGTCTGTGTAAATGTAACACTTTTCACCATACAAGTAATGCCTCCATATCTTCAGTGCGAAGATAATTGCTGCAAGTTCTAGATCATGGGTAGGGTAGTTCTGTTCATGTGGCCTTAGCTGCTTGGAAGCATAGGCGACCATCTTTCCCTCTTGCATCAGTACACACCCTAACCCATTATGCGAGGCATCACTGTAGACCACAAAGTCCTTTCCCGACACTGGCTATGTTATCACTGGTGCCTCTATCAATATAGCCTTAAACTTCTCAAAACTGGTCTCACACTTGTCATTCCAGTCAAATCTGATATTCTTGTGTAACAACTTGGTCATTAGAGCAGCTATTAAGGAAAATCCCTTCACAAATCTTCTATAATACCCAGCTAGCCCTAAGAAACTTCTGACCTCAGTTGTATTCTTAGGAGGCTTCCATTCCATCACTACTTCTATTTTCTTGGGATCCACTCTAATCCCATCAGCTAATACTATGTGTCCAAGGAATGCAATCTCATTCAACCAGAAGTCACACTTGGACAACTTAGCATACAGCTTCTTTTCTCTCAGGGTTTGCAGGACAATTCTCAAATGTTCATCATGTTCTTTCCTAGTCTTGGAATACACCAAAATATCATCAATAAAGACCACTATGAACTGATCTAGGTATGGACGGAAGATACGGTTCATAAGGTCCATGAATGCTGTGGGTGCATTTGTTAAGCCAAATTGCATCACCAAGAACTCATAATGCCCATACCGGGTCCTGAATGCAGTCTTTGGCACATCTGCATCCTTCACCCTTAACTAGATGATACCCTGATCTGAGATCAATTTTGGAAAATACTGTTGTTTCCTTTAACTGATCAAACAGATCGTCAATTCTAGGCAACATATATTTGTTCTTCACTATCACTTTATTCAATTGCCAGTAATCGATGCATAATCTCAAAAAATAAATGAGGAAGAATAAAAAAATGATTGAATTAAAATAGGGTGTTTTGGTACATTGCATGGCATATCTTGCTTGGCTACACTGTAGACGGGTAAGAGGTGTCCCATTTAGTGGTATCAGAACACGGTTTAGGCATTTCTGGGCCTAGATAGAGTCCATACCATGCATTGCATTTGTAAGAGTGGAGGTGACACTAATGCAAATCTGTTTGTCTTTGTTATTTTGATTAAGATATGGACCCCACATCTCAGAGGGCAGTTGAGGAGGAAGTGGAGATTCATGCTCCACCTGCAGCAGCTGAGACTGGGGGTAGGGGAGAACCTGCTCCGCCAGACTCAGTGAGCCTTTCGGCCTCCACAGGCCATGTTCCAGCAAATGGCTAAATTCTTCAGACAAATGGCTAGGGTAATGCTACCACCACCACCACCTCCACAGCAAAAATCACACCTGGAAAGACTGAAAAAATTTAGAGCAGTGGACTTCTTTGGCAAGAGAGAAGATGATTCATTGCTGGTAAAATCGGTTGAATGTAGCACAGTGAGTTTTAAAACAACTCCACTGCACTCCTGAACAAAATCTAGAAGCTGTTGTATCTCTGTTGCAAGATGATGCCTACCGATGGTGGGATGCAGTGTCTAGTGAAGTGCAACCAAAAGTAATAACTTGGGACTTCTTCCTCTCATAATTCAAGAAGAAATATGTGGGTAGTGTACACCTGGAAGAGAGAAGAAGAGAGTTCATTAACCTGAGGTAGAAACAGCTGACAGTGGCCAAGTATGAAAAGGAATTTGTCAGACTGAGCCACTACGGAAGGGAGATAGTCCCTAATGAAGTCGAAAGGTGTAAGAGATTTGAAGAGGGATTAAATGACAATATAAAAATCATGATCACTGCCTTGGGAATCACAGACTTCACCAAGTTAGTGGAAGCTGTAATAAAAGTTGAAAAGGTTACAATAAGTGAGCAAACCAGAAGAGAGAGACAGCAGAAGAGGGGCCCGGGTCGGTCTAGTACATCTCCTGCACCTGGGAAAAAGTTCAAAGTTCCACTTGTGCAGAGTTCACGTCAACCACAAGGTCAGGGTCAGTCTTAGGGGTCCAGGCCACAGTTCACCCCTAGGAGAGGTCAATCCACACCATCAGTGGGCATCTCTCTAGGGACAGGGTTTAGGGGACTAGCCCCAGCATCTTCTGCATGTCCGCATTGCCTGAAGTGGCATAAGGGGGAGTGTTAGAGAGTGACTGGTGCCTGCTTAAGGTGTGGGTCGATAGAGCATCAGTTGAGAAACTATCCACGCAGAACTACTATAGCTGCTCCAACACAAGTAGACAAACCTGCTCCTGCACTATAAAGGGGCAGGAAATCTGGTAAATCTGAGGCAGTGGGACCATCACAGAGGCCTGCATCTGAGCCAGCAGAGAGGCCTGAGGGCAGACCAGCTGCCACAGCCTATGCCATAAGAGCTCAGGAGGAGCAAGATGCCCCGGACGTCATCAGGGGTACGTTCTCCCTCTACAATACATCTGTGCATGCATTGGTGGATCCAGGGTCCACTCATTCATACATCTGCATCAACTTACCCGTAGAAAGGGGGATACTAGTAGGGGAGAGTGACCAAGACATCCTGGTCACTAATCCATTGGGCCACAGTGTAGTGGTGAACAAAGTGTACAAAAGTTGCCCGTTAAGGATTCAGTGGTATGAATTTTTGGCAGACCTGATTGAGTTGCCTTTCCATGAGTTTGACGTGATTTTGGGAATGGACTAGTTGTCACGTCATCAAGCAATGATTGATTGTAAATTGAAGAGAATTTCTTTGAAAACTCCTGAGGGTAATAAGATCACAGTTGTGGAAAAAAGGACAAATTTCTTATCCAATGTCATCTCAGCCACAGTTGCAAGAAAACAGATAAAAATGTGTGTGTGTGCACTCTAAAAATTTTGGCAGCTAGGGTTAGCTAGGGTTTGCTCATGTAATGGTTTATTAACCTTGTAATGATCAATTAGTGACCATTTAAATGTGTGTGAGAAGGAATTGAAGTGAGTAAGGATGTTGGATTTGAGTTTAGGTGAGTTGCCTTGGCTGACCTGTAGGACTGAGTATGAGTCTAGCAGGTTTGGGCAGCAATAACTTGAGTTGTAGAGGTTCAATTGGTGCAAGGCTAATTGGACATGAAACTAGACACATAATGGCACAATTTTGGTGAAGAAATCTTGCCCAGAAAACCAAACCAAGTTGACCTAAAAATTGCCCTAATCCGGGTGACTTGCATTCTGCTTGGGTAAAATGACCAAATGAACAGTACTTATTCATTTGGTCATAACTCAGTGTAGAAAGGTCCAATTAACCTGAAATTTTGCCAGAAGAAAGCTTAGACATAGACCTATAACTTTCATGAAGAATACAAATCCAAATTCTGACCATAACCTAGTCAAATTGCCAACCAAACTTAGGTTACCAAATCTCACAGAATCAGTTTTGCTCAGAATTTTGGATTCTGTCCAATCCGGCCAGTTATAGTGTTTAGTCCATAAATTGAGCTACAAAACTCCAAATGGAGTGATTCAAAAAAGGAAATGTAACTAGATAAAATAAGAAACAACTTTCATGAAGACAATTTTGCCAAATTCCTACTGTAAAAATGACCAATGGAACAGTAAACACAAGGCTTAAAATCTGAAAATTTTGAATAATTAGCACTAAGCTTAGAAATGGTATTGGCAACCAATACCAACAATTTTAGAATGCAAAATGTGGTATGTTGGGAGTATTAGAACCAATGTACCTATGGTCTATGCAAAATTCAATATTTTAGTTGACTAATGAAATGAATAGTAACACCTAAACTTAAATTTCAAGAATTGTAAAGTTTAAAAGTGTAACATGCCCTAGTACACCTAGCAAGATTGGTTTGAATAGGCTGGCATGCCAATAGGGTTCAGTTAGCAGTACTGGACATGGCATTATGCCATTCTGTGATTTCATGGCTTTTAGCCATTCTGACATTGTGTTGAGATGTGGCCTTGTGCCTAATGTTATTACAACTTACTAGCTGTTCTATTGCACACTGGGAGACACACATGTGACCGATGGTGTGACGGCCCGAGGTACTTGATACCCAATGCCAGTTTACCAATTTATCCAGTACAGTCATCTAGTATAGGTTACTTGGGCAACCAAAAATGAAAGTTGATAAATTTAATGAAATAATGAATATAACAAGTACCAAATAAATAAGATTACCAATAATTATCAAAAATTTGTCTGCATGACACATCAATACACTCACTGCATATTTAATTTTTTTTTATTAGTTTTTTTTATTTTATTATTGGCACCACTAAGCATTATTGCTTAGCACATCGCTCTTTGCCACGCGTAGGTTCTGGAGAGACAGACAGAGAGCCCAGCAGACCACAGACTGGGTATGTGACACCCCTTACCCGACTACAGTGTAGCCGAGCAAGTTATGCCACTCAGTGTGCCGGAGCACTCTATTTTATCTTAATTCATTTTTATCGTAGTTTTGAATATAATTTGTGAAATATAATTCATTTATTGAAATTGTAATTTATTTGAGGTTCCGAAAATTTTAAAGAAAATTCGGCGGAGTACCGGCTAAAAATGGAGAAAACAGTTCTTCGGAACCTGTGAAAAACACTTCTAATAATCATATTCATCTATTCACAAACTCCAATATCAAAATCTCAATATTTTTCAACCATTCGTTTCTCAATCATTCATCACATTTGATAGTCATGTAACAGTCACAGATCAATATTCACTTTTCCATTTACAAACACAATTTTGCATTATTTACATGAAAATCAAAATACATTACATAAGTTTCATTTACACAAAGGAAAATAAAAATCAATTACAAAATACCAAAATGAAACCTAGTGTCCTACTAATGCACTATAGACGGTGAGGTGACACGGACACTATGCAGAACTGTGAACTGCCTTACCGAATCTGTGGTCTACTGGGCCCTCTGTCCAAATCTTCAGTACCTACGCATTGCAAAAGCGACGCGCTAAGCATAAAGCTTAGTGGTGCCAATAATACAAGAAAATATAATATGCAAATAAAAATAATAATTTCCTTGCTATTGTGTTCATAAGAAATGAGTAATTACTAACTTATTGTTTAATCGAGGGCTAATCATGTTTTATGATATTAACTTCTTCATGCATTTCGTTAATTTTTTTTTTTTCATGATCTTGAGCTTCCTTGTATTTTTGTAATCATTCCTGATACTTAATTTTCATATTTTCTTTAATAATCAGTTCACAGTTATACTTTTCCATTCATTTGGTTGCCCAAGTAACCTATACTGGATGACTGGACTGGATAACGGGTCGTTGGCACTGGGCACCGCGGTGCCTCGGGCCGTCATACCATGGGATGCAGAACGTCAACCACGTATGCAGTCAATATAGCTAAAAGCTATGATATCACATAATCGGGCATAAAAGCCATGAATACGGGCATAAAAGCCCTGGATACGGGCATAAAGCCATGAATACAGGCACAAAGCCTTCCTTTCGCAGTACTGCTAAAACAATACCCTATTGGCATGCCAAACTATCCAAACCAATCTAGTTAGGTATACTAGGGCATTTGATACTTTTAAATTTTTCAAATTTTGAATTTCAAGTTTTGGTGTCACTATTTACCTCATTGGTCAATAAAAATGTTGACTTTTGGATAGAAAATAGGTGTATTGGTTTTAACACCCCAAACATACCACATTTTGTATTTAAAACTTGTTGGAATTGATTACTATTACCATTTCTAAGTTTAAACCAAGGGAAGCAGAATTTTCAGTTTGTGAAGCTTAACTTTACTGTTCCATTAAGCACTGTTGCAGTGGGAATTTGAAGAAATGGAAAACATGAAAGTTGTTCCTTATTTTGTATAGTTGAATTTCCTTTTTTGAATCACTCCATTTGGAGTTTTGTAGCTCCAGATATGGTCCAAAAACCACAGCTGGCCGGATTTCCATTCTGCAGAAAATACCATATCTATAGTAACATGAACAGTGAATGCCACTGCCATTTGGGTTAGGTTCTGGTCATAATTTGGGGTAGGATTCTTCATGAAAGTTGTTTGTCTATGTCTTAACTTGTTGCCGTAAAAATTTCAGGTCAATTGACCTTATCTACAGTGAGTTATGGCCAAATGAACAGTTACTGTTCATTTGGTCATTTATGCAGGTGCTGTTACAGGGTATCCGGATTGGGGCCAACTTTTGGTTCACTTGCTTTGGTCTTTTGGGCATGGTTTCTTCAGCAAAAATGTGCCATTATAAGCCTAGTTTCATGTCCAATTGGCCAAACACCAATTGGACCAACACAGCCAAAGATATGGCAGTCCAAGTGGACTGAAATTTCAGTCACCCTGCTGCTGTCTTTAGGCAGCCTACACATTCACTTTGCCATGCATTAACTCACTTCAAATTATGATTAACTTGCCTTAAATGGTCACTAATTGACTACTAGAATGTCAATTAATCAATTCAAATGCCAAGTCCAATTTTCACCCTTAAAACCCTAGTTCCCATTATGAATTTTCACAACTTACCTTAATTAACTACTAGTTCATTATCCTTATATTTATACACTTTAAACATGGTTTCTAGTTCACTCCAAGTCCATCACAAACACTCAATCCTATTCCTTCCTTAGGGCAGCCGAAATCCATGGCATACATACCCATAAGTTTCATTCATTTAATCCACAATTTCATACTCATTTTTAAGTCCTTAACATGGAACAAGAGATATACATGCATAATTAAGCACTAACCTCTTTGCTCAACTTATTGAGCTTGTGAAAACTCTAGAATTTCTCCTCTTTGTGGCTGCCTAGAGTTGCCTTGTGATGTGGGGACAAGTTTTAGTGAAGGTGACTTAGGGTTTAGTAGTGGAATTTCATAGGAAATGGAAGAAATTAAAGGAAACTTTCATGGAGGGTTATGGAAAAGGGGAGGTCACGTTTTGGCTGAAGAAGAAGAAGATGATGACCAGAATTTTTGGTCTCCTTTGGTCTCTTTTATTAGTTAATTAAGGGGTTGTTTAATTGTGATTGGAGGAAGCTTTTTAAATGACATCACAATATGTCATATTTGGCATTTTATTGCATTTTCTTTTCTTTTCTTTTCTACTAACTTTTAAATAAATTTTCATCAATATTAATTCATATTTTATGTCATAATAAATATTTACTCAACTGGACAAGTCGGCCAAAAATCGTCTCTGAAGGCGAAATGACCAAAATGCCCTCCGTTTGGCTTAATGGGTCAAAATTGTCTGTACCGATTGTAAAATTTTTATAAATATTTTCTTGGCATTCTAATGCCATAGGAACCTCAATGACCCTTCTCTGGAGTCCCAAAAATTATTTTATGAATTTTTTCCCGGGTCTAGGGCTCCTCGTTGCGAGAACCGCAACTTCCCTCTGGGTTACCCATCGCTTGGGCACCGGCTCATTTGACTTGGTTGTATTTTATTTTAAAAATTTTTCCTAAATTTTTCTTATTAATATTTGAGTTAATTTGGGTTCTTGACTTTAGTTTAAATATTTTTCCGGACGTTCTAGCTGTCCGAACCGACACCGGTCACCGGAACAGTAGAATGTACGGAGTTGCTACCGGGAGGGTGTTACAACTCTTCCCCTCTAATTTAAATTTTGTCCTCGAAATTTACCTGACTTAAGTAATCGGGGAGTTGCTACCTTCTTGTTTCTTCACTTCCTTGTATTGCCTCATCAGTGTCTGGGTTTGGGTCTTCCTGAGCTTCCATAGCATATACTTGTGGTGCAACCCTGACTTCGGGCTTTTCAACTGTCTCAGAAACAATCTTCTGTGAAATGTCAGCCATTTCTGCTCTACCCGATCTTTTACCCCTTTGAACTATAGGGAAATGTCTATCAACTTGTACCGGAGCTATTGAACCACTCCTCTGAGGGCAATCTCTTTTGAAATGATCCGTAGCCCCACACTTGAAACACTCTCCAGTTAACAATCGACACTCCCCTCTGTGTTTTCTACCACAATGCATACATTCAGGCACTGGGGTTGATCCCCTTGTTATTGTGCCCGAGGAACTAGCTATAGATATTCCAATCTGGCCTCTGTGGCCCTGTGTCTGATCTTGTGAACTAGAACCCTTAAACTTCTTACTATCAGTTGGTATACTTGACTGTCCTGGTCCAAATTCCCTCTTACGCTGCCTATCTTTCCTATTTTGTTCATTTATTCTCACTTTCTCCACTTTTAATGCAGCTTCCACTAACTTGGCGAAGTCTATGATCCCCAAGGCAGTGATCATGATCTTTATATTATCATTTAATCCCTCTTCAAATCTCTTACATCTTTCAGCTTCATTAGGGACTATCTCCCTTCCATAGCGGCTCAATCTTACGAATTCCTTCTCATACTCGGCCACTGACAACTGTCTCTGCCTCAGGTTAATAAACTCTCTTCTTCTCTCTTCTAGGTATACAGTACCCACATATTTCTTCTTAAATTCGGAGAGAAAGAAGTCCCATGTCACTATTTCTGGCTGCACTTCACTAGACACAGTGTCCCACCATTCATATGCATCGTCTTGCAGCAGAGATACAGCAGATTCCAAGTTTTGCTCTGGAGTGCAATAGAGTTGTTTTAGAATTCTGCCTGTTCTGTTCAACCAATTTTCGGCTACAACAGAATCATCTTCTCTCTTACCATAAAAGTCCACTGCTCCAAACTTTCTTAGCCTTTCCAGGTGTGATTTCTGCTGTGGAGCTGGTGGTGGTGGTGGTGGTGCTGCTGGCATTACTCCGGCCATTTGTCTAAAGAAATCGGCCATTTGCTGGAACATGGCCTGTGGAGGCTGAGCAGGCTCTGCTTGAGCTGGTGGAGTAGGTTCTCCCCTACCCCCAGTCTCAGCTGCTACAGGTGGAGCATGACTCTCCACTTCCTCCTCGACTGCTCTCTGTGATGAAGGGTCCATATCTTATTCAAAATAAGAAAGACAAACAGATCTGCATTAGTGTCACCTCGACTCTTACAAATGCAAAGCATGGTATGGACTCAATCTAGGCCCAGAAACACCTAAACCGTGCTCTGATACCACTAAATGTGACACCCCTTACCCGACTACAGTGTAGCCGAGCAAGTTATGTCACTCAGTGTGCCGGAGCACTCTATTTTATCTTAATTCATTTTTATCGTAGTTTTGAATATAACTTGTGAAATATAATTCATTTATTGAAATTGTAATTTATTTGAGGTTCCGAAAATTTTAAAGAAAATCCGGCGGAGTACCGGCTAAAAATGGAGAAAACAGTTCTTCGGAACCTGTGAAAAACACTTCTAATAATCATATTCATCTATTCACAAACTCCAATATCAAAATCTCAATATTTTTCAACCATTCGTTTCTCAATCATTCATCACATTTGATAGTCATGTAACAGTCACAGATCAATATTCACTTTTCTATTTACAAACACAATTTTGCATTATTTACATGAAAATCAAAATACATTACATAAGTTTCATTTACACAAAGGAAAATAAAAATCAATTACAAAATACCAAAATGAAGCCTAGTGTCCTACCAATGCACTGTAGACGGTGAGGTGACACGGACACTATGCAGAACTGTGAACTGCCTTACCGAATCTGTGGTCTACTGGGCCCTCTGTCCAAATCTTCAGTACCTACGCGTTGCAAAAGCGACGCGCTAAGCATAAAGCTTAGTGGTGCCAATAATACAAGAAAATATAATATGCAAATAAAAATAATAATTTCCTTGCTATTGTGTTCATAAGAAATGAGTAATTACTAACTTATTGTTTAGTCGAGGGCTAATCATGTTTTATGATATTAACTTCTTCATGCATTTCGTTAATTATTTTTTTTTCATGATCTTGAGCTTCCTTGTATTTTTGTAATCATTCCTGATACTTAATTTTCGTATTTTCTTTAATAATCAGTTCACAGTTATACTTTTCCATTCATTTGGTTGCCCAAGTAACCTATACTGGATGACTGGACTGGATAACGGGTCGTTGGCACTGGGCACCGCGGTGCCTCGGGCCGTCATACCATGGGACGCAGAATGTCAACCACGTATGCAGTCAATATAGCTAAAAGCTATGATATCACATAATCGGGCATAAAAGCCATGAATACGGGCATAAAAGCCATGGATACGGGCATAAAGCCATGAATACAGGCACAAAGCCTTTCCTTTCGCAGTACTGCTAAAACAATACCCTATTGGCATGCCAAACTATCCAAACCAATCTAGTTAGGTATACTAGGGCATTTGATACTTTTAAATTTTTCAAATTTTGAATTTCAAGTTTTGGTGTCACTATTCACCTCATTGGTCAACAAAAATGTTGACTTTTGGATAGAAAATAGGTGTATTGGTTTTAACACCCCAAACATACCACATTTTGTATTTAAAACTTGTTGGAATTGATTACTATTACCATTTCTAAGTTTAAACCAAGGGAAGCAGAATTTTCAGTTTGTGAAGCTTAATTTTACTGTTCCATTAAGCACTGTTGCAATGGGAATTTGAAGAAATGGCAAACATGAAAGTTGTTCCTTATTTTGTCTAGTTGAATTTTCTTTTTTGAATCACTCCATTTGGAGTTTTGTAGCTCCAGATATGGTCCAAAAACCACAGCTGGCCGGATTTTCATTCTGCAAAAATTACCATATCTACAGTAACATGAACAGTGAATGCCACTGCCATTTGGGTTAGGTTCTGGTCATAATTTGGGGTAGGTTTCTTCATGAAAGTTGTTTGTCTATGTCTTAACGTGTTGCTGTAAAAATTTCAGGTCAATTGACCTTATCTACGGTGAGTTATGGCCAAATGAACAGTTACTGTTCAATTTGTCATTTCTGCAGGTGCTGTTGCAGGGTATCCGGATTGGGGCAAACTTTTGGTCCATTTTCTTTGGTCTTTTGGGCATGGTTTCTTCAGCAAAAATGTGCCATTATAAGCCTAGTTTCATGTCCAATTGGCCAAACACCAATTGGACCAACACAGCCAAAGATATGGCAGTCCAAGTGGACTGAAATTTCAGTCACCCTGCTGCTGTCTTTAGGCAGCCTACACATTCACTTTGCCATGCATTAACTCACTTCAAATTATGATTAACTTGCCTTAAATGGTCACTAATTGACCACTAGAATGTCCATTAATCAATTCAAATGCCAAGTCCAATTTTCACCCTTAAAACCCTAATTCCCATTATGAATTTTCACAACTTACCTTAATTAACTACTAGTTCATTATCCTTATATTTATACACATTAAACATGGTTTCTAGTTCACTCCAAGTCCATCACAAACACTCAATCCTATTCCTTCCTTAGGGCAGCCGAAATCCATGGCATACATACCCATAAGTTTCATTCATTTAATCCACAATTTCATACTCATTTTTAAGTCCTTAACATGGAACAAGAGATATACATGCATAATTAAGCACTAACCTCTTTGCTCAACTTATTAAGCTTGTGAAAACTCTAGAATTTCTCCTCTTTGTGGCTTCCTAGAGTTGCCTTGTGATGTGGGGACAAGTTTTAGTGAAGGTGACTTAGGGTTTAGTAGTGGAATTTCATGGGAAATGGAAGAAATTAAAGGAAACTTTCATGGCGGGTTATGGAAAAGGGGAGGTCACGTTTTGGCTGAAGAAGAAGAAGAAGATGACCAGAATTTTTGGTCTCCTTTGGTCTCTTTTATTAGTTAATTAAAGGGTTGTTTAATTGTGATTGGAGGAAGCTTTTTAAATGACATCACAATATGTCATATTTGGCATTTTATTGCATTTTCTTTTCTTTTCTTTTCTACTAACTTTCAATTAATTTTTCATCAATATTAATTCATATTTTATGTCATAATAATTATTTACTCAACTGGACAAGTCGGCCAAAAATCGTCTCTGAAGGCGAAATGACCAAAATGCCCTCTGTTTGGCTTAACGGGTCAAAATTGTCTGTACCGATTGTAAAATTTTTATAAATATTTTCTTGGCATTCTAATGCCATAGGAACCTCAATGACCCTTCTCTGGAGTCCCAAAAATTATTTTATGAATTTTTTCCTGGGTCTAGGGCTCCTCGTTGCAAGAACCGCAACTTTCCTCTGGGTTACCCATCGCTTGGGCACCGGCTCATTTGACTTGGTTGTATTTTTTTTCAAAAATTTTTCCTAAATTTTTCTTATTAATATTTGAGTTAATTTTGGTTCTTGACTTTAGTTTAAATATTTTTCCGGACATTCTAGCTGTCCGGACCGACACCGGTCACCAGAACAGTAGAATGTACGGAGTTGCTACCGGGAGGGTGTTACAGGGTGAGGTCACAGATCTGCCTAGTGTCAGAGTCACCTCTCATCTACAGTGCATTAGTGGTAGGACCTTTAGGTCCCTTTTGAAATTATGTTTTTGCATTTTGTATTTGGTAGTAGTTTGTGATTTGTAAATTATGAACTCATGTAAATAGTAAATTTATGTAATCATATATTGTTGTACATATTTTGAAGAATTTTGTTAATTAATATAATTTGAGAATATCTTCATGATATTTTAGTTGATTTTGAATTTGAATGAAATTGTGGATTAATGTTGAGAACTTGAAACGATTGCTAATGTTGAGACCATGTTGATGGTTATTGGAGTTTGAGAATGATTGGAAATGATTGTTGGAAGTATTTTTCACAGGTTTCGAAGAACTGTTTTCTCCATTTTTAGCCGGTGCTCTGTCAGATTTTCTATAAAATTTTTTAAACCTAAAATAAATTATAATTTCAATAAATGACTTAAATGAATTATATTTCATAAATTATACTTCATAACTATGACAAAAAAATAAATTAGGAAGAATAAAAAAATGATTGAATTAAAATAGGGTGTTCCGGTATACTGCGTGGCATATCTTGCTCGGCTACACTGTAGACGGGTAAGGACTGTCACATAGCAGCTCCTCGACTATTTACACCTGGTAAATTTTGAGGATGAAATTTAAATTAGAGGGAAAGAGTTGTAACACCGTTACTGTAGCAATTCCATACATTCTACTGTTTCGGTGATCGGTGTCGATCCGGACAGCTAGAACATCTAGAAAAAATATTTAGACTAGAGGGAGGAGTCATAAATAACTCGAATAATGGTAAGAAAAATTTAGAAAAAATTTTATAAACAAAATACAACTAAGTTAAATGAGCCGGTGCCCTAGCGATGCGTAACCCAGTGGGAAGTTGCGGTCTTCACAGCTAGAAAACCTAAACCCAGTGAAAAATTCGTCAAATAATTTTTGAGACTCTAGAAAAGAGTCATTGAGGTTTCGATGGTATTAGAATGCTAAGAAAATGCTTAGAAAAATTTTTAGATCATTACAAACAATTTTAGTCTGTTGAGCCAAACGGAGGGCATTTTGGTCATTTCGTTTTCAGAGATGATTTTTGGCCAACTTGTCCAATTAAATAAATAATTTATATGACATAAAATATGAATAAGTATTGTTAAAAATAAAATTAAAAATGAGTAAAAAATAAAAGAAATGAAAATGAAATAAAATTGGAATTATGACATAAGAATTAAGTCACCATGATGCAATAAAAGGCCCTCCACCAATCATGTTGCAACACACACTTTATAACCCAATTAAAAAGAGGTAAAAGGAGTTAAAATTGAAAACACAATCTGCTCATCTCTTCCCCAAATCAGCCGAACTCCATGGATGGCCCTCCTATAAAATTTTCAAGCTTTCTAGCTTGATATTCTCCATTCTCTCACACGAAAAGCCCTAGTCACCTTCACAAAAACTTGAGCCCACACCTTGGAGAATTTTTTGGCAGCCAAGAAAGAGAAAGAAGTGAAGAAAAATTGAAGTATTGGTTAGCTTAAATTTGAGCTATAAGAGGTTAGTGCTAGTTATCATT
This sequence comes from Hevea brasiliensis, assembly GCF_030052815.1. NCBI lineage: Eukaryota > Viridiplantae > Streptophyta > Magnoliopsida > Malpighiales > Euphorbiaceae > Hevea > Hevea brasiliensis. The sequence continues at coordinate 97,972,908 of NC_079496.1, forward strand.
TCTTTCTCTTTATATTTATTGTTAAGAGCATAAATTGAGTTAGGGATTGCATAAAATTGAAGTAAAAACACATGAGTATGGATACCATGAAATTGGGTAGCCTGAAATCCTTTAGGGTTTAATGTTTTTATTTGATGAAACTTGCTCCCATGATGATGCTTGTTAACTTGATATGCTTAGGAAGTAGAATGAATTGAGTTTGCACCAATTTGGAAATTTGAAATTAGGGTTAGTGATCATGAATTAGGGATTTGTTGAGATTGCTTGAAACTGACTAAATTGAGAATGATTCTTGCCATTTAGAAGTGCCTTGAATACCATGTGAAGTATGGGAGTTGGAAAAAGAATTGGGAGTGTATCCTTCTTGTAGGAAATTCATACCTATGAGTCCAATGCACTGTTTGAGTCATAATTGAAGTTGTGTGACTCCAATTGGTATGAGACCAATTGAAGGTAAAAATAGACCTAAAATACCTCATTTTTCATGAAGAAACCCTGCCCAAATTCTGTCCATAAGTTGACCAATTTGCTGGTCTAATCCGGATATCCAAATACTAAACCTAGAAAAATGACCAAATGAATGGCCATAACTTCCTCTAGACAGGTCCAAATGACTTGAATTTTATATCGTTGGAAAGCTTAAACATAGGAATACAACTTTTATTCAGAACACTAAGCCCAGAAATGCCTCTAACCAAATGAAATTACTGACCTAAATTAGATCACCAAACTAACTAGAATCAATTCTGCCCAGAATTTCCTGGATATAAGCCTACCCAACCAGTTTTGGAAAAATGGCCATAGCTTGGCCTATAAAACTTCAAATGTAATGAAATTAATGAAAAAAGTTTTATGAGACATAGGTCTACAATATTAGTCTTTCGACCAAGACCTAGAACCCAAAGGAACTATGTGAAATGGTTAGAAGAAGTTAACACATCAAAACCTGGAGTTTGACCAAATCACAATTGACCCCATAATAGTTTTTATAGCATATCTTCCACTAGGAAACTCTAATTATGTTGAGCCATACTGATCTTGAACACTCAGAAATAGAGTTCCAACTTTATTTTAGACATTGTCCTGAAATTATGAACATAAGAATCCTAAAATGGAGGTCAAAGCTACTGACCTGAACTTGGACCCTAAAGGCACAGGGTACTGGAGTCTAGGCCAATTAAATTAGTATAATTAATTCTATAAAACTTGGAAAATTGTAATTAAAATTTTTGAATGACCATAAGACATGGGGAAACAAATTATATGAAGAACATTAAGCCTAAAAGTAACTATAACATGTCCAATTAAATTGGTAAATAGTAATGCCAAAATTTGTATAATTAAAGAGACAAAATTAGGAAAAGAACCAGTAATGGTTATTTGATCATAACTTGGGCTCCAAAACTTCAAATGGAGTGATTCAAAAAGGAAATTAAATTAGATACATAAAGGAACAACTTTCATGAAGAAAGTTTAGCCAAATTCTCATTTTAGCATAGACCAATGGAACAGTAAGCCTTGGACATAAAAACTGAATTTTTGAAAATGTTTTTAGGAGGTTTTGAATTGCAATTTGAAATCAATGCCAACAAATTTAGAACCTAAAATGTGGGATGTTAGTGCAATTGGAATTAACACACCTATTATATAGAAAAAAGTCAACATTTTGAGTAAATAATAATGTGAATAGTGACCCCAATGATTTCGAAAATAGTAAAATAAATTAGAGAAGCTAATATGATCATTAATATATAATGTGATTAATGAATTTTAATTTTTGAATTTAAGTGGCTCTAGGATATAAAGAAAATTTAAGCTAAATTTAAAATCCATGAAATGGTCATGGATTACTTAAAATATGAATGATAATGATAATTATATAAATAGTATAATGAATAAATGAGTGTATGAATGAGACATTAGTTCTCATTATTGAAGAAGAGAAAATGCTTTGAGTACAATTTTACATGAGAATAATTGTTATGAATTGAGATCAATATAGATAATATAATGAATATATAAATTATGATGAATGTATAATTTATGTAAAATTGTATTTTAGGAAATTTATAATTCTGCTAGTAATAAAAATTAGAATGTTATAAATTATAATTGGAACATATAATGAAATAATGATACTTATGAACTCCTAATGGTATTATGTGCCCATGTGTTGCCTAGACACATGTGTCAGATTGGATAGATTGACATGCCAACAGGGTATTATTTTAGCTATACTATGTAAGGCTTTATGCCCGCACTCATGGCTTTATGCCCGCAATCATGGCTTTTATGCCCGATTATATGTTATCATGGCTTTTTAGCCATACTGACTGCATATGTGATTGACGTTATGCGTCCCATGGTATGACGGCCCGACGCACCGCGGTGTCCAGTACCAACGACCCGTTATCCAGTTTAGTCAGCCTGTGATAGGTTACTTGGGCAATGTAAATTATTGAAATTATTTAAGCATATTAGCAATTAAAAACATTAGAAAGTATTGAATAAAATGTGAAAAAGAGATTAGCAATAGAAACATAACAAAAATACAATTTGCATAATCATAGAGAGACCTCAAATAAAATACTCCTAGAATAAAATGTATATTGAATATTATTTTTGTAAGGCTATAAACTCAGTACTTCCAAAGAGGAACAAATTAGCATATAAGATAGTTAATACTAGAAATGTCATTTTAAATCAAATTGATACTTGAATATTTAGAATGCTTGATTCTTTCTTTATTTGTATGCATTATTTCTTGTTATATTATTGCACCACTAAGCAGAAATGCTTAGTGTGATGGATTTGTTTGCTTCATGCAGGTACTGAAGGCAAAACCCAGGGGATATTAGACTGGGATTTTCAAGTCCAGATCTGCAAAAGTGTCAGAAGTGCTCAAGGTTGTCACCTCCTCAGCAATGCATGTAGATAGGGCCCATATAAGTCATTTTATGTATTTTGTATATTATAAATATTTTGTATATTGTAATGTAAACTAAGAATTGTAAACTAAGAATTTGTAAGTAATATTTATGTGGTGTAAATTAATAAATTGATTAGTTCATATGAAATTAATTTGTATATCATGTAAATTGTAAATTTATTCAATTAGTTTGCAAACTATGTAAATTAATGGAAATATGAGAATTTTGATATGTGAATGGAGTATGAAGGAAAGTGGATGGAAATGAATATGAGAATTGAAATACATGGATGATGTTGAAATATGAGATGATTATGAGATTTTATTTTGAAAATATTGTTGTATTTCAAATAGGTGAATAATAAAATACGCCAAATGATAATAGAAATAGGGAAAACTTTGCTGGTTTCTCCATAGAAAGATAATTGATATTAAAATATAACGAGAACAAAATTTTTAAAGGAATAAAGTAAGATAAAATAGGGTACTCCGGCACTGAGTGTGACATGTCTTGCTCAGCTACAATGTAATCGGGTGAGGGGTGTTACACACCAAATCCGTCCCTTTTGCTATATATGAGACACAAAAAAGAAAAAAATCAGTTCTGCATGCCTCTGCTCCACCGAAATAGCCTAGAGTTGTTTCCCCAGGACCCGTTAGTGCCAGAACCCGCTCTGCTACCCAAAATCCTATCTCACTACAGTTTTCTTCTGCTCCAATTAGGGTCCAATCGCCCCTGCATCATTCACCAATAGTGTCTCAGACTACTCCAGTTATCCCTCAATCTGGAAATCAGGTAAACTCATCTTACCCATGGACTTTTAGGGACTTTGAAATGAGGAAAAATTATGAGGCCCTTGACAAAAAGAAAATTTTAGCCACCAAATACATTGATGAACACATTCTTAGGTAGATAGGGCTTTATGAATCTGTTAGTGAATATTTGGAAAATATAGGTTAGAGTGATTTTGCTAGGATTCAAGAACCTGCTTCTAAGGAATTGACAATTGAGTTTTTAAGCTCATTGCAATGGACTTCCAGCCCATGCAAAGTAACCATAGGGACACCAATTCCCTTAGGTGTTTGGGTCAGGACAGAGAACTTGACACTGTTCAAGTGAATGGCTTATTTGGTTTTTATAATGATGGAGCAAAAGTGATAGAGTGGCAAGGGACTATTTATGGCCCCCTACATTTTGAAAGTCCATTGCACCATATGGAAAATACTACAACCCTAGTTCTGCTAAGGCCTCAGCCATCCAAGACCCTGCTCTGAGATACTTGCAAAGATCCATGTCTTACACTATACTAGGCAGAGGGAACAGTAATGGGGTTGTAGGAAAGAATGATTTATTCTTTTTATGGTGCATGAAAGAGAAGAAAAAAATAAATGGTGCTTATTTTCTTTGCTCTCATATAGAACATATAGTCCCTAAGCATTCAGCTGGCAGTATAGTTATTGGAGGGATGGTGACTATAATTGCCAAATCATTTGGTTTTAACCCTGACCAGTATGCTATGGTATCTATGGTTGGCCAGTCTTTTCTAGATAAAATTATTATGACTCAAATGAAAATTTGTGTAAAAAGGGGTGATGTTTATGTGTTGGTAAATGGGGGACATGAGGGTACAGAGCAGCAACAATCACAGGTTATAGGACAGCATACTAATGCTGGTCCCTCTAGCTCACACCCACCTACTGCTGGACAATCAGGCTTACTTATTTTTCTTAAAGATTTGGAAGCAAAAATTGGCAGAATGAGTGTAGCACGGTAACCTATTTCTGATGCTAATTATGATATTGTGGTTGTTTTAAAAGCTTTGGAAGCTAAGGTTGATATTCTTGGTCAGAAGCAAGCCAAGCTTGAGAAAAAGATTAAAAAGAAATTTTCTTCATTTAGGAAAAAGCAGAAAATTCATGACAAAGAAATGATTGACATTTACAACAAGTTGGCAGCCTCTTTTAACCAGCTATACAAATGGGGCCAAGACATTTTTAAAGAGATGAAGGCTATGGTAGAAAACCTGGATATTGCTTCTGAGAAATCCAATGAGCAAGCACCTGCAGCAGCAAATGCGCCAGTGCCATCCACTAATGAAGAAGACCAACCAACTATCTAGTTTTAGAATTTCGTTTTTGTTAATTTCAGTTAGTTTATGAAACTTTAGCTTTTAATTGTGCACATTGGTCAGTTTGCTGTATATTTCAACTGTTAATTTCCTGGTTATTGGAACTTTTATATGTTTTATCTATTTGTAAATGATTTAATTTTTGTTTTTAATTCAGTTTGTTTCATGAATCTTATGTTGGCTTGTTCATTGTTGCTGGCTGCCTTGGTTTCTTTTGCTGTGACACTTGCACTATCTTTGTCATCCAGATTTCTATTGAATTGATCATTTTCTTTAATTTCAATCTCTATTGGCTATTGTAATAGCATTATTGATATTGCTTTTTAATAGTTATATAACTAAATTATTGACAATGCAGCAGCTGCTCTTCTCTTAGCCCTTGTAATTCAGCATCTAAGGTAACTTCTAGACATTCATCTGCCACACGCTGACACTGCTTTCCTTTGCCATGCCTCATGCTAAGGGTTATGCTCTCCTATGAGCTATTTGCATTGCCTCAAATTTTCAAAATTTTTGAAAACCCACTGAAATTTTCACGGAGCATGACATGCCCCATGTTGATACCCCACATTAGTTCCTTAACAGTTGGCACAGGGCATGCTAATTTACCTTTACATCAATACACCTCATGCTCCCAATACTTATAAATCACATGCCTCATGTACATATTCTGATCATTCACCACCAGGCATGAACGTTCTACATGGTAACTCTTTTCCACTTTTTCTTAGTTTATATCTCTCCAAGTTATCATTTATTGATTTCATTGACATTTCTGCCACTTTGATTAAGCCAATGAGGACATTGTCTAATTTGAGTTTGGAGGAGGGCAAAATTTTTGCAAAATTTTTAATCCTTTTTATTTAAATTACTTAAATTGCATTTCATTTATACTTAGTTACTTAGTTCACATACACCATACACTTACACCATGTAAATATATACACTTGCATATAGATATCATATAGATTATGTATAGTTTTTATTTCATATTTTTATTTTTATTTTTATTTTTATTTAATTTTTGCATTCATTTTAGGAATCATGCATATATAAAAAAAATATATATATAAATAAATAAATAAATTTTTACTTAATTCTTAGAAGATTGAGAATCATTTTGAAATGCAATTGAGCATGCCTCTAGGTGGGTTTGACGGATTGAAAGTTCTGGATTGGTATGAGGTTATGAGATTCTTATCTAGGTTTATATCTTCTTAGCCAAAGGCCACCTAATTAATTGCATTGAGTTTTGAGTGCTTAAAGAAAACTCTAGAGTAAGAAATAACTAATTGTGTCTCACCAATCCTAGAACAAGCCTTCTAGACCTTTCGAGGTGAAATTTTAGCATTCGCTTGAAAAGAGAAATGATTAAGGCATTCTTCAAATTTTAAACCCACATTTTTAGCCTCAACCAACCTCATTTTAAATTTTTCCTTTGAAACCAAGTTGAGCTTTCATTTATACCCTTTATTTCCTCGGCATCCATAATTTACCTAGCCATAAACCTAAACACTTACCATCCTTCATGAGAATAATTTGTTTAAATTTTGATTCTTAAAAAAAAATAAAAAAAAGAGGTATATAATAATCAAGTGGGAGAAGTACTAACGTAAAATTGGCTAGCAATCATATCATGTTGTGAAAAAAAAAAATTTATTTACCACCTAAGTATACAAAGAAATGAGTTTGGGGGTGGATTAAAAAGGAACAATTGCAATACAAAATTCAATGTTATTTATGTAGTTCCTAAAAGAGTTGCAAAAATTGTATGCTAGCATTGGTGATTTATTATAAAGTTCTTCCTCCCATTTGATTCTTAAAATAAAAAAAATGAAAATAAAAAAAAATAAAAGAAAAGTGTATCTTGATCTTTTTAATAATTTACTTATTCTCATATTTTGCTTCCCTTTTTACCTTTTCTTTGTTAGCCACATTATTTCCTCTTAGCCCCATTACATCCATTAAAAGTCCTTTTGATCTCTTGATTGTGTTTTGCTAGATTAGTGGAGATTGGATTACTTGGTTTGCCTATGGGATTGGCACATTATTCATCCATTTAAACTATTTCCATCATCAGTTGAGACGCTTTAGTTTATGGATTGTTTTAGAGCCTATTTTAGCATGATTTCTCTATGTAATTGATTGGTTTGGGTTTGATGGAATGAATAATTGACCCAAGGCTAAGCGGTGATAACTTTGGTGAGAATTGAATTCCTTATATCTTGAAGGTGGGTATATGGTTTGTTGGTGGCTAGAGGTAAGTTTGAAAGCTTGAATGAGTGATTTTCATGGATCTAAGAAAAAGGTACCCCAATTGCATATAATTGTTTTTAATTTGCTTGAGGACAAGCAAAGATTTGAGTTTGGAGGAATTTGATAAACTCATTTTATATAAGTATTTTAGGGTAGTTTTGCATCCATTTTGCCTTTTTAGTTTAGTAATTTTATGCTTTTAATGCTTATTTTAGTTAATTTGTTAATTTTAGTTTCATTATATTTGATAGGTTTTAATAGGTTTAAAGGCAAAAAGGTCCATCTAGAAGAAATTCAAAGTGATTTGGAAGCCTAAAGTGGTGTGAAAAATGAAGAAAATTTGCTTAAAGAAGAAGTCTAGCCGAGACTTTCAAGGGCTTAAACATGCCCTGTGTTGAGGGTCGTGTGAAGATAAGAGTCAGCCAGTAGGAATCCACATGAGGCATGTAAATTCACACTGGGTCGTGTAAACAGAGATTTCGGAACAAAACACACCGAAAGTTTCAAGGGCTTCAACATGCCCCGTGTAGCTGGTCGTGCAGAATCTAAAGGCTCCTCCTCTGAATCAACATAAGTCATGTGGAAAACAACTTAAATCAACATGAGGAATGTGGGATGGCGTTAGCAGATTTGCTGACATGGAAAAATTTTCTCCTCTCACACCTTTTGTCTTTATCCCTTTAGAGACCATTTTTAAGGCAAACCTTGAGGGGATATATAAGCAACATATTCTCATTTTTACCATAAAGAGAAAGAGAGAGAAAAATCAAAAGAGAAAGAAAAGAGGGAACCACGCCATTTTTGGAGGAAGAACACCTGCAGAGTGACGTTTTTCAGCTTTCATTTTCAGAGATTTAGATTCTCTTCTTCTGGGTTCTTTTATTTTTAGTTTTATTTTTTTCTTACTCTATTTCATATTTTCTACTAGTAAATACAAGCATGAGTTAGTAGATACTTACGATTTCAGAGTTGGGTGTAATGATTTAAGTTTTACCTGTGGATTTGGACTGGTTTTAGCCAGATTTTAATATATATAAGTTTTTATTCTTGTCTTGTGTGCTTATTTACATACCCATTATTGGTACCCTTTGGGTTTTGTTCTTAATCTTAGATTGAAGGACTGAGAGGTAAAAATCTATGATAGATAATCAAGATAATGAACTTAATCACCTAGTGTTAGAAATAAACTAATGGGTTAAGAGGAATTTCAAGTTGATTAAAATGCTTAAAGGGTTTTGGGTAATTAAACATCGTGTGAGAATGGGGTTTAGTTTCCTTTAAAATATTCTTTAGTTTGCTTGAAAGAAAAATTAAAAGAAATTAGAATCAACTTCCTTCAAAATTATATTTCCCTTAATTTTGGCTTTGCTTATCAAAATCCCAATGAAATTTACTTCATGAACCTCAACTCTGGAATCAATTTTGCCATTAATTAATTAAATCCTTAATTACCTATTGAAAATTTTAGTAAATTAGTCTAGTGCTTAGAATTTTAATTGCTTCATTCATCATAATTTCTTTATTTTCTCAATTTAATTTACTGCATCTCTTACTCTATTTTTGGCACAAATTATCGATAGCTCAAACAACCGTGACTTTTATAGTTTGGTACTCAAACAACAAATCTTTGTGCGACAATATCTTTTCTTTACTACTTGAACGACCTGTACACTTGTGGAGTACGCAACTAAAACAGTAGCCACAAAATTGATCAAATTGATAGGTAAAATTAAGACATTAAAACTGAACCTAAAGAAAGGTTCATAAGACAAATTATTTTATGGTAGGGTTTTAACCTTAATATGTTGCTAAACACTAAATTACATGAAATAGGTATGTGGGACCCACTTTCCCACTACAAATTGCCATAAAATTCTAATAAGAAATTAATAATGCTTAATTGCCCAAAGTAAACCTAGGCTTATGTATATAGTTTGAATCAATTAGTATACCAAATAGGGACTACAGATAGCAGTACAGCCTACATAAATAATCATTGATCGACAAAATATGTCTGATATAATTGTTCTACAGGCTATATGCTTGCCCCTTGGCCATTGTGCCTAATTTCATTTATGGCTTTAAAAGCCTGCCGGCTAGCCTTATACCTGATATGACAGTTGTATACAAGGTAGACGTATGGATGTCTAACCAGTATATTCCCGTGTATCCAGCCTTTATAGTTTATTATAGGTTACTTGGGAACTGATATGATTTTAAAAAGACTGAAAATGAAATAAATGCACAGATAAGATTCTGATAAATAAATTGATTCCAAAGTTAAATAAATCTGTAAAGACTTAGAGTTTACGAAATTTGCCTTGAATTTTTATTTTTAATTATTTATTAACTTTTCTTTAAAATTATGTACCACTAAGCAATTCACTTAACGCGTTGGTTTTTCATCGCGTAGGTACTAGAAACCAGACACAGCCACAGCAGTAGCAGTAGCAGTAGTGTTCTGAAGTAGATTTGACTAGATCTGCCACAATCCAGAGTCACCTCAGTATTTTGTATTTTTTTGGTAGGGCCCATGTATTAGATTTAGTATTTTGGTTTATTGTACATAAGTATTATGTGATCATATTTTGTGTTGTAAATAAATTGTAATTATATTTTTGAGATTGTAAATAAAGCTTGTAAATTTTTGTATATAAATTTCCATATGAATGAGTTATATTATATTCTTGAAATGTACATGATCAACTACAAATATGTGATACATGACAAGATGAATGGATTTAAATTAATTTGATCAGGTGAATAGTAAAACCCACTGATGCTAATAAAACAGAGAAGGCTCTATCCGGGTCTCCACAGAAATAAATTGTGAATAAAAAAAAAATTTCCACACATGAATAAATGATATTTAAAATTAACAATGGACAGGACAAGATAAGATATGGTGCTCCAGCACCAAATGTGGTACGCTTTGCTCGACTATACTATAGATGGGTAAGGGGCGTCACATCTACCCCATATGGTCATGGACTTTTTTTTTCTTGTCAATTATGATTCTGTAATATCTAGTCATATTAGGGAATCATAAAGAGTCAGAACCTGCTCACCACATCTAAATTTAACAATGTCATCGACAAAAACTATCCAAGTTAAAGATAGTATGCCTAGTGGAGGTGGGTTGAGGCGATACAACACTCAAGAGGAGACATCCTATATACGACACTGGAGGACGTTTGCTCATCATTAGAGTCATATACATTTTTTATCTAACTAATTTAAGAACGTTATAAATTTATTGTTCTTGTATTGACAATTAATATTTATGTCTATTATTTTAATTTTTTTTACAACATAATAATAATATATAGAAATAATAAAAAATTATAATTTCTAAACAATTACATTAAATAAGTTATAGTTTAATTTATTAAATTTATAAAATGCAATTGATTTAATTATATCATACACTTTTTATATTAAATTACTAAAGATATTGATCTAAATATTATTATAAAGATATTGTTATTGTAACACCCCCTTACCCAGTCTATAGCGAAATTGGGAGGAGATGTTACATTTGGTACACGGAGCACTTATCTTTGTGATATTATTTATTTTCCTTTATTTTCTTACCTATTTATTTACAATAATTTATCTGCTTTTGTTAAATGGAGAAACTACAAGAGTTTTCCTTAAATTTTAACAATTCACCTGTTAAAAAAATGATCATAACCTGTTCTATTTACAATTACTATATCATTTCCATGACATAAAATCAACAAATTTCATCAATATCCATGCTTCATTCACGTTGCATATACACAAGAAATATCTTTAATTTATAATTTTATTAACTAACTTATGTGGCTAAATTAAACTTACATACTTATGATTATAATTTTTAAAAAATAAAGTTTACATAATATTGTTTACAACATAATTACAATGAGGATGATGATGATGCATCTACCCAAAAGTCCGAGGCAGTGTGACTCTGGACTTTTCTACAAATCCAATCTATCTCCTGTTAGCCAAAATCTACACTTTATCTACTATACCTGCGCAAGGAAATAAATCTTTGCGTTAAGCTAAATAGCTTAGTGGTGCACTCTTAATTTAAAACCAAATAATTTTCCTTATGTACATTAACACATTATATGCTCATAATATTCCTATAAGAGTATTTAAAAGTTTTAAAATAATTATATAACATCATGACATAAGTATAGGTCAATAAATCCACACTTATTAATCATACCATTTAATGAGGTTAAATGCACTTTATTAACTCAACAATCATTTATGTTCACCAGTCAGCCTTTATCATATTTTATTTGAAATTATTGTCTTTATGATCATAATTGGAAGCTTTACTTCAGTACCTATAGTAACCTATGATAGATAGTATATAGACTGGATAATGGGACTCATGACACTGACCACTCGATGGTTTTGGTCGATTTAACACAGACTTACATTCTTGGTATTAACCACTTGGTGGCTCTCACTAGTATAACACAGGCATTCATTCTTAGTACTGACCACTTGGTGGTTCTCACTGGTAACATGCCCACCTATCCAATCCTATACTCATTGTCTAGGCTTACTTGGCTCATCATTCATAACTAACATTAATTTAGCATTCTATGTTCACATAAGTGTCAAGATATGTGTGCCACCATCCTCATGACATTTCCATATTTATGTAGTTTTTGCATTCAAGTATACTAAATACATATACATTTATTGTCCCAAAGAAAGTGACCAAGAGGGGGGTGAATTGGACACTTTAGGCAATTTTTCAGTCCTTGCTCCATACTTAATGAAAAACTATGGCTTTGCACTTCTATGTATATGTATAACTCTATTTTTAAGATGTAATTCAAGTGATCAAACAGATTATGCACAAATAGCAGCTCATACTCAAAATGATTACTTAACATCAAGTGTATCTTCTCACATAAAAATAAAAAATTATAAGTTTAATTGTTTAAGCTCAGTATTAACTCAATAAAACAAATTCTCAACACATTCAATATATAATCAGAGAAATAAAGTGCTGAAAATTAAAGAGTTAAGGGATGAAGAGAATCAAACACAATATTTATAGTGGTTCGGCTCTCTTAGCCTACATCCACTCTTCCCAAAGTCTCACTTTGAGAGTCACTCCACTATTTGATCTTTTCAACAGGCAAGATTCAAAGCCTTTACAATCTTAACAAGCTTCCCAGGTGCTTAAGAACCTTTACAATGTCTTTGCTTCCCACAAAAGACTACAAGCTTCCCAAGGTGCTTGAAAACCTCTCACAAGCTTCACAAGGTGCTTGAAAACCTTCTAAAAGTGTGTCCTCACACTTACACAACCTTAAATAGGTTTTGGAGTAGATGAAATCACTCTCAATAACTCTCAAATATAGAATTTAATACTAAATAATTGAGAGAGAAGATTTGCCACTCAAGCTCAAGTGTATTTGAATGAAAACTTTAAAAATACCACAATAAATTCACAATGAATAAGAGCACTTTTATTCATTAGAATTGTAGTAAATGATGCCTTTTATAGGTGCTTTTCATTGCCAAAAATGTCTGTTGGAGAGTGTATCTAATGTCTCTTTAATTTTCAAAAAACTAGCCGTTATTACTTTGAAAGTCATGCAGCAGAGTTGTGTCAAGTCAGATCATAAAAATAGTTAACTAAAATTTTCACCGATTAACTAGTTTTGTAAGATAGGGAATTTTAGACATCAAAAATGGTTAACTAATTTTCGCAACGGGTTAACTAATTTCGCTATTGTCTAACTTAAATTTTGAAATTTTGAGTTTTTGAAGGAAGGTTGTAAAAATTATTTTGACCATTCAAAAACCTTAGAAATGATATAAAAACACTTTCTAAACTCTTGAATCTAAAAACAAAATTGATTTTAGGTCTTAAATGGCATAAACTCTCCAATCTTATACAATGGACCTAAGAACTTAATTTCTATCCTATTTCTTCATGGACTTTGCTTCGTCTTGTGTTATACAAAATGATAATCTCCTTTTATATCAGCTATATCAATAGAATAGTCCTTCCATCAATGTTTTTACATATGATGACCTATAAAATCACTTCCAATACTTATGCACAAAGGGTTAATGTATATTTTATTCAATTTTGTTATCATCAAAACCAAGCTCATTATAGCTTATAGGGCCTATAATCTCCCCCTTTTTGATGATGTCAAAACTTAATGAATCTATGAAGATCACAAAAATTCAATTGTATAACTATTTACATATATCATGTATGCAAGAACTTGCTTTGAGACAAGCTCCCCCTATATGTATGCACACAATCATTCAAAGTGCAATAAAGTTGAGAAGCTACAAAATAGCTCCCCCTAAATCTGATATTCAAAGCATTTTGAAGATAACAATGTAAGTAACATGTTAAACAATTTCCTAGATCAATTCAATCATCATATATAGGATATATCAACCATAAGTCAATCATAAAAGAGCATCATCATAACTTCAATAACTTTCCAAAATAAGTCCAAAATATTTATATCAGAATATGAACCGTACAACTACTAAACAAATTAGTTAACTAAAAATTTACCCAATTAACTAAAAACATTCTGTTCGTTAAAACATTTTCCTATCTTCTCCTAATTTCTCCCCCTTTTTGACATCAACAAAAAAGATAGACATTCTCCTATTTTATCCTACTTTCTCCCCTTTTTGAAAGAAAAACAAAAAGGCATAACTTTGAAAGTCATAGATCATATTTCAAAAATCTCAAGGTTTATCTTTGCTGCTAAGAATCCTGCCACTTCTCCTAAGGTGAGTAGGATCAGCAGTTTTGGCTTGTTTCTTCTTCTTTGGGGGGTTTTTTTTAGGTATGGTTACTTGGATTTTTGGAGAAATGGGTAGAACTGATTTTCTAGCTTGTGCTTTGGTTTTTCTAGGCCATATTTCATGGGTAAAAAGATGGTTGATTCAAGTACTGGTTGAGAGGCACTAGGAATAGAGTTTGGTTGATCAGAGGATGGGTCTTGTGACTGCTCTTCTTTCTTTTTGTCAGCATCTTCTTTCTCCTCTTCTTATCTTAAACCATTTTTACCTTTACTTTTTCCATTTTTACTGCTGCTGTTGCTTTTAGTATGAGATGAGGAGGATTTTCTTTTTATTTTTCCTTGTCAGGTTCTTGTTCTGCTTCTGATTCCTCTTCTGCAGATTCTTCCTTCTCATCATTTTTCTCTACTTCTTCATCCTCAGCTAGCTTACTTTCTTCTTTTTCCTTTTCAACAGCTTTTACATGCTCCTCTTCTTCTTCTTTCACTTTAGAAATTTTTACTCCACTTGGTCCAGCAGCCTTTGCATTGCTAAGACTAGCAGTACCCTATGGGTAGCTTCCAAAATCTCCAAACTTCCCAAAATATTCATCAAACAGCATTTGAGCCATCTTCTTCGTGAACCATTCTTGTCTATCCAATCTATTAATCAACATATTTATCTTTGCATTTTGCTCAGCCATAATTCCCTTCTGAAATTCATGAGATTTTTCTAAAATACTCAATCTCAGTCCACTCATTTCTTTGATTTCCTTCATCATGTCTAGATTTGCTTTACTTATTTTCACAAAATCTAACATTTTCAGCTTCATTTTCTCTTTCTTCTTAGAGCTTTCCCCTTTATCTATCTTAGAACTTCTCTCTTTCAACTTGCTTATTGGGATGATTGATTCTATTTCAGAATTTGATTCTGATTCAGATTCAATCTCAATCTTAGTCTTTTCTTCTTGCTTTTTCTCTTCTTTCTTACTCCTTTTCCTACCATCATCAGCCTTGAATATCTCCTTAATGGGGATAGGATTGCTAAATTTCTTTTCTTTGCTCAGATCAACTCCCATAGCTTGAAATACAAGAGTCAAAAGCATAGCATATAGCAATCTTCTATGCCTACTAGACTTAGCAATCACTTTGAAAATAAAAAATGACAAATTAAATCTGATTTTATTAACCAAGTGCCAAATGATGCATAAATCAAAGCTATTTGCATATGAATGGCTACCACTTCTAGGATTGAGCAAATATCAAATGAAGGATTGCAGAATCCTAAAATTTTGAGGCACTAAACTGATATTAGTCATTTCATTTTTGGGTGTACCCTCTTGAAAAATTGACAATTGAAATGCCTTCTCATCATATCCTTCAAGCTTCCTAGTATCTTTGAAGGTTTCAATCCTATTTCCATCATTCGGTAGGTTTAAAACAGAGGCTAAGAAATCTGCATCAATAATCTGACTTTTCTTCTTAACTTTCACACTAAAACTTTCTCCTTTAACACCTTCTTTCATACTCCCATAAAATTCTTGAATTAAATAATGATAATAATATTCATTCAACTCAGAAAATTTCATCCAGCCTTGAAAAGTAAATAAATCTTCAAATTCATAAGGCAAATTAGAAAATGAATCCCATTTAATGTACCGTGGCTCGAAAATATTTTATTACACAAAGGGTTTCAAAGCAGGGGCCTTCTCCATTTTCTTCTTTTTCTCAAAAGGCTCTGACCCAGTAATAACCTTTCCCTTTCTTTTTCATGCTCGTTCTGCCACTGTCTCTATTTCTTCATCACTGTTCTCAACTTCAGTTTCTTCTTCTCTTTCCTTTTCGGATCTGCCAGCGACTTTCATAGCATCACCCATGAATTTTCAAGGTTTGGTAGCCACTTGTTTTACCCTTGCCATCAATTCTTAGAGAATTTCAGTGAGAAGTGGTGGCTTGAGGGGGAACGAGATTTTACTGTTTAGGGATTTTGAGAAGGAGAATTGGGGATTTCTGGTTTTGAGAGAAATTTAGGTTTCTAAGAGAGTGGAGAATCAACTTGCAGTAGAGAAATGAGGGAGTTTTAGATTGATTGAAGTGATATGTAGCAGTTACAAAAAAAATTTAAAATTTTGAAATTATGTATAGTTTTTCATGGAAAACCGGGAATTCCTTTTTGCCAAAACCCAATTTTACCCTTTAAAGACATAAAAATAGCTTAACTATGCATAGGGGTATATTTATCAAAATAAATTGTAAAGAGAGCGAAAATACCTGTTAGAAAGAAAGTAATTTTAAAACAGGCGCCTTTTCTCAAACGTACACAGAAGCAAAATTAGTTAACTAATTTTGAAACCCAGTTGGCTAAATATTATACAAGTATAAAACTAGATAACTGAAGTGAGAAAGTAGTTAACTAAAAACACATATATGCAGAATATAGCACTAACAACATATTTAACCAAATTATGCACCAAATTCATATCAAAAGCAGCAAATATCATTTAATAGCTTCACTCATGCCAAGTTCCCTTCTAATCCTACAAAAGTTTTCCTCATTTAGGGGTTTTGTAAAGATATCTGCAAGTTGTTGTCCTATAGGAACAAAATCTAACTTAATGTCACCGTTTTGAACATGATCTCTAATAAAGTGATGTCTAATTTCTATGTGCTTTGATCTAGAGTGTTGGATTGGATTTTTAGTTAGGTTGATGGCACTAGTGTTATCACACCTTATAGGAACATGATCAACCTTTGTACCAAAATCTTCTAATTGTTGCTTCATTCATAGAATTTGAGCAACACAACTTCCTGCCGCAATGTATTCTGCTTCAGCAGTAGAAAGAGCTACAGAAGTTTGTTTCTTACTATGCCAAGACACTAAGGCATGACCTAGGAATTGGCAAGTACTAGGAGTACTCTTTCTATCCAATCTACTTCCAGCAAAGTTAGAATCACTATATCCAACAAGATCAAATGTCTTGCATTTAGGATATCATAAACCAATTGATTATGTGCCAATTAGGTATTTGAAAATCCTTTTAACAACAATTAGATGAGATTCCTTAGGACATGATTGAAACTGAGCACACAAATACACACTAAAGTGAATGTCAGGTCTAAATGCAGTTAAATATAAAAGTGAGCCAATCATGCCTCTAAATAGCTTTTGATCAACATCTTTACCTTTTTCATCCTTTTCCAACTTGATGGTGGAGCTTATAGGAGTTCCAATACTCTTCAAATCATCCATCTTGAATTTCTTTAGAATATCTTTGATGTACTTGGATTGATTAATGAAAATGCCACCATTGAGTTGCTTAATTTATAGTCCCAGGAAAAAGGTAAGTTCACCCATCATGCTCATCTCAAATTCATTTTGCATCATCTTAGAAAAGCTTTTGCATAGAGAAGCATTAGTAGCACCAAAAATACTATCATCAACATAAATTTGAATAATGAGCATATCATGTCTGTGTGTTTTTGTGAAGAGTGTGTTGTCTACTTTTCCTCGTTGAAAACCATTATCTAAAAGAAACTTATTAAGCCTCTCATACTAAGCTTTAGGGGCTTGCTTCAATCCATATAAGGCCTTAGTGAGTTTATAAACATGATTAGGAAGTTTATAGTTTTCAAAACCTGGTTGTTGTCCAACATAAACTTCTTCATCAATATAACCATTCAAGAATGCACTCTTAACATCCATTTGATATAGCATAAAATTTTTATAACATGCAAATGCACACAACATTCTAATAGCTTCAATTCTAGCAACCAGAGCAAAAGTCTCATCAAAATCAATACCTTCCTCTTGATTATATCCTTGAGCTACTAATCTAGCCTTATTTCTAATGACATGCCCTTTATCATCCATCTTGTTCCTAAAAACCCACTTAGTACCAATGATAGAATGATTTCTAGGCCTAGGAATAAGTTTCCATACTTTTTTTCACTCAAATTGATTGAGTTCTTCTTGCATAGTAAGAATCCAACTCTCATCACTTTGAGCTTCATCATAAGACTTTGGTTCAAGTTGACAAATAAATGTAACATTACCAAAGTATGTTCATAGTTAAGCTCTTGTCATCATCTTTTGTGAAGGGCTATCAATTATGTCCTCCTTTGGATGATCTCTATGATATCTCCATTCTTGAGGTAGATCATCATGATGTGGTTCATCAATTTGGAATTCTTCAATATTGGGCAATACTTCTTGATCATTCTCATTTGCATTTTTATTGACAACATCATTCTCAATTGCACTTTGAGGCTCATCAATAGGTTGACTTTGTTGCTTTTGAGTCTCATCCCTTTTTCCTCCAAAAATTTTACCTAGTTCATCATCATCACAAACAATCTTTCTTTCCAAAAAGATGTTAGTTTCATCAAATAAAACATTAATGGTTTCCTCAACTAACAAAGTTCTCCTATTAAAGACTCTATAAGCTTTGATATGCATTGAATATTCTAGAAAAATACCTTCATCTGATTTTACATCAAACTTTTTGAGGTTATCCTTCTTGTTATTCAAAATGTAACACTTACAGCCAAATGCACGAAAGTAAGAAATGTTAGGCTTCCTCCCTTTCCATAATTCATAAGAGGTTTTCTTTAAGATTGGCCTAATCATTGCTCTATTCATAATATAACAAGCAGTGTTTATGGCTTCTGCCCAAAAATATTTTGGAAGATTGTGCTCACTAAGCATTATTCTTTCCATTCTTGTAAAGTTCTATTTTTCCTCTCTACAACTCCATTTTGTTATGGGGTTCTAGGAGCTAAAAAGTTATGAAAAATGCCATTGTTTAAACAAAATTCATTAAAAGATTGGTTTTCAAACTCTCTCCCATGATCACTTCTAATGGAGGAAATGGCTAAGCCTTTTTCACTTTGTACCTTCTTACAAAAAGATATAAATACACTAAAAGTCTTATCCTTATGTGCAAGAAAATATGTTTATGCATACCTAGTGTAATCATCTACTAAGACCAAAGTATATGCTTTACCACCAAGACTTATAGGTGTAATAGGACTAAACAAATCAAGATGTAATAACTCAAGAGGTCTAGATGTTGAAACAACATTTTTTGATTTGAAAGAAACTTTGGTTTGTTTCCCAAGAGAGCAAGGCTTGCAAACATGATGTTTTTCAAAGTTAATTTTTGGCAAACCTTTAACAAGGTCATATCTTAAAAGTTTTGAAATCACATGCATACTAGCATGACCAAGTCTTTTATGCCACAACCAACTATCTTCTTCAAGAGATACAAGACATCTTTCATTTCCATTTTCAATAACATTCAAATCAAGCAAATATACATTTTCACTCCTAGGTGCAATGAATAATGTATGATCATTATGCAAACTTCTAATCTCACAATGTGTAGAATTAAAAATGACTTTGTAACCTTTATCACATAGTTGACTTACACTAAGAAGATTGAATTTCAAACCTTCAACTAATGCGACATCCTTTATGCTTGGATTTTTTCCAATAGAGCCACTTCCAATGATGTAAGCTTTTCCTTTGTCACCAAATCTCACATGTCCACCACTTTTCAAGGTAAGGTTTGAGAATTTTTCTTTGTCTCCAGTCATGTGTCTTGAGCAAGCACTATCAACATACCATTGTTCACATTCTTGCTTACTTCTAAGACATACCTTAAATTAATTGACTATTTCTTAGGTACGCAAGCAAGTTTGGGTGCTTGGGGGTTAGAGACATTAGGAATTATTCCTTTAGGTACCCAAATCCTTTTTACTTTTGAGGAACCTTTCCTTATAGGACAATTTAACCATATGACCATTTTGGTTACAATAGAAGCAAATAACATTTGGTAATGAATGAGATGAAGCTTTCACAAAGAAATTTTTGTATTTTCCATAGTGCATGAATCCATCATAACCAAGACCAGATTTTTAATTTAATAATCTTTGAGAACCAAGTATCAAGAATTTGTGTGCCATTTGTGAATTTAGCTAAATCATTTGTCAAAGATTTCACCTTAGTTTCTAAAATCTTGTTTTTCTCAATGAGTTTTTCACAAGCAATTTTTGAATTTTCTAACTCCTTATTCAACTCATCAAACAAGAGCATTTGATTTTTGTAAAACTTATTTTCTTGTACAATAATGCTCATAGAATTATTTTCACATCTTAAGGAAACAATTTCTTTATTTAAAGCAGAACATTTTTTCTTATAAACTTTGTATTCTTCATATAATTTGTCAAATGCATCTTCATAATCTTCAATACTAAAAGAGTCAAAATTATTTTATCTCAGTGTTGATTTCTTTTTGTTGGGAGCTTTCTGGTTTATCCTCTTCTAGAGCCATGAGATAAATGTGTGCAACCTCCTTATCACTAGAGTTATCACTTGAGGAATCATCACTGCCCATCCAGCCAGCAACCAAAGCTTTCGTGCTCTTGTCCTTTGAATTCTTCTTTTTCAGTTTAGGACAATTTGGCTTGATATGGCCAGGTTTGTTGCATTCAAAGCATTTAATCTCACTTTGATCCTTGCTTGTTTCACCTTTGAGAGAATACTTCTTTAGGAATTTCTTATATTTTGAACCTCCTTTTTTGAATGCTTTCTTGAATCTTCTTATAATCATGGCAAGATCATCTTCATTACTTCAACTATTGAAGCTGTCACATGCGGCAGCCTTAAAAGCTATAGTTTTCCTTAATTCATTCTCTTGGCTTGACTTTAAGGCAATTCCTCTCTTTTTCTTTTCATCATCTATATTGCTCTTGCTCTTGTTATAAAGCATTTCATGAGCAATAAGAGAACCAATCAGCTCACCATAAGTGAATTTGGAGAAGTCTTTGGTGTCAAAGATCACTGTCACTTCTGTTTCCCATGATTTAGGTAGTGACCTCAAGACTTTCTTGACTAACTCTTCTTCAGTGAATTCTTTTTCAAGAGCTTTGAGAACATTCACCAGATCAGTAAATCTTGTGCTCATTTCTAAAATGGTTTCTCCAGGTTTCATCTCAAATAGTTCATATTCCTGAACAAGCCTATTGGCTTTTGATTCCTTCACTTGATTAGTCCCTTCATATGTGACTTCAAGTTTATCACACGCTTCTTTTGCATATGTACAACATAAAATACAATTATACTCAGCTGCATCAAGTGCACAATAAAGAATGTTTAAAGCTTTAGCATTTGAAAAAACTTTCTTCCAATCAAGTTCATTATATTCATCTTCTAGTTTTTCTCTATAACCATCAACATGTAATTCTAATGGAATTTTAGGACCTTTAACAATTCTTTGCCAAGCTTCAATATTAACAAATTGAATAAAGTTTCTCATCTTAACTTTCTAGAAAGAATAATTAGAACCATTAAACAAAGGTGGTTTAGTGATAGAGTGTCCTTCAGCTAAAGGTGTAGGGATACCAGCTGTGTTAGATGTGCCAGCCATTGTAGGATCTCTCTACGGTGTTTAAACCTCAAGCAAGAGTGATAGGCTCTGATACCAATTTGTTGTCCCAAAGAAAGTGACCAAGACGGGGGTGAATTGGACAATTTAAGTAATTTTTTAATCCTTGCTTAATACTTAATGACAAATTATGGCTTTGCACTTCTATGTATATGTATAACTCAGTTTCTAAGATGTAATTCAAGTGATCAAATAGATTATGCACAAATAGCAGCTCATACACAAAATGATTACTTAATATCAGTGTATCTTCTCACATAAAAATCAGAAATTACAAGTTTAATTGTTCAAGCTCAGTATTAACTCAATAAAACAAATTCTCAACACATTCAATATATAATCAGAGAAATAAAGTGCTGAAAAATTAAAAAGTTAAGGGAAGAAAAGAATCAAACACAATATTTATAGTGGTTCGGCTCTTAGCTTACATCCACTCTTCCTAAAGTCCCACTTTGAGAGTCACTCCACTATTTGATCTTTTCAATAGGCAAGATTCAAAGCCTTTACAATCTCAGCAAGCTTTCCAGGTGCTTGAGAACCTTTACAATGTTTTTACTTCCCATAAAAGACTACAAGCTTCCCAGGGTGATTGAAAACCTCCCATAAGCTTCACAAGGTGCTTGAAAATCTTCTACGAGTGTGTCCTCACACTTACACAACCTTAAATAGGTTTTGGAGTAGATGAAATCACTCTCAATAACTCTCAGATACAGAATTTAATGCTAAAAGATTGAGAGAGAAGATTTTCCACTCAAGCTCAAGAGTATTTGAATGAAAGCTTTAAAAATACCACAATAAATTCACAATGAATAAGAGCACTTTCATTAGTTAGAATTGTAGTAAATGATGCCTTTTATAGGTGCTTTTCATTGCCAAAAATATCTGCTAGAGAGTGTGTCTAATGTCTCTTTAATTTTTAAAAAACTAGCCATTATTTCTTTGAAAGTCGTGCAGTAGAGTTGTGTCAGGTTAGATCATAAAAATAGTTAACTGAAATTTTCACCGGTTAACGAGTTTTGTAAGACAGAGAATTTTAGACATCAAAACTAGTTAACTAATTTTCACAACGAGTTAACTAATTTTGCTACTGTTTGACTTAAATTTTGAAATTTTGAGTTTTTGATGGAAGGTTGTAAAAATTATTTTGACCATTCAAAAACCTTAGAAATGATATAGAAACACTTTCTAAACTCTTGAATCTAAAAACAAATTTGATTTTAGGTCTTAAATGGCATAAACTCTCCAATCTTTTACAATGGACCTAACAACTTAATTTCTATCCTATTTCTTCATGGACTTTGATTCATCTTGCATTATACAAGATGATAATCTCCTTTTATATTAGCCAGTCAATAGAATAGTCCTTCCATCAATGTCTTTGCATATCATGACTTATAAAATCACTTCAAATACTTATGCTTAAAGGGTTAATGTATATTTTAAGTTTTGTTATCGTCAAAATCAAGCTCGTTATAGCTTACGGGGCCTACAATATGCAATTAGCATTAATGAATAACATGGCAAAATCTTGCAAATTACTGAATGTATATACAGTTTTTCATCAGAAATTGGACCAAGTAAATGTAAGAATTAACTTATGCTTTCTTTATAAGACTTTTAGATTTATGTCTTAACTTTCATTTGGTTTTTGAATCACTTGATTCTAGTTTATAGATCATAAGTTATGACCAAATAAGTAGGATATAGTCATATCTACCTTTTTCTTTCAGAACACAAGGTAGCTTCTAGATAGGTGTTAGAACTTAATTTTAGTTAAGTTTTAGTCATAATTTATCAAATTGGTCTTCATGAAAGTTGTTCCTTTGTATCTTAGCTTTTTAACAAAGTATGATTCACCTCATTTGGAATTTTATATAGTGAGTTATGTCCAAATAACTAGGGTATGTTTAGATGTACTACTTTACTGATCACAGGACAGGTTCTGGATAGTTCTTGGAGTCTAAATTTAAAAATGTTGCAATCAAAATTTATCATTTTATTCTCATGAAAGTTGTTTCTTTATGTTTTTGCTTTTCAACAAATGAAGAATCACCTCATTTGGAGTTTCGTAGGGTGATTTACTCTGGACTGTTCAGAGTACACTGCTCTCAGGTTTTAGATTTTGTGACTCAAATTCTAGCAATTATTCGAGGTATTTACACACTAAATTAGAGTAACTTGTCTGCATGAAAGTTTTAGCATTACATCATAAGTTTCAGGTCATTTGAAATTATAGAACTCAAGATATGGACTCAAAAATCTAATATGGTCAAATTCGGCCCGGTTGCTTAACATGTCTATTCACAATGCATATTTCAACACAAACCAAGCAAAATGATTCCAAATAAGCACTACATTATTTACACACACTAAACATCTTTTTTCTATATACAAATTAAATATTTACATTCAATTTAGCCAAAACCCCTAAATGGCATGAAAACCCTAAGTAATAAATTTTAAAGAGAAATTAAGAATGCACATACTAAAATTTAGCTTCTAATCTTTGCTTAATTTTTTAATTTCACCTTTAATCAACTTTATTGTTCTTCCCTTGTTCCTTGCTAGCTTGGACTGAATTTCCTCCTTGAAGAAATTCAAGAAATACTCAACACAAATCACATTTATGCCATGATTATGACACGATAGCATAAATTCATGCTTGCTAAGCTCTATTTTCCCTTACCTTGAACTTTTCCCCAATTTAATTACTTGGTAACCTTCCTAAATCCTTGGAATTTCTTACTTAAAATATGTGCTCTCATTAAATTGAAGCTTAATTATGCTATATGAAGTGATGGAGGTTGAGAAAGAGGTGAGATTTCAAGCTTGGAAGAAAGAAAAATGGTGGAAAGGGGAGGATGATGGTTAAGCAAACATGAAGAAGAAAATGAAGATGGTGATTTTGTCTCTACTAATGGATATTTATATTATTTTAATTCCCTAATGACAAACTTGTAAATATTATGAATGGCAAACTTGTAAATATTTAGAAATTCCTAATCATTAAGTTTGACTATTTAACTAATTATGTTTAATTTTTCTAATCATGATTAATTTAACTAATCTATCTTCATTGACTTAATTAATCATACTTAATGATAATTAAACTCAATTATATGCTAAGTTAAAAAATTTTTAAATTTTACCCCCAAACTTTAATAACTTTGCAACTAAGTCCATAGGTGTCTTTTACCTCTTTTTACTTTAACACCTCACTTAAGTGAATTTACATACCATATTTAGTAATTGATATGCTTGCTAAAATATAATGAATATGATCTATAAATTTGGGGCATTATAATTCTCTCCCTCTTAGGATATTTCGTCATCGAAATTTACCTGATCCAAATAGCTGTGGATATTATTGTCTCATGATCTTTTCACTTGCCCACGTTGCTTCCTCCTCTTTATGGTTCCTCCGAAGCACTTTCACTAGTGCAATTTTCTTATTCCTCAGTTCCTTGATTTCTAGTGCTAAAATCTTTACTGGTTCCACTTCATATGTCAAATCAGGTTGTATGTCGATGGTGTTCACTGATAAGACATGTGAGGGATTTGATTTGTATCTCCTTAGCATCGAGATATGAAATGCATTGTTAATCTTGTCTAGCTTTGGTGGTAATGCTAGCCTATCAGCTACCGAACCCACACGTTTGATGATCTCATATGGACCGATAAACCTAGGGCTCAACTTACCCTTCTTCCTAAATCTGAGCACCTTTTTCCATGGTGACACCTTCAAGAAGACTTTATTGCTAATCTCGCACTCAATATCTTTCCTCTTCAAATCTGCATAAAGACTTATGTCTATCTGATCTTTTCACTTTCCCACGTTGCTTCCTCCTCTTTATGGTTCCTCCGAAGCACTTTCACCAGTGCAATTTTCTTATTCCTCAGTTCCTTGATTTATAGTGCTAAAATCTTTACTGGTTCCACTTCATATGTCAAATCAGGTTGTATGTCGATGGTGTTTACTGATAAGACATGTGAGGGATTTGATCTTTATCTCCTTAGCAGATATGAAATGCATTGTTAATCTTGTCCAGCTTTGGTGGTAATGCTAGCCTATCAGCTACCAGACCCACACGTTCGATGATCTCATATGGACCGATAAACCTAGGGCTCAACTTACCCTTCTTCCCAAATCTGAGCACCTTTTTCCATGGTGACACCTTCAAGAAGACTTTATTGCTAATCTCGTACTCAATATCTTTCCTCTTCAAATTTGCATAAGACTTATGTCTATCTGAGGTGGCTTTCAAACTATCCTTAATGATTTTTACTTTCTCCTCAGTTTGCATCACCAAGTCTGGTCCTATTAACTTATCTTCATCAAATTCAATCTAGCACAGAAGTGCTCTACATTTTCTTTCATATAAGGCCTCATATGGTGCCATCTTTATGCTTGATTGATAACTATTATTGTAGGCAAATTCCATCAATGAAAGATACCTATCCCAACTTCCTTCAAAATCAATAATGTTACTTCTAAGCATATCCTCAAGTACCTGGATCACTCTTTCTGATTAACCATCCATTTGTGGGTGGAATGCTGTGCTGAAATGAAACTGAGTGCCTAAAGCTTCTTGTAACTTTTTCTAGAATCACGATGTAAATGTCGGATCTTTGTCAGAAATGATCGATGTAGGCACTCCATGTAATTGAACTATCTCATTAATGCATAGCTTAGCTAATCTCTCTAATGAGTAGTTGGTCTTGACAGGTAGAAAATGGGCAGACTTAGTCAATCTGTAAACTATAACCCACATAGCATCATGCTTCTTTTGTGTAAGAGGGAGACCAATAACAAAATCCATGGTGATGCGATCCTATTTCCACTCTAGTATCAATATTGGTTACAGTAATCCTGATGGAACTTGATACTCTACTTTAACTTGCTGACATATCAGGCATTTAGTCACATAATCTGCAATATCCTTCTTCATACTAGGCCACCAATAATGAGTTTTCAAATCCTTATACATCTTTATGCTCCCTGGATGCAAGGCAAAAATGCTGCTGTGTGCTCCCTTGAGAATGCTCTTCTTAATTCCCTCATCATTAGGTACACATATTCTTCATTTATAATACAAATAATTATCTCCTTTGATCTTATATTCATTCTCCTTCCCCTCTTGAATTTGCCTTATGATGGTTACTAGCTTCTCATCCTGTTTCTGGGCCTTTTGCACTTGCTGTAGTGAACTAGGCTTCACTTACAACTCAGCTATAATAGCTCCATCTTGTGCTAAAGCCAAACGAGCATTCAAAGATCTTAAAGCTGCTATGGACTTCCTACTTAGAGCATCTGCTACCACATTTTCCTTCTTGGGGTGGTAATCAATAATACA
Source organism: Hevea brasiliensis (assembly GCF_030052815.1). Lineage (NCBI taxonomy): Eukaryota > Viridiplantae > Streptophyta > Magnoliopsida > Malpighiales > Euphorbiaceae > Hevea > Hevea brasiliensis. The sequence continues at coordinate 97,999,797 of NC_079496.1, forward strand.
ATCATAGTCCTTTAGCAACTCTATTCTTCTCTTTTGTCTCAGATTGAGCTACTTCTGAGTGGGTAAGTATTTAAGACTCTTGTGATCTGTGTATATATAACACTTCTCACCATATAAGTAATGCCTCCATATCTTTAATGCAAACACTATCGCTGCTAGTTCTAAATCATGTGTGGGGTAGTTTTTCTCATGTTGCTTAAGTTGCCTAGAAGCATAAGCAACTACCTTCCCTTCCTGCATCAATACACACCCTAATCCATTCTGAGAGGCATCACTATAAATCACAAAGTCTTTCCCCGATAATGGTTGTGCAAGAATAGGTACCTTTGTAAGCATCGCTTTCAACTTTTCAATTCTTGCTTGACATTTATCATCCCACTCAAACTTAACATTCTTGTGTAATAATTTAGTCAATGGCGATGCTATGAGAGAGAATCCCTTCACAAATCTCCTGTAATAGCTAGCCAATCCCAATAAACTTCTAATTTCTATCACATTCTTTAGTGGTTTCTAATTTACAACAGCTTGTATCTTTTTGGGATCCACCCTAATCCCATCAACTAACACAATGTGGCCCAGAAAGGAAATCTCATGCAGCCAAAACTCACATTTAGACAACTTAGCATATAGCTGCTTCTTCCTCAAGGTCTATAGTATAATCCTTAAATGCTCTTCGTGCTCTTTTCAGTCTCTAGAATACACCATATATTGTCAATAAAGACCACCATGAACTGATCTAAATAAAGATGGAAGATACAGTTCTTCAGGTCCATGAATGCTGTTGGTGCATTAATTAGCCCAAATGGCATAACCAAAAACTCATAATGCTCATACCAGGTTCTAAATGCCATCTTAGGCACATCAGACTCCTTTACCTTCAGCTGATGATAACCCGATCTAAGGTCAATCTTAGAGAAAACACCTGCTCTCTTCAACTGATCAAACAAGTCATCAATCTGGGGTAAAGGATATCTATTCTTCACAGTCATTTTATTCAACTGTTTATAATCCACACACAGTCTAAGTGTCCCATCCTTCTTCTTTACAAATAATATCGGTGCTCCTTAGGGCGACACACTAGGGCATATAAACCCTATATCCAGCAACTCTTGCAACTGAATTTTTAATTCCTTCAATTCTGTGGGTGCCATCCTATAAGGAGCAATGGACACTGGTGTTGTACAAGACATAACTTCTATAGCAAATTTCACTTCCCTCTCTGGTTGTAAACCGTGCAACTCCTGAAGGAAAACATCTAGAAAATCACATATAATGGGTATGTCCTAAAGGTCAGGCCTAGCCTTCCTAGTATCAACCACATGTGCCAGGTAAGCTTCACAACCTTTTTTTATCGACCTCCTTACAGTAGTGGCTGATATAACATTAGACAGATAATTCGTCCTTTCCTCCACAATAGTGATCTCCTTATTATCAGGAGTCCTCAATGTGATTCTCTTTAAACGGCAATCCACCATAGCTTGGTGACATTACAGCCAATCCATTTCTAAAATCATATCAAACTCATAAAAAGGTAGCTCAATAAGGTCTGCCAAAAACTTGTACTCCTGAATCCTCAAGGGCCAACCCTTATAAACCTTATTCACAATCACACTATGGCCTAAAGGGTTAATAACTAAGATATCCTGCTTAATGGTTTCAACTCTTAAACCCCTTTCTACTGGGATGGCAGTACACAAGTAAAAATGAGTTGAACCTGGGTCTATTAATGCATGCACCACATAATCAAAGAAAGAAAATGTACCAACTATGACATTAGGTGCATCCTACTCCTCTCTGGCTCAAATGGCATATGCATGTGCTGGCACTCTAGTATCTAGTCTCTCCACTGTCTCAGATGCAAGCCTCACAGTGCCCCTTGCTGCTTCAAATCTCTTGGGCTTTCTACTCCTCTGTGCAGTAGGAGCCGACCTCTTTGTCTGTGCTGGGGGATTAGTCCTCCAAAGATAATCCCTCTAGAAGTAGTCAATGGCACATCTATAACAAGCTCCAGTTAATTCCCAGCATTCTCCTCCATGCCTTTTTCCATAATGTGTGCATGCTGCTAGGGTGGAACCTCTCACTGCTGATCTTGGTGTGCTAGGCACAAATGCTGCCTACTGGGCTCTCCTAAATGTGGAACTGGACCCCTGTCCCGACCTCTAAGTCAGTGCCGGACTATATTGCCCTCTGGGCCTCTTACTGGCTATGAATGTGGAGCTAAACTGGCTAAAGCCTTTCTTCTGCTATTCACCCCTCCTACTCTACTCACTAGCCCGAACTCTCTCCACATTCACAGCTACTGCCACAAATTGAGTGAAATCTGTATGCTGCAATGCTATAATATTAAGTATGAAGCTATGATTAAGGCCTTTCTCAAACCTCCTGCATCTTTCTGCCTCTGTGGGAATGATCTCCCTAGCGTACCTACTCGGCCTGACAAACTCCTGCTCATATTCAGCCATTGTCAGCTATCTCTGCCTCAGAGCAACAAACTCTCTCCTCTTGTCCTCCAAGTAAATACGGCTGATGTACTTCTTTTTAAACTATGCCAGAAAGAAATCCCAAGTCACCACAGCTAGCTATACTACCCTAGTCACTATGTCCCACGACTAGTAAGAAGCCTTATGCAGTAGTGAGACTGTACACTCTAAGCTCTGATCTAGTGTGCAATGTAGCTGTTAAAGAACTCTCTCAGTCCTCTCCAGCCAATACTCTACAGTAGCTGGGTCATCCTCCCTTGTTCCTCTAAAATTCACAGCCCATACTTTCAGAGCTTCTCCCAAAGGTGATTTCTGTGTAGGCTACGACTGAGCTCCCATCACCTACCTAAGTAAATCGGCCATCTACTAGAAAAACTGCTATTGAGGTTCTGTAGGCTGCTTAGCAGCTACTTGTGCTGCAGAATCTCTCACGCCTCTAACAGTACTGCTTTTCAGGGCGTGACTCTCTGCTTCCTCTTAAATAGCCCGATGAATATCAGAATCCATTCTACCAACCTAAAATAGACAGGAGAGTAGATCTGCATAAGAGTCACCTTAATCCCTAGTAGATGCAATGCATATTCACACACACATATTACAACTTACTATTTAGGCCTAGGAATGCCTTGCTCTGATACCATTTAATGTAACACCCCCTTACCCAGCTTAACATAAAATCGAGAGCATATGTTACATTCAGTGCACTTACTTCAAAGATGTGCTCTCACTAAATTGAAGCTTAGTTATGCTATTTGAAGTGACGGAGGTTGAGAAAGTGGTGAGATTTCAAGCATGGAAGAAAGAAAAATGGTGGAAAGGGGAGGATGATGGTTCGGCCAACATGAAGAAGAAGATAAAGATGTGATTTCGTCTCTATTAATAGATATTTATATTATTTTAATTCCCTAATAGCAAAATTATAAATATTATGAAAGGGAAACTTATATATATTTAGAAATTCCTAATCATTAAGTTTGACTATTTAACTAATTATGTTTAATTTTCCTAATCATAATTAATTTAACTAATCCATCTTCATTAACTTAATTAATCACACTTAATGATAATTAAATTCAATTATGTGCTAAGTTAGAAAATTTTTAAATTTTGCCCCCAAACTTTAATAACTTTGCAACTAAGTCAATAGGTGTTTTTTACCTCTTTTTCCTTTAGCCCCTCACTTAAGTGAATTTACATACTATATTCAATAGTTGATATGCTTGTTATGTTAGTAGTATGCCCTAGAGCATATCAATTAATATATATCTTGTACATGTTTTATTAATAAAAGGCATTTTCACTTTTTCGTTTACATAATATATTTATGTGTAATAGAAAAGGTCTATTGATATTTTGTTAAAAATTCTATTCTTAAGTTGTTAAGAATATGAATGATAGTATTTCTAGCACAAAGTATCACAAATTGGTTCACAATCGAGGATACTTCACAATAGGGACATGACTTATCCAGAAAGATTGTAATCATGTTTGTTCCCAAGTTATTTATATGAGATGTAAATAAGATGAAATGGTGAGTCTCATGCCATATAACAAACATGGTAGGCACTTATACATAATAAGTAAGCGAACCAGTGACATTTATGATAAGCACATGGAGTTTACTCTTGTCAATGTATTGTCATAAATCATATTAGTGCATATAATTTTTAGACCTGAGATAGCACAGTTATCTTGTATATAGATGGTTTGAGTTTGATACTACTTTCATACTTGTACTGTGTATGGGTATATGGGCATGTGTTGGCTCCTACTAGTTATATATGGAGGTAGGTATTGATCAAGATGGAATCAGTTACCCTAAGTAAATAGGGATAAAATCATATGTTCATTTAATTGTTCTTGATGTTTCAAGTTCCTGGCCAGGACGGATAGATTTAATTAGAAAAGAGTTTCTAATGAGAAAATCTTTTTAATCAAGAACTAGAATTAAAAGAGAACATAATATTGATAGCAAATTGTGTTTGACATAAACCATGACTCCAGCTCGAATTGGGATTTTGTAACAGTGAGATTCTAGTGCATGGTAACATATGATTATACATTCATTTAAGGTAAACCTTATTACTGATTGGGTGGCCATAGCATGCCATGCTAGGTGTTAACCATGGTCTATGAGGTGCATAAAATGATTTAGAGAAATCATTTATGGTAAGAAAGAGTTCTGATGATATTAAGAGTTGATATCATGTCTCATTGTCAATTAGTGATGAGCCTAGTAAGTCGCACACATATACAAGTAATCACCAAATTAAATATGATTTAATTAATTAATTAAAGAGTTTAATTGATTAATTAAATAGGTTTGGTTTGCAATTAGATTGCAAAGTCCCTAGCATGGCTTGAAACCAAATCTAGGTTAATGGATGTATAGTATAAGTTAAATTTATATTTAAAGTGTTTAAATATGAATTTAATTATGAGAAATTAATTAATAGATATTAATTAATTAATTAATTTATATTTGATATAAATTGATTAGAAGAAGAGAAATAATTATTTTGGGTTGATAACTCAAAATTAAGACACAGGGGTATTTTGGTCATTTAACAGGTGGCACCATGAGATGGTGACACATGGCACTACACATAAGCTTTCCATTTGTCTTTTAATCATGTAAGATGATCAAAGTCAAGATTAAATCTAGGTTTGACACTTGGCACAATGTGATTGGGTCAATTAAATCTAGAGCCAATCAGAAGGTGACCTGTGGCAAGGGTTTTAAGTGGTGACCTAGCTATATAAGGGAAAGGATGAAAAGAAAAAATACAATCTGCTCATTCTCTCTTTGGTGCCGCCACCTTTGAGTCTCTGCCCTCTCTTCTTCTTCATTTCTCATCAATTCAAAGAGAATTGCCAACATTCTCTTGAATTAAAAATACTAGAAATCATTTCTAATGTCCTGTATACATCTGTAACCTCTCAAAAGGAAAAACTTGAATTTCTAATTAATTGGAAAGGCTTGAGAAGCTGTTCAAGGGGCTACCATTGGTGATCTTAGTGTGGACAAGCTAGAGGGATAACATCTGGTGTCCTAGGCGCATCCCAAAGGTGCCAAACACACTGCAGTGCATCAAAAAGGTTAGTGCACTTGTTCTTGATCTAATCTAGGGTTCTAATGAATTAGTATGTTAATTCTAAAATCCTAAATGGAAAATGTAGATCCAAAAACATATTAAAAGAGTTTTAATATGCTGTTTTTCATTGAAATCAAATAGATAAAAATGAATCTTCATGATGCATGTGACCCTAAATGAAAAATTTTTGAATTCAGTGATCTAAACTTATGTTTTTCATGCTTTCGCTCCTTCAATTGGTATCAGAGCCACTATATTTGCCATTTAGATTATTGATTATATGATTTAATTGTGTGATTTGATCATGAGATAATTAAATTTGCAATGAAAAAGTTGGCGGCTTGATGTAGGCACCATTGGTGTGCATGGTTTGTGCACTCCTTAAAGTGCACATGGTTTTGGGCAATTTTTGTGCAATTGTTATATGATCTAATGCTCATAATTATGTCCATTTTATGTCTAATTAAATTGTTTAATTAGATTTTTAATCACACAATTAAATTTTGATTCAAATTTGAAATTTTTAAATTTGTTTGAATGTGATTCAAATATGAATTTTTATATTTGTTTGAATGTGATTCAAATCTAAATTTTAAAATTTGTTTGAATCATATTTATATCTAGATTTTTAAGTTGAATGTGAGATATTCAATTTAATTTAAGTATGTATGTTTTATTTAATTGTTAAATAGTGATATGCATGATGGATGATCATGGACTATAAAAGACCAATGTGATTGGATTTATTTCTTTTATGTTTCTTTAGGTTGTAAATTAATTAATTTATTTTAATTTATTTTGGGCATGTATTATTAAGGTTGTAATAATTTTGGGTTGTAATTTTATTTATTTAGTTGTTGTAAAATATGCCTTGGTATGCTAAGGATTACTATGTAATTGGATTGCAAGAAGATCAAGGAGGTCAAGAGCATTGGTGGGACCAGTGGGAGGAATTCAAGAACAAGTGTTGATTATGTACTCCTTCAGTAACTCTTGTAATATGAATGAATGAAATGCACCTAGGAATACCCTGATTCAATTCTTGATGGCTCAGAATTGAATCCCTTAGAAAGTCCATGATCATACCTATTTATTATCCATGAATGCATGAGATGTATGGGAATGTATGCAAGTATATGATATATGCATGCTAATTGGATAATATGCAAAGTGAGACCTTAATAGTAATTAGGACGACCACAAAATCTTCTAAACAAATGATTTAGTTGGAAATTGTATAATTAAAGTTATTATAACATAGGCCCTCCATTGGGGCAATTATTTTAAGAAATTTTAAATAGTTGCATATGATACAATTAATTTAAGAGATTTTCTTAAGAATAATTGTTAAGCATGAGATGTTGTAAATATGTAAATAGTTTGGTGGCCAATAATGGATGTGCCTGATATTTTGAGCATTAAGGGCTAGGTAAATGATTGAACTTCACATGAGATATGATGGGCAAGGAGTTGCCCACTTATAATTTATTGTAATTCCAATAATGGATGTGCTTGAGGATGATCAATTGGATTATAAGAATTCAATCACCCACTAGAAATCCATACAACTAGGATTTCCGTTTTCTACTTTAGAAGTGTAGGATTCGCTAAGTTAGTGGGAGGACCAATTTGATTAAAAGACCATAATCATTTTGGTTAGTTACATGACACATTCACTAATTAATCTGGTTATTTTCTGCAATTAATTTTTTGATAATAATGAGCGCAGAACAACCACCACCGTCCAATATCCTTGCAAGCATACATGATCGCAATAGGTTGACAGGACCTAATCTATCTGATTGGCTAAGAAATTTGAAACTTATCCTGAACCTTGAACATATAGGATATGTTCTAGACTCACAGGTTCCTAGTCGGTTACCTCCAGAGGCTACACAAGAGGAACATGAAACTTTGCACAAGTGGAAGGAGCATGATATGAGAGCCAAGTGTTACATGCTTACTTCTATGATTAATGAGTTACAGAAGCAGCATGAGAACATGCAGAGTGCGAGTGAGATCCTTCTTCACCTATAAGAGTTGTATGGTGAGCACAACAGGAATGCTAGGTATGAGATATCTAGACAACTATTCCGCATGAGGATATCTAAGGGACAGAATGTTGGGGATCATGTCCACAAGATGATTTGGATGATTGAGCAACTAGAACATCTTGACTTTAACATGGATTTCCAACTGCAAACGGATTTGATCCTTAAGTCCCTTCCTGAGTCTTTTGGAAATTTTGTGATAAATTTTCATATGACTAAGCAGGAATGCACCTTGGCTGGTTTACTCAACATGCTGGTTATTGCCTAAAAGAATATGCCAGGCAATAAAGGAAAAGAGGTAGCTTTGATTGTATCTTCTTTTGCTGGAAAGTCCAACAAGAAAAAGGGCAATAAGAAAAAGAAACCTCAAATTCCTAGTCCTTCCAAGAAAATAGCTAAACAGAAAGGGAAGACTAAAGCTGATGGAGGTAATGGAAAGTGTTTCCACTGCCAACAGGATAGGCACTGGAAAAGGAACTGCCCAGGGTATCTTGCTTCTTTAAAGGACAAGAAGGATACACCTTCGGAAGGTATGTCCATATCTTGTTATTTAGATTCTGATGATACTCATAGTTCATCTATAGCTTGGGTTTTAGATACTGGTGCCAGTTCTCACATTTCTTATAATATGCAGGAACTAGCAAATAGTAGCAGCTTGCATTCTCAAGATGTTAGACTCTGGATTGGCGATGGCTCAACTGTTGAAGCTTTAGCCATAGGATCTAAATCTTTTTACATGTCTAGACACGTTTTGTGTTTGGATAATATTTTATATGTACCTGATGCTTTTAAAAACATCATTTCTATATCTAGTTTGACTAGAAATGGCTATGAATTTCAGTTCACAGATGATGTTTGCAATATTTATTTTGGAAATAAATATGTTGGTTTGGGTTATATGAATGATGGTCTTTATTATTTAGATAATAATGACAAACACAAATTGAATGCAAGTGATCTAAATGAACGCAATGCCATGGTGAAAATCAACTTAAGTTCAAAATATATTTGGCACTTAAGGTTAGGTCATGTTATAGAAGATAGAATTACAAAATAGGAGAAAATGGGGAATTTATCCTCATTGGGCTCTGAGCCTACTCTAACTTGTGAATCTTGCCTTCAGGGCAAAATGACTATATCACCCTTTGTAGGACAAGGGCTAAGAGCTGAAACTATTTTGGAGCTAATACATAGTGATGTATGTGGTCCATTTAAAGAAATGGCTAGAGGTGGTTTTCATTACTTTATTACCTTTACTGATGATAAATCAAAGTTTGGGTATTTGTATTTGATGAAATACAAACATGAATCCTTTGAAAAGTTCAAAGAATTTAAATCTGAAGTAAAAAATCATACAGGAAAAAGTATTAAAGCTCTTCGATCAGATCACGGAGGTGAATACTTGAGTATTAAATTTGATGAATACTTAAGAAAGCATGGCATTGTTTCCCAGCTGACTCCTCCAAGAACACCACAACTGAATGGTGTATCTAAAAGGAGAAATCGTACCCTATTGGATATGGTACGTAGTATGATGAGCTATACTGATATGCCAATCTCTTTTTGGGGATTTGCATTAGAATCAGCTTTGCATATTCTGAATAGGATTCCATCAAAATTAGTATCTTCCACACCTTATGAGATATAGCATGAAAGAAAACCAAGTCTTAAGCATGTTAAGAATTGGGGTTGTCTAGCTTATATCAAAAAGCTGAACACTGATAAATTGGAAATCAGATCAGAAAAGGGTCGATTTGTTAGATATCCAAATGATAGTTTTTGATATTATTTTTATTTGCCTACATCACAAAAGGTTGTGGTAAGTAGAGATGCCACATTTCTTAAACAACAATTTGTTCAAGAAGGAGGCAAAGGAAGGCAAATAGAGTTAAAATTGGAGAATTCTGATCAACCAACAGATCAGATGGATATAGATCCATCTAGTCAACCTGCACCTATTGATGAAACATCTACAACTGTTCCTCTTAGAACAACCAGGGTATCTCACCCACCAGTGAGATATGGTTTCCTTCATGAAAAAGAACAAGAATTGTCTACTCATGAAGAAGTTGATCATGGAGATGATCCACTTACCTATGAGAAGCTATATCAGATATGGACTCTTCAAAATGGATTGATGCTATGAAATCCGAGATTGATTCCATGTATAAGAATCAAGTTTGGGATCTTGTTGACCCACCTGAAGGTATTGTACCTATAGGGAACAAATGGGTTTTCAAGAAGAAAATTGGTTCTGATTGAAAGGTAGATACCTATAAAGTAAGGCTAGTAGCGAAAGGGTTTCGCCAAAGGTAAGGAATCGACTATGAGGAGACTTTCTCGCCTGTTGCCATGCTTAAATCAATTAGGATTCTATTAGCTATTGCTACATACTATGATTATGAGATTTGACAGATGGATGTCAAAACAGCTTTTCTCAATGGATACATTGAAGAAAACATTTTCATGGAACAACCTAAGGATTTTGAATCCCAAAATGGTTCCAAAGTATGCAAGCTAAAGCGATCCATTTATGGGTTGAAGCAAGCTTCGAGGAGTTGGAATATCCGTTTTGATGAAGCCATCAAGTCATTTGGTTTTATCAAAAATGAGGATGAGCCATGTGTATATAAGAAGGTTAGTAACAGTGCTATCACTTTCCTTGTCTTATAAGTGGATGATATTCCGTTGATGGGTAATGACACAGGTATATTGACAATTGTAAAGGTATGGTTATCAAATACATTCTCCATGAAAGACTTAGGAGAGGCAACCTATAATCTTGGGATTCGCATCTATAGAGATAGAGCGAAAAGAATAATTGATTTATCCCAAAATTTATACTTAGAAAAAGTGTTAAAGAGGTTTAACATGCTTTATTCCAAGAGATGATTGTTACCAGTGAGACATGGTATCCACCTTTCTAAAGAGATATCTCCTAAGACACCTGAAGAAAGAGATAAAATGGCCAGGATTCCATATGCTTCGGCTAATAGAAATTTGATATATGCAATGTTGTGTACTAGGCCGGATATTGCATATGCTGTTAGTTTGACTAGCTGGTATCAATCCAATCTAGGTTTAGAATACTGGATAGCTGTCAAGAATATCTCTAAGTACTTAAGAAGAACTAAGGATTTATTCTTGATATATAGAGTGGAGACTTGCAATTGGATGGTTATACTGATTCTGATTTCCAATCAGAAATCGATGATAGAAAATCTACCTCTAGATATGTGTTCATTTGTAATGGAGGTGTAATCAGTTGTAAGAGTTCCAAACAGAGTACGACTGCAGATTCCACTACCAAGGCTGAGTATATTGCTGCATCAAATGCTACAAAGGAAGCTGTTTGGATAAAGAAGTTTATGACAGAACTTGCAGTAGTTCCTTCTATTGAGTCAGCAGTTCCACTTCACTGTGACAACAATGGAGCAATCATACAGGTTAAGGAACCCCGGTCTCACCAGAAATCCAAACACATAGAAAGGCGCTACCACATTATCAGAGAAATAGTTGGGCGAGGTGATGTAGCCATGTAGAAAATAGCATCAGCTGAAAATCCAGCTGATCCATTCACTAAGCCTATGTCACAAACTCAACAAGACTGACATCTTGAGAAGATGGGTCTAAGATATTATAATGAATGGCTCTAGTGCTAGTGGGAGATTGTTAGTAGTATGTCCTAGAGCATATCATTTAGTATGTATCTTATACATGTTTTATTAATAAAAGGCATTTTCACTTTTCCGTTTACATAATATATTTATGTGTAATAGAAAAGGTCCATTGATATTTTGTTAGAAATTCTATTCTTAAGTTGTTAAGAATATGAGTGACAATATTTCTAGCACAAAGTATCATAAATTGGTTCAGAATCGAGAATACTTCACAATAAGGACATGACTTATCCAGAAAGATTGTAATCATGTTTGTTCCCAAGTTATTTATATGAGATATAAATAAGATGAAATGGTGAGTCTCATCGCGTATAACAAATATGATAGGCACTTATACATAATAAGTAGGCTGAACCAGTGACATTTATGACAAGCACATGGAGTTTACTCTTGCAATGTATTGTCATAAATCATATTAGTGCATATAATCTTTAGACTTGAGATAGCACAGTTATCTTGTATATAGGTGGTTTGAATTTGACATTGCTTTCATACTTGTACTGTGTATGGGTATATAGGCATGTGTTGGCTCCTACTAGTTATATATGGAGGTAGGTGTTCATCAAGATAGAATCTGTTACCCTAAGTAAATAGGGATAAGATCCTATGTTCATTTAATTGTTCTTGATGTTTCAAGTTTCTGGCTAGGACAAATAGATTTAATCAGAAAAGAGTTTCTGATGAGAAAATTTTTTTAATCAAGAACTGGAATTAAAAGAGAATATAATATTCTTAGCAAATGGGGTTTGACATAAACCATTACTCCAGCTCAAATTGGGATTTTGTAACAGAGAGATTTTAGTGCATGGTAACACATGATTAGAGGTTCATTTAAGGTAAACCTTATTACTGATTAGATGGCCATGGCATGTTATGCTAGGTGTTAACCATGGTCTATGAGGTGCATAAAATGATTTAGGGAAGTCATTTATTGTAAGAAAGAGTTCTGATGATGTTAAGAGTTGATATCATGTCTCATTGTCAATTAGTGATGAGCCTAGTAAGTCACACATATACACAAGTAATCACCAAATTAAATATGATTTAATTAATTAATTAAAGAGTTTAATTGATTAATTAAATAGGTTTGGTTTGCAATTAGATTGCAAAGTCCCTAGCATGGCTTGAAACCAAATCTAGGTTAATGGATGTATAGTATAAGTTAAATTTATATTTAAAGTGTTTAAATATGAATTTAATTATGAGAAATTAATTAATAGAGATTAATTAATTAATTTATATTTGTTATAAATTAATTAGAAGAAGAGAAATAATTATTTTGGGTTGAGAACTCAAAATTATGACACAGGGGTATTTTGGTCATTTCACAGGGTGACATGTGGCACCATGAAATGGTGACACATGGCACTATACATAAGCTTTCCATTTGTCTTTTAATCATGTAAGATAATCAAAGTCAAGATTAAATATTGGTTGGACACTTGGCACAATGTGATTGGGTCAATTAAACCTAGAGCCAATCAGAAGGTGACATGTGGCAAGGGTTTTAAGTGGTGACCTAGCTATATAACGGAAAGGATGAAAAGAAAAAATACAATCTGCTCATTCTCTCTTTGGTGTTGCCACCTTTGAGTCTCTCCCCTCTCTTCTTCTTCATCTCTCATCAATTAAAAGAGAATTGCCAATATTCTCTTGAATTAAAAATGCTAGAAATGGTTTCTAATGTCCTGTATACATCTGTAATCTCTCAAAAAGAAAAACCTAAATTTCTAATTGATTGGAAAGGCTTGAGAAGTTGTTCAAGGGGCTGCCATTGGTGATCATGATGTGGACAAGCTAGAGGGACAACATCTGGTGTCCTTGGCACATCCCAAAGGTGCTAAACACACTGCAGTGCATCAAAAAGGTTAGTGCACTTATTCTTGATCTAATCTAGGGTTCTAATGAATTAATCTGTTAATTATAAAATCTTAAATAGCAAATATAGATCCAAAAACATATTAAAAGAGTTTTAATATGCTGTTTGTCATTGAAATCAAATAGATAAAAATGAATCTTGCATGATGCGTGTGACACTATATGAAAAATTTTTGAATTCAATGATCTAAACTTATGTTTTTCATGCTTTTGCTCCTTCATGTTAAAATATAATGAATATGATCTGTAAATTTAGGGCATTACAATTGTCCCTTGTAGCAACCCAAGAGGGGGAGTGAATTGGGTGTTAATTAAAAAAATAATTTAAAGGGTAAGTGGAGATTTTTAAGTGAAATGTGCAAGGAAATAGAAGGAAAGAAAGAACACAAGAGATTTTATAGAGGTTCGGCTATCCTAAGCCTACGTCCTCTCCTCAATGTAGTTCTACTGTTCCGGTGACCAATGTCTGTCCGGACAGCTAAGATGCCTAGAACTACATTTAAATGTTAGTGAGGAGACATAAAATAATGAAATACAAGAAAGGAAAATACAAGAAAAACAAAGGAAAAATAATAGCAATGAAATTTAACCAAGTTAAATGAGCCAAAAACCGTAGCGATGGATGACCGCACCGGGAAGTTGCAGCGTGGACCGTTGACTAGCCCTGGACCGCGGGGAACCTTGGTAAATAAACATCTATTGAAGTATAAATGATATTAGAAATATCAAAGAAAAATTAATTAATTAGTACAAAAAAAAAATCGAGAAAATGACAAAACTCAGTGTTACCAAAAAATCGAGAACACAGCCCGAATAGGGGCATTGTGGTCAATTGACATCCCGAGTTGACTTTTGACCACAATGTCCATTAAAAATAAATGATCATGAAAATTAAAGTGGTGGTACATAATTTATATAGTAAAAGAAATGAGGCAAACTTGCCAAATTTGAAAACTTTGAATAAATAAATTATTTCCTAAAATTAGTGCTCCACTAACTTACATTGTGGGACACCTTATTAAGCATTTGGACAGGTTAAACTTCATCTTCAACCTTTAGAAACCACACCAGCTGAAACTCTCCCAAGGTTCATCCATGGCCGCCCACCTTTCAACCCTTCATGCACTCCTTATTTAGCCACCATTTCCTTAAGAGTTCTTCATTAAAAGTTGTCTACAAATCTTGGGTAGCAATAAGGGAGCAAGAAAGATAAGTTTTGGTGAGTTTTTAAGAAGCTTCAAAAGTGGTAAGTGATTGTTTTCATTTCTTGATTCATTAAAAGTGTAACTAAGGTTGTGGTGAGTTGATTTATGGAAGAAAAGTTGAAGTTTTGATGAGTTAGGTTGAGCTCCATTTCGGCAGCCATGGAAGTTTAATATATTAACTTGTTTTCTTCATGTATTTGGTGATTTGGGGTATTGATTTAAGTGTTTAAATGTATTGAAGTTGAATTCCATGTATAAAGTTTGAATGGTAAGCTTAAAAAGTGAAAATGGAAGTTTGATATGTATGTGTATTGTTTTGGCAACCTCATGATGAAGATTGAAGTGTTTAAATTCATGAAAAGGTTGTTGAATTATGGTATTAAAAGTGGCAGCTTATGTGTATAATTGAGTAGATAATAAATGTGTAATTTGATGATGGAAGTAATGTGTAATAATTAGGAGTGTTTATGTGCATATATTGTTGGGTTTGGACTTTGTGAATTATGATTGCGTTTGGTGTATTGTGAAGTTATTGTATTCTATCCAAGTTGACCTATAATGTAAAGAAATGAATGGTATGGTTAGTGCCAAATGCAGAATGGTGTGGGGAAGTAAAGATATAGTTGGTGAATATGTGTTTGGTTTGGTGTTTGAAAGGCATGTAAAGGGCAGTGTGCAAATGAGCCTATAACCCTAAGTGTGTGACTCCAATTGGTATGAGGCTAATTGGAGGTGAAACTAGGCACAAAATGTTCCAACTTTCATGAAGATAGCCTACTAAATTCTTTCCGAAAAGTGACATGAGAATTGACCAAATCCGGATTAGTGACTTTGCAAACCTGAAAATTGACCATTTGGACAGCAGTCAGTGTTTTGGCCATAACTCACTCAAAACAGGTCCAATTGACTTGAAATTTATACCATGGATAGATTAAACATAGAGCTACAACTCTTATGAAGACACCAAAACCCAGAAATGACCATAAGTAAGTCAAAATGCTTGCACAAATTCGAATATAAAAACTGCCAGAACCGGAAATGACCTAAAAATGACCTAAGTTTGCCATTTTAGTGTAATATGAGCAGCAATAGTAAAATAACCATAACTTGGTCTAGTAAACTCCAAATGACCTAAAATTTGTGGCAAAAGTTCACTATGACATAGACCTACAAGTTTGTAAGTCAGACCAGAAACTGAAAATCGAGGGAACTAGGTCATCCGACTAGGTCAAAATAGCATACCGAAATCCGATAAATTGCAATAAAATGCAATACACTTGAAAATGAATTTGGTAATATATATACCAACACTAAAAGACTATAAAATGTGACGTATTGGTAACATTAAACCTAATTCACCTAGAGTGCATCAAAGGTCAACATTATGGGTTGACTAAGGAAAGCAACAGTATTAAATAAATTAATTATTGAACCTTATTGTTAGAGACAGCATAAATGAGTACTGAAACACTTTAAATTGTGTGTTTCATTTAGCAAAGACTTAGGGAAGGGGAAGGAAACACTGAGTCAGGGCTAAGAGGTTACACTTCAGAGGTTTGTGCACAACAGTGTTTCTTTTGAATTTTCAATTGAAATAAATATTGACAATTGTATGTTATTATTTTAAATTGTGGAAAATTGTTTGAATGAAAATTTGATGGATACTTATTGCTTGAAAAATATTGTAAATGGTTTGAAACCACAGATATCATGTATATTTGATTGAATTCCTCGCTAGCTTATCTAGTGGGACAAATTGGCTTTGAATTCCCTCTTTGGCTGAAGTGTTGGGGTGTGTGCCTGTTGAGGACGAATAGGATGAGTACTCATTTATTTGCTAGCTAGCTATGTTATTCCTCATTAGCCATCAGCTTTTAGGACGAATTGGACTATGGAATCATGATTAAGCTGTGTGTGATTTATTGTTATTTATTATGATATTGTTAGATGGAGTTTATGACATTCACTGTCTTTTGAATTGAAATATAATTTTAAGTATCCATAGTTCATATGATTTATGGTTTATCGTTTTAAATTGTATTTTCTTAATGTTGTGCACCACTGAGACATTGGCTCAGCAATAGCTTTTTCATTGCTGTCGCAGGTAGACAGACAGACAGAGCAACAGAGTAGGCTGCTTGTGCTACATTTTGAGATTTTGCCAGGTATATTGAGTATACCATATTTTTGTAATTTTTGTTGTGATGTATGTGCACTGTATGTATATATTGTACCAGTCTTGAGCAGTTGTAAACTAAAATTGTAAATTATTTTGACCTGTAAAAATATTGTGATATATTTCTCTTATCTCAGTTTTTGAAAACACTTAAAAATTGATGTTGAATTGAGTTGAGAAATTTATTGTGTTGAATTATTATTGGAGTTTGGGATTGGACAAATTTATTAGAAGTGCTTCTCACAGGTTTTTGAAGAACTGTTTTATTCAAAATACAGATGGCACTCTACCAAAATTTTTATAGAAATTATTGATACTTAGATTTGTTATTTGGTTTCACTTCAGTTAAAATAAATTTTAACACCTGTCAAAAGTGTTCACCACTGTAAAAAGAATTAAGAAAAGGTTTAAAATCCCTTGTAGTGTATTTAATGGGTTATCAGTAGATGAAGTTTGATAATTTATTAGGTATACTACGGGATCATATTATGCCTTACAGAGGGGTAGGGTGTGACATGTTTTAGTGGTATCAGAACTAGTTTTTAAATTCTGTTTTGACTTGTAATTTGAATATTCTTTCTTCATAGTACAACTGCTCAATATCATTGTTTGATACATACAGTACATTACATCATAAATATGCACTAATGGGAGGAAATCTCTTTGTGTTATTTGTTCAGGAGGTGTAATATCCTCAAATTGACTATGGAAGAAGGGGATCGTTCAGTCGATCAATCAATAGAGGCTGAGGTACAAGGGGAAGCCCTAGCCCTACACAATGTGAGTGGATCAGTCGCACTAGCCCCTTCAGTACCGTAGTTTCTTGCTCAGTTTGCTCAATAGATGGCTGCAATGTTCCAACAGATGACTGGTAACATGCCTACTCAAGTCCCACTACAGACACCAATGGTACAACCACAGTCTTTAGCTAGGCAGTATGACAAGCTGATTAAATATGGGGCTACTTAGTTCAAGGGGACAGTAGATCCTCTGGAGGCAGAATAATGGTTAGAGAGAATGGATAGGGTGTTCAAGAAACTACATTGTACAGAGGAGCTCAGATTTGAGTATTCAGTGTCACTACTACAGGGAGATGCATATGACTGGTGGAAAACCATTCCTCATTGTTTGGT
Organism: Hevea brasiliensis; assembly: GCF_030052815.1. Lineage (NCBI taxonomy): Eukaryota > Viridiplantae > Streptophyta > Magnoliopsida > Malpighiales > Euphorbiaceae > Hevea > Hevea brasiliensis. The sequence goes on from NC_079496.1 coordinate 98,017,495, forward strand.
GGAACCTCCAGTACTAACCTGGGATGACTTTCTGCGGGAGTTCAGATAAAAATATGTCCCAGGTGCCTATGTGGACTAGAAGTTACAGGAGTTCTTAAGTCTGAAACAGGGAAGTAAGTTAGTGGCAGAATATGAAAGAGAATTTTCCCGCCTGAGCCACTATGCTAGAAGTCTCCTTTCTACCAGTAGGGAAAGATGTAAGAGGTTTGAAACTAGTTTAAAGCCTAGTATCAGATTACAGGTGGTCAGATTCAAACATATTAACTTCTCTGAGCTCATTTCTCAAGCACTGGAATTAGAAAGAATAGAGTCAGAAGCGGCCCTAGAGAAAAAGAAATCAGAGAAGACAGAAAAAGAAAAAAAGGGAAAGTCAATAGATCAGAGTTCTAGTGGTCCTATTGGGAAGAGAAAGAACTTTGGGGGACACAACAGAGGTGGTAAAAAGTTCGATAGGGGAAGATTTTCAGGACAGAGACCTCCTCCATCTGGTCAGCAAACTACCAAAAGTTCCTACCCTCCCCGCCAATGTGAAACTTGTGATAAAAACTATGGTGGGGTATGTTATAAGGCCACAGGAGCCTGTTATAACTGTGGAGGCACAAGACACTTTGCCAAAGACTGCACCAGTGCCCATAGAGTTAGGCCACCTCCTACTACTGCAGAAGGGTCAGTTCAGAATTGTAACACCCCTATGTTAGGTAGTGCGTTCTACTGTTCCAGTGACCAGTGTTGTCCGGACAGTTAGGATGCCTAGAACTACACTTAGATATGAGTGAGGAGACATAAAATAATGAAATACAAGAAAAGAAAATACAAGAAAAACAAAGAAAAAAATAATAGCAATCAAATGTAACCAAGTTAAACAAGCCGAGAACCCTAGCGATGGGTAACCGCATTGGGAAGTCGCGGCGTGGACCGTTTGAAGGAACGGAAGCGTGAAAAACACAAGATTATACCATTGAATTCAAAAATTTTCACCTAGGGTCACATGCACCATGCAAGATTTATTTTTATCTATTTGATTTCAATGATAAACAACATATTAAAACTCTTTTAATATGTTTTTGGATCTGTATTTGCCATTTAAGATTTTAAAATTAATCAGATTAATTTTAGAACCCTAGATTAAATCAAGAACGATTACACTAACCTCTTGATGTGCTGCAGCGTGTCTGCGCCTTTGAGATTCGTCTTCAGGACACCAGATGTTGTCCCTCTAGCTTGTCCACACCAAGAACACCTATGGCAGCCCTTGAACAGCTTCTAAAGCCTTTTCTATTAATTAGAAATTCAAGTTCTGCCTTTTAAGAGATTAGAGATGCAAACAGGACACTAGAAACAATTTCTAGTGTTCTTAATTCAAGAGATTGATGGCTAATCTCTTTGAATTGATGAGAGATGAAGAGAAATAGCTGGAGAGGCTCAAAGTGGCGTGACATATGAGAGGAGAGGCTGCTGGTTGTGTTTTCTTTTCATAACCCCACTTAAATAGCTAGGTTAACACATTAAACCCTAGCCACATGTCACCTTTTGATTAGCTCTAGGTTTAAGTGACCCAATCACATTGTGCCAAGTGTCAAACCTATATTTAATCTTGATTTTAATCATCTTACATGATTAAAAATATTTGGCAAGCTTATGTGTTATGCCATGTGTCACCATCTCATGGTGCCACGTGTCACACTGCAAAATGACCAAAATGCCCCTGTGTCTTAATTTTGAGTTCTTAACCCAAAATAATTATTTTCTTCTTCTAATTAATTTATATCAAATATAAATTAATTAATTAATCTCTATTAATTAATTTCTCATCAATTAAATTCATATTTAAACACTTTAAATATAAATTTAATTTATACTACACATCCAATAATCTAGATTTGGTTTCAAGTCATGCTAGGGACTTTGCAATTTTATTGCAAACCAAATCTATTTAATTAATCAATTAAACTCTTTAATTAATTAATTAAATCATATTTAAATAGGTGATAACTTGTGTATGTGTGTGACTTACTAGGCTCATCACTAATTGGCAATGAGACATGATATCAACTCTTAATATCATCAGAATGGCAAGGTTTGGGTATTTGTATTTGCTGAAATACAAACATAAATCTTTTGAAAAGTTCAAAGAATTTAAATCTGAAGTAGAAAATCAAACAGGAAAGAGTATTAAAGCTCTTCGATCAGATCGTGGAGGTAAATATTTGAGTACTGAATTTGATGAATACTTGAGAGAGCATGGCATTGTTTCTCAGCTGACTCCTCCAGGAACGCCACAGCTGAATGGTGTATCTGAAAGGAGAAATCGTACCCTATTGGATATGGTACGTAGTATGATGAGCTATACTGATATGCCAATCTCCTTTTGGGGATTTGCATTAGAATCAGCTTTGTATATTCTGAATAGGATTCCATCAAAATCAGTTTCTTCCACACCTTATGAGATATGGCATGGAAGAAAACCAAGTCTTAAGGATGTTAAGATTTGGGGTTGTCCAGCTTATATCAAAAAGCTGAACACTGATAAATTGGAGACCAGATCAGAAAAGGGTCGATTTGTTGGATATCCAAAAGATAGTTTTGGATATTATTTTTATTTGCCTACTTCACAAAAGGTTGTGATAAGTAGAGATGCCACATTTCTTGAACAACAGTTTGTTCAAGAAGGAGGCAAAGGAAGGCAAATAGAGTTAGAATTGGAGAATTCGACCAACCAATGCAGATGGATATAGATCCATCTAGTCAACCTATACCCATTGATGAAACATCTATAGTTCCTCGTAGAACAACCAGGTATCTCACCCACGGTGAGATATGGTTTTCTTCATGAAGAAGAACAAGAGTTGTCTACTCATGAAGAAGTAGATCATGGAGATGATCCACTTACCTATGAAGAAGCTATATCAGATATAGACTCTTCAAAATGGATTGATGCTATGAAATCCGAGATTGATTCCATGTATAAGAATCAAGTTTGGGATCTTGTTGAGCCACCTGAAGGTATTGTACCTATAGGGAACAAATGGGTTTTCAAGAAGAAAATTGGTTACGATGGAAAGGTAGAGACCTATAAGGCAAGGCTAGTAGCGAAAGGGTTTCGCCAAAGGCAAGGAATAGACTATGAGAAGACTTTCTACTTTGTTGCCATGCTTAAATCAATTAGGATTTTATTAGCAATAGTGCATACTATGATTATGAGATTTGGCGGATGGATGTCAAAGCGGCTTTCTCAATGGATACATTGAAGAAAACATTTTCATGGAATAACCTAGGGGATTTGAATCCCAAGATGGTTCCAAGGTATGCAAGCTAAAGCGATCCATTTATGGGTTGAAACAAGCTTCGAGGAGTTGGAACATCCGTTTTGATGAAGCCATTAAATCTTTTGGTTTTATCAAAAATGAGGACGAGCCATGTGTATATAAGAAGGTTAGTGACAGTGCTATCACTTTCCTTGTCTTATATGTGGATGACATACTGTTGATGGGTAATGATATAGGTATGTTGACGACTATAAAGGTATGGTTGTCAAATACATTCTCCATGAAAGACTTAGGGGAGGCAAACTATATTCTTGGGATTCGCATCTATAGAGATAGAGCGAAAAGAATAATTGGTTTATCCCAAAGTCTATACTTGGAAAAGGTGTTAAAGAGGTTTAACATGCTTGATTCCAAGAGAGGATTGTTACCAGTGAGACATGGTATCCACCTTTCTAAAGAGATGTCTCCAAAGACACCTGAAGAAAGAGATAAGATGGCCAGGATTCCATATGCTTCGGCTATTGGAAGTTTAATGTATGCAATGTTGTGTACTAGGCCGGATATCGCATATCGTTAGTTTGACTAGCGGTATCAATCCAATCCAGTTTGGAACATCTGGATAGTCACAAGAATATTCTTAAGTACTTGAGAAGAACTAAGGATTTATTCTTGATTTATGGAGGTGGAGACTTGCAATTGGATGGTTATACCGATTCGATTTCCAATCGATATCGATGATAGAAAGTCTACCGGATATGTGTTCATTTGTAATGGAGGTGCGATCGGTTGGAAGAGTTCCAAGCGAGCACGATTGCAGATTCCACTCGAGGTCGAGTATATTCTGCATCGGATCTCGCAAAAGAAGCTGTTTGGATAAAGAAGTTCGTGACAGAACTTACAGTAGTTCCTTCCATTGAGTCAGCAGTTCCACTACACTGTGACAATAATGGAGCAGTCATACAGGCTAAGGAACCAAGGTCTCACCAGAAATCCAAACACATAGAAAGGCACTACCACATTATCAGAGATATAGTTGGGCAAGGCGTTATAGCCATGCAGAAAAATAACATCAGCTAAAAAATTCAGCTGATCCATTCACTAAGCTTTTGTCACAAGTTCAGTTAGACCGACATCTTGAGAAGATAGGTCTAAGGTATTGTAATGAATGGCTCTAGTGCTAGTGGGAGATTGTTAGTAGTATGCCCTAGAGCATATCATTTAGTATGTATCTTGTACATATTTTAATAATAAAGGCATTTCCACTTTTCCGTTTACATAATATATTTATGTGTAATAGAAAAGGTCCATTGATATTTTGTTAGAAATATTATTCTTAAGTTGTTAAGAATATGAGTGACAATATTTCTAGCACGAAGTATCATAAATAGGTTCACAATCGAGGATACTTCATAATAAGGACATGACTTATCCAGAAAGATTGTATTCATGTTTGTTCCCAAGTTATTTATATGAGATATAAATAAGATGGAATGGTGAGTCTCATGCCATATAACAAACATGATAGGAACTTATAAATGATAAGTAGGCAGAACCAGTGACGCTTATGACAAGCACATGGAGTTTACTCTTGTCAATGTTTTGTCATAAATCATATCAGTGCATATAATCTTTAGACCTGAGATAGCACAGTTATCTTGTATATAGGTAGTTTGAGTTTGATCGCTTTCATACTTGTACTATGTATGGGTATATGGGCATGTGTTGGCTCCTACTAGTTATATATGGAGGTAGGTGTTGATCAAGATGGAATCTGTTCCTCTAAGTAAATAGAGATAAAATCCTATGTTCATTTAATTGTTCTTGATGTTTCAAGTTCTGGCAGACAGATAGATTTATTCGTAAAAGAGTTTACGATGAGAAAAATCTTTTAATCAAGAACTGGAATTAAAAGAGAACATAATATTCATAGCAAATGGAGTTTGACATAAACCATGACTCCGGCTTGAGTTGGGATTTTGTAATGAGAGATTCTAGTGCATGGTAACATATGATTATAGGTTCATTTAAGGTAAATCTTATTACTAATTGGGTGGCCATGGCATGCTATGCTAGGTGTTAACCATGGTCTATGAGGTTCATAAAATGATTTAGAGAAATCATTTATGGTAAGAAAGAGTTCTGATGATATTAAGAGTTGATATCATGTCTCATTGCCAATTAGTGATGAGCCTAGTAAGTCACACACATACACAAGTTATCACCTATTTAAATATGATTTAATTAATTAATTAAAGAGTTTAATTGATTAATTAAATAGATTTGGTTTGCAATAAAATTGCAAAGTCCCTAGCATGACTTGAAACCAAATCTAGATTATTGGATGTGTAGTATAAATTAAATTTATATTTAAAGTGTTTAAATATGAATTTAATTGATGAGAAATTAATTAATAGAGATTAATTAATTAATTTATATTTGATATAAATTAATTAGAAGAAGAAAATAATTATTTTGGGTTAAGAACTCAAAATTAAGACACAGGGGCATTTTGGTCATTTTGCAGTGTGACACGTGGCACCATGAGATGGTGACACATGGCATAACACATAAGCTTGCCAAATATTTTTAATCATGTAAGATGATTAAAATCAAGATTAAATATAGGTTTGACACTTGGCACAATGTGATTGGGTCACTTAAACCTAGAGCTAATCAAAAGGTGACATGTGGCTAGGGTTTAATGTGTTAACCTAGCTATTTAAGTGGGGTTATGAAAAGAAAACACAACCAGCAGCCTCTCCTCTCATATGTCACGCCACTTTGAGCCTCTCCACTTTGAATTCAATGGTATAATCTTGTGTTTTTCACGCTTCCGTTCCTTCAATTGGTATCAGAGCCACTATATTTGCCATTTAGATTGTTGATTATATAATTTAATTGTGTGTATGATCATGAGATCAAGAGATTATTGCTGGTTGCAAAGCAAGGTGTGGCGTCACACATGGAGAAGCCACCATTGGTGGCGGCAACAATGGTTCCATGGGTGATTCAAGGTTTGGCTTTTAATTCTGCAATTGTTGTATGATCTAAGGCCTATTCTTTGACTAATTAAAGTGTTTAATTAGTTGTTTTAATCACACAATTAAATTATGATTCAAATCAGAATTTTAAAAAATGTTTGAATGTGATTCAAATCTGAATTTTAAAAGTTGTTTGAATGAGATTCAAATCTGAATTTTTAAAGTTGTTTGAATCATATTTAAATCTGATTTTTTAAAATTGATTCAATAAAATTCAGATCTGATTTTTTAAAAAATGTTTGAATGTGATTCAAATCTGATTTTTTAAAAAATGTTTGAATGTGATTCAAATCTGAATTTTTGAAGTTGTTTGAATGTGATTCAAATCTGAATTTTTAAATTTGTTTGAATGAGATTCAAATCTGAATTTTTAAATTTATTTGAATCATATTCAAATCTGGAATTTTAAGTTGAATATGAGATATTCAATTTAATTTAAGAATGTATGTTTTATTTAATTGTTAAATAGTGATATGCATGATGGATGATCATGGACTATAAAAGACCAATGTGATTGGATTTATTTCTTTTATGTTTCTTTGGGATTGTAAATTAATTAATTTATTTTAATTTATTTTGGGCATGTATTATTAAGTTTGTAATATTTTTGGGTTGTAATTTCATTTATTTAAGTTCTTGTAAATTCGCCTTGGTATGCCAAGGATTACTATGTAATATTGGATTGCAAGAAGTTCAAGGAGGTCAAGAGCATTGGTGGGACCAGTGAGGAATTCAATATCAAGTGTTGATTATGTACTCCTTCAGCAACTCTTGTAAAATGAATGAATGAAATGCACCTAGGAATGCCCGATTCAATTCTTGGTGGCTCGATTGAATCCTTAGAAAGTCCATGATCATACCATATTTATCGCTTATCCATGAATGCATGAGATGTATGGGAATGTATGCAATTATATGATATATGCATGCTAAATGGATAATGTGCAAAGTGAGACCTTAATAGTAATTAGGATGGCTATAAAATCTTCCAAACAAATGATTAAGTTGGAAATGCTATAATTAAAGTAATTATAACATAAGCCCTCCATTGGGGCAATTATTTTAAGAAATTTTAAATAGTTGCATGAGATGCAATTAATTTAAGAGATTTTCTTAAGAATAATTGTTAAGCATGAGATGTTGTAAATATGTAAATGGTTTGGTGGCCAATATTGGATGTACCTGAGGACATTAAAATTATTTGCATAATTACTGGCTCAATGGGATCAACTTAACTAATGCAAGATAAGTCAATATTGGATGTACATGAGATTTTGAGCATTAGGGGCTAGTAAAAGGATTGAACCTCACATGAGATGTGATGGGCAAGGAGTTGCTCACTTATAGTTTATTGTAATTCCAATAATGGATGTACCTGAGGATGATCAATAGAATTATAAGAATTCAATCACCCACTAGAAATCCATCCAACTAGGATTTCCGTTTTCTACTTTGGAAGTGTAGGATTCGCTAAGTTAGTGGGAGGACCAATTTGATTAAAAGACCATAATCATTTTGGTTAATTACATGATACATTTACTAATTAATCTGGTTATTTTCTGCAGTTAATTTTCTGATAAAAATGAGCACAAAACAACCACCACCATCCAATATCCTTGCAAGCATACTTGATCACAACAGTTGACAGGACCTAATCATGCGATTGGCTAAGAAATTCGAAACTTGTCCTGAACCTTGAACATATAGGATATGTTCTAGATTCAAATGTTCCTGGTCCCTTACCTCCAGAGGCCACTTAAAAGGAACATGAAACTTTGGACAAGTGGAAGGAGCATGATATGGGCGCTAAGTGTTACATGTTTGCTTCCATGAGTAATGAGTTACAGAAGCAACATGAGAACATGCAGATTGCGAGTGAGATCCTCCTTCACCTACAAGAGTTGTATGGTGAGCACAAAGAGAATGCTAGGTATGAGATATCTAGACATTTATTCCGTATGAGGATGTCCGAGGGACAGAATGTTGGGGATCATGTCCACAAGATGATTGGTGATTGAGCAGCTTGGAACATCTTGACTTCAACATGGATTTCCAACTACAAACGGATTTGATCCTTGATCCCTTCCTGAGTCTTTTGGGAATTTTGTGACAAATTTCCATATGACTAAACAGAATGCACCTTAGCTGAATTACTCAACATACCGTTATTGCCCAAAAGAATATGCCAGTCAATAAAGGAAAAGAGGTAGCTTTGGTTGCATTTTCATCTGCTGGAAAGTCCAACAAGAAGAAGGGCAATAAGAAAAAGAAACCTCAGATTCCTGGTCCTTCTAAGAAAATAGCTAAACAGAAAAGGAAGACTAAAGCTGATGAAGGCAAAGGAAAGTGTTTCCATTGCCAACAGGAAAGTGTTTCCACTGCCAACAGGAAAGTGTTTCCATTGCCAATAGGAAAGTGTTTCCATTGCCAGTAAGAAAGTGTTTCCACTGGCCAGAGTATAGCAATCTAAAAGAATACAATGCCATGGTGAAAACCAACTCAAGTTCAAAATATATTTGGCACTTAAGGTTATGTCATGTTGCAGAAGATAGGATTGCAAAATTAGAGAAAATTGGGATTTTATCCTCATTGGGCTCTGAGCCTACTCCAACTTGTGAATCTTGCCTTCAAGGCAAAATGACTAGATCACCCTTTGTTGGACAAGGGCTAAGAGCTGAAAATATTTTGGAGCTAATACATAGTGATGTATGTGGTCCATTTAAAGAAATGGCTAGAGGGGGCTTTCATTATTTTATTACCTTTACTGATGATATGCTCTAGGGCATACTACTAACACCGTTGACTAGCCCTGGACCGCTGGGAACCCTGAAAAATATTTTTAGAACTTAAATAAATGTCCATTGAAGTATAAATACCATTAGAAATATCAAAGAAAAATTAATTAATTAGTACAAAGAAAAGTGAGAAATCGAGAAAATGACAAAAATCGGTATTACCAAAAAATCAGGAATGCAACCCAAACAGGGGCATTGTGGTCATTTGACACCCCAAGTTGTCTTTTGACCTAAATGTTAATTAAAAATATATGATATTACACTTGGAAAATGTCATGAAAAATTAAATTAGTGGTACCTAATGTAAATAGCAAAAATGGGAAGCTTAATGTGGGAAAATGGAACCTTAGATTAAACTAATATTTAATTTTAATTTAGTGCTCCACTCGCCCATCAAAGTGGACCACTAACTCATCATCTTGGGTAGAATACTCATCATCTTCTTCAACCTTAGAACCAGTCGAAATTGATCCCAAGAAACTCCATTGCTGCATGGTTTGAAGCTCCATGCAAGTGTGATCCAAGCTTGTTTCTTGGCACTTTCCTTCATTAAAAGTTGTCCATACACCTTGGGCAGTAGATAGACAACAAGAAGACCAAGTTTTGGAGAGGTTTTGAAGAGTTTCCTAAGTGGTAAGTATGTGTTTTTTATTATTGCTTCATTAAAGTTTGTAAGGATGTTATGGGTACTTGAATTATGGAGAGATTTTTGAGGTTTGATGTTTAAAGGGAGATGTGTACTTTTGGCAGCCATGGAAACTCCTTAAGGGCAGTTTATTATTGCTTGTAAATGGTAGATTAATGGGTTGATTATGTGTTTATATGTATAGGAATAAATTGGGTGATGTATACTAAGTATATTGTGAATGTACACTTAAATTTGGAAGCTTGGAAATTAATGGAGAGAGGTGTATGAATCGGCAGCTTGAATGGTGAACCATAAAAATGTTATTTCATGTTTGGTTTATGGAATATTAATGTTAAATTGTGGTACTTGTTATGGAAGCTTGTGTATATGTATCAAGGTGTGAGTTTGGACATGTAAATGAGCTAGGTTAGGTGATTGAATTGTTTGTAATTTGAGCTTGAAAAATTCTGTACTTTATGGTGCATATTGAGTGTAATTATAAGCTGCCAAAATGACCAACAATGTATTGTGAAATGTGTTTATGTTATGGTACAAAATAGAAATGGCATGAATGTGCAACTTGGTAAGTGTTAAAAGTGTATTTGGTATGTAATGAAGAGTGTTGCTATAGGGCAATGTGCATTTTGGCCTAGAACCTTAAGTGTGTGGCTCCAATTGGTATGAAACCAGTTGAAGGTGAAACTAGGCACAAAATATGCCAACTTTCATGGAGGAAGCTTACCAAAATTCTGCTTGTAAGGTAACTTGAAAAATGACCAAATCCGGATTAGTGCATTTAAGGCCTGAAAATTGACTATTTGGGCAGAAGTTAGTATTTAGGCCATAACTCACTGAAAATAAGTCCAATTGACCTGAAATTTTTACCATGAATAGTTGAGACATAGATCTACAACTCTTATGAAGACACCAAAGCCCAGAAATGACCATAAGCAAGTCAAATAGCTTGCACAAGTTCGGGTCCAAAAACTGGCTGAACCTAAAATGACCTAAAATGACCTAAAGTGACCAATTTTAATGCATTTTGACCAGCAATAGTAAAATGACCATAACATGGTCTAGTAAACTCATAATGACCTGAAATTTTATCCCACATGCAATAAGACATAGATCTACAAGTTTATAGTTTTGACCAAAACCCGAAAACCTAGGAAACTAGGTCATCCAACTAGGTCAAATTAGTATACCGGAATCTGACAAATTGCAATAAAACGCAAAATACATAGAAATGAATTTGGTAACATGTAACAATACTAAAAGGCTACAAATGTGACATATTGGTAACATTAAAACCTAATTTACCTAGAATGCATCGAGAGTCGACATATTAGGTTAATTAAGCAAATAATAGAATTCAATGAATTAATTATCAAGCATTATCGTTAGAGACAGTTTAAATGAGTACTGAAACACTTCAAATTGTGTTTCTTAGTTAGCAAAGACTCAGGGAAAGAGAAGGAAACACTGAGTCAAGGCCAGGAGACAGTTATCAGAGGTTTGTGCACAACAGTTATTTCTTTTGAAAATTTTCAATTGGAATAAATTATGACTATTTGTATATTATTGTTTTAAATTGTGGAAATGTGTTTGAATGGATACTCATTACTTGAAAAGCATTGTAAATGGTTTGAAACTATGAAAAATTGTTTAAATGATATCTGATGGATACTTATTGATTGAAAAGTATTGTAAATGGTTTGAAACCACAGCTATCATGTATATTGATTGAATTCCTCGCTAGCTTGTCTAGTGGGACGAATTGAATTCCCTCTCTAGCTGAAGTGTTGAGGTGTGTGCCTGTTGAGGACGAATAGAATGAGTACTCATGTTTTTGCTAGCTAGCTATGTTATTCCTCATTAGCCATCAGCTTTTGGGACGAATTGAATTCCTCATTAACCATCGGCTTTTGGGACAAATTGAACTTTGGAACATGATTAAGCTGTGTGTGATTTATTGATATATATTGTGAGATTGGAAATTGGAGTTTAAATTCTTATTGACATTCACTGTCTTTTGAATTTAACCATGTTTTGACTTATTGAGATTTATTGTGATATTGTGAAATGGAGTTTAAATTCTTTATGACATTTATTGTCTTGAATTTAACTATGATTTAAGTATCCACTATTTATATGACTTATGATTTGTGATTTAAAGTTGTATTTGGTTAATGTTATGCACCACTGAGACATTGTCTCAGCGATAGCTTTTTATTGCTGTCACAGGTAGACAGACGGACAGGGAGGCAGACTAGGCTGTTAGGGCAATACTGAGAGATCATTGGGTATATTGAGTATATCATATTTTGCATTTTGTACTGTAATGTATGTTCACTGTATGTATATATTGTTCTTAGTTTTGAGTAGTTGTAAATTAAAATTGTACATTGAAGTTGTAAAATAAATTGTGAGTTATTTTGACTTGTAAAATTTATACTATATTTCTTTTATCTTAGTCTTTGGAAATATTGAAAAATTATTATGGATTTAAGTTGAGAAACATATTGTGTTGATTAACTGTTAGAGTTAAGATTGAGAAATATATTTGAAGTGCTTTTTACATGTTTTCTGAAGAACTGTTTTGTTCAAAATATAGATGACACTCCGCCAAAATTTTTACAGAAATTACCAATAATTCAAATGTATTAGCTGTTTCACTTCAGTTCCAAAACGTTTTTAACACTTGTAAATAGTGCTCACCACTGTAAAAAGAAGTAAGAAAAGTTTTAAAATCCCTTGTAATGTATTTAATGGATTATCAGTAGACGAAGTTGGTAATTCATTAAGTATACTACGGGATCATGTTATGCCTTACAGAGGGGTAGGGTGTGACAAGAATCCTGCCACCAGAGGTTCACAACCACCTAGCAGAGGTAGAGGCAGGGGTAGAGGTAGTCCAGCAGGCAGCCAAGGCACAGTGAATCAATCAAAGCAAGGCAGTGCTCCAGTCAGAGTCTACGCAATGAGAAAGTGAGAAGAAGCTGAGACATCTGATATTGTGGCTGGTACCTTCTCAACTTTTAATCAAGATGTGTTTGTGTTATTTGATCTGGGTTCTACCCATTCCTATGTGAGTACTAGCATCATTGATTGCATTGCTGTTTCGTGTGTGAAAATGAACTTTGATGTGCTAGTAACAAGTCCACTAGGACAAGAGGTCAAGGTTAATAGAATGTATAGGGATTGTCCTTTGGTGATCCAAGGACATATTTTTCTGTCTGATCTCAATGAAATGCCCTTCAAAGATTATGATATCGTCTTTGGCATGGATTGGTTAGCCAAGCATCATGCCATGATTGACTATAGACAGAAGACAGTCACTTTTGGTCTCCCTTAAAATAGTGAGGTGGTAATACATGGGGAGGGCAGCTATTGCCATCAAACATCATTTCGGCTGTACTAGCCAGAAAAATGATTAGAAAGGGGTGTGAAGCATACATGGCACATGTGGTAGACACCCAAGTGGGGAGTATAACATTGAGGGACATCCCTATAGTATATGACTTTTCAGTTGTGTTTCCTAATGAATTGCCAGGATTACCTCTAGAAAGAGAAGTGCAGTTTGAGATTAATGTTATGCCTGGCGTGGATCTAATCTCCATAACACCATACAGAATGACACCAACAGAGTTGAAGGAGTTAAAGGTACAGTTGCAAGAACTACTTGAAAAGGGCTTCATCCGCTTTAGTGTGTCACTTTGGGGAGCACCAGTGTTGTTTATTAAGAAGAAAGATGGCACTCTCTGCTTATGTATTGGCTACCGGCAGTTGAATAAGGTGACAATAAAGAACAGATATCCATTGCCTCACATTGATGATTTGTTTGATCATTTGAAGTGTACAGCTGTATTCTCCAAAATTGATTTGCGATCTGGTTATTATCAGTTGAAAGTGCAAGAGCAAAGTATTCTAAAAACTTCTTTTAGAACTCGATATGGCCACTATGAGTTTCTAGTAATGCCATTCGGGTTAACTAATGCTCTAGCTGCTTTTATGGATCTGATGAACACTATTTTCAGACAATATCTCGACCAGTTTGTGGTGGTGTTTATTGATGATATTTTGATATATTCAAGGAATGCAGAGGAGCATGACAGATGTCTGCGGATTATACTACAGACCTTAAGGGAGAAACAGCTATATGCCAAATTGTTGAAATGTGAATTTTGGCTGAAAGAAATCTCTTTCTTGGGACATGTTGTGTCAGCTGAAGGGATCAAGGTAGATTCCAGTAAGGTAAAAGCTATCCTTAATTGGAAGCTACCCAGGAATATCACAAAAATTTGTAGTTTTCTGGGTTTAGCTGGATACTACCATCGATTTGTGAAAGGGTTTTCTATGTTGGCTTCTCCACTGACTAAGCTGCTTCGGAAAGATGTGAAATTCCAGTGGACGGATAAATGCCAACAAAGTTTTGATGAGTTGAAGAGGTGTTTGACTGAAGGTCCAGTCCTTACTTTACCTACCCCGGGTAAAGAATACACAGTTTATAGTGATGCTTCTCATAATGGGTTAGGCTGTGTACTGATGCAAGATCGGAATGTCATTGCTTATGCATCACGCCAGCTGAAACCGCATGAGAGGAATTACTCAACACATGTTTGGAGCTTGCAGCTATTGTTTTTGCTCTGAAGATCTGGAGACACTATTTGTATGGGGAGAAATGTTACATCTACACAGATCACAAGAGCTTGAAGTATCTGGGCACCCAGAAGGAATTGAACTTAAGGCAGAGGAGATGGTTAGAACTGATTAAAGACTATGATTGTTTAATAGACTATCAGCCAGGGAAAGCAAATGGGGTCACTGACGCCTTAAGTCGCAAGACTATGGCAAGTCTCAGAGTTTCTCCTTTATCCATGGTACATGAGTTGAAAGCACAGCTTGCCAGTTTGGAGATTGATGATGAGGGATAGACAGTAGTTGCATGGCATGTACAGCTAATGTTGATTGATCAAATCAGAATGGCTACTCAGAAATGATGAAAAATATCAGAAGCTACTGAAAGAAGTCTAACAGGGCAAGAAACCTGAATTCTCTGTGAGAGATGATGGTTTATTGCTACATCAAGGCAGAATATGCGTTCCTAATAATGTGGAATTGAGACAGATCATTATGAAGGAAGCACATGAGTCTCCTTTTGCTATGCATCCTGGTGGAACTAAAATGTATAGAGGGCTGAAAGAGCACTACTGGTGGATGGGTATGAAAAGGGATGTAGCTGATTTTGTCTCCAAATGCCTAACTTGTCAGCAAATAAAGGCAGAACATCAAGTACCAACAGGTTTGTTACATCCATTGCCAGTACCAGAGTGGAAATCGGAATGGATAACTATGGATTTTGTGATGAGACTTCCGAGGACACAGAATAGTCATGATGCAATGGGTTATAGTTGACAGACTAACCAAGTCTGCTCACTTTTTGCCAGTCTAGATGGACTATAGTATGGAAAGATTGGCCAGATTGTACATAAATGAGATTATAAAACTGCATGGAGTGTCAGTATCAATTATATCAGACAGAGATCCTAGGTTCACTTCTAGATTCTGGGGTAGTCTTTAGAGAGCCCTAGGAACTAAATTGAACTTCAGTACGGCATTCCACCCACGACAGATGGCCAGTCTGAGAGGGTAATTCAGATATTGGAGGATATGCTACGGGCTTGTGTGATTGAGTTTGATGGTAGTTGGGATATACACTTGCCTTTGATTGAGTTTGCTTATAACAACAGCTACCAATCAAGCATTGGGATGCCTCCATATGAAGCTTTATATGGTAGAAAGTACAGAACTCCCCTATGTTGGGATGAAGTAGGTGAAAGGAAGATGATTTGGCCAGAAATTGTTCAGCAGACAGAGAAAAAGATCAGATTGATCAGAGATTGACTCAAGGCTGCATCAGACCGTCAGAAGTCCTATGTTGATCTAAAGAGAAGAGATATTGAATATACAGTGGGTGATAAGGTATTCCTTAAAGTTTCTCCTTGGAAAAGGATTATGAGATTTGGCAGAAAGGGGAAACTGAGTCCTCACTTTATCGAACCATATGAAGTTCTGAAAAGAGTGGGTCCTTTGGCGTATCAGTTAGCATTACCTCTAGAGCTAGAAAGGATATACAATATCTTCCATGTGTTCATGTTGAGGAGGTACAGATCTGACCCATCTCATGTTCTATCAGTTGAAGAGATTGAGGTAAATCCACACCTTTCATATGAAGACAAACCTATAGAGATTCTGGCACATGAGGTGAAGCAGCTGAGGAATAAACAGATACCCCTGGTTAAAGTGCTGTGGAACCATCATTCAGGCGGGGAAACTACTTGGGAATGTGAAGAGGACATGAGAAGATAGCACCCATAGCTGTTCAGAGACAAAAACCAGGTAAAATTTCAAGACAATTTATTTTAAGGGGGGGGAGAATTGTAACACCCCTATGTTCGGTAGTGCATTCTACTGTTCCGGTGACCAGTGTCTGTCCGGATAGCTAGGATGCCTAGAAGTACATTTAAATGTTAGTGAGGAGACATAAAATAATGAAATACAAGAATGGTAAATACAAGAAAAAAAAGGAAAAAATAATAGCAATGAAATGTAACCAAGTTAAACAAGCCAAAAACCATTGCGATGGGTGACCGCACCGGAAAGTTGCGGCGTGGACCGTTGACTAGCCCTGGACTATGGGAAACCCTGAAAAAAATTTTTAAGACTTAAATAAACATTTATTGAAATGTAAATGACATTAGAAATATCAAAAAAATTAATTAATTAGTACAAAGAAAAACGAGAAATCAAGAAAATGATAAAACTCAGTGTTACCGAAAAATCGGGAACACAACCCGAATAGGGGCATTGTGGTCAATTGACACCCCAAGTTAACTTTTGACCTCAATGTCCATTAAAAATAAATGATATTAAACCTTGAAATATCATGAAAATTAAAGTGGTGGTGTATAATTTAAATAGTAAAAGAAATGAGGCAAACTTGCAAAATTTGGAAACTTTGAATAAATAAATTATTTCCTAAAGTTAGTGCTCCACTAACTTACATTGTGGGACACCTTATTAAGCATTTGGATAGGTTAAACTTCATCTTCAACCTTCAGAAACCATACCAGTCGAAACTCTCCCAAGGTTAATCCATGGCCGCCCACATTTCAATCCTCCATGCACTCCTCATTTAGCCACCATTTCCTTAAGAGTTCTTCATTAAAAGTTGTCTACACATCTTGGGCAGCAATAAGGGAGCAAGAAAGATAAGTTTTTGTGAGTTTTTAAGAAGCTTTAAAAGAGGTAAGTGATTGTTTTCATTTCTTGTTTCATTAAAAGTGTAACTAAGGTTGTGGTGAGTTGATTTATGGAAGAAAAGTTGAAGTTTTGATGAGTTAGGTTGAGCTCCATTTTGGCAGCCATGGAAGTTTAATATGTTAACTTGTTTTCTTCATGTATTTGGTGATTTGCGATATTGATTTAAGTGTTTAAATGTATTGAAGCTGAATTCCATGTATAAATTTTGAATGGTAAGCTTGAAAAGTGAAAATGGAAGTTTGATATGTATGTGTATTGTTTTGGCAACCTCATGATGAAGATTGAAGTGTTTAAATTCATGAAAAGGTTGTTGAATTATGGTATTAAAAGTGGCAGCTTATGTGTATAATTGAGTATAGAATAAATGTGTAATTTGATGATGGAAGTAATGTGTAATAATTAGGAGTGTTTATGTGTATATATTATTGGGTTTGGACTTTGTGAATTATGATTACATTTGGTGTATTGTGAAGTTGTTGTATTCTGTCCAAGTTGACCTATAATGTAAAGAAATGAATGGTTATGGTTAGTGCCAAATGCAGAATGGTGTGGGGAAGTGAAGATATAGTTGGTGAATGTGTGTTTGGTTTGGTGTTTGAAAGGCATGTAGAGGGCAGTATGCAAATAAGCCTATAACCCTAAGTGTGTGACTCCAATTGGTATGAGGCTAATTGGAGGTGAAACTAGGCACAAAATGTGCCAACTTTCATGAAGAAAGCCTACCTAAATTCTGTCCAAAAAGTGACATGAGAATTGACTAAATCCAGATTAGTGACTTTGTAAACCTGAAAATTGACCATTTGGACTGTGTCAGTGTTTTGGCCATAACTCACTCAAAATAGGTCAAATTGACTTGAAATTTATACCATGGATAGCTTAAACATAGTCTACAACTCTTATGAAGACACCAAAACTCAGAAATGACCATAAGCAAGTCAAAATGCTTGCACAAGTTCGGGTATAAAAACTGCCAGAACCGGAAATGACCTAAAAATGACCTAAGTTTGCCATTTTAGTGCAATCTGACCAGTAATAGTAAAATGACTATAACTTGGTCTAGTAAAATCCAAATGACCTAAAATTTGTGGCAAAAGTTCACAATGACATAGACCTACAAGTTTGTAAGTTGGACCAGAAATCGAAAACCGAGAGAACTAGGTCATCCGGCTAAGTCAAAATAGCATACCAAAATCCGATAAATTGAATAAAATGCAATACACTTGAAAATGAATTTGGTAACATATACCAACTCTAAAGGACTATAAAATGTGATATATTGGTAACATTGAACCTAATTCACCTAGAGTGCATCAAAGGTCACTATTATGGGTTGACTAAGAAAAGCAATAGTATTAAATAAATTAATTATTGAACCTTATTGCTAGAGACAGTTTAAATGAGTATTGAAACACTTTAAATTGTGTGTTTCAGTTAGCAAAGACTCAAGGAAGGAGAAGGAAACACTGAGTCAGGGCCAAGAGGTTACACTTCAGAGGTTTGTGCATAACAATATTTCTTTTGAATTTTCAATTGAAATCAATTGTCACATCTTACCCCTCTGTAAGGCATAACATGATCCCGTAGAATACCTAATGAACTACCGAACTTCACCTCTCGATAACTCATTAAATACCCTACAATGGATTTTAAAACAATTTTCTTACTTTTAATTGTGGTGAGCATTTTCTAATAGATATTAAAATCATTTAATTAAAGTTGAAAACTAGTTAAAATTTCTGGCCCATTTTATTTTTTCGCAAATTTTATAAAAATTTCGGCAGAGTGCCGTCTGTATTTTGAGAAAAGTGTTCTTCAAATACCTGTAAAAAGCACTTCCAATTATTTTCCTCAACAACTTCTTAAAATTCACAATTATCTCAATCAATTTCAACACATTTATCAATTTCCAAAATTCAAATCCACCATTTCCAATATCCAACAATCATCAAATACCATTAATGAATTTCATTCAATTCAAAATAAAATACTACCATTCATATTTCATTAATGATAAAGTAATTTATATACATCATTGCAAAAATTTACATTAAAAGAAACTCAACTAAATTTTATTACAAACTTTATACAAACTTTGTACAAGCTGCTCAAGATCCATTTTCACATGTCCATACATTTACGTACATTACATACATCAAAATAAATTTCTACAATCAGGGTATAAAATATACCTGATATAGCTTCAATCAGGTAGCTCCCCTGTCCTCAGTAGCTCAGTCTGCTGCTCCTCCAGTCTCTAAATCTGCGATAGCAATAACAGCTATCGCTGAGTACTAGGACTCAGTGGTGCACAACATACTAATATAATCTTTATGCAGAATTTAAATTACATTTATTCAAAAATTAGACTGAACATGAGAATTTAATATAAAACATGAATTATGAGATTTTAATCCAAACAAGTTCATTCCGAAGTGCCAAAACACATTTCATAAAACCCACAGTTATATCATGCCATTCGAAACAAATATAATCTCAATAGCCAAAGGCTAAGGAGAAGTCACATCACAAGGCTAGCTAGCTAAATATATGGATATCCATTCAATTTCTTCTTCTACTAGCACACACCTCAACACTTCAGCCAGAGAAGGAATCAAAATTCAAAACAGATTACCCCCACTAGTCATGCTAGTGAGGTGTTCAAATATATGGTCATGACACTGTGGTTTCAAAACTTATTTTAACAATTTACTAAACATTGCCATTTCAAATATACACAAATAACTTTCAACAATTTAAATAAAAAGCATCATAAATACTTCATCATAGTAATGTCATAATTCAATATTTCAAATTATTCAAAACAATATGCAGAAGATAATTTACAAAAATTATACGTTGTGCACAAACCTTAAACGAGTCGCCTCTTAGCCTTAACTCGATTCATCTGGTTCTTTTCTGTTGTTCTTTTCAACTGAAACACATAATTTTACAGTGCTTCAGTACCATAACTTAATATAAATCCAAAAATAAATTTAACATCACTTTTACCTAGCTCTAATGTGCTAAACTCGACGTTCTTTAAATTTTTTTGTTTCAGTGTTACTATTCACTACACTATTCAAGTCAAATTGTTGACTTTCTAAGGCTTAATAGGTATGCGAATTCCAACTTCACCCACATACCACATTTTGGTCACTAAATTTGTTGGTTTTGGTTGTTTACTCAAATTCTAAGTCTTTTAGGCAAATTTGTAAATTTTCAGTTTTGGTGTCTTAAGTTGCACTATTCCATTAGTCATTTTACTGTTAGAATTTGGTAAAACTTTCTTCATAGAAAATGTTCCCTATTGTCTTAAGTTTATTCTCCTTTTTGAATCACTCCAATTAAAGTTTTGTAGCTCAATTTATAGCCATTTGAACCATGGCAGCCGGATTGGACTTAACCCAGATTTCTGGGCAAATTTTGGTTATGGCAGTTTTAGATTACCAACTTGGGGTGGCCAAATGACTTCGTTAATAGCATAATTTGGGTTTGTGTTCTGCATAAAAGTTTTAGGTCTATATCTCATCTGTCCACTGGTAAAATTTCAGGTCATTTAGACCTGCCTAGCTCAAGTTATGGCCAAAATATTTTTCATTTGGTCATTTTTGTACAGGTCAGATTGCCTAATTACGGGTTTAGCCAATTTGTTCACTATGCTATGGTCGCTTTCTGGGCATGATTCCTAAATGAAAAATGTTCCATTTTGTGTCTATTTTCATTTTCAATTGGCCTTATACTAATTGGACTTCTAAATTTTCAGTTTTGGTCCCTAGAAGGGACCTTGGTCATACTGCCTGCTGAATGACCATATCCAATCCAAATTCAAACTCAATTCCAACACTTCTTACACACCACAATTGGTTATACATGACCATTCCTCAACTCAAATAAGGTCATTTACATCCATTGACCATTTTCTACAATTTTTCTCCCAAACCCTAAGTGCCAAGAATCCTAACTTACACAATTCATTCAATTAATGAATTTAAAGTACATAATCAACATCTATACACTTAATCCATCTCAAATAATCATTCAAAACCATCAAATTCATTCATTTCAAACCCTAATCCTAGCTGGCTAAAATTTCTATTTGGTCCCCCATAAAAGTTTTCTTTTGGATTTAAGTTAAAATCTAAGTTAAATTAACTCAAAACATATGTTTTAAACTAAAAATTTCAATTTAAATTCTTACCTTAACTTTGATGTTCAATCTTCAAATTTTCTCCTCTTTTCTTCTTTCTTTCTTGCTAAATCTCTTTCTCAAGTTGAACTAACAAATTTTTATAGACTAGTTTGGGGTCAAAGTAGGTTTTAGTGGTGGGAATCAAGCTTGGATTCAAGTTTCCATGGTTTTTCTTCAATGATGATAAGTGAGAGAGGTGGGGCGGCAAAGAAGAAGATGAAGAATAAAATTAGTTTTTTTCTTTTCATTTTTAGGTATTTTAAGTCTTTTAGTCTTAGTTGACTTGGTCAATATTTGTAGGAAAATTAAAAATGGATTTTGACATCATGATGATGTCATCTAATGAGGTAAGCATGATGTAAATAAACTTTTTCTTTTTTTTTTCTTTTGCATTTATTTTTCTTTAGTTCTTTAATTTAATTCTTGATCTCAAAATTTTCTTTTCTCCGATTTTATTTGACAGTTAGGTCAAGAGTCAGCTCTAGGGGTAAACTGATCAAATTGTCCCTCGCTGGTTCGATCCGGTTTGCAAATAATTCAATATTTCTTCTGACTCCCTAACCTAATTATTTGATTGGCCTAACAATTCTTTTTTGAGATTTTCTCATTTTCACTGTGTTCATAATAGTCCTAAACACCGCGGCATCACGTTTTTTGGTTCGAAATTTGAGTTACGATTGACCTCACAGTCATTTCCCGAAAAGGTCACCCATCGTTGTGACTCTCGACTCATTTAACCTTTTCTGTTCTGTTTTTCTTATTTTTACTTTTCTATCTGGTAATCACTATTTATTTTCAATCAAGGCTTTTCTAGGTGTCTTAAACACAGTTCTAATCCTCTTAATTTTCCGGAGACCGGTCACCTAACGATAACATATATACCGTGCTCTGCAAATAGGGTGTTACAATTCCCCCTCCACCCCCTTAAATAAATTTCGTCTGAAATTTTACAGTATCAATCTACGAGCAGTGTGGGTGTTGTCTCCTCATGTCTTCCTCTCGTTCCCAAGTAGCTTCTTGGCCCGAATGATGGTTCCACAGCACTTTTACAACAGTATCTGCTTGTTCCGTAGCTGCTTCACCTCATAAGCCAGAATCTCCATGGGTTCTTCCTCATATGTGAGGTCTGGATTCACTTCAATTTCCTCTACTGGTAGTATATGAGACGGGTCTGATCGATACCTCCTCAATATAGACACATGGAAGACATTATGTATTTTCTCCAACTCTGGAGGTAGTGCTAAACGATATTCCAAAGAACCCACTCTTTCCAGAACCTCATATGGCCCAATGAAACGAGGACTCAGTTTCCCCTTTCTGCTGAATCTCATAATTCTCTTCCAAGGAGAAACCTTGAGGAATACTTTCTCACCCACTGCATACTCAATATCTCTTCTCTTTAGATCAATGTAGGACTTTTGACGGTCTGATACGGTTTTAAGTCGATTTCTGATCACCCTGATCTTCTCCTCAGTTTGCTGAACAATTTCGAGTCCAGTCATCTTTCTTTCACCCACGTCATCCCAACACAATGGGGTTCTACATTTTTTGCCATACAAAGCTTCATATGGAGGCATCCCAATGCTTGATTGGTAGCTATTATTGTAAGTAAACTCAATCAAAGGCAAGTGTGTATCCCAACTGCCCTCAAACTCAATCACACAAGCCCGTAACATGTCCTCCAAGATCCGAATCACCCTCTCAGACTGGCCATCTGTCTGTGGGTGGAATGCAGTACTGAAGTTCAATCTAGTTCCTAGGGCTCTCTGAAGACTACCCCAGAATCTAAAAGTGAACCTAGGATCTCTGTCTGACACGATAGATACTGGCACTCATGCAGTTTTACTATTTCATCAATGTACAACTTGGCCAATCTTTCTAAACTATAGTCCATTCAAACTGGCAGAAAATGAGTAGACTTGATCAGTTTGTCAATAATGACCCATACTGCATCATGACTCTTCTGTGTCCTCAGAAGTCCCATCTCAAAATCCATAGTTATCCTCTCCCATTTCCATTCTGGTACTGGTAGTGGATATAACAACCTAGCGTGTACTTGATGTTCTGCTTTTACTTGCTAACAAGTTAGGCATTTGGAAACAAACTCTGCCACATCTCTTTTCATACCCATCCACCAGTAATACTCCTTTAGCCCCCTATACATTTTTGTAACACTAGGGTGCTGTAACACCCTCCCGGTAGCAACTCCGTACATTCTACTGTTCTGGTGACCGGTGTCGGTCCGGACAGCTAGAACGTCCCGAAAAATATTTAAACTAAAGTGAGAAACCATAATTAACTCAAATATTAATAAGAAAAATTTAGAAAAAAAATTTAGAAATAAAATACAACCAAGTTAAATGAGCCGGTGCCCAAGCGATGGGTAACCCAGAGGGAAGTTGCGGTTCTCGCAACTAGGAGCCCTAGACCCGGTGAAAAATTCATAAAATAATTTTTGGGACTCCAGAGAAGGGTCATTGAGGTCCCTATGGCATTAGAATGCCAAGAAAATATTTAGAAAAATTTTTCAATCGGTACAGACAATTTTAATCCGTTAAGCCAAACGGAGGGCATTTTGGTCATTTTGCCTTCAGAGGCAATTTTTGGCCGACTTGTCCAGTTAAGTAAATAATTATTATGATCTAAAATATGAATAAATATTGCTAAAAATTAAATTAAAAATGAATAGAAAAGAAAGAAGAAGAAAATGACTTAAATCCTTAATTATGACATCACTATGATGTCATTTAAATGCCCTCCACTAATCACCATTCAACAACACAACAAAAATTATTTAAAAAGGGGAAAATGACAAATTAAGAAACCATTTTCTGGTTTCTTCTTCTTCCAAAGCCGTGACCCTCTCTTCCACTCCCTCCATGAAAATTTTCTTTCACTACTTCCATTTCTCATGAATTTCCACTACTAAACCCTAGACACCTTTCATTAAAGCTTGTCCATACCTCTTGGGAAAGTGTTTGGAAGCCTAGAAAAGGAAAGAAAGTGAAGTTTAAGTTTGGAAAATTCTGCCCTACAAGAGGTTAGTGCTTACTTATGCAAATATTTCTTTATTTCCATGTTAGGGACTTGAATTTGGTATGAAATTGTAAATTAAATGGACTAAAACTCATGTGTATGTATACCATGAATTTCGGCAGCCCTAAGCAAGGAATGAATTTGATTGTTTTAATAGACTTAGAATGAATTAGAGATTATGTTTAAAGTGTATATATATATATATATATATAAGGAATTAAAGAGTTAACTAAGGTGTGTGGTGTGAACCTTGAATTTGAGCTAGGGTTTGGGAGTGAAATTTAGATTTGGCTTATGAAGTGGTAAGTGAACATTATAATGGTCAATTAGTGACCATTTGAGGTAAGTTGACCATAATTTGAAGAGATTTAGAGTAATACAAACTGAATTGGTGGGCTGCCTAGTGAGTGCAGCAGGGAGGCTGGGAGTCTAGCCTGTTTGGACTGCCATATCTTTGGCTATGTAGGTTCAATTAGTGTTTGGAAAATTGGACATGAAACTAGACATATAATGGCACAATTTTGCTAAAGAAACCATGCCCAAAAGACCAAAGCAAGTGGACCAAAAGTTGGCCCCAATCCGGATACCCTGCAAGCAGATTCTGCAGAATGACCAAATGAACAGTAATTCATTTGGCCATAACTCACTGTAAAATGGCCGGATTTTCTTTAAAATTTTCGAAACCTCAAATAAATAATAATTTCGATAAATGGCTTAAATAAATTATATTTCATAAACTATATTCAAAACTATGACAAAAATTGATTAAGGTAAAATAGAGTGTGCTGATACACCGTGCGACATTGCTTACTCGGATATTCTGTACACGGGTAAGGGGTGTCACATTTAGTGGTATCAGAGCCTGGTTTAGGCGTTTCTGGGCCTAGATTGAGTCCATACCATGCATTGCATTTGTAAGAGTCGAGGTGACACTAATGCAGATCTGTTTGTCTTTCTTATTTTGAATAGGATATGGACCCTACATCACAGAGAGCAGTTGAGAAGGAAGTGGAGAGTCATGCTCCACCTGCAGCAGCTGAGACTGGGGGTATGGGAGAACTTGCTCCGCCACTCAAGCGAGCACCTCGGCCTCCACAGGCCATGTTTCATCAAATGGCCGAATTCTTTAAACAAATGGCTGGGGTAATGCCACCACCACCACCACCTCCCCAACCGAAATCACATCTGGAAAGATTGAGAAAGTTTGGAGCAGTGGACTTCTTTGGCAAGAGAGAAGATGATTACATGTAGAAAATTGGTTGAATGTAACAGCAGAGTTCTAAAACAACTCCACTGCACTCCAGACCAAAATCTAGAAGCTGCTATATCTCTGCTGCAATACGACGCATATGAATGGTGGGATACTGTGTCCAGTGAAGTACAGCCAGAAATAGTAACTTGGGACTTCTTCCTCTCCGAATTTAAGAAGAAATATGTGGGTAGTCTATACCTGGAAGAGAGAAGAAGAGAGTTCATTAACCTGAGGCAGAGGCAACTGTCAGTGGCCGAGTATGAGAAGGAATTTGTTAGATTGAGCCGCTATGGAAGGGAGATAGTCCCTAATGAAGCTGAAAGGTGCAAGAGATTTGAAGAGGGACTAAATGACAACATAAAGATCATGATCACTGCCTTGGGAATCACAGACTTTACCAAACTAGTGGAAGCTGCAATAAAGGTTGAAAAGGTTAGAATCAGTGAGCAGACTAGAAGGGAAACACAGCAGAAGAGGGGCCCAGGTCAGTCTAGTTCATCTCCTGCATTTGGGAAGAAGTTCAAGAGTCCACCTGCACAGAGTTCAGGTCAGCCACAAGGTCAGGGTCAGTCTCAGGGGCCCAGGCCACAGTTTACCCCTAGGAGAGGTCATTCCACACCATCAATGGGTAGCTCTCCAGGGATGGGGTTCAGGGGACCAGCCCCAGCATCTTCTGCATGTCCACATTGTTTGAAATGACATAAGGGGGAGTGTTGGAGAGTGACTGGTGCCTGCTTAAGGTGTGGGTCAACAGAGCATCAGTTGAGGAACTGTCCACGCAGAACTACTACAGCTGCTCCAACACAAGCGCATGCACTGCTCTGCACCACAAAGGGGTAGGAAATCGCAAACTGGACGCAGTGGGACCATCACAGAGGCCTGCATCTGAGCCAGCAGAAAGGCCAGATAACAGACCACCTGCCAGAGCCTATGCCATTAGAGCTCAGGAGGAGCAAGATGCCCCGAACGTCATCAGGGGTACGTTCTCCCTCTACAATGCATTTGTGCATGTATTAGTGGATCCATGATCCATTCATTCATACATCTGCATCAACTTACCCGTAGAAAGGGGGATACTAGTAGGGGAGAGTGACCAAGACATTCTGGTCACTAATCCATTGGGCCACAGTGTGATAGTGAACAAAGTGTACAAGGGTTGCTCGTTAAGGATTCAGGGGTATGAATTCTTGGCAGACCTGATTGAGTTGCCTTTCCATGAGTTTGACGTGATTTTGGGAATGGACTGGTTGTCACGTCATCAGGCAATAGTTGATTGCAAATTGAAGAGAATTTCTCTGAAAACTTCTGAGGGTAATGAGATCACAGTTGTGGGGGAAAGGACAGATTTCTTGTCCAATGTCATCTCAGCCACAGTTGCAAGAAGAATGATGAGAAAAGGCTGTGAAGCCTACCTAGCACATGTGGTGGATACTAGGCAGGCTAAGCTAGATTTGTGTGACATACCCACAGTAAGAGACTTCCCAGATGTATTTCCTGAAGAATTGCCTGGTTTGCCACCAGAAAGGGAAGTCGAATTTGCTATTGAGACACTGCCGGGTACAGCACCCATTTCTATTGCTCCTTATAGGATGGCACCCACTGAATTGAGGGAGTTGAAAACTCAGTTGCAAGAGTTGCTTGATAAGGGGTTCATACGCCCCAGTGTGTCACCGTGGGGAGCTCCAGTGCTGTTTGTGAAGAAAAAGGATGGGACTTTGAGGCTATGCATTGATTACTGGCAGTTGAATAAAGTGACTGTGAAGAACAAATATCCGTTGCCTAGAATTGATGATCTGTTTGATTAGTTGAAGGGAGCAGGGGTATTTTCTAAGATTGATCTCAGATCAGGGTATCATCAGTTGAGGGTGAAGGATGTAGATGTGCCAAAGACTGCATTCAGGACCCGATATGGGCATTATGAGTTTCTGGTGATGCCCTTTGGCCTAACAAATGCACCAGCAGCATTCATGGACCTTATGAACCGTATCTTCCATCCACACTTAGATCGGTTCGTAGTGGTCTTTATTGATGATATTTTGGTGTATTCCAAGACCAGGGAAGAACATGATGAGCATTTGAGGATTGTTCTGCAAACCCTGAGAGAAAAGAAGCTGTATGCTAAGTTGTCCAAGTGTGACTTCTGGTTAAATGAGATTGCATTCCTTGGACACATAGTGTCAGCTGATGGGATTAGAGTGGATCCCAAGAAAATAGGAGCAGTAATGGAATGGAAGCCTCCCAGGAATACAACTGAGGTCAGAAGTTTCTTGGGGCTAGCTGGGTATTGCAGGAGATTTGTGAAGGGATTTTCCTTAATAGCTGCTCCAATGACCAAGTTATTACACAAGAATGTCAGATTTGACTAGAATGACAAGTGTCAGACCAGTTTTGAGAAGTTGAAGGCTATGTTGACAGAGGCACCAGTGTTAACACAGCCAGTGTCAGGAAAGGACTTTGTGGTCTACAGTGATGCCTCTCATAATGGGTTAGGTTGTGTATTGATGCAAGAGGGAAAGGTGGTCGCTTATGCTTCCAGACAGCTAAGGCCACATGAACAGAATTACCCTAGCCATGATCTAGAGCTTACAGCAATTATCTTTGCACTGAAGATATGGAGGCATTACTTGTATGGTGAAAAGTGCTACATTTACACAGACCACAAAAGTCAGAAATATTTGCCAACTCAGAAGGAGCTCAACCTTAGACAGAGGCGATGGATTGAGTTCCTGAAGGACTATGATTGTGTGATTGACTATCATCCTGGGAAGGCAAATGTTGTTGCTGATGCTTTAAGCAGAAAATCCATGACAGCCTTGAGATCATTGAATGCCCGTCTATCTTTGGTTCGAGATGGAGCTATTTTGGCTGAGTTGCAAGTGAGGCCAAACCTGCTACAGCAGATTTTAAATGGGCAGAAGGTAGATGAGAAGCTAATGGCTATTATGAGCAAAATCTCAGAAGGAAAAGCAACTGACTATGGGGTGAAAGTATATGAGTGTCTGTATTACAAAGGAAGACTGTGTGTACCAGATGATGGGGAATTAAAGGCCAGTATTCTAAAAGAGGCACACACCAGTGTATATGCTATGCACCCAGGAAGTACAAAGATGTATCATGATCTGAAGTTTCAGTATTGGTGGCCTGGAATGAAGAAAGACATAGCTGACTATGTGACTAAATGTTTAATATGTCAGCAAGTCAAGGCAGAACATCAAGTTCCATCGGGTTTGCTACAGCCTATACGCATACCTGAATGGAAATGGGATCGGATTACCATGGATTTTGTAAGTGGTCTACCTCTCACCCAGAAGAAACATGATGCAGTATGGGTGATAGTTGATAGATTGACAAAGTCAGCACACTTTCTGCCAGTTAGGACTGACTACTCACTGGAGAAGTTAGCAGAATTGTATATCAGTGAGATAGTTAGACTGCATGGAATTCCACTTTCCATCATATCTGATCGAGACCCAAGGTTTACATCGAGATTTTGGAAGAAGTTGCATGAGTCCTTGGGTACACAACTCCACTTTAGCACAGCATTCCATCCTCAGATGGATGGGCAATCCGAAAGCGTAATCCAGGTCCTTGAGGATATGCTGAGGGGTTGTGTCATTGAGTTTGAGGGAAGTTGGGATAGATACCTCCCACTGGCAAAATTTGCATACAACAATAGCTACCAAGCTAGTATCCAAATGGCCCCGTATGAAGCACTGTATGGGAGGAAATGTAGAACTCAGCAGGCCGAATCGAATTGGGCGAAGACAAGCTGGTGGGGCGGACACTGTGAAACAGATCGAGGATAAAGTGAAACTAATCAAAGCCAATCTGAAAGTTACCTGCATGCATGTAAATCTTATGCCGACCTGAAGAGAAAAGAAATAGAATATGCGGTTGGCGACAAAGTGTTCCTCAAAGTGTCACCGTGGAAGAAAGTACTGAGGTTTGGAAGAAAAGGTAAGTTAAGCCCTAGGTTCGTTGGCCCATATGGAGTCATTGAACGTGTGGGTCCAGTGGCCTATAGGCTAGCTTTACCACCAGAGCTGGACAAGATCCACAATGTGTTCCACGTGTCCATGCTTAGAAGATATCGCTCAGATCCTTCACATGTCATCTCCAGGGAATAAATTGAAATACAGCCGGATTTGACATATGAAGAAGAACCTCTACGGATCCTGGCTCGGGAAGTGAAAGAGTTGAGAAATAAGCAGATTTCACTGGTGAAAGTGCTTTGGAGGCACCATAACACCGAGGAGGCAACTTGGGAAAGTGAAGAAACGATGAGGCAACAGTTCCCTCAACTATTTGCATCAGGTAAAATTTCGAGGACGAAATTTAAATCAGAGGGGAAGAGTTGTAACACCCTCCCGGTAGCAACTCCGTACATTCTACTGTTTCGGTTACCGGTGTCGGTCCGGACAGCTAGAA
This sequence comes from Hevea brasiliensis, assembly GCF_030052815.1. Lineage (NCBI taxonomy): Eukaryota > Viridiplantae > Streptophyta > Magnoliopsida > Malpighiales > Euphorbiaceae > Hevea > Hevea brasiliensis. The sequence goes on from NC_079496.1 coordinate 98,047,453, forward strand.
CGTCCGGAAAAATATTTAAACTAAAGTGAGAAACCATAATTAACTCAAATATTAATAGGAAAAATTTAGAAAAAAAATTTAGAAATAAAATACAACCAAGTTAAATGAGCCGGTGCCCAAGCGATGGGTAACCCAGAGGGAAGTTGCGGTTCTCACAACTAGGAGCCCTAGACCTGGGGAAAAATTCATAAAATAATTTTTGGGACTCCAGAGAAGGGTCATTGAGGTCCCTATGGCATTAGAATGCCAAGAAAATATTTAGAAAAATTTTTCAATCGGTACAGACAATTTTGACCCGTTAAGCCAAACGGAGGGCATTTTGGTCATTTCGCCTTCAGAGGCGATTTTTGGCCGACTTGTCCAGTTAAGTAAATAATTATTATGATCTAAAATATGAATAAATATTGCTAAAAATTAAATTAAAAATGAATAGAAAAGAAAGAAAAAGAAAATGACTTAAATCCTTAATTATGACATCACTATGATGTCATTTAAATGCCCTCCACTAATCACCATTCAACAACACAACAAAAATTATTTAAAAAGAGAAAAATGACAAATTAAGAAACCATTTTCTGGTTTCTTCTTCTTCCAAAGCCGTGACCCTCTCTTCCACTCCCTCCATGAAAATTTCTTTCACTACTTCCATTTCTCATGAATTTTCACTACTAAACCCTAGACACCTTTCATTAAAGCTTGTCCATACCTCTCGGGAAAGTGTTTGGCAGCCTAGAAAAGGAAAGAAAGTGAAGTTTAAGTTTGGAAAATTCTGCCCTACAAGAGGTTAGTGCTTACTTATGAAAATATTTCTTTATTTCCATGTTAAGGACTTGAATTTGGTATGAAATTGTAAATTAAATGCACTAAAACTCATGTGTATGTATACCATGAATTTCAGCAGCCCTAAGGAAGGAATGAATTTGATTGTTTTAATGGACTTAGAATGAATTAGAGATTATGTTTAAAGTGTATATATATATATAAGGAATGAAAGAGTTAACTAAGGTGTGTGGTGTGAACCTTGAATTTGAGCTAGGGTTTAGGAGTGAAATTTAGATTTGGCTTATGAAGTGGTAAGTGAACATTATAATGCTCAATTAGTGACCATTTGAGGTAAGTTGACCATAATTTGAAGAGATTTAGAGTAATACAAACTGAATTGGTGGGCTGCCTAGTGAGTGCAGCAGGGAGGCTGGGAGTCCAGCCTGTTTGGACTGCCATATCTTTGGCTCTGTAGGTTCAATTGGTGTTTGGCCAATTGGACATGAAACTATACATATAATGGCACAATTTTACTGAAGAAACCATGCCCAAAAGACCAAAGCAAGTGGACCAAAAGTTGGCCCCAATCCGGATACCCTGCAAGCAGATTCTGCAGAATGACCAAATGAACAGTAACTGTTCATTTGGCCATAACTCACTGTAAAATGGTCCATTTGACCTGAATGTTTTACAGAAACAAGATAAGATATAGACAAACAACTTTCATGAAGAAACCTACCCCAAATTATGACCAGAACCTGTCCAACAAGGCACTCACAGTCACTGTTCATTGTACTGTAGATTTGGTAAATTCTGCAGTTTTCCAATCCGGCCAGCTGTGATTTTTGGACCATATCTTGAGCTACAAAACTCCAAATGGAGTGATTCAAAAAATTAAATTCAACTAGAGAAAATAAGAAACAACTTTCATGTTTACCATTTCCTCAAATTTCCACTGTAACAGTCCCTAATGGAACAGTAAATTTATGGTACAAAAACTGAAAATTCTGCCTCTTAGTGCTAAGTTTGGAAATGGATTTGGTGATTAATTCCAACAAGTTTTAAATGCAAAATGTGGTACATTGGGAGTGTTAAAACCAATACACCTATTTTCTATCCAAAAGTCAACATTTTTGTTGACTAATGAAGTGAATAGTTGTCACACCCTACCCCTCTGTAAGGCATAACATGATCCCGTAGTATACCTAATGAATTACCAACTCCGTCTACTGATAATCCATTAAATACACTACAAGGGATTTTAAAAACTTTTCTTACTTCTTTTACAGTGGTGAGCACTATTTACAGGTGTGAAAGACTTTGGTGAACTGAAGTGAAACAACTAACTCATTTGATTTATTTGGAATATCTGTAAAAATTTTGGCAAGGTGCCATTTGTATTTTGGACAAAACAGTTCTTCAGAAACCTGTAAAAGCACTTGATATATTTTCAAATCTCAACTCCAACATTTTTATCAACACAACACATTTCTCAAGTCAAATCCACAGTGATTTTCAAAGACTAAGATACAAAGATATAACACAATTTTTACAAGCCAAATAACTCATAATTATTTTACAACTTTACTGTACAACTTAAATTTACAACTGCTCAAAACCAAGAACAAAATATACATACAGTGAATATACATTACAGTACAAAATGCCACATGTGGTATACTCAATATACACAAAAGTCTCTCATTGGCGATACTAGCGACCTAACTGCTTGCCATCTGTCTCTCTACTGCGACGGCAATAAAAGCTATCATTTGAGACAATGTCTCGATGGTGCACAAAATTTACCAAATACAAATTTTAAATCACAATTCATAAATCATATCAATAGTGGATACTTAAACCATAGTTAAATTCAAGACAATAAATGTCAACAAGAATTTAAACTCCATTTATTAATATCACAATAATTTTCAATAAGTCAGATCATGGTTGAATTCAATAGCGGTATATGTCAATAAGAGTTTAAATCAATTTCACAATCTCACAATACATAATAACACAATTCGATCAAATAATCTGAAGAATACGATGTTGCCAATCTATAACACAATTTAGGCCATGACACAATTTTTCCATATATGCCGTGTTGTACAACACGACAAGACATGCTTACCACAATAATCGAAATCAATGAGGTAGGAAGCTAGCTATATAATGAGAACTCATCCATACTCACCTCAGACTGGGAAGTCAAAGAGGAGGAACATAATCATACTCACCCGGACTAATAAGTCAAAGAGGAGGAATAATCACACTCACCCCATTAATGGAGGAGGAACATATTATCAGTGTCATGCCAATTGTGAGTCAAAACAATTCCAAACATTTTATTCAAATGATCCGTAAGAATCCAATAAATTTTCAAAGTTATAATTTCATTCACAAAATGGCAACACAATTCGTAATTCACTTCAATTTCCACAAAAACCATTTCTGATGCTTTTCAATCAATAAGTATCCATCAAATACCATTCAAACAATTTTTCACAGTTTCAAACCATTCACAATGTTTTTCAATCAATAAGTGTCCACCAAACACATTTCCACAATTTAAAACAATGATATGCAAATAGTCAATATTTATTTCCATTGAAAATAATTCAAAAGAAACAGTTGTTGTGCACAAAGCTCGATGTTGTCCCTCGATCTGGACTCGATTTCCTTCCCTTTTCACGAGTCTTTGGTAGCGAGAAACACAATTTGAAGTGTTTGATTACTAATTTAAATGTCTCTCTATCGATGGTGTTTGGTAAATAATGCACTGAACTCAATTATTCACTTAATCACCTAATATACCGACCCTCATTGCGTTTTAGGTAAATTAGGTTTTAGTGTCGTTAATATGTCACATTTGATAGGGTTTTAGGTTTGGTATGTTTTACCAAAGTCATTTACTTGCTTATTTCATTTTAATTCAAATTCTTTGGATCAGGAACACTGGTTTGACCTAACCGGACGATCTAGTTTCCTCGGTTTTGGTCTCGGTCGAAACTACAAACTTGTAGATCTAGGTCTTATTGCACGCGGTGCAAAATTTCAGGTCAATCCGAGTTAAGTAGACCAAGTTATGGTCATTACACTATTGCTGGTCAAGTGGTACCATTTTAGGTCAATTTTAGGTCAAATTGGTCAATTCTGGTTCGGCCAGTTTTTGGACCCGAATTTGTGCAAGTTGTTTGACTTGCTTATGGTCATTTCTGGGCTTTGGTGTCTTCATAAGACTTGTAGGTATGGGTCTTAACTATTCTTGGTCAAAATTTCAGGTCAATTGGACCTGGTTTGAGTGATTTATGGCCTAAACACTCACTGCTGCCCAATTGGTCATTTTTCAGGTCCTAATTGCACCTAATCCGAATTGGTCATTTTTTTTGGTCACCTTGCAAGCAGAATTTTGGCATGGTTTCTCAATGAAAGTTGGCACATTTTGTGCCTAGTTTCACCTCAAATTGGTCTCATACCAATTGAGGTTACACATTCAAGGTTATAGGCTAAAATATACACTGCCCTCAATATGCAATTCACATCCCAACTTCAAACACACACTTACCTTTGCAAGGTTTACTTCCATACCCTATCAAACTGTTTTGGCACATTACCAACAACATTTTCTACATTACATAAGCATTATTTTGGGCAGATTCCAATCACCCTCAACACACCAAATATCATTCACAATTACAATTTCTAAATACCATTACAACCACACCTAAACATTACAAACTTTACATACACTTTACAACATTCATTCACATACATATCATCAATCCTTCTAGGTCAATATTCTGCCCACTCTTCCTTCAATATACACCATCACTCAAGTGTCCACAAGCTGCCACAAACCATTCTTCAACATCCCATTGCCGTACCAATATACAATTTCCCATCCAAGTGCATAAATCACTATATAAACATGAAGTAAATCACTAGGTTACTAAATCACCATGATCAACATTATTTCTCATCAATTATGTGCATATTAAATCATCAAAAACGTGACCCCATGGCTGTCCAAAATGGAAACAATAATAACCCTACAAACTCAAAATTTTCCTCCACCAAACTAACACCCATAACATAAACATAAACTTTAACAAAGAACTTCTCAAAAATGCAAACTTACCTTTAATTGTAAATTGCTAAACCTTCACCAAACTTCTCAAAATTGGTATCAATATCTTCCTTGTGGTGTTTAGACCATTTTTCATGAAAGAACCTAAGTGAATGGAGTTGAAATGGAGAGAGGAAATCAAGCTCAAAGAAAACGTTCATGGAGATTTCAAGGATTCTTCAATTCGGCCATTTGAGAGGATTTGAGGAGATGGAATTTCAGATGGCATTTTTGAGTTACACCTGCCCCATTACATGTTTAATTTATTCATTAGTGGACCACTCACCCATTTAACAATATAATAAGCCAAATTCCCATTTATTCCACATTTAACCCATTATTTCCACTATTTATTTTAGGTACCACCAATTTAATTTTTCATTTTATTTTCTAAGTGTAATACTATTTATTTTTAATGGAAATTTAGGTCAAAAGATACTTCGGGATGTCAAATGACCATAATGCCCCTGTTCTGGTTGCATTCAGATTTTTGGTAAGCAGTATTTTGTCTGTTTTTCGATTTCTCACTTTTCTTTGTACTAATTATTTAATTTTTCTTTAATCTTTCTAATGAGATTTATACTTCAATAAGGTTCTATTTATGTCCTAAAAATGTTTTCCAAGGTTCCCCGCAGTCCAGGGCTAGTCAACGGTCCACGCCGTGACTTCCCGGTGCGGTCACCCATCGCTAGGTTTTTCGGCTCGCTTAACTTGGTTACATTTCTTTGCTATGATTTTTCCTTTGTTTTTCTTGTATTTCCTTTTCTTGTATTTCATTATTTTATGTCTCCTCACCCATTTTGAAGTACGGTTCTTGGCATCCTAGTTTGTCCAGGACAACACTAGTCACCGGAGCGTGAGCACTCACAGAACTTAGGGGTGTTACAATTCTCCCCCCCTTAAATAAATTTCGTCCACGAAATTTTACCCAGTAGTCATCTTACAATAGTCATACGTTTATTTTCTCCTTTCTATATGATCGTAAGACTTTTAACAATCTAATGCAATGTTTACTTTGTTTGGATAACACCAATCTCCTCTTACTATTATGTTGTCTAATATTTCAGCTCACGTTCCTTCTTGAATGACCCTTGAGGTCATATTAGAATCATTCATCAGGCATTGGTCCTCTGACCATTCTAGTCCATAGTCTTCCTCACATTCGGAATATTTCTTTGTTACATATGAATCAACTGTTCAAGTCTCTACTTCCATAACTCTTTTTATCTGTCAATGTTCTATAACTTACTTCCTTTTGTACTGAACTATAACCTTTCGATATTTTAACTTTTGAGTTTTAGATACCTAAGTATGATTTTCAAACTTATTTCTAACAATTAAATTCTGTCCTGGCATAACTATGCCAAAACAGATGCCGTTGGCAACTATTCTCATCTAGGTGTACTATCGGTTAGTACGTAGCTCTACACAATAATCTCAAGTTAGTACTGTAATCTGCAGCTTACAGTATAAACATCAAGAACATTGCATAGTTACTACGATACATCCCAATAGATCAAACTTTGTTATCTTTTATTCTTTTTGAATTCACTGATATTCGAATCTTATTATGATTACAATATCCATTAGCAATTTCTTACATTAACCTCCTTGCCCTTATCAAGAGCAATTCCATTACTGCATCTTACTTTTACGTCCTCTTGCCTTACATTAAGTAGGCTCACTAATTAGCTTTATAATTTATGGTGTGTTAGAAAATACTTTTCGCCGATAAACTCTTTCAAAACTAATTTCACTTATTATCACAATCCTTATCTTAAGGGCTAATCACTAATGCGTCAAAATTTATTCCTCTGTAAACGAATAACAACAGAACATATAGTTCTAACACTAATGTAAAAATATGAAAATTCCAGGTCAAACAATACATATATATATCTCAGTTGCTAATTGAGAAAGTACCAGCAATGATGTCAAAAGTCTCAGTCTCTTTTCTGTCGTATAGCGTATACTCTCGTTGAAGCATCACCCTGTTTTGGTTGATTCACAGTAGTCTGACTTCTAGGTGTACTACCCCTACCTCTACCTTTGCCTCTACTAACTGATGGTGAACTCTTTGGGGTAGAAACTTGGGTTGATCCCTTTGGTGTAGTAAATGATCCAGCGACTGGATTTACACAATCCTTAGCAAAATGACCAGTCTCTCCACAATTAAAGCATGCTCCTACGGCTCTATAACATACCCCACTATGTGGTTTACCACAAGTTTCACAAAGTCGATCTGACAGCGCATTTCTGGGTTTCTGTTGAGTTGGCTGATCGGATCGAGGTGGTTTATGTCCAAAAGATCTATCTCTACCGGACTTCTTACTATCTCTGTCGTATCCCCCAAAGTTTTTCCTCTTTCGGTGGGACCACTAGAACTACGTTCTGTGACTTTCCCTCTTTTACGCCTTCTCGATTTCTTTTTCTCAGAGCGCTTGATTCAATTCTTTCTAATTCTAGTGCTTGAGAAATAAGTTCTGAGAATTTGTTATGTTTGAATGCGACGACTTGTTATGTGTTTATAGGCTTCAAGCCGGTTTCTAACCTCTTACTTCTCTCCCTGCTGGTTGATTGTAGACTTACTGCATTATGGCTTAGGGGGGTGAATTCCCTTTCATACTCGACCAGCGATCACTGTTTGGACTTAGGAATTCTTGCGACCACGGTCTACATAAGCATCGGGGACATATTTTTGCCTGAATTCCCTGAGGAAGTCATTCCATGTTAGCACTGCAGGTTCTATCGGACTGTGGGGGATGGTTTTCCACCAGTCATAAGCATCCCCCTATAGCAAAGATACTAAGTACTCAAATCTAAGCTCCTCTGTGCAATGCAGTTTCTTGAATACCCTATCCATCCTCTCTAACCATTGTTACGCCTCTAGAGGATCTACTGTCCCCTTGAACTCTGTAGCCCCATATTTCATCAATTTATCATATTGTCTAGCAAAGACTGTGGTTGTACCACTGGTGTCTGTATTGGGACTTAAGTAGGTACATTACCAGCCATTTGTTGGAACATTGTAGCCGTCTGTGGCGGCGAAGCGGAAGCTGCGATGCTGCGGTGGTGCTCTTGAACCACGACATTATGTAGGCATGGGGCATCCTTGCACCTCGGCCTCAATAGATTGATCGTGAGCGATCACCCTCTTCCATAGTCAATGCGAGGATTTTAGATCTCCTAAACCAATAACACAAGGAGATTTCCTCCCGTTAGTGCATATTTATAATGTAATGTCTTGTATGTATCAAACAATGATATTGAGCGGTTATCTTGTGAAGAAAGAATATTCAAATGACAGTGAAAGCAATTTAAAAACTTTGCTCGATACCACTAAAACATGTCACACCCTACCCCTCTGTAAGGCATAACATGATCCCGTAGTATACCTAATGAATTACCAACTCCGTCTCGATAATCCATTAAATACACTACAAGGGATTTTAAAAACTTTTCTTACTTCTTTTACGATGGTGAGCACTATTTACAGTGTGAAAGACTTTGGTGGTGAAGTGAAACAACTAACTCATTTGATTTATTTGGAATATCTGTAAAAATTTTGGCAAGGTGCCATTTGTATTTTGGACAAAGCAGTTCTTGAGAAAACTGTAAAAAGCACTTGATATATTTTCAAATCTCAACTCCAACATTTTTATCAACACAACACATTTCTCAAGTCAAATCCACGGTGATTTTCAAAGACTAAGATACAAAGATATAACACAATTTTACAAGCCAAATAACTCATAATTATTTTACAACTTTCTTTGTACAACTTAAATTTACAAGCTCAAAACCAAGAACAAAATATACATACGGTGAATATACATTCTGATTACAAAATGCCACATGTGGTATACTCACTATACCCAAAAATCTCTCATTGGCGATACTAGCGACCTAACTGCTTTGCCATCTGTCTCTCTACTGCGGCAATAAAAGCTATCATTGAGACAATGTCTCGATGGTGCACAACATTTACCAAATACAAATTTTAAATCACAATTCATAAATCATATCAATAGTGGATACTTAAAACCATAGTTAAATTCAAGACAATAAATGTCAACAAGAATTTAAACTCCATTTGTTAATATCACAATAATTTTCAATAAGTCAGATCATGGTTGAATTCAATAGACAGTATATGTCAATAAGAGTTTAAATCAATTTCACAATCTCACAATACATAATAACACAATTCGATCAAATAACCGAAGAATACAGTGTTGCCAATCTATAACACAATTTAGGCCATGACACAATTTTTCCATATATGCCGTGTTGTACACCACGACAAGACATGCTCACCCCAATAATCGAAATCAATGAGGAGGAAGCTAGCTATATAATGAGAACTCATCCATACTCACCTCGGTGGAAAGTCAAAGAGGGAGGAACATAATCATACTCACCCAGGACTAATAAGTCAAAGAGGAGGAATAATCACACTCACCCCATTAATGGAGGAGGAACATATTATCGATGTAATGCCAATTGTGAGTCAAAACAATTCCAAACATTTTATTCAAATGATCCGTTAGAATACAATTAATTTGATAATTTATAATTTCATTCACAAAATGGCAACACAATTAGTAATACAATTAAATTTACACAAAAACAATTTCTGATGCTTTTCAATCAATAAGTATCCATCAAATACCATTCAAATAATTTTTCTGATTTCAAACCATTCACAATGTTTTTCAATCAATAATTGTCCACAAAACACATTTCCACAATTTAAAACAATGATATGAAAAAAGTCAATATTTATTTCCATTGAAAAAAATTCAAAAGAAAGCAGTTGTTGTGCACAAACCTCGATGGTATCCCTCGATCTGGACTCAGTGTTTCCTTCCCTTTTCCTGAGTCTTTGGTAACTGAGAAACACAATTTGAAGTGTTTCAGTACTAATTTAAACTGTCTCTATCGATGGTGTTTGGTAAATAATGCACTGAACTCAATTATTCACTTAATCACCTAATATACCGACCCTCGTTGCGTTTTAGGTAAATTAGGTTTTAGTGTCGTTAATATGTCACATTTGATAGGGTTTTAGGTTTGGTATGTTTTACCAAAGTCATTTCCTTGCTTAGTGCATTTTAATGCAAATTGCTGGATTCCGGAACACTGGTTTGACCTAACCGGACGATCTAGTTCCCTCGGTTTTCGGGTCTCGGTCGAAACTACAAACTTGTAGATCTAGGTCTTATTGCACGCGGTGCAAAATTTCAGGTCAATCCGAGTTAAGTAGACCAAGTTATGGTCATTACACTATTGCTGGTCAAGTGGTACCATTTTAGGTCAATTTTAGGTCAAATTGGTCAATTCTGGTTCGGCCAGTTTTTGGACCCGAACTTGTGCAAGTTGTTTGACTTGCTTATGATCATTTCTGGGCTTTGGTGTCTTCATAAGACTTGTAGGTATGGGTCTTAACTATTCTTGGTCAAAATTTCAGGTCAATTGGACCTGGTTTGAGTGATTTATGGCCTAAACACTCACTGCTGCCCAATTGGTCATTTTTCAGGTCCTAATTGCACCTAATCCGAATTGGTCATTTTTTTTGGTCACCTTGCAAGCAGAATTTTGGCATGGTTTCTCAATGAAAGTTGGCACATTTTGTGCCTAGTTTCACCTCAAATTGGTCTCATACCAATTGAGGTTACACATTCAAGGTTATAGGCTAAAATATACACTGCCCTCAATATGCAATTCACATCCCAACTTCAAACACACACTTACCTTTGCAAGGTTTACTTCCATACCCTACCAAACTGTTTTGGCACATTACCAACAACATTTTCTACATTACATAAGCATTATTTTGGGCAGATTCCAATCACCCTCAACACACCAAATATCATTCACAATTACAATTTCTAAATACCATTACAACCACACCTAAACATTACAAACTTTACATACACTTTACAACATTCATTCACATACATATCATCAATCCTTCTAGGTCAATATTCTGCCCACTCTTCCTTCAATATACACCATCACTCAAGTGTCCACAAGCTGCCACAAACCATTCTTCAACATCCCATTGCCGTACCAATATACAATTTCCCATCCAAGTGCATAAATCACTATATAAACATGAAGTAAATCACTAGGTTACTAAATCACCATGATCAACATTATTTCTCATCAATTATGTGCATATTAAATCATCAAAAACGTGACCCCATGGCTGTCCAAAATGGAAACAATAATAACCCTACAAACTCAAAATTTTCATCCACCAAACTAACACCCATAACATAAACATAAACTTTAACAAAGAACTTCTCAAAAATGCAAACTTACCTTTAATTGTAAATTGCTAAACCTTCACCAAACTTCTCAAAATTGGTATCAATATCTTCCTTGTGGTGTTTAGACCATTTTTCATGAAAGAACCTAAGTGAATGGAGTTGAAATGGAGAGAGGAAATCAAGCTCAAAGAAAACGTTCATGGAGATTTCAAGGATTCTTCAATTCGGCCATTTGAGAGGATTTGAGGGAGATGGAATTTCAGATGGCATTTTTGAGTTACACCTGCCCCATTACATGTTTAATTTATTCATTAGTGGACCACTCACCCATTTAACAATATAATAAGCCAAATTCCCATTTATTCCACATTTAACCCATTATTTCCACTATTTATTTTAGGTACCACCAATTTAATTTTTCATTTTATTTTCTAAGTGTAATACTATTTATTTTTAATGGACATTTAGGTCAAAAGATACTTCGGGATGTCAAATGACGATAATGCCCCTGTTCGGGTTGCATTCCCGATTTTTCGGTAAAACCGTATTTTGTCTGTTTTTCGATTTCTTACTTTTCTTTGTACTAATTATTTAATTTTTCTTTAATCTTTCTAATGAGATTTATACTTCAATAAGGTTCTATTTATGTCCTAAAAATGTTTTCCAAGGTTCCCCGCAGTCCAGGGCTAGTCAACGGTCCATGCCGTGACTTCCCGGTGCGGTCACCCATCGCTAGGTTTTTCGGCTCGCTTAACTTGGTTACATTTCTTTGCTATGATTTTTTCCTTTGTTTTTCTTGTATTTCCTTTTCTTGTATTTCATTATTTTATGTCTCCTCACCCATTTTGAAGTACGGTTCTTGGCATCCTAGCTGTCCGGACAACACTAGTCACCGGAGCAGCAGAACGCACTACCGAACTTAGGGGTGTTACAATAGTAACACCAAGACTTGAAATTCACAAATTGAAGAATTTTAAAGTATCAAATGCCCTAGTATACCTAACAAGATTGGTTTGGATAGTTTGGCATGCCAATAGGGTTCAGTTAGCAGTACTGCACATGGCATTATGCCATTCTATGATTTTATGGCTTTTAGCCATTTTGATACTGTGTTGAGACTTGGCCTCGTGCCTAATATTATTTATAGCTTGTTAGCTGTTCTGTTGCACACCGGGAGATACATATGTGACCGATGGTGTGACGGCCCGAGGTACTTGATACCCAGTGCCAGTTTACCCGTTTATCTAGTCCAGTCGTCCAGTATAGGTTACTTGGGCAACCAAATGAATGAAAATGGACAAAGTTAAAGAAATAAATGAATATAACAAATACAAAACAAATAAGACATATACATTCAATACATATTTATTTTCTGCTATTTTCTTTTATTTTATTATTGCACCACTAAGCATCATTGCTTAGCGCGTTGCTTTTGCCACGCATAGGTTCTGGAGATACTGATCGTGAGCCCAGTAGACCATGATCGGGTGAGTCCATCCTGCAGCTCTGCATAGTGTCCGTGTCACCTCACCCTCCACAGTGCATTGGTAGGGCACTAGGTTTCATTTTGGTATTTTGTAACTAATTTTGTTTTTATTTTCTTATATGTATTTGGATTTATGTAATGTATTTTGATGTTCATGTAAATAATGAAAATTGTGTTGGTGAATGGAAAATGTGAATATCTATCTGTGAATTGTACTTGATTATCACATTTGATGAATGATTGAGAAATGAAATTGAAAATGTTGAGATTTTGATATTGGAGTTTGAGAGTGATGAGATACGAATATTGGAATTGTTTTTCACAAGTTCCGAAGAACTGTTTTCTCCATTTTTAGCCGATACTCTGTCGAATTTTCTTTAAAATTTTCGGAACCTCAAATAAATAATAATTTCGATAAATGGCTTAAATAAATTATATTTCATAAACTATATTCAAAACTATGACAAAAATTGATTAAGGTAAAATATAGTGTGCTGATACACCGTGTGACATTGCTTACTCGGATATTCTGTACACGGGTAAGGGGTGTCACAGGTGCATGGCAAAAGGAGACTCATGTGCTTCCTTCAAAATGATCTGCCTCAAATCAACATCATTAGGAACACATATTCTACCTCAGTGTAGCAGTAGACTATCATCTCTGATTGAGAATTCTGGTTTCTTGCCCTGCCGGACTTCTTCCAACAACTTCTTATATCTTTCATCACTCTGAGCAGCCATTCTGATATGATCAATCAACACTGGCTGTACATGCCATGCAACTGCTGTCTGCCTGTCAACATTAATCTCTAAGTTGGCATGTAATGATCTTAATTCATGTACCATAGATAAAGGAGTAACCCGTAGACTTGCCATAGTCTTACGACTTAAGGCGTCAGCCACAATATTAGCTTCCCCTGGCTGATAGTCTATCAGACAATCATAGTCTTTTATCAACTCTAACCATCTCCTCTGTCTCAAATTCAATTCTTTCTGTGCCCAAATACTTCAAACTCTTATGATCTGTGTAGATGTAACACTTTTCCCCATACAAATAGTGTCTCCAGATCTTAAGAGCAAACACTATAGCTGCAAGCTCCAAATCATGCGTTGGATAGTTCCTCTCATGTGGTTTCAGCTGGCGTGATGCATAGGCAATGACATTGAGATCTTGCATCAATACACAGCCTAACCCATTGTGAGAAGCATCACTGTAAACTGTGTATTCTTTACCCGGAGTAGGTAAAGTTAAGACTGGAGCTTTAGTCAAACATTTATTCAATTCATCAAAACTCTGCTGGCATTTATCCATCCACTGAAATTTTACATCTTTTCTAAGCAACTTAGTCAATGGAGATGCCAACATGGAGAATCCCTTCACAAATCGACGGTAGTATCCAGCTAAACCCAAAAAACTGCGAATCTCTGTGATATTTCTGGGTGGCTTCCAATTAAGGACAGCTTCAATCTTACTTGGATCTACCTTGATGCCCTCTTCTAATACTACATGCCCCAAGAAAGATATTTCCTTCAGCCGAAATTCACACTTCGATAATTTGGCATATAGTTGTTTCTCCCTCAAAGTCTGCAGTACAATCCGCAGATGTCTATCATGCTCTTCTGCGTTCCTCGAATAGACCAATATATCATCAATAAATACCACAACAAACTGGTCGAGGCATGGTCTGAAAATAGTGTTCATCAAATCCATAAAAGCAGTCGGAGCATTAGTTGACCCGAATGGCATGACCAAGAACTCATAATGGCCATAGCGGGTTCTGAAGGCAATTTTAGCAATTATTTACCAACTTGTACATAATCAACATCTATACACTTAATTCATCTCAAATAATCATTCAAAACTATCAAACTCATTCATTTCAAACCCTAATCCTAGCTGGCTGAAATTTCTATTTGGTCCCCCATAATAGTTTTCTTTTGGATTTAAGTTAAAATCTAAGTTAAATTAACTCAAAACATATGTTTTAAACTAAAAATTTCAATTTAAATTCTTACCTCAACTTTGATGTTCAATCTTCAAATTTTCTCCTCTTTTCTTCTTTCTTTCTTGCTAAATCTCTTTCTCAAGTTGAACTAACAAATTTTTGTAGACTAGTTTGGGGTCAAAGTAGGTTTTAGTGGTGGGAATCAAGCTTTGATTCAAGTTTCCATGGTTTTTCTTCAATGGTGATAAGTGAGAGAGGTGGGGGGGCAAAGAAGAAGATGGAGACTAAAATTAGTTTTTTCTTTCTTTTTTAGGTATTTTTAAGTCTTTTAGTCTTAGTTGACTTAGTCAATATTTGTAGGAAAATTAAAAATGGATTTTGACATCATGATGATGTCATCCAATGAGGTAAGCATGATGTAAATAAACTTTTTCTTTTTTCTTTCTTTTGCATTTATTTTTCTTTAGTTCTTTAATTTAATTCTTGATCCCAAAATTTTCTTTTCTCTAATTTTATTTGACAGTTAGGTCTGGAGTCAGCTCTAGGGGTAAATTGACCAAATTGCCCCTTGCTGGTTCGATCTGGTTTGCAAATAATTCAATATTTCTTCCGACTCCCTAACCTAATTATTTGACTGGCGTAACAATTCTTTTTCGAGATTTTCTCATTTTCACTGTGTTCGTAATAGTCCTAAGGACCGCGGCATCATATTTTCTGGTTCGAAATTTGAGTTACGATTGACCTTGCATTCATTTCCCAAGAAGGTCACCCATCGTTGTGACTCTCAGCTCATTTAATCTTTTATGTTCTGTTTTTCTTATTTTTACTTTTCTATCTGGTAATCACTATTTATTTTCAATCAAGGCTTTTTCTAGGTGTCTTAAACACAGTTCTAATCCTCTTAATTGTCCGGACCAATACCGGTCACCGGAACAGTAACATATACCAGGCTACGCAACTAGGAGTGTTACATAAATATTGACAATTGTATGTTATTATTTTAAATTGTGGAAAATTGTTTGAATAGAAATTTGATGGATACTTATTGCTTGAAAAATATTGTAAATGGTTTGAAACCACAGCTATCATGTATATTTGATTGAATTCCTCGCTAGCTTATCTAGTGGGACGAATTGACTTTGAATTCCCTCTCTGGCTGAAGTGTTGAGGTGTGTGCCTGTTGAGGACGAATAGGATGAGTACTCATTTATTTGCTAGCTAGCTATGTTATTCCTCATTAGCCATCGGCTTTTGGGACGAATTGGACTATGGAATCATGATTAAGCTATGTGTGTGATTTATTGATATTTATTGTGATATTGTTAAATGAAGTTTAATTCTTTATGACATTCACTGTCTTTTGAATTGAACTATGATTTTAAGTATCCACAGTTCATATGATTTATGATTTATGGTTTTAAATTGTATTTTCTTAATGTTGTGCACCATTGAGACATTGGCTCAGCGATAGCTTTTTCATTGCTATCGCAGGTAGACAGACGGACAGAGCAACAGAGTAGGCTGCTTGTGCTACATTTTGAGATTTTGCTTGCTATATTAAGTATACCATATTTTTATAATTTTTGTTATAATGTATGTGCACTATATGTATATATTGTACTGGTCTTGAGCAGTTGTAAACTAAAATTATAAATTATTTTGTCCTGTAAAAACATTGTGATATATTTCTCTTATCTTAGTTTTTGGAAACACTTAAAAATTGATGTTGAATTGAGTTGACAAATTTATTGTGTTGAACTATTATTGGAGTTTGGGATTGGAAAAATTTATTGGAAGTGCTTTTTACAGGTTTTTGAAGAACTGTTTTATTCAAAATACATAATACACTCTGCCAAATTTTTTATAGAAATTACTGATACTTAGATTTGTTATTTGGTTTCACTTCAGTTAAAACAAATTTTAATATCTGTCAAAAGTGCTCACCACTATAAAAAGAATTAAGAAAATGTTTAAAATCCCTTTTAGTGTATTTAATGGGTTATCAGTAGACGAAGTTTGATAATTTATTACATATACTACGGGATCTTGTTATGCCTTACAGAGGGGTAGGGTGTGACACTCAAAGCCCTCCTTGATAGTTAACTCTACTAAAATTCTTCTTTGGGTGAAGAATAAACCCCTTAAAATCATCATAAGAGCAAACCCTTACACTTTTACAAATCTCTTTACACTCGACAGCAATTTAATGCTCTATTATACTCAAGTTACAACAAATGCTCATAACAACCTTGAATAAACTCTTAAAACTAAGAAATTATAACTCAACCTATCAAGCTCTCAAAAATCAATTATGGAAGCTCAAGTTCTTGAGAGAGAGAAGAAGAAAATCTTTTGAACACAATAAATTCTCAAGGAAATAGTTGTTATCACTTTTTTTCCAGTTATAAAATGGTTTCTATTTATAGTTTTGGCAAGAAAATAACCCTTGGGGGTGCATTAAATGTAAATATAGCTATTCAACCACTCGAAACCCCATTTCATTGAGTTGCAGAAATCTAGGTTTGGCTGTCGAAGGTTGGAGCGCCAAAAAACATCATTTAAAAAGTGAATTTTGGCTGTCGAAGGTCCCACCTTCTGCTGCCGAAGTGCTCTCTGGACAAAAAGGGCATTTAGGCTTTAAAAACTCAAAAATTATCATTTAAAGAGTGAATTTCAACTGTCAAAGTTTTCAACTTTGGTTGCCGAAGTACTCTCTAGACAAAAAGGCATAAAAGGGCACTTAGGCTTTAAAAACTTATAACTTTTTGACCCGTCCTCAAATTTTCGATCTGTTTAAACAGTTGAAAAACTAATTTGATAAACTTTTCAATGAAAATACTTTCAGAAACAAATTTACATTTCTCAAAAGTGAAAATTTCATTTTACTCTTCTTGGTCAAGAAAAAGTTAAAAGTAGAGATACTAAGAAATTTAGAGAAACCTAGACTTGAACCACTATAACCAACCAATTAAAATTCACAAGATAAAATAAAAAATTTACATTACAGTGTCTCCTTGATCTTTACTTCAATTTCGTGCTCTCTCTTAATCTTGATTTTAAGCAATTTCTCAATTTTAAACTTCAGACCTACAATCTTAATACAAACACTTTTAAGATAGATTAGTAGCACACTAAGAAAAAGTTAAAAGAAGAGACATTAAGAAATTTAGAGAAACCTAGACTTGAGCCATTATAACCAACCAATTAAAATTCACAAGATAAAAGAAAAAATTTATATTACAGTGTCTCCTTGATCTTTACTTCAATTTCGTGCTCTCTCTTAATCTTGATTTTAAGCAATTTCTCAATTTTAAACTTCAGACCTACAATCTTAATACAAACATTTTTAAGGTAGATTAGTAGCACACTAATTATTTATTATCATCAAAACATGGATTAAGACCCCTAGGTATTGTAAATATTAACCTAAACACATTAATATAAATCCATTATTTATTGAGTTATATTAATTAAAGATTTACTAACTATATTTAAATATATTATTTACCTAATATTAATTTTATTTGATATAATGAAAATTAATTTTATTATTAATAAATTAAATTAAAAAAATAATATAATTAGGTAGACAATACATCTAAAATTTTATATTAATTTTATTTAAATGAATTTATTTTAATTCTATTTATTATTAAATTGAATTAAATTAATTTAATTTATATTAATTTTATTTCTCTATATTTAGCTAGCTAGCTCTATGGGGCCAATTTAGTTTATATTAATTTATTTCTCTATACTTAGTTAGCTAGTTATATGGGGCCAATTTAGTTTATATAAATTCTATTTAAATGAATTTATATTAATTTTATTTATTATTAAATTAATTTAATTTATATATTTTTCGCTGTACTTAAGAGTTAGCTGTGCGCGGGCCATGTGTGAGTTGACAGTGAGAGGTGAAAAGTTACATTACCAATATTATAACAATTGGTTTGTTAGTGAGTAATACTTTACCGATTTTATAACAATCGTTAACGATTGTATTTATTCCCTCAGAACTATGCACGAATATTTGTACTTATTTTTAAGGAAAATCAAATATTTGTACTTGACCCAACAAAATACCGATAATAATATTATCAACACTATGAAGAATAGTATTTTTTTTTTTTTTTTGTTATCTATTAAATTACTTCTAGCTGTTTAATTGTCAATAAGGAATACCGCTATTATGACTGTCAGTTTTGATGTAGAATTTGATACCCTGGCAAAATTTACTCTACTGTGGGAATTTATTTTCTTCACACTGACAAATGTGATTTTTTTTACACAATTTAGGTAAAATGCCCCCCTAAGGAGTGCATGGCAATGACTGCCCCTCAAGTTCCTTAAAACTTCTAGATGCCGAATTGGACTCCTTTGACCTAGGAATCTAGCCATGTGAAAGTAACACAGAAATTGGAATGTTATATTTCATAGAAATAAATTGTGTATTCAATTGATGATATTTGTTCACCCATGAATTGATGCCTTTCATCAAAGTATTCGTGATGATTGATGCAAGCTTTTCCATATCAAAAACATTATTAATTGTTCCACCCACTCCTGGATTGGATCAGTAGGCAAAGCAAGTATAGCCTTTGTTGCTTTTTGAATATGGACTCATTTCCTTGTGATGCCGCCTTTCAAAGTGTTTCACCATAAGCAGAACCCGCCTGGACCAACTACAGTAGGACTTCCCTCTGTCTCCTAAGACCTGGTGGTTTTTTTTTGCTTCTAGTTTTCATAAGCATGATTTTGCCCGTAAAAACAATGATGTTAGATGCTAAAATGAGACCTAGATTCCATTGGATGTGCCAAAAATTATTTGCAATTTTTGGGTAAGAACAGTGGAATATAGAACATTGATATGAGAATCTGTGAAATTCGTCTCACTGAGCATGCTAAGAACAGTGGAATGCAAAACATTGATGTAAGAATTTATAAAATTTGTCCCATTCGGGGTGCCAAAAATTATTTGCTTGAGAAATAATTTGGCTGACTAACAGTTTAGGAAAGTGCAAGCGTGCTAGATACTGAATGTATCAGCTGTGCACTTTTTTACTTTTATCAAATGGTTGTGAGAACTTGACTATACTAAATGCAGTTTCGTCAAAATCTCACATAGATCAAACAGCAAAGTAAATTGAAATTATATTCATTGCATGGAAAACTGAGTACAAAATTTGGAAATAAAATACAAGGCTTGAAAAATTAAAGGACAGATATAATAAAGATAAATAGACTGCTGGAGTCTATTGTTGTTGTTGTTGTTGAATTGGTTAGGGGTTTGAATGTTGCACTGCATAGTTCATTTATAACTGCACCTGGAACATTCCGTAACTAGCACTACTTCTTGTCCACACATCCAAATAGTTACACAATTGCTATTCATGATCTCACCAACCACTAATAACCTCATATGCAACAGGTAACTTCTATCATAACTTCTCCTATCAGTTGATTAATATTCTCTAATAAATATTTTAATAACCACAAAAATAATTAACAACATTTATTTTGGGCCTCTTAATTAAATTAATACAACAAAATTAATTAAATTAATTTCACAAAAAAATAATTTAATTAATCACAGGCCTAAAAATAATTGATGAGCTGATTAAATTATTTTTGGTGCAAACACTACTCATGTGACCAGCAGCTTTTTTTATTATATTTTTTTATGTAATCCACATGTTAATAACTTAAAATGTTATTGGGTTGCCATTCCAATTAGAAATCCTAATTGATAGAGTGGATTCATTGTGGAAAAAAAGAATTTTAGATTGCCCCTTGAACTTTTGATGTAGGTTCAAATAAGGCAATTTTAAACTCTTTGTCAAAATTAACCCCAAAACTTTTGATTTAAGCTCAAATTGATCCAGGCGTAATAAAATATTATATATATATATATATATATATATATATATATATATATATATATATATAATTTGAAATATTAAAATTATTTATTATTTTGAATTAAAAAAAATGAAAGAATCAAGAATGAAGAATAAAAACCCAGGAACCTCTTATCTCCTCTCTTAATAAATCGTTGTTGATTAACAAATCATGGACAAACAATAAGGTATGAGAAGACTAACAACAAGCATCATCATCTCTTAACAACTTATATAAATTATATGAATTTTATATGTTTTAATATTATATATCATATGTTTTGATCTACGTGATAAATTTGGTCTACATATAATATTTTTTTCAATTATTACTGACTAATTCTTTGAAAAACTCACCAATGAGTCTGAATTCTAATTTAAGGGGAAAAAACTCAATGCAATAATATTCATGGTTCTATACTTCTATTCATGAGGAAAAAGAAAGAAAAGGAAAAAAAAATTAGTGCAAAAAATTTATGTTTAAAACCGATTTATCATGAATTATATATAACATCCATTATATAAAATACACATATAATAAAAATAAATTATATATAAAATACACATTTTATTTAATAAATACTACAATTTATGTGAGATATATTTTTTTTAATTATACTTTTTTTCAAAATTGTTTTATAAAAATATAAGAATTTATTTTTATATTTTATATTCAGATGCATAGATTTGTTTTGCTTTATTCAATAGAAAATTATGTTAATTGAAATTAATAAAAATATTTTTAGTATAAAGTTTCAATTAAAAATAAATATAAAATAAAATTTATTTTTAAATATAAAGTTTAATTAATGGACTACAAATGTCAAATGTTTATGTTAAATCATGATTATAACTAAAACTTTATTTGTTAATCAAATAAAACATCATGTATTATATTATAATTTATCATTAACTTTTCATATTCAATTTCACTTCATTGGATACAATCATGACAAATCTTAAAGGTATGGTTATTTCACAAAAATTAGAAGTTATGGATATAAATATAAATTAACGTCAACATTTGGCTTTTTTTTTTTTTAATTGGCCTATCATTAATGATGCAATTTTTGATAATTTTCATGATATTAAATCTCATCCAGTCCAATCATAAGATATTAATATTATATTTTTCACATCTTTTGATAATATTTTATTTTTTATTTTTATTTATTGACCTAAAAGAATTTCTAAATTCACCACTATCGCCATAAATGAGGTCAACACAAGGGATGAGAGAATTTATACTAACATTCTAAAGTTTAGGATACAATAGGAACAATTGCAAGATTGGGCCAAATTAGCACAGACATTAAAAGTAATTTATCAAGTATAGATTTTGTAACACCCCTCACCCGTCTACAGAATAGCCGAGCAAGGCGTGCTACACGGCGTGCCGGAACACCTAGTCTGTAATTATTTCATTTACTGAACTCAATTTGATTTTAAGAAGTCTTTTATGTAATATTCATATCATGCTGATACTATTTTCATACTTTGAAAAAATCAGTGTTTCAAGACTGGTAATAAAAATTTGGCAAGATGCCGTTTATATTTAGGACAAACTGTCCTTCCAAACCTGTTGAAAATAGTTTAATATGATGATATCAAAATCTCAAATATTTCATAGTCTCTATTTCTCAGTAAAGTCAATAGACTTTTACAGTCATTAAACAGTTCCATAATACAATCCATAATAATTTAAATATATACAGAAAATCTCCATGTTATTTAATATGTAAAAAATATTACAAACTTTAGAGCTTTCATAACATTACAAAATACAGGGCTGAATTTCAAATATACAACAAAAGTACAAAATACAAGATATCCTAAGTCCTACCATGTATGCAATGCAGTGCAGATGACTCTGGACTCCTGTGCAGATCTGATGTCTCACCCGGCCGTAGGTCTGCTGGGCTCCCCAGCTGTATCTCCAATACCTACGCGTTACAAAAGCAACGCGTTAAGCAATTTTGCTTAGTGGTGCCAAATATAAAGAAATATACACTAAAATAAAGTAAATAAATTTATGGCATCGGTGTTCTTCACAATTATTGATTCTACCTTTATTTGCAAACATTTCAAATTCTGCTAATTTTGGTAGTGTTGTATGTCAGAAGACTGAATTTACTTATTTGAATTTAGTAGTACTTAAATTACTGCCCATGTAGCCTATATACTGACCAGACTGGATAAACGGATATACTGGCACTGGGTACCTAGTACCTCGGGCCATCACACCATCGGTCACAAAGTGTCTCCCGGTGTGCAAACAGTGTGGCTAAGAAGCCATATAATCAATCTGGCGATAAGCTAAGAATAAATACACAATATGTATAGCCATAGGCTATTAAAGTCACAGTGCAGCACAATAAGCCATAAAAACACAGTATGGCATGAAGCCATTTACAGAACAGGTGTCAGAATCCTATTGGCATGCCAACCTATCCATACTAGTCAACTAGGCAAACTAGGGCACATTATAAATTAATTGTTTAATCCTTCAATTTTTTTTGAGTTTACTAACTATTATATAATTCACAAGTCAATGCATGTGTTGACCTTTTTAGGTAATATGGATAAGTTATTTCTAGCATCAATATGTCACAATTTAAATCTCAATATGCTGCCAATATAGTGCAATTTACTATTTTTACAAGTTGGCATTCATTGCCAAAATGCTTCAAGCATCTTTGTATGTAAGATGTTAAATTCTTAATTTTTGTGTGCTAGATTGGTCTAGCTTAAAGTCCTATTTCTCTTAGTTTTTAGCTTCTGGTCAAAGAAGCAAAATTGTAGCTCTATGTCTTATTGCAAGTGGGGAAAAATTTCAGGTCATTCTGAGTTGTGTAGACCAAGATATGGTCAATTTGCTAAAGCTGGACAGATTGCACTTTTAGTGCAAAATTTGGTCAATTTTAAGGTCACTTTTGGTTCAGTAGATTTTGTACCCGAACTTGTGCAAGCCATTTGACTTGGTTTCGGCCATTTCTGGGCTTAGGTGTCTTCATAAGACTTGTAGATATAGGTCTTAACTATTCATGGTCAAAAGTTTAGGTCAATTGGACCTGTTTTGAGTGAGTTATGTCCTAAACACTAACTGCTGCCCAAATGGTCAGTTTTCAGGCCTTAAATGCACTAATCCGGATTTGGTCATTTTTAAGGTCAGTTTCTAGGCAGAATTTTGGCAACCTTTCGACATGAAAGTTGGCCTATTTGGTGTCTAGTTTCACCATCAATTAGCCTCATACCAATTGGGTTCACAGTTTGGTACTTATGGCTTAATTTAGGTGCTGCCTTCAATACACAACCTGCACAAAGCTCATACACTCCCAATTTAATGTTCCTTCTCCTCCTCATTACTACAATATTCAATCAACAACACTTCTATACATATATTGTACACAATTTCAGCAACAATTCTGGGCAGAATGTTCAAGTGCTCAATGCACACAATTCATCATTAAGTTCAACATTCACTTCCACCAAAATTCAACATACTTAAATGCTAATATTACACATATACTCCAATATATTCATACTTTAATATCACTTACACTTGCTGCCCACAATTTAACATTAACATATATCATTAATAACCACATGTTCACACACAAATTCATGCTATTAGGGGCTGCCAAATATGGCAGTTTGCTCAAGGCATCAAGGTTCCATTTCACACCTTTAATCTAAACACTACATGCACATACTTAAATACAAACTTACTACAATTTTCATTTGAATTAATCAACCTTCATTTTCATTCATTAGAAGTAAAAATAACTCAAGCTCAACAAGGGTTCATGGCTGCCAAAAATGGACAAGTCCATTTGTCACTATTTCTTTCACTTCTCCTCACCAAAACACTCACCTCAACCCAAACACAAGCTTTACTAAAGCAAGGGAGAGGTTTTGGACACTTACAACTTTTGGAGCTTATCAAAACTTCACTAAATCTGGTTTTTCTTGTTGCTAATATCCTTCCCAAGGTGAATAGGCAAGCTTTAATGAAGGAAGCAAGTGAAAATGAGGGCTTGATGATGGAGAGAGAAAGCTTCATGCATGGTGGCCATGGAGGACTTTGAGAGGATCAATTTGGCAAGCTTCTCCCAAGGTTGAAGATGACCCAATTCTGCCCACTAAGGTTTATTTTATGTAGTTTATAATATAGTTAGTGGAGCACTAATGAGTTGTTTAATGTTTAATTATATTAAGTTTCCTTTATTTACACATTTACCTCTTTTCTTTCACAATTTACATAATGTATCACAATTTAATTTTTCATGTCATTTCTAAAGTGTAATATCATTTATTTTTAATGGACATTGAGGTCAAAAGGCAACACTAGGTGTCAAATGATCAAAATACCCACTTTGGGTTATATTCCCGATTTTTCGGTAACACCGATTTTGTCTGTTTCTCGATTTTTCATTTTTCTTTGTACTAATCTATTAATTTTTCTTTGATATTTCTAGTGTCAATTACATTTCAATAAACCTTTATTTATGTCTCAAAATTAAATTCAGAGGGTTCCTCGCGGTCCTGGGGTCGGCAACGGCCTTCCCAGTGCAGTCACCCATCGCTGCGGTGCCGGCTCGTTTAACTTAGCATCATTTTCTCTCTTTTATTTTTGTTTGATTTTTCTTGTATTTTCTTTTTATTTATTTCATCATTATATGTCTGTTCACTATCACCGAAGTGTAGTTCTAGACATCCTGACTTGCCTGGACTGTTATTTGACTACTGGAGCAATAGAACGTACAGAACACGTATAGGGAGGATGTTACAACTCTTCCCTTCTAAATAAAAATTTCGTCCTCGAAATTTACCTGATGTGAAGAGCTGAGGGAACTGTTGTCTCATTGTCTCCTCACTCTCCCATGTTGCCTCTTCCGTGTTTTGGTGTCTCCATAGGATTTTCACTAGTGGAATTGTCTTGTTTCTGAGCTCTTTTACCTCTCGTGCCAAGATTTTAATTGGTTCTTCTTCATATGTTAGGTCAGGTTGTACTACAATTTCTTCTGCTGAGATGACATGTGAAGGATCTGATCTGTATCTTCTGAGCATCGAGACATGGAACACATTATGTATCTTGGTGGTAAGGCTAATCTGTAGGCTACTGGTCCCACACGTTCTATTACTTTATATGGGCCAATGAACCTAGGGCTTAATTTTCCCTTTTTCCCGAATCTCAACACTTTCTTCCACGGTGATACTTTGAGAAATACCTTCTCGCCAACTTCATACTCAATGTCCTTTCTCCTCAAGTCAGCATAAGATTTCTGTCGGTCTGAGGCGACTTTCAAATTGGCCTTTATCAGTTTCACCTTTTCCTTTGTCTGTTTATCAGGTCTGGCCCTACTAGCTTATCTTCACCCAATTCAGTCCAACATACAGGTGTTCTACATTTTCTCCCATACAGTGCTTCATAGGGTGCCATTTGTATGCTAGCTTGATAGCTATTATTATATGCAAATTCTGCCAGTGGAAGGTATCTGTCCCAACTTCCCTTAAACTCAATAACACAACTTCTCAGCATATCCTCGAGGACCTGGATTATTCTTTCTGACTGTCCATCCGTCTGAGGATGAAAAGCCGTACTAAAATGGAGTTGTGTGCCCAAGGATTCTTATAATTTCTTCCAAAATCTAGATGTAAACCTCGGGTCTCTATCAGATATAATGGAAAGTGGAATTCCATGTAGTCTAACTATCTCACTGATGTATAATTCTGCTAGCTTTTCTAGTGAGTAGTCAGTTCTGATTGGCAGAAAATGTGCTGATTTGGTCTACCTATCCACAATCACCCATATTGCATCATGCTTCTTCTGAGTGAGAGGTAGACCACTGACAAAGTCCATAGTGACTCGGTCCCACTTCCATTCAGGTATGTTTATGGGCTGTAACAAACCTGATGGAACTTGATGTTCTGCTTTAACTTGCTGACATGTCAAGCATCTAGTTACATAGTCAACTATGTCCTTCTTCATACCTGGCCACCAGTATTGGAGTTTCAGGTCATGGTACATTTTTTTGCTTCCTGGGTGCATAGCATACACACTATTATGTGCTTCTTTCAGAATACTGGTTTTCAACTCTTTATCATCTGGCACACATACTCTTTCTTTATAGTACAGGCACCCATTTTCCTTCACTTCATATTCAGTTTCCTTTCCCTCAGTGATTTTGCCCATAACAGCCATTAATTTCTCATATGTATTCTGCTCATTCTGTATCTGTTGTAACAGATTCGGCTTCACTTGAAACTCAGCCAAAATAACACCATCATGAGTTAAGGATAGTTGGGCATTCAGAGATCTTAATGCTACAATAGATTTTCTGCTTAAAGCATCAGCGACTACATTTTCCTTCCCAGGGTGGTAGTCAATCACACAATCATAATCTTTCAGGAAATCAATCTATCGCCTCTGTCTCAAATTAAGTTCCTTCTGGGTTGGCAGATACTTCAGACTCTTATAGTCTATGTATATGTAGCATTTTTCTCCATACAAGGAATGCCTCCATATCTTCAATGCGAAGATAATTGCTGCTAACTCCAAATCTTGAGTAGGGTAATTCTTTTCATGTGGCCTTAACTGCCTGGAAGCATATGCGACCACTTTCCCTTCTTGCATGAGTACACAACCTAACCCATTGTGTGAGGCATCATTGTAGACTATAAAGTCTTTTCCAGACATTGGCTGTGTTAACACTGGTGCCTCTGTCAACATAGCCTTCAACCTCTCAAAACTGGCTTGACACTTGTCATTCCAGTTAAATTTCATATTCTTGTGTAGTAATTTGGTCATTGGAGCAGCTATCAGGGAAAATCCCTTTACAAATCTTCTATAATATCCAACTAACCCCAAGAAACTTCTGATCTCAGTTGTATTTTTGGGAGGCTTCCATTCCATCACTGCTTCAATCTTCTTGGGATCCACTCTAATCCCTTCAGCTGATACTACATGTCCAAGGAACGCAATCTCATTCAACCAGAACTCACACTTGGACAATTTAGCATACAATTTCTTCTCTTTTAGAGTCTGCAGAACCATTCTCAAATGCTCATCATGTTCTGCTTTGTCCTTGGAATACACCAGGATGTCATCAATGAAGACCACTACGAACCGATCTAAGTATGGATGGAAGATACGGTTCATAAGGTCCATGAATGCTGCTGGAGTGTTTGTTAACCCAAATGGCATCACCAGGAATTCATAATGCCCATACCGGGTTCTAAATGCAGTCTTAGGCACATCTGCATCCTTAACCCTTAGCTGATGATACCCTGATCTGAGATCAATCTTAGAAAACACACTGGCTCCCTTCAACTGATCAAACAGATCGTCAATTCTAGGCAATGGATACTTGTTCTTTACTGTTACTCTGTTTAACTGCCGGTAGTCAACACATAACCTCAGTGTGTGTGAACCCCTTGTCTAGTGATACTTGTTCTTCTTTACAAACAGTACCGGAGCTCCCCACGGTGACACACTAGGGCGTATGAACCCCTTGTCTAGTGATTCTTGTAGCTGGATTTTTAACTCTTTCAATTCAGCAGGTGCCATCCTATACGGAGCAATTGAAATGGGAGCTGTACCCGGCATAATCTCAATAGCAAATTCAACTTCCCTTTGTGAGGGTAAACTAGGCAATTCCTCAGGAAATACCTCAGAGAAATCCCTTACTGTGGGTATGTCAGATAAGTTAAGTTTACCCTGCCTAGTGTTAACCACGTGTGCCAGATAGGCTTCACACCCTTTTTTCAGCCATCTCCTTGCAACTGTAGCTGAGATGACATTGGATAAGAAATCTGTCCTTTCACCCACGACTATTATTTCTTCGTTCTCGTGATTTTGAGAGATGCTCTTCAATTTACAATCTACTATTGCCTGATGATGGGATAACCAGTCCATTCCCAAAATCACATCAAACTCATGGAAAGGCAGTTCGATTAAGTCTGCTAAGAACTCTTTCCCTTGAATCTTCAATGGACAGCCCTTTTACACCTTGTTTACTACCACACTATGGCCTAGCGGATTTGTGACCAGGATGTCTTGGTCACTTTCCTCCACTGGTATTCCCTTTTTTACGGGCAGCTTGATACAAATATATGAATGAGTAGATCCAGGATCCACTAATGCATGCACAGAAGTATTATAAAGGAGGAACGTACCCTTGATAACATCTGGAGCATCCTATTCCTCCTGTGCCCTTATAGCATAGGCTTTGGCTGGTTTTCTGCCTTCTGCTCTCTCCACAGACTCTGACACAGGTTTTACGTGAAATGCATTGCCTCAGCCTTACCCGGCCTTCTACCCCTTAGAGCTGGAGGGGTAGGCCTATCAGTTGATACCGGAGTGGATGTGGCAGTTCTGCGTGGACAATCTCGGACTAGGTGGTCTGTAGATCCACACCATAAACAAGCACCTATCATCCTCCAACATTCACCCTTATGCCATTTTTGGCAATGGGGGCAAGCAACAGATACTGTTGGGGCTGGTCCCCTGTATCCTGTCCCTGGAGAGCTAGCCATTGAAGGGGTGGACTGGCCTCTCCTTGGTGCAAACTAAGATTTGGGCCTCTGTGACTGACCCTGACTTGGTGCTCTACTAAAACTCTGAGCAGGCGAACCTCTGAATTTCTTACTAGGGGCAGAAGATGTACCGGTCTGACCCTGACCTCTTTTCTGTTGTCTGTCCCTTCTGTTTTGCTCATTCATTCTAACTTTTTTAACCTTCAGTGCAGCTTCCACTAACTTGGCAAACTCTGTAATCCCCAAGGCTGTAATCATTACTTTAATGTTATCATTGAGTCCTTCCTCAAATCTCTTGCATCTCTCTACCTTATTAGGGACTATTTCCCGCCCATAGCGGCTCAGTATGACAAATTCTCTTTCATACTCAACCACTGTCAGCTGTCTCTGGCATAGGGTAATAAACTCCCTTCTCTTCTCTTCCAAGTATACACTGCCCACATACTTCTTTCTGAAATCAGTGAGAAAGAAATCCTAAGTTATCTGTTCTGGTGGCACCTCACTAGTTACTGTATCCCACCACTGGTATGCATCATCTTGCAGTAGTGATACAGCAGCTTCCAAATTCTGCTCTGGAGTACAATGAAGTTATTTCAAGACTCTTCCAATTCTGTCCAACCAGTTTTCAGCTGTGACAGAATCATCTTCTCTTTTGCCTAGAAAGTCCACTGCTCCAAACTTTCTAAGTCTCTCCATATGAGATTTTTGATGTGGAGGTGGTGGTGGTGGCATAACTCCTGCCATCTGTCTAAAGAACTCAGCCATTTGCTGAAATGTGCCTGATGCATTTGGCACTGGTGGAACAGGTTCCCTCCTGTCTCCTGGTTCAGTCATAGATGGAGCATGACTTTCCACTTCCTCATCGACCGCTCTCTGCGATGTGGAGTCCATATTCTGATCAAAATAACAAAACAAATCAAAAGATCTGCATTAGAGTCATCTTAACACTTACAATGCAATGCATGATATGCAATCTATCTAGGTCCAGAAACGCCTAAACCGTGCTCTGATACCACTAAATGTAACACCCCTCACCCGTCTACAGAATAGCCGAGCAAGGCGTGCTACACAGCGTGCCGGAACACCTAGTCTGTGATTATTTCATTTACTGAACTCAATTTGATTTTAAGAAGTCTTTTATGTAATATTCATATCATGCTGATACTATTTTCATACTTTGATAAAATCAGTGTTTCAAGACTGGTAATAAAAATTTGGCAAGGTGCCGTCTATATTTAGGACAAACTGTCCTTCCAAACCTGTTGAAAACAGTTTAATATGATGATATCAAAATCTCAAATATTTCACAGTCTCTATTTCTCAGTAAAGTCAATAGACTTTTACAGTCATTAAACAGTTCCATAATACAGTCCATAATAATTTAAATATATACAGAAAATCTCCATGTTATTTAATATGTACAAAATATTACAAACTTTAGAGCTTTCATAACATTACAAAATACAGGACTGAATTTCAAATATACAACAAAAGTACAAAATACAAGATATCCTAAGTCCTACCATGTATGCAATGCAGTGCAGATGACTCTGGACTCCTGTGCAGATCTGATGTCTCACCCGGTCGTGAGTCCGCTGGGCTCCCAATTTGTATCTCCAATACCTACGCGTTACAAAAGCAACGCGCTAAGCAATTTTGCTTAGTGGTGCCAAATATAAAGAAATATACACTAAAATAAAGTAAATAAATTTATGGCATCAGTGTTCTTCATAATTGTTGATTCTACCTTTATTTGCTAACATTTCAATATCTGCTAATTTTGGTAGTGTTGTATGTCAGAAGACTGAATTTACTTATTTGAATTTAGTAGTACTTGAATTACTGCCCGTGTAGCCTATCTACTGACCAGACTAGATAAACGGATATACTAGCACTGAGTACCTAGTACTTTGAGCTGTCACACCATTGGTCACAAAGTGTCTCCCGGTGTGCAAACAGTGTGGCTAAGAAGCCATATAATCAATCTGGCGATAAGCCAAGAATAAATACACAATATGTATAGCCGTAGGCTATTAAAGTCACAGTGCGGCACAATAAGCCATAAAAATAGAGTATGGCATGAAGCCATTTACAGAACAGTTGTCAGAATCCTATTGGCATGCCAACCTATCCATATTAGTCAAATAGGCAAACTAGGACACATTATAAATTAATTGTTTAATCCTTCAATTTTTTTTTTGAGTTTACTAACTATTATATAATTCACAAGTCAATGCATGTGTTGACCTTTTTAGGTAATATGGATAAGTTATTTCTAGCATCAATATGTCACAATTTAAATCTCAATATGCTGCCAATATAGTGCAATTTACCATTTTTACAAGTTGGCATTCATTGCCAAAATGCTTCAAGCATCTTTGTATGTAAGATGTTAAATTCTTAATTTTTGTGTGCTAGATTGGTCTAGCTTAAAGTCCTATTTCTCTTGGTTTTTAGCTTCTGGTCAAAGAAGCAAAATTGTAGCTCTATGTCTTGCACGCGGTGCAAAATTTCAGGTCATTCCGAGTTGTGTAGAACAAGATATGGTCAATTTGCTAAAGCTAGACAAATTGCACTTTTAGTGCAAAATTTGGTCAATTTTAAGGTCACTTTTGGTTCGCCAGATTTTGTACCCTAACTTGTGCAAGCCATTTGACTTGGTTCTAGCCATTTCTGGGCTTGGGTGTCTTCATAAGACTTGTAGATATAGGTCTTAACTATTCATGGTCAAAAGTTTAGGTCAATTGGACCTGTTTTGAGTGAGTTATGGCCTAAACACTAACTACTGCCCAAATGGTCAGTTTTCAGGCCTTAAATGCACTAATCCGCATTTGGTCATTTTTAAGGTCAGTTTCTAGGCAGAATTTTGGCAACCTTTCTACATGAAAGTTGGCCTATTTGGTGTCTAGTTTCATCCCCAATTGGCCTCATACCAATTGGGTTCACAGTTTGGTACTTATGGCATAATTTAGGTGCTGCCTTCAATACACAACCTGCACAAAGCTCATACACTCCCAATTTAATGTTCCTTCTCCTTCTCATTACTACAATATTCAATCAACAACACTTCCATACATATATTGTACACAATTTCAGCAACAATTCTGGGCAAAATGTTCAAGTGCTCAATGCACACAATTCATCATTAAGTTCAACATTCACGTCCACCAAAATTCAACATACTTAAATGCTAATATTACACATATACTCCAACATATTCATACTTCAATATCACTTACACTTGCTGCCCACAATTTAACATTAACATATATCATTAATAACCACATGTTCACACACAAATTCATGCTATTAGGGGCTGCCAAACATGGCAGTTTGCTCAAGGTATCAAGGTTCCATTTCACACCTTTAATTTAAACACTACATGCACATACTTAAATACAAACTTACTACAATTTTCATTTGAATTAATCAACCTTCATTTTCATTCATTAGAAGTAAAAATAACTCAAGCTCAACAAGGGTTCATGGCTGCCAAAAATGAACAAGTCCATTTCTCACTGTTTCTTTCATTTCTCTTCACCAAAACACTCACCTCAACCTAAACACAAGCTTTACTAAAGCAAGGGAGAGGTTTTGGACACTTACAACTTTTGGAGCTTATCAAAACTTCACCAAATCTAGTTTTTCTTGTTGCCAATATCTTCCCCAAGGTGAATAGGCAAGCTTTAATGAAGGAAGCAAGTGAAAATGAGGGCTTGATGATGGAGAGAGAAAGCTTCATGCATGGTGGCCATGGAGGACTTTGAGAGGATCAATTCGGCAAGCTTCTCCCAAGGTTGAAGATGACCTAATTCTGCCCACTAAGGTTTATTTTATGTAGTTTATAATATAGTTAGTGGAGCACTAATGAGTTGTTTAATGTTTAATTATATTAAGTTTCCTTTATTTACACATTTACCTCTTTTCTTTCACAATTTACATAATGTATCACAATTTAATTTTTCATGTCATTTCTAAAGTGTAATATCATTTATTTTTAATGGAAATTGAGGTCAAAAGGCAACACTAGGTGTCAAATGACCAAAATACCCCACTTCGGGTTATATTCCCGATTTTTCGGTAACACCGATTTTTGTCTGTTTCTCGATTTTTCATTTTTCTTTGTACTAATCTATTAATTTTTCTTTGATATTTCTAGTGTCAATTACATTTCAATTAAACCTTTATTTATGTCTTAAAATTAAATTCAGAGGGTTCCCCGCGGTCCTGGGGTCGGCAACGGCCTTCCCAGTGCAATTACCCATCGCTGCGGTGCCGGCTCGTTTAACTTAGCATCATTTTCTCTCTTTCATTTTTGTTTGATTTTTCTTGTATTTTCTTTTTATTTATTTCATCATTATATGTCTGTTCACTATCACCGAAGTGTAGTTCTAGACATCCTGACTTGCCTGGACTGTTATTTGACTACTGGAGCAATAGAACGTACAAAACACATATAGGGAGGATGTTACAGATATCGATAAAAGCTATTGAGACTGATATATATTATTTTTTTATTAGAAAAAGTACAATTAAGTGCCCTATGATTTACGCATTTTATTTAAAGGGTTTGAGATTTTCTTTTTTGCACATAAGGGCCTATGGTTTAACATCGTAGCACTTAAAGGACAAAATAACTAACCGTGTTAGATTTTGGCTGATGTGGCAAGTGTGTGCTGATGTGGTAATGACGTGGCAAAACGTTGCACTGACATGGCATGCCATCAGTGCCATATCAGTGATTTTATTATTATTATTTATTTTGGGACCTAAGTGCAAAAGGTTAAAAGCATATGTCCCTTAAGTATCAAAAGCTAAAAGCACTTGTCCCTTAAGCGTCAAAAAAAGGAAAGCTCGAGCCTTGAAAATTAAAAGTTTGAAAGTACATGATACTTAAGTGTATTTTACCTTTGATTTACAAATAAGTATTTATATTTTGATAAATAAGTCCATAAATATTATAATTATTATAATCCATTTGCTCTTGTCTCTCCTTCTAACTCTGTTTCTCTATGTCCATATCTTTCACCATTTCTCTTACAATCTCTCTCGCTATCCATCTCTTTCTCTCTCTCTCTCTCTCTCTTTCTATTTGGGCTTCCCTCCATCCCTGTCTCTCTCCTTCCATTTCTATTGCCCTCTATCTATCTCTTTCACCCTTTCTCTCTTCCTATTTTGGTTTCTCTCCATCTCTGTCTGCCTCACTCCATCTCTAAGAGGGAGAAAAGGGAGAGACAGAGGCAAAGGGATTAGTGTTTGCTAGTTTTGCAACCCCGCAAGTGCATGGATCGCGAACAAGTAATAGAGTAGTGAGTAGAGTATCGTCCCACGAGGAATTTAATTAGTAACTACCAAACTACACAGTGATTTTGACTATTTAGGCTATTGAATAATGAGGGAATGAAAGTTGTTTATTTTAAACACTAGAATAATAAACTTAAAATGAAATAATCTATTTTGAAACAATTCCAGAATTAAGATTTCACACTTGAATCTTACTATGGATGTTATCTTGTATATTTACTGGATTGAGAATCGTTTGCCTTGATGGAAATTAATCCTAAGGCATCCTAAGACCTCGCTCAAGGCACCTAAATTGTATTTTAATTAACTTAAACCTGACTTTCGTATCAAATTAATTAAAACCCTTTAAGTTCTTTGACCAATTTTGAAATTCCACAAAGCTAATCAGCGTATGTCTAGGTCAGAATTCCTAGGATTAAAATCTTGATTTTCTAATATTAATCTTCACCTTTAAGTCCTTCAATTAATATCTATAATTAATACTAAGTGGGTACCAATGCATAGCATGCATTAAGTTCGCAAGAAATTAAATTAAGAAACAATTCTCGAATCCAATAAACAAAACTTAATGTTTATTCATAAATATGATTACAAGGTTACTCTCCTAATTCCAGAATGTGAAAACTACTCACTCATGGTGAGCTTAATAAGCACCATGATGAAAAGGTAAAGACGGTAAAAAGAAATCCTCTAGAAGAAATAGAACAAGGGAACCAAAAAGGATCTGCAGATTTGATCTTTTGAAACTTTGACTGAAGGCTCCTCTTTGATACTGATGTCTTCCTCTTCTAGACGGCTATGAGAAAGTAATGAACTGCTGTGTTTGGATCTCTATCTGCTCAAACCTTGGATCTCTTTTTGCTGTTTCTCTCTGTCTTTTACTATGTGTTTCTTTTTTTTTTTTTCGTCCTCCTCTGCATGTTTTTGCAGCTCCCCCCTTTTTTAATGAATGTCTTAGGGTTAGGTTTTGTTAGAGTTCCTGAGGTGTTAGGAGTCATGCTCCCTGTTAAAAACTGCAAGAGTGAAATTAGGAAAATTGATTACCGATAGATATACAGCCCGTGTATCACTACACAGCCCAGGGCCGTGTAACTTGCTGGAGCTGAATGGGTCTATCTTGCATTGGCATAGAAGGTTACACGGGTCACAAGGTTACACGGGTCTAAGTACATTGCCTGTGTACTTTCTTCTGGAAGTTCTTCAAGCCTAGCCCGGCAGAGACTTACACGGGTTCGGGGATATTACACGGGTCGAGGTATATGAACCGTGTACTTTGCTTCTTCCTCAGCTCTTCTAAATTTCTTCTGACAGAATCTTACACAGGTCCATGGCTATTCTTACACGGCCTGTGTACTTTGTATCAGCAGCAATTATCAGTCTTTTGACCTCTCTAAGCTTCCCTTCGCACTCCTATGCTCTGGGACTTCACCAAAACACCTGAAATACTGCACATGGAATTTAGAGCCTGGCACTGGAATTTACCAAAGTTAATGAAATCAATAACTATGCATGAGATTGCTATTCTAAATGCCATGAAATATTATACAAATATTCTTAAAAACATCTATATAATACAAGTGTATCAAATGCCCCCAAACTCAAACTTTTGCTTGTCCTCAAGCAAAACGAAACTCCATTTTAAAATGCATTTTAGGGGATAACTTAGGAATATAACCAACAATTCAATAAGCACATGATTGAACTCCTCCAATCCTTTATATCAATTACCCTCTTTCAAGGTATAAGAGTTTCAATAGCTGCCTACTTAGGACTTGCTCTCCCTTCATGGTATTTCAACTAGTTATTCCTTAATGTAAGGCTATTAATAAGTCATAAATAATATTTTTTATCAAGATAGACTTGAGAAACACTTACCCCCCCCCCCCCCCCCAAATTTGCCTCTATTGTGGATGATTATAATGAAGTATTTGAATTCCAACTCCATAGGCATATGTCATTTTCCTATCTCTACTAATGCAGCATACACTTTTCAAAAGATCAAAAAGTCTTTAAAAGGGTTATAATGGGGCTAAAGGGATAATGACTTGATTGCCAATGAAAGGTTTTTAGGGAATGCAAATATGAGGGTAGTATGT
Organism: Hevea brasiliensis; assembly: GCF_030052815.1. NCBI lineage: Eukaryota > Viridiplantae > Streptophyta > Magnoliopsida > Malpighiales > Euphorbiaceae > Hevea > Hevea brasiliensis. The sequence continues at coordinate 98,083,889 of NC_079496.1, forward strand.
GCACATAAAATATCAAGTATACTAAGTTTATTCTACTGATTTTGTATGGAGAAGAAGGGCTTTTGGTTTCTTATAGTGCCAAGCATGCTTCCATGATACTTATCTTGGGACTCTTTTTCCCTTTTGCTCTTTTCTCTCTCTCTCTCTCTCTCTCTCTCTCTCTTTTTTGTGTATGTCCCTTTGTCCTCTTCCCCAAACTCATTGCTTTTGCTGGGTTAGGAAGGCAAATTTTTCTTTAGTTTCAATTTCACACTTGCACTCTTTCTCGAGTTCTTCATCCTCTCTCCATTTTCCTTTTTGCACTAATACACTTTTTACTTATGTATTTAGCTTTCTCAAAAGGGTAGGGTAGGTGTTTAGGCTAAGGGTTAGGTAAACATTTGTGGGTGGACAAAGAAACTCATACGGGTAAAAACACAGGCTTAAGTTAGTTACTAGGGGTATATATCTCAATTAGGAATGGCTAAAGCTTTAGTGAGGCTGTATCAAATAATGCCTTAATTATCTCTTTATCAAGCATATGCTAAAATTTTTCCTCAATAAGTCCAAGAGACATGTTCTAGAGCTGGTGAGGCAAGCTTAGGTTTGTTTGTATTTCAGAAATTTTCTCCCAATTTTGCAAGTCAAGTGTGACAAACTAATAACTATGAAGGGATTTTAACTAGTCTAGCTCCACTAAGGTGACTAAGTTATTTCACAGACAGCAAATTAAAGCCTCTTTGCCTATCTAAATACATTCATTCCTCATCCCATGGAGTCCAATTATTAGCTCATTGATCATTCAGGTTATAGTTCTAAGTTGCAAAAACTCAAGGTTCAAAATTTGTAAAATTTTCCTAGAATTTTGATACACATGTATAATATATATAATTTTAAGCAATGTAATGTTATGCAATGCATGGAAGGACCACGTACCCCCAAACTCAAAATAGGCATTGTCCTCAATGTCAGCACAATATGCAAAATTAAAGAAAAGCACACAGAATTATCAAAAAGCATACTATGCATTAAGAAATTAAAAGTTTGGGCAAAAAGAACAAGAGTAGGATTAGGGCATATAAATTAGTACATAAAAAATCCTATCCTAAGTCCTAGCTCTAAAAAGTCTTCGAAGGTCAGGATGGTCCCTCTACGTCTAGCCTCTCCATAATCATATCGAGTTTGTTGTGGGCTTCCTGGAGGCTATCCTCGAGTGCCTGCATCCTAGTGTTGAGCATGGTCTCCATGCGCTATAGGCGTGCAAGGATTGGGTCTGCAGGTGGTGGTGTATGTGGAGGCACTCAAGTGGTAGACTTGTGATGGAGTGGGTCTTAGGCTTCCTCCTGGGCATGTGAGGGTTCATCGGGGCCTTCTTGCTCTTTATCTCTCCGAGGGATGACATTCCGTTTAGCGTCGATCAAGTAGCATGTTTTGTTGACCTTTTTGCATATCCCCATGGATACACAGATGGTTTGATCGATCTTGGAGGTCCCGGTGATAGAGCACAACCTATGATGACCCAGAATGAATTCGAAGTGGAGCACGATAGTGGTAATAAGGCCACTGAGCATAATTTGCCCAGTGGGCTGGTGATAGAGGCAATAAAGATGATTGCAGAAAAAGAAGCTGGTGCTGCAACGCTATCTAGTCACCATACACCAAAGGAAAAATAGCCCATTAGTGTTTACTACACCTAGGCTATCCCCACGGCCCTTGACAGTGTGTGTAGCCAACTGGTGCATGTAGCGCACAACAAGGCTAGTAATGCCTGAATATTTAAACTTGCTGGAGTTGTAAGGCTCCGTGTTCGGGGTTATAGAACTCTAGAAGTCAATGTTGTTGTAGACCATCCAGTTCTATAGAATTTCTTGGTGTCCGGTGCTATCAAATCCGAAAATGGCATTAAACTCATCCATGTTCAACACCTGGTCAACACCAAGAAGCCGAAACTCAACCCTTCCTCTATCCTCCCTATCCGTAGGCCATAATGTGGCCTTGAAACTCCCCAAGAACTCTATGGTGGTGTCCCAGTAGGCAAGAAATTGGAGTTGAGCGAATCTTGTCCACCCAATGCTATTAAGGAGGCCATTGATTTCTTCTCGCAGCCCTATCTGCTCCAACAGCCCGAAATCCATGTATTTCATTAAGATGATCTTTCGGGTGTTGAGCCGAGTACACAAAGCTCTGTGGCATCATCTTGAAATCCCCAAGGGATGGAGATTTCTGATCGTGGTAGCTGCTGGGGTGGTGGAGGAGGTGCTTGTGGCTGGGGTTGGGGTTATGGAGGTGGTGCAGCCCTTGTTCTTAAGTGTCGTGGTGATGGCTAAGGGGGAAAAGGTAAGAATTCTCCTCCTTGCCTCGAGGAAGAGCCCACTCTTCTTACTAGTTGCTTTGAAGGAGCCATGGGAGACTTTTGTAGGATGAAAAGCTAGGGTTTGGTGAATGGAAAGGAGATTTGAGGGGTTTTTATAAACTAGCAGGGGTGGACTAGGAGGGGTGGAGAGGAAGGGTTTTTGTATGGGTAGCAGTTTAGGGAAGAGAGGTGCATTTAAAGGGTCATTATGACCCTTCATTTCATGCATTTTATGCCCTAGGAGACGCATCTGCGACAAGATACATGGGTCGTATATCTGTAACACCTTAGGCAAATCCCACTTCGACAGAACACGGGAGAGATGCTGGGTTTATAAGTTGGTGGTTCGTAACCCCTATTGACGTGTTTTAAAACCGTGAGGGTTTCGGCCCAGAGCGGATAATATCACTAGTGGGCCGAGCCGTTACATTTGTGGTATCAGAGCCGCTCCGCGTGCAACCTTGAACGATGGTGGGGCAAACCTCAACGAGGACGCTGAGTCCCATAAGGGGGGTGGATTGTAACACCTTAGGCAAATCCCACATCGACAAAACATGGGAGAGATGCTGGGTTTATAAGTTGGTGGTTCGTAACCCCTATTGACGCGTTTTAAAACCGTGAGGGCTTCGGCTCAGAGCGGACAATATCACTAGTGGGCCGGGCCATTATAATATCACTACATGGGTCCCGACATGTAGGGCCGTGTAAGTTTCTACCCAAAAATTTCAAGTTCTGTCACAGTACACGGCCCATGTAAATGAGCTCTGGGACCCATGTAACTTACTGCCTCTCGAGTTGCTTTGCTAAACGTGTTACACGGTCCGTGTAAATTGGGCTATGGACCCGTGTAACTTCCTGTCTCCCTCAGAGTTAAAATTTGCAAGAGTTTTACGGACTTCCAGAAAGTTACACGGGGTATGTGAAACCTATACACGGCCCGTGTAACTTTTTGATTCTCCAATTTTTCCCTTATGAAAAATTTTTCTCACCACAATGCATAAAATGGATGTCAAGGTTAGCAATAGAGCCACTTTCCCGGTTTTGTTCAATTTTCTCTTGTGTGGTTTTGATTTGATGATTCCTCTCCTCTTTTGCTTCCAGCTCCTTACTTTTCCAGAAGGTCCTACAAAATGAAACACTAATGAATATGAAAAAAAAAAAATCAAAATAAGAAAGGGAAAGAAGAAAAGTTCAGAAAAATTTTGGGTTGCCTCCCAAAAAGCGCTTGTTTATAGTCTTTAGCTAGACTTTGCTTTCATCTTTCATGATCTGCCAGGAGGGTTTTCGAAGGTGTAGTTTACTCCCTTTTCTATGGGTTCTCCTTGAAAGTAAGGCTTTAGCCTTTGCCCAATGACTTTAAATGCACCTGAGGTTTCGCTCCACAGTTCAACTGCTCCATGCGGGAAGACTTGGGTTATCTTAAAAGGTCCGGACCATCTTGATTTCAGCTTCCCTAGAAAGAGTTTCAATCTGGAGTTGAACAACAGGAAAAGTTCCCCTTCTTTGATTTCCTTCCTTGAGATGTTCTTATCATGCCATCTTTTGGTTTTGTCTTTGAAGATCCTGGCATTTTCATATGCGTCCTGTCTGATCTCTTCCAACTCATTGAGCTGTATAAGTCTTTTCCACTAGTAGCCTTGAGGTCAAAATTCAGGGTCTGGATGGACCAACAGGATTTGTGTTCAAGTTTGATGGGTAGGTGGCAGGCCTTCCCATAGACCAAGTGAAAGGGTGTTGTTCCAATGGGAGTTTTATATGCAGTGCAGTATGCCCACAATGCATCATCTAATTTCATAGCCCAATCTTTCCTTAAGCGATTGACTATTTTCTCAAGGATTTATTTTAGCTCCCGATTTGAAATTTCCACTTGCCCACTGGTCAGAGGATGGTATGGTGTGGCTACCTTGTGAGTCACTCCATACTTTTTTAATAGTGTTTCAAATTGTTGGTTGCAGAAGTGACTTCCCCCATCGCTGATTATTGCTCGTGGCGTGCCAAATCTTATGAAGATGTTTTTCTTAAGGAACTTTGTGATCACTCTGGCATCATTGGTCGGTGTGGCTATTGCTTCCACCCATTTAGATACATAGTCGAAACTAACCAAGATATACTTGTTTACAAAAGAAGAGGGGAATGGGCCTATGAAGTCTATTCCCCACACATTAAATAATTCGACTTCAAGTATGCTATGCAGGGGCATCTCATTCCTTCTTGAAATATTTCCCTTTATTTGGCATTGATCACAAGCTAACACAAAGGATCTTATATCCTTAAACAAATGTGGCCAGTAAAACCCTGCTTGCAAGATCTTGGCTGCTATTTTTGAGGTGCCAAAGTATCCCCCATATAATGATGAGTGGCAGTGTTACAGAATGCTCTCTATTTCTTCTTCCGGTATGCATCTTCTTATTAGCCCATCATTTCATCTCTTGTACAACAGAGGTTCCTCCCATGTGTAGAACCGCACATCATGCAAAAATTTCTTCTTTTGTTGATAAGTCATATTTGGAGGCAATACCCTGCATGCAAGAAAATTAACAAAGTTAGCATACCATGGAGCTTGGGAGAATGCTAGTAATTGCTCATCAGGAAATGAATTATCAATTGGCAAATCCTCGAAGTCCCCTATGTACTCCAATTTTAGCCAGGAAAAATGGTCATCCACTACATTTTTGGATCCCTTTTTTGTCCTTGATTTCAAGGTCAAATTCTTGTAGGAGTAAAATCTATCGAATCAGCCTTGGTTTCGCCTCTTTCTTGCTCAAAAGGTACCGAATGGCAACATGATATGTGAATACAATGACTTTTGACCCAATTAAGTGGGATCTAAATTTGTCCATTATAAATACCACTGCTAGGAATTCCTTCTCTGTAGTGGCATAATTGATTTGCGCATCATCGAGTGTCTTGCTAGCATAATAAATGGCATAGAGCTTTTTATCTTTTCTTTGCCCGAGCACTACTCTAACTGCAAAGTCACTTGCATCGTACATAACCTCAGATGGTAGCTCCCAATCTGGTGGCTGCATTATTGGTGCTGAGATCAGAGCTTCTTTGATCCTGTTAAAAGAGACAAGGCAATTTTCATCAAAATCAAAGGGAACATCTTGACTTAACAGGTTGGTAAGTGGTTTAGCTATTTTGGAAAAATCCTTAATGAATCTTTTGTAGAACCCTACATGTCGCAAAAACCTTTGCACTCCCTTGACTGATGTTGGTGGTGGCATGTTTTTAATGATCTCAATTTTTGCCTTATCAACCTCAATTCCTCTTTCTGATATCAAATATCCTAGAACTATACCTTCCCTTACTATGAAGTGGCATTTTTCCCAATTGAGGATCAGGTTTGATTCTTCACATCTTTGTAACACCTTAGATAAATTAGCTAGGCTATCATCAAAAGTAGTTCTATAGACAGAAAAATCATCCATAAAAACTTCCATGATATTTTTAATATAATTAGAAAAAATAGCCATCATGCATCTTTGGAAAGTGACAGGGGCATTACAAAGACCAAAAGGCATCCTTCTACATGCAAATGTTCTATAAGGGATGTGAATGTGGTCTTTTCTTAGTCTTCTGAATGAATGGAAATTTGGAAAAATCCCGAATACCCATCTAGATAGCGGAAGTAGGAATGCTTTACCATTCTTTCTAACATTTGGTCAATGAAAGGAAGAGAAAAATAGTCCTGTCTGGTGGCACTATTTAATTTCCTATAGTCTATGCACATGCGCTAACCAGTGACTACCCTAGTAGGGATTAATTCATCATTTGCATTTTGAATGACAGTTGTCCCACCCTTCTTAGGTACCACTTGAACTGGACTAACCCATTTACTATCAGAGATCGGGTACATAATACTTGCATCTAATAGTTTCAAAATTTCTTTTTTTACCACTTCTTTCATGTTTGGGTTAAGTTTTCTTTGATGTTTAATAGTGGGTTTGCTATTTTCTTTCATAGGTATCCTATGCATGCAAATACAAGGATGAATCCTTTTCAGGTCTTCAATTTTATACCCTATGCTCTTGCTATGAGTCCTAAGCACCCTTAGTAATTTTTCCTCTTCTATCTCAGATAGGCTAGCATTGATAATCACTGGATATTCAGAATTTGAGTCCAGGAATGTGTACCTTAGGATAGAGAGAAGAGGTTTCAATTCTACCTGTTTGGTGTTTTCCTGGAGCTTGCCCTTGGGCTGTTCTTCCTTCAACTCTTCTATAGCAAAAATTTGAGCCAATAGTTGGGAGGGACTAGCTGTCAAGGATTGCACACAAGCTACAATCTCCGTGTTCTCCTTCTCTGCTGTGAGGCTGTGCACGATGGATGCTCCTAAAGGGTCTTCAGGGTGTGCTTTAATGAATTCCTCTTCAACTTGCTTATCAATCACATCGACCTTGAAGCATTCATCAAGTTCAAGCTTGTGATTCATTACATTGAACAGGTTGAACTCCATTTCTTCCTCTCCTACCTTGAGAGTTAGCAGGCCATTCTTGGCGTCTATGACAGCTCCTGCAGTTGCTAGAAAAGGTCTTCCCAAGATTATGGGGATCTGGACATCCTCCTCCATTTCTAGTACAACAAAATCAACTGGGATAAAGAATTTTTTCACCTTGATAGGGATGTTTTGCAATACCCTTACTGTAGCAATTCTGTACATTCTACTGTTTAGGTGACCGGTGTTGGTCCGAACAGCTAGAACGTCTGGAAAAATATTTAGACAAAAGTGAGGAGCAATAATTAACTCAAATATTAACAAGAAAAATGTAGAAAAAATTTTAAAAATAAAATATAACCAAGTTAAATGAGTTGGTGCCCTAGTGATGGGTAACCTAGAGGAAAGTTGCGGTCTTCGCAACTAAAAGCCCTATACCTGGGAGAAAATTCATGAAATAATTTTTGGGACTCCAGGGAAGAGTCATTGAGGTTTCGATGGCATTAGAATGCCAAGAAAATACTTAGAAAATTTTTGAGATCGGTATTGATGATTTTAGCTCGATAAGCCAAACGGAAGGCATTTTGGTCATTTCATCTTTAGGGATGATTTTTTACCGACTTGTCCAATTAAGTAAATAATTATTATGAAATAAAATGTGAATAAATATTGTTAAAAATTGAATTGAAATTAAGTAGGAAAGAAAAGAAAGAAAAAGAGTTTTAAACCTAATTATGATGTCATAAAGAATTTTTAACCAATCAAAACTCAACAAATACATTTAAATTCATTAAAAAGAGATAAAGAAGTCAAATTAACTAAAAAGAATTCTGCTTCCTTACCCATCTTCTTCCTTGGCCGAACCACACACCAAAGAGACTCCACCATTGTTACCCCAACCAAGCTTCCTTTCCCACTCAATTACACCATAAAATCCCTTGCTCCTTTTATCTTGGGCAAACTTGGGGTAGCAAAAAGAAGAGGAAGGAAAGAGGTTTAACAAGCTTAGAAATTGACTCAAGCAAGGTTAGTGCCAAATTCTTCCATTCTTCTTTTAAATTCTTGTTTAGGTACTTGATTTAAGCTAGAATTGCAAGAAAATGAACTAAAATCTTCATGTATGTGTAATCCTAAATTTGGCCAGCCTTGGTGTGTGGTTGGGCTAATGTGTTTGATAGGCTTAAACATGTTATAGATGATGGAGATTGCACATAAATGAGTTAGAATGGAAGAATTAAATTAATAACATGTGACATATGCAATTGAGAACTAGTGGTTAGGGTTTTAAACTCAAAAATTGAGGGTTTATGTAATTAATGAGGATTGATGTTTTAATAGTCAATTAGTGACCATTTGGCTGTGTATGATGAGGAATTGAAGTGAATTGTAGCTTTGGATTTGAGGTTGGGTGTGTTGCCTTGAGTGATCTACAGGTCTGGATGTGAGTCCAGCAAGTTTGGGTAGCTATAACTTGAGTTGTGTAGGTTCAATTGGTGCAAGGCTAATTGGACATGAAATTAGACACATAATGGCACAACTTTGATGAAGGAAACCTATCCATAAAACAAACTTAGGATGCCCTAAAAATTTGACAAAATCCGGGTAGCACCAATACTGCCTGGGCAAAATGACCATATGAACAATGTTCATTCATTTGGTCATAACTCAATGTAGAAAGGTCCAATTGACCTGAAATTTATATCAATGGAAAGCTGAGGTAATTTAGAACAACTTTATGTAGAACACAAACTCAAATTCTGGACTTAACTAATTGAAATTGCTAGCCAAAGTTGAAATATCAAATCTGGCAGAACCAAAATTGCCCAGAAATTCTGGGTAAAGGCAATTTGACCTGTTATGGTGAAATAGCTATAACTTGAGTTAGAAAACTCCAAATGGGGTGATTCAAAAAGTGAAATGTAACTAGATACAATAAGGAACAACTTTGATGAAGAACATTTGGCCAAATTCTCACTGTAAAATGGCCTAATGGCATAGTGAACTCTAGCACCCAAAACTGTAAATTTTGATTTATTCTCCATTGGTTAGAAGCAATGATTGGCAAATAATGCCAACACTTTTGGGAACTAAAATGTGGTAAATTTATGTGATTAGAACTCGTGTAACTATTATATATGAGAAAGTCAATATTTCGACTCAAATGACTAAATGAATAGTAACCTTACATGTTAAGTACAAATATTCAAGAAATAACTTTGTAATGTGCCCTAGTACACATAGTAAGATTGGTTTGGATAGGTTGGCATGCTAATAGGGTTCAGTTAGTAGTACTACACATGGCATTATGCCATTCTGTGATTTTATGGCTTTTAGCCATTTTGATATCAGTGTGATACTTGGCCTTGTGCCCAATATTTATTACAGCTTATTAGCTGTTCTGTTGCACACTGGGAGACACATTTGTGGCCGATGGTATGAGGGCCCGAGGTACTTGGTACCCAATGCAAGTTTACCCGTTTATCCAGTCCAATCATCTAGTATAGGTTACTTGGGCAACCAAAATGGAAATGGATAAATTTAAGTAAATAACTAATATAAACAATGCCATATGAATAATATTACAAATAAATTGTCTATATGAAAAATCAGTATATACACTGCATATTTATTTTCTTTTTAGTTCTATTTATTTTATTATTGGTACCACTAAGCTATATTGCTTAGCATGTTGCTTTTTGCCACGCGTAGGTTTTAGAGAGACTGACAGAGAGCCCAGTAGACTACAGACTGGGTGAGACTTGTATACAGATCTACATATTATCCGTGTCACCTCATAGACTACAGTGCATTGGTAGGACACTAGGTCCCATTTTGGTATTTTGTACTGTTTGTATTTTATAATTAAACTTTTATTTTATCATGTATAGTTGAAACTCATGTAATATATTTTGGTATTAATGCAAATATTTGTAATTTTGTTTATAAATGAAAATTTAGTATTTATTTATGATTTGTGCATGATTATCATGTGAATTGAATGAATGATAAATAGAAGAATTTTTGAGAAATGGTTGAGAAATATTGAGATTATATTGATATAATGGAGTTTGAGAATGATTGAATATGTATTGGAAGTGTTTTTCACAGGTTCTAAAGAACAATTTTATTCATTTTTAGCCGGTATTCTGCCGGATTTTCTATAAATATTTGGAACCTCAAATGAATTTATAATTTCAATAAATGACTTAAATGAGTTAAATTTCACAAATTGCACTTCATAACCATGAAGAAATAAATTAAGGAAGGATAAAAATAATTGAGATAAAATATTGTGTTCCGGTACACTGTATGGCATATTTTGCTCGGCTATACTGTAGACTGGTAAAGAGTGTCACATTTCGTGATATCAGAGCATGGTTTAAGCGTTTCTGGGTCTAGATCGAGTCCATACCATGTATTGCATTTGTAAGAATCGAGGTGACACTAATGCAGATATGTTTGTTTTTCTTATTTTGATTAGGATATGGACCCCACGTTTCAGAGGGCAGTTGAGGAGGAAGTTGAGAGTCATGCTCCACCTACAGCAGCTGAAACTGGGGGTAGAGGAGAACCTACTCCACCAGCTCCAGCAGAGCCTGCACAGCCTCCACAGGCCATGTTTCAGCAAATGGCCAAATTTTTCAGACAAATGGCAGGGGTAATGGCACCACCACCACCTCCACAGCAAAAATCTCATTTGGAGAAACTCAGGAAATTTGGAGCAGTGGATTTTCTTAGTAAGAGAGAAGATGATTCTGTTATAGCTGAGAACTGGTTGGATAGAATAGGAAGAGTTTTAAAACAACTCCACTGCACCCCAGAGCAAAACCTAGAAGCTACTGCCTCTCTAGTGCAAGATGATGCATATCAATGGTGGGATACAGTGTCTTGTGAAGTACAGCCATAACAAATAACCTGGGAGTTCTTCCTCACTAAATTCATAAAGAAGTATGTGGGTAGTGTATAGCTGGAAGAGAGAAGAAAAGAATTCATTAACCTAAGGCAGAGACAGCTAACAGTGGCAGAGTATGAAAGAGAATTTATCAGATTGAGCCGCTATGGAAGGGAGATAGTCCCTAATGAGGCTGAAAACTATAGAAGATTTGAAGAGAGGCTGAATGACAACATCAAGGCTGAATGACAACTCCACTAACTTCACCAAGTTAGTTAAAGTTGCAGTAAAAGTTGAAAAAGTCAGAATAAGTGAGCAGATCAGGAGAGAGAGACAGCAGAAGAGGGGCCCAGGTCAGTCTAGTTCTTCTCCTGCACCTGGGAAGAAGTTCATAGGCCTACCTGCTCAAAGTTCAGGTCAGCCTCAAGGTCAGGGTCAGTCCCAGGGGCCTAGGCCATAGTTCACACCTAGGAGAGACCAGTTCATACCATTAGTGGGCAGCTCTCCAGGGATGGTGTTCAGGGGACCAGCCCCAGCATCTTCTGCTTGTCCACACTGCCTGAAGTGGCATAAGGGGGAGTGATGGAGAGTGACAGGTTCCTACTTAAGGTGTGGGTTGACAGAGCATCAATTAAGGAACTGTCCACGCAGAACTACTATAGCTGCTCTAGCACGAGTAGATAGACTTGCCCCTGCACCTCAAAGGGATAGAAAGTCTGGTAAATCTGAGGCAGCTGGTCCATCACAGAGACCTACTTCTAAGACAGCTGAGAGGCCAGAGGCCAGAGCACCTACTAGAGCTTATGCCATGAGAGCTCAGGAGGAGTAAGATGCCCCGGACATCATCAGGGGTATGTTCTCCCTCTACAACACATCTGTGCATGCATTGGTGGATCCAGGATCCACTCATCATCAACCTCCTTGTAGAAAGGGGGATACTAGTAAGGGAGAGTGACCAAGAGATTTTGGTCACTAATCCATTGGGCCACAGTGTGGTGGTAAACAAGGTGTATAAAGGTTGCTCGTTAAGGATTCAGGTGTATGAATTCTTGGTAGACCTGATTGAATTGCCTTTCCATGAATTTGACGTGATTTTGAGAATGGACTGGTTGTCACGTCATTAGGCAATGGTTGATTTTAAATTGAAGAGAATTTCCTTAAAAACTCCTGAGGGTAATGAGATCACAGTTGTGGGGGAAAGGACAGATTTCTTATCCAATGTTATTTCAGCCACAGTTGCAAGAAAACTGATGAGAAAAGGCTGTATAGCCTACCTAGCACATGTTGTGGATACTAGGCAGGCTAAGCCAGATCTGTGTGACATACCCACAGTAAGAGACTTCTCAGATGTGTTCCCTGAAGAATTGCTTGGTTTACCACCAGAAAGGGAAGTCGAATTTGCTATTGAAGTACTGTCGAGTACAGCACCAATCTCTATTGCTCCTTATAGGATGGCACCTACTGAGTTAAAGGAACTGAAAATCCAGTTGCAAGAGTTACTGGATAAGGGGTTCATACACCCCAGTGTGTCACCATGGGGAGCTCCAGTGCTGTTTGTAAAGAAGAAGGATGGGACTTTGAGGTTATGCATCGATTACCGCCAGTTGAATAAAGTGACTGTGAAGAACAAATATCCATTGCCTAGAATTGATGATCTGTTTGATCAGTTGAAGGGAGTAGGAGTATTTTCTAAAATTAATCTCAGGTCAGGGTATCATTAGCTGAGAGTAAAGGATGTAGATGTACTAAAGACTGCATTCAGGACCTGGTATGGGCATTATGAGTTCCTGGTAATGCCCTTTGGCCTAACAAATGCACCAGTAGCATTCATGGACCTTATGAACCATATCTTCCACCCGTACCTAAATCAGTTCGTAGTGGTCTTTATTGATGATATTTTGGTGTATTCCAAGACCAGGGAAGAACATGATGAGCATTTGAGGATTGTTCTACAAACCCTGAGAGAAAAGAAGCTATATGCTAAGCTGTCCAAGTGTGACTTATGGTTGAGTGAGATTGCATTTCTTGGACACATAGTGTCAGCTGATGGGATTAGAGTGAATCCTAAGAAGATAGAAGCAGTGATGGAATGGAAGCCTCCCAGAAATACAACTGAGGTCAGAAGTTTCTTAGGGTTAGCTAGGTATTATAGAAGATTTGTGAAGGGATTTTCTTTAATAGCTGCTCCAATGACCAAATTATTACACATGAATATTAGATTTGACTGGAATGACAAGTGTCAGGCCAGTTTTGAGAAGTTTAAGGCTATGTTGACAGAGGCTCCAGTGTTAACATAGCCAGTGTCGGGAAAGGACTTTGTGGTTTACAGTGATGCCTCGCATAATGGATTAGGGTGTGTATTGATGCAAGAGGGGAAGGTGGTCGCCTATGCTTCTAGGCAGCTAAGGCCACATGTACAGAACTACCGTACCCATGATTTAGAACTTGCAGCAATTATCTTTGCACTGAAGATATGGAGGCACTACTTGTATGGTGAAAAGTGCTACATTTACACAGACCACAAAAGTCTAAAATATTTGCCAACCCAGAAGGAGCTCACCCTTAGACAGGGGCAATGGATTGAGTTCCTGAAGGACTATGATTGTGTGATTGACTACCATCTTGGGAAGGAAAATATAGTTGCTGATGCTTTGAGCAAAAAATTCATCACAGCTTTGAGATCATTGAATGCCCATCTATCCTTGGCTCGAGATGGAGCTATTTTGGCTGAGTTGCAAGTGAGGCTAATCCTACTACAGTACATTTTAGATGGGCAGAAGGTAGATGAGAAGTTAATGGCTACTATGAGCAAAATCTTAGAAGGGAAGGCAACTGTCTATGAGGTGATAGCAGATGGGTGTCTATACTACAAAGGAAGAGTGTGTACCAGATGATGAGGAATTGAAAGCTAGTATTCTAAAAGAGGCGCACACCATTGTTTATGCTATGCACCTAGGAAGTATAAAAATGTATCATGACCTGAAAATTCATTATTGGTGGCTTGGTATGAAGAAGGACATAGCTGATTATGTGACTAAATGCTTGACATATTAGCATGTCAAGGCAGAACATCAAGCTCCATCGGGTTTGCTACAGCCTATACGCATACTTGAATGGAAATGGGATTGGGTCACCATGGATTTTGTAAGTGGTCTACCTCTCACCCAGAAGACGCATGACGCAGTATGGGTGATAGTGGATAGATTGACAAAGTCAGCACACTTTACGCGATTAGGGTGACTCACGACTAGAGAAGTTAGCAGAATTGTATATCAGTGAGATAGTTAGACTGCATGGAATTCCACTTTCCATCAATCTGATCGAGACCCCAGGTTTACATCGAGATTTTGGAAGAAGTTGCATGAATCCTTAGGTACACAACTCCACTTTAGCACAGCTTTTCATCCTTAGACGGATGGGCAATCAGAAAGAGTAATCTAGGTAAAATTTAAATCCATTTGAATTAATACAAATGTTGAACTGAAATGATAATAATAATATGAAATATATGATAGGTCCTTGAGGATATGCTGAGGAGTTGTGTTATCGAGTTTGAGGGAAGTTGAGATAGATACCTTCCACTGGCACAATTTGCATATAACAATAGCTACCAAGCTAGCATCCAAATAGCCCCATATGAAGCATTGTATGGAAAGAAATGTAGAACCCCAGTGTGTTGGACTGAATTGAGCGAAGCTAACTTGGTAGGGCCAGACCTGGTGAAATAGACTGAGGAGAAAGTAAAATTAATCAAAGCCAATCTGAAGGTTACCTCTGACAGACAAAAATCCTATGCCGACCTGAAGAGAAAAGAAATAGAATATGCAGTTGGCGACAAAGTGTTCATCAAGGTGTCACCGTGGAAGAAGGTACTAAGGTTTGGAAGAAAAGGTAAGTTAAGCCCTAGGTTCATTGGCCCATATGAAATCATTGAACATGTGGGACCAGTGGCCTATAGGCTAGCTTTACCACTAGAGTTGGATAAGATTCACAATGTGTTTCATGTATCCATGCTAAGAAGATACAGCTCAGAACCTTCATATGTCGAAATTGAAGTACAACCGGACTTGACATATGAAGAAGAACTCATACGGATCTTGGCTTGGGAAGTGAAAGAGTTGAGGAATAAGCAGATTCTACTAGTAAAAGTGCTTTGGAGGCACCACAACACCGAGGAGGCAACTTGAAAAAGTGAAGAGATGATGAGGCAATAGTTCTCTCAACTGTTTGCATCAGGTAAAATTTGATGACGAAATTTAAATTAGAGGGGAAGAGTTGTAACACCCTCACTATAGCAATTCTGTACATTCTACTGTTTAGGTGACCAGTATCGGTCCGAACAGCTAGAACGTATGGAAAAATATTTAGACTAAAGTGAGGAGCCAGAATTAACTCAAATATTAACAAGAAAAAAGCAAGAAAAATTTTAGAAATAAAATACAACCAAGTTAAATGAGCTGGTGCCCTAGTGATGGATAACTTAGAGGGAAGTTGCGATCTTCACAGCTAAAAGCCCTAAACCCAGGAGAAAATTCATGAAATAATTTCTGAGACTCCAAGGAAGAGTCATTGAGGTTTTGATGGCATTAGAATGCCAAGAAAATATTTAGAAAATTTTTGAGATCGGTACAAACAATTTCGGCTCGATAAGCCAAACGGAGGGCATTTTGGTCATTTCGTCTTCAGGGATGATTTTTGACCGACTTGTCCAATTAAGTAAATAATTATTATGACATAAAATATGAATAAATATTGTTAAAAATTGAATTGAAATTAAGTAGGAAAGAAAAGAAAGAAAAAGAGTTTTAAACCTAATTATGATGTCATAAAGAATTGTTAACCAATCAAAACTCAACAAATACATTTAAATTCATTAAAAAGAGATAAAGAAGTCAAATTAACTAAAAAGAAATCTGCTCCCTTACCCATCTTCTTCCTTGGCTGAACCACACACCAAAGAGACTCCACCATTGTTATCCCAACCAAGCTTCCTTTCCCACTCAATTACACCATAAAATCCCTTACTCCTTTCATTAAAAACACTCCTTGCATCTTGGGAAAACTTGGGGCAACAAAAAGAAGAGGAAGGAAAGAGGTTCAACAATCTTGGAAATTGACTCAAGCAAGGTTAGTGCCAAATTCTTCCATTCTTCTTTCAAATTCTTGTTTAGGCACTTGATTTAAGCTAGAATTGCAAGAAAATGAACTAAAATCTTCATGTATGTGTAATCCTAAATTTGGCCAGCCTTGGTGTGGTGTTGGGCTGATGTGTTTAATAGGCTTAAACATGTTATAGATGATGGAGATTGCACATAAATTAGTTAGAATGGAAGAATTAAATCAATAACATGTGACATATGCAATTGAGAATTTGTGGTTAGGGTTTTGAACTCAAAATTTGAGGGTTTATGTAATTAATGAGGGATTGATGTTTTAATGGTCAATTAGTGACCATTTGGCTATGTATGATTGTCACACCCTACCCCTCTATAACATGATCCCGTAGTATACCTAATGAATTACCAACTCCGTCTACTGATAATCCATTAAATATACTACAAGGGATTTTAAAAACTTTTCTTACTTCTTTTACAGTGGTGAGCACTATTTACAGGTGTTAAAAACCTTTTTGAACTGAAGTGATAGAATTAACATATTTGAATTATTTGGAGTTTCTGTAAAAATTTTGGCAGAGTGCCATCTGTATTTTGGATAAAACAGTTCTTCAAAAAACCTGTGAAAAACACTTCAATAAATTTCCAAATCTCAACTTCAACATTTTTCTCAACCCAACACAGTTCTCAAGTCAAATTCGCAGTAATTTTTCAAGGACTGAGATAGAGAAAATATAATAAAATTTTTACAAGTCAAAATATCTCATAATTTACTTTACAACTCCAATGTACAATTTTAATTTACAACTGCTCAAAACCAACAACAATATGTACATACAGTGAACATACATTACATTACAAAATACAAAATATTAGTATACTCATTATACCCGGTAGTCTCTCGCTGGAGGTACTAGCAGCCTAATCTGCTTTCATTGTCTGTCTACTGCGGCGACAATAAAAAGCTATCATTTGAGACAATGTCTCAGTGGTGCACAATATTAACTAAATACAAATTTAAATCACAATTCATAATTCAAATAAATAGTGGATACTTAAAAACCATAGTTAAATTCAAGACAATACTGTCATAAGGAATTTAACCCAATATCACAATAAATCTCAATAATCAAAACATAGTTAAATTCGAAAGACAGTAAATGTCAGTAAGAATTTAAACTTCATTTCACAAATTATCAAATCGCATAACAACACAATTTAGTCGAATAAGTTAAGAATACAGTGTTGCCAATTCATTCACAACTTAAGCTATGACACAAATTTCCGATCAATGCCGCGTTGTACACCACGACAAAGCAATCACAACCCCACTAATCGAAATCAATGAGGAAGGGAGCTAGCTATATAATGAGTACTCATCCGATCACCTCAACTGGTAAACCAGAGAGGGAGAAAATAAACGATCACGACTCCATAAATAGAGAAGGAAAATAAACGATCACAACCCCATAAAAGGAGAAGGAATGATATGATATTGTCATGGTAAGTGTGAACACAAAATCAATTCCAAACATTTTATTCAAATGATTCGTGAGAATCCAATAAATTTCCAAAGTTATAATTTCATTCACAAAATGGCAACACAATTCATAATTATCTTTAATTTCCACAAAAACCATTTATAGTGCTTTTCAATCAATAGTATCCATCAAATCATTTACAATGCTTTTCAAGCAATAAATATCCATTCAAACACATCCACAATTTAAAACAATAATGTACAAATAGTCATAATTTATTTCAATTGAAAAATTCAAAAGAAATAAATGTCGTGCAAAAACACAATTTAAAATAATAACATATAATTAATCATATGAAATATTATTCAAAGTAAAATCAGTTGAAAACTAGTTGTGCACAAACCTCTGATAATTGTCTCCTGGTCTGGACTCAGTGTTTCCTTCCCTTTTCATGAGTCTTTGATAACTGAGAAACACAATTTGAAGTGTTTCAGTACTAAATTAAACTGTCTCTAACGATAATGTTTAATAAGTAATTCACTGAAGGCTATTATTTGCTCAATCACCTAATATACCGACCCTCGATGCGTTTTAGTTAAATTAGGTTTTAGTGTCATTAATATATCACATTCGATAGGGTTTTAGGGTTGGTACGTTTTACCAAACTCATTTCTATGTATACTGCGTTTCCTTGCATTTTATTGCAAATTGCTGGATTCCGGGATACTAGTTTGACCTAGCCGGACGACCTAGTTCCCTCAGTTTTCGGGTTTCGGTCAAAACTACAAACTTGTAGATCTATGTCTTATTGCATGAGGGGCAAAATTTTAGGTCAATCTGAGTTATGTAGACCAAGTTATGGTCATTATACTATTGCTGGTCAAATGGCATCAAATTAGGTCATTTTAGGTCAATTTGGTCAACTTTGGTTCGGCCAGTTTTTGGACCCGAACTTGTGCAAGCTTTTTGACTTGCTTCTGGTCATTTCTGGGCTTTGGTGTCTTCATAAGACTTGTAGGTATGGGTATTAACTATTCATGGTTAAAATTTCAGGTCAATTGGACCTGTTTTGAGTGAGTTATGGCCTAAACACTAACTGCTGCCCAATTGGTCAAATTTCAGGCCTCAAATGTACTCAATCCGAATTGGTCATTTTTCATATCACCTTGCAAGCAGAATTTTGGTATGCTTTCTCAATGAAAGTTGGCACATTTTGTGCCTAGTTCCACCTCCAATTGGTCTCATACCAATTGAGGTTACACATTTAAAGTTATTGACTAAAATGCATACTGCCCTTAACTACCATGCTTAAACACACATCAATTACACATGTACCTTACTATATGTTCACTTCCCTTACCATTTCTGTTTTGGTTCATTACCAAAACCATATCCCACTTTACATTAACATCACTTTGGGCAGATTACAAACATCCTTGATACACCAATTAAAGCTCACATTTACAAAGTCTAAATACAATCACATACACACCTAAACATCACTAATTCTTACATACACTTTACACAATCAATCTTTACACATATCCATCAATTCTCAAGGTCAATATTCTGCCAAAACCTTCATGAACACACACATTTATCCAAGTATCTCAAGGCTGCCGAAAACTTCATCAACACCAAAGTATCCCACAATTCATCCATTCCCATCCAAGTGCAAAAATCACTATATACATATGAAGTAATTTATTAGGATATTAAATCACCATAACCAACAACATTTCTCATCAAATATATACACAATTATTTCATCAATTACATGAATCCATGGCTGTCCAAAATGAACATCTTAATAACTCTTCAAACTTAAAAATTTTCTTCACAAATTCAACACCCATAACATGCACACAAAGTTTAACAAAGCTATCTTCAAAAATGTTAACTTATCTTATGGTTGGAACTTGCCAAACCTTGATTAAACTTCTTAAATTTGGTATCAAACTCTTCCTTATGATGTGTAGACAATTTTTCATGAAGGAACCTAAGTGTTTAGAGGTGAAATGAGGGAGTGGATGAAGGTTGCATGTAAACGCCCATGGAGGTTTTCTCCTTTCCTTCAATTCGGCTGGTTTGGTGTTTTGGAGAAGATGAACTTTTCTGTTTGGATAATGGAGTTACAGCTGCCCCATTATGTGTCTATTATATTCCTTTAGTGGCCCACTCACTCAATTTTAACTATATAATAAGCTTACATATTTTATTTATACATTTTTCACTCTATTTTGGCTATTTGTATTAGGTACCCTCAATTTAATTTTTCATTTTATTTTCTAAGTGTAATATTATTTATTTTTAATGGAAATTTAGGTCAAAAGACAATTCGGGATGTCAAATGACCATAATGCCCCTGTTCGGGCTGCATTCCCGATTTTTAGTAACAGGATTTTGACTGTATTTCGATTTCTAACTTTTCTTTGTATTAATTATTTAATTTATCATTGATCTATCTAATAATATTAATTCTACAATAAGGGTCAATTTAAGTCCTAAAAATGTTTTCCAGGGTTCCATGATCCAGGGCTAGTCAACGGTCCACCGTGACTTCCGATCTGATCCCCATTGCTAGGGTTCCCGGCTCGCTTAACTTGGTTACATTTATTTGCTATTATTTTTCCTTTGTTTTTCTTGTATTTTATTTTCTTGTATTTCATTATTTTATGTCTCCTCACTCATATTGAAGTGTAGTTCTAGGCATCCTAGCTGTCCGGATAACACTGGTCACCGGAGCAGCAGAACGCACTACCGAACTTAGGGGTGTTACAATTCTCCCCCCCTTAAATAAATTCCGTCCACGAAATTTTACCCAATAGTCATCTTACAATAGTCATACGTTTATTTTCTCCTTTTTATATGATCGTAAGACTTTTAACAATCTAATACAATGTTTAATTTGTTTGGATAACACCAATCTCCTCTTACTATTATGCTGTCTAATATTTTGGTTCACGCTGCTTCTTGAATGACCCTTGAGGTCATGTTAGAATCATTCATCAGTCATTGGTCCTCTGACCATTCTGGTCCATAGTCTTCCTCACATTAGTAATATTTCTTTATTATATATGAATCAACTGTTCAAATTTCTACTTCCATAACTCTTTTT
The DNA here is from genome assembly GCF_030052815.1 of Hevea brasiliensis. Taxonomy (NCBI): domain Eukaryota; kingdom Viridiplantae; phylum Streptophyta; class Magnoliopsida; order Malpighiales; family Euphorbiaceae; genus Hevea; species Hevea brasiliensis. Next base: position 98,104,264 of record NC_079496.1, read on the forward strand.
ATCTGTCAATATTTTATAACTTACTTTCTTTTGTACCGAACTATAACCTTTCGATATTCTAACTTTTGAGTTTTAGATCCCTAAATAGGATTTTCAAACTTATTTCTAACAATTAAATTATGTCCTGGCATAACTATACAAAAACAGATGTCGTTGGCAACTATCCTCATCTAGGTGTACTATCATATAGTACGTAGCTCTACACAATAATCTCAAGTTAGTACTGTAATCCGCAGTTACAGTATAAACAATCAAGAACATTGCATAGTTACTACAATACATCCCAATAGATCAAACTTTCCTATCCTTTGTCCTTTTCGAATTCACTGATATCCGAACTTATTCTGATTACAATATCCATTAACAATTACTAACAGTAACATCTCTGCCTTCATCTAAAGCAATTCTATTACTGTAACTTACTTTTACGTCCTCTTGCTTTACATTAAATAGGCTCGCCAATTAGCTTTATATTTTATGGTGTGTCAGGAAATACTTTTCGCCAATAAACTCTTCCAAAACTAATTTCACTTATTATCACAATCCCTATCCTAAAGGACTAATCACTAATGTATCAAAATTTATTTCCCTGACCTCCTGTCCTAGCGGACTTGTTACTAGCACCTCAAAGTCCATTTTTGTACATGGAACAGCAATGCAATCAATGATACTAGCACTCACATAAGAATGGGTAGAACCCGGATCAAATAACACAAACACATTCTGATTAAAAGTTGAGAAGGTACCAGCCACAACATCAGATGTCTCGGTCTCTTCCCTCTGTCTCATTGCATAGACTCTGACCGGAGCACTGTCTTGCTCTGAATGTTTTACCGTGCCTTGGCTGCCTGCTGGGCTACCTCTACCCCTGCCTCTACCTCTGCTAGGTGGTTGTGAGCTTCTGGTGACAGGGCTCAGGCGACCCTTCTGCAGTAGTAGGAGGTGGTCCAACTCTGCGACTACTGGTGCAGTCCTTGGCAAAATGTCCTGTGCCTCCACAGTTATAACAGGCTCCAATAGCCTTATAGCATATCCCACCATGATATCTTCCACAATTTTCACATTGGCGGGAATGGTAGGAACCTCCGGTACTCTGCTGACCGGATAGAGGAGGTTTCTGTCCTGAATGTCTTCCCCTACCAGACTTCTTGCCACCTCTGCTGTGTCCCTCATAGTTCTTCCTCTTTCCAGTGGGACCACTGGAACTCTATTCTACTGATTTTCCCTCTTTCTCTGTTTTCTCTGATCTCTTTTTCTCATGAGCAGCTTCAAACTCAATTCTTTCTAACTCTAGAGCTTGAGAAATAAGTTCAGAGAAGTTAGTGTATTTGAAGTCGACTACTTGTAATCTGATACTGGGCTTCAAGCCAGTTTCAAAACTCTTGCATCTCTCCCTGCTGGTAGAGAGTAGACTCACTGCATAATGGTTAAGGCGGGAAAATTCTCTTTCATACTCAGCCACTGATCTGCCTCCCTGTTTCAGACTTAGGAACTCTTGCAGCTTCTGGTCTACATAAGCATCAGGGACATATTTTTGTCTAAATTCCCTGAGAAAGTCATTCCATGTTAGCACTGCAGGTTCTACTAGACTGTGGGGAATGGTTTTCCACCAGTCATAAGCATCTCCTTGTAACAAAGACACTGAGTATTCGAATCTGAGCTCTTCTGTGCAATGTAATTTCTTGAATACCCTATCCATCCTCTCTAACCACTGTTCAGCCTCTAGAGGATCTACTGTCCCCTTAAACTCTGTAGCCCCATACTTCATCAATTTATCATACTGCCTAGTAGGAGACTATGGTTGTACCACTGGTGTCTGTATTGGGACTTGAGTAGGTACATTACCAGCCATTTGTTGGAACATTGCGACCATCTGTGGCCGAAGCGAGAAAGCTGCAGATGCTGCGGTAGTCTTCTTTGAACTACTAACATTTTGTAGGCCTGGGGCATCCCCTTGCACCTCAGCCTTAATAGATTGATCGACTGAACGATCACCCTCTTCCATAGTCAATGTGAGGATTTAAAATCTCCTGAACAAATAACACAAGGAGATTTCCTCCCGTTAGTGCATATTTATAATGTAATGTACTGTATGTATCAAACAATAATATTGAGCAGTTGTACTATGAAGAAAGAATATTCAAATAACAGGTGAAAATAGAATTTAAAAACTTTGCTCTGATACCACTAAAACATGTCACACCCTACCCCTCTTTAAGGCATAACATGATCCCGTAGTATACCTAATGAATTACCAACTCCGTCTACTGATAATCCATTAAATACACTACAAGGGATTTTAAAAACTTTTCTTACCTCTTTTACAGTGGTGAGCACTATTTACAGGTGTTAAAAACCTTTTTGAACTGAAGTGATAGAACTAACATATTTGAATTATTTGGAGTTTCTGTAAAAATTTTGGCAGAGTGCCATCTGTATTTTGAATAAAACAGTTCTTCAGAAAACCTGTGAAAAACACTTCAATAAATTTCCAAATCTCAACTTCAACATTTTTCTCAACCCAACACAGTTCTCAAGTCAAATTCATAGTAATTTTTCAAGGACTGAGATAGAGAAAATATAATAAAATTTTTACAAGTCAAAATATCTCATAATTTACTTTACAACTCCAATGTACAATTTTAATTTACAACTGCTCAAAACCAACAACAATATGTACATACAGTGAACATACATTACATTACAAAATACAAAATATTGGTATACTCATTATACCCGGTAGTCTCTCGCTGGAGGTACTAGCAGCCTAATCTGCTGCCCTGTCGGTCTGTCTACCTGCGACAGCAATAAAAAGCTATCGCTGAGACAATGTCTCAGTGGTGCACAACATTAACTAAATACAAATTTAAATCACAATTCATAATTCAAATAAATAGTGGATACTTAAAAACCATAGTTAAATTCAAGCCAATACTGTCATAAGGAATTTAACCCAATATCACAATAAATCTCAATAATCAAAACATAGTTAAATTCGAAAGACAGTAAATGTCAGTAAGAATTTAAACTTCATTTCACAAACTATCAAATCGCATAACAACACAATTTAGTCGAATAAGTTAAGAACACAGTGTTGCCAATTCATTCACAACTTAAGCCATGACACAAATTTCCGATCAATGCCGCGTTGTACACCACGACAAAGCAATCACAACCCCACTAATCGAAATCAATGAGGAAGGGAGCTAGCTATATAATGAGTACTCATCCGATCACCTCAACTGGTAAACTAGAGAGGGAGAAAAATAAACGATCACGACTCCATAAATGGAGAAGGAAAATAAACGATCACAACCCCATAAAAGGAGAAGGAATGATATGATACTGTCATGCTAAGTATGAACACAAAATCAATTCCAAACATTTTATTCAAATGATTCGTGAGAATCCAATAAATTTCCAAAGTTATAATTTCATTCACAAAATGGCAACACAATTCATAATTATCTTTAATTTCCACAAAAACCATTTATAGTGCTTTTCAATCAATATTATCCATCAAATCATTTACAATGCTTTTCAAGCAATAAATATCCATTCAAACACATTTCCACAATTTAAAACAATAATGTACAAATAGTCATAATTTATTTCAATTGAAAAATTCAAAAGAAATAAATGTCGTGCACAAACACAATTTAAAATAATAACATATAATTAATCATATGAAATATTATTCAAAGTAAAATCAGTTGAAAACTAGTTGTGCACAAACCTCTGATTATTGTCTCCTGGTCTGGACTCAGTGTTTCCTTCCCTTTTCCTGAGTCTTTGGTAACTGAGAAACACAATTTGAAGTGTTTCAGTACTAAATTAAACTGTCTCTAACGATAATGTTCGATAAGTAATTCACTGAAGGCTATTATTTGCTCAATCACCTAATATACCGACCCTCGATGCGTTTTAGGTAAATTAGGTTTTAGTTTCATTAATATATCACATTCGATAGGGTTTTAGGGTTGGTACGTTTTACCAAACTCATTTCTATGTATACTGCGTTTCCTTGCATTTTATTGCAAATTGCTGGATTCCGGGATACTAGTTTGACCTACCCGAACGACCTAGTTCCCTCGGTTTTCGGGTTTCGGTCAAAACTACAAACTTGTAGATCTATGTCTTATTGCACGAGGGGCAAAATTTTAGGTCAATCTGAGTTATGTAGACCAAGTTATGGTCATTATACTATTGCTGGTCAAATGGCATCAAATTATGTCATTTTAGGTCAATTTGGTCAACTTTGGTTCGGCCAGTTTTTGGACCCGAACTTGTGCAAGTTTTTTGACTTGCTTCTGCTCATTTCTGGGCTTTGGTGTCTTCATAAGACTTTTAGGTATGGGTCTTAACTATTCATGGTTAAAATTTCAGGTCAATTGGACCTGTTTTGAGTGAGTTATGGCCTAAACACTAACTGCTGCCCAATTGGTCAAATTTCAGGCCTCAAATGTACTCAATCCGAATTGGTCATTTTTCATATCACCTTGAAAGCAGAATTTTGGTATGCTTTCTCAATGAAAGTTGGCACATTTTGTGCCTAGTTCCACCTCCAATTGGTCTCATACCAATTGAGGTTACACATTTAAAGTTATTGACTAAAATGCATACTGCCCTTAACTACCATGCTTAAACACACATCAATTACACATGTACCTTACTATATGTTCACTTCCCTTTCCATTTCTGTTTTGGTTCATTTCCAAAACCATATCCCACTTTACATTAACATCAATTTGGGCAGATTACAAACATCCTTGATACACCAATTAAAGCTCACATTTACAAAGTCTAAATACAATCACGTACACACCTAAACATCACTAATTCTTACATACACTTTACACAATCAATCTTTACACATATCCATCAATTCTCAAGGTCAATATTCTGCCAACACCTTCATGAACACACACATTTATCCAAGTATCTCAAGGCTACCAAAAACTTTCTAAACACCAAAGTATCCCACAATTCATCCATTCCCATCCAAGTGCAAAAATCACTATATACATATGAAGTAATTTATTAGGATATTAATTCACCATAACCAACAACATTTCTCATCAAATATATACACAATTATTTCATCAATTACATGACTCCATGGCTGTCCAAAATGAACATCTTAATAACTCTTCAAACTTAAAAATTTTCTTCACAAATTCAACACCCATAACATGCACACAAAGTTTAACAAAGCTATCTTCAAAAATGTTAACTTACCTTATGGTTGGAACTTGCCAAACCTTGATTAAACTTCTTAAATTTGGTATCAAACTCTTCCTTATGATGTGTAGACAATTTTTCATGAAGGAACCTAAGTGTTTAGAGGTGAAATGAGGGAGTGGATGAAGGTTGCATGTAAACGCCCGTAGAGGTTTTCTCCTTTCCTTCAATTCGGCTGGTTTGGTGTTTTGGAGAAGATGAACTTTTCTGTTTGGATAATGGAGTTACAGCTGCCCCATTATGTGTCTATTATATTCCTTTAGTGGCCCACTCACTCAATTTTAACTATATAATAAGCTTACATGTTTTATTTACACATTTTTCACTCCATTTTGGCTATTTGTATTAGGTACCCTCAATTTAATTTTTCATTTTATTTTCTAAGTGTAATATTATTTATTTTTAATGGACATTTAGGTCAAAAGACAATTCGGGATGTCAAATGACCATAATGCCCCTGTTCGGGCTGCATTCCCGATTTTTCGGTAACACCGGATTTTGTCTGTTTTTCGATTTCTCACTTTTCTTTGTACTAATTATTTAATTTTTCTTTGATCTTTCTAATGATATTTATTCTCCAATAAGGGTCTATTTAAGTCCTAAAAATGTTTTCCAGGGTTCCCCGCAGTCCAGGGCTAGTCAACGGTCCACGCCGTGACTTCCCGGTGCGGTCCCCCATCGCTAGGGTTCCCGGCTCGCTTAACTTGGTTACATTTCTTTGCTATTATTTTTCCTTTGTTTTTCTTGTATTTTCTTTTCTTGTATTTCATTATTTTATGTCTCCTCACTCATATTGAAGTGTAGTTCTAGGCATCCTAGCTGTCCGGACAATACTGGTCATCGGAGCAGCAGAACGCACTACTGAACTTAGGGGTGTTACAATGATGAGGAATTGAAGTGAATTGTAGCTTTGGATTTGAGGTTGGGTGTGTTTCCTTGAGTGATCTACAAGTCTGAATGTGAGTCTAGTAAGTTTGGGTAGCTATAACTTGAGTTGTGTAGGTTTAATTGGTCCAAGGCTAATTGGACATGAAATTAGACACATAATGGCACAACTTTGATGAAGGAAACCTATCCATAAAATAAACTTAGGATGCCTTAAAAAATTGACCAAATCCGGGTAGCACCAATACTGCCTGGGCAAAATGACTAAATGAACAATGTTCATTCATTTAGTCATAACTCAATGTAGAAAGGTCCAATTGACCTGAAATTTATATCAATGGAAAGCTGAGGTAATTTAGAACAACTTTTATGTAGAACACAAACTCAAATTCTGGACTTAACTAAAATTACTAGCCAAAGTTGAATTATCAAATCTAGTGGAACCAAAATTGCCCAGAAATTCTGGGTAAAGGCAATTCGACCAGTTATGGTGAAATAGCCATAACTTGAGCTAGAAAACTCCAAATGGGGTGATTTGAAAAAGTGAAATGTAACTAGACACAATAAGGAACAACTTTGATGAAGAACATTTGGCCAAATTCTCACTGTAGAATGGCCTAATGGCACAGTGAACTCTAGCACCCAAAACTGAAAATTTTGATTTATTCTCCATTGGTTTGAAGCAATGATTGGAAACTAATGCCAACACTTTTGGGAACCAAAATGTGGTAAATTTATGTGATTAGAACTCATGTAACTATTATATATGACAAAGTCAATATTTTGACTTAAATGACCAAATGAATTGTAACCTTACATGTTAAGTATAAATATTCAAGAAATAATTTTGTAATGTGTCTTAGTACACCTAGTAAGATTAGTTAGGATAGGATGGCATACCAATAGGGTTCAGTTAGCAGTACTGCACATGGCATTATGCCATTCTGTGATTTTATGGCTTTCAGCCATTCTGATATCAGTGTGATACTTAGCCTTGTGCCCAATGTTTATTACAGCTTATTAGCTGTTCTGTTGCACACTGGGAGATACATTGTGACCGATGGTGTGATGGCCCGAGGCATTTGGTACCCAGTGCCAGTTTACCCATTTATCCAGTCTAGTCATCCAATATAGGTTACTTGGGCAACCAAAATGGAAATGGATAAATTTAAGTAAATAACTAATATAAACAACGCCATATGAATAATATTACAAATAAATTGTCTGTATGAAAAATCGGCATATACACTGCATATTTATTTTCTTTTTAGTTCTTTTTATTTTATAATTGGCACCACTAAGCTATATTGCTTAGCACATAGCTTTTTGCCATGCGTAGGTTCTGGAGAGACTGACAGAGAGCCCAGTAGACCACAGACTGGGTGAGACTTGTATACAGATCTACATAGTGTCCGTGTCACCTCACAAGCTACAGTGCATTAATAGGACACTAGGTCCCATTTTGGTATTTTGTACTATTTGTATTTTATAATTAAACTTTTATTTTATCATGTATAGTTGAAACTCATGTAATATATTTTGGTATTAATGCAAATATTTATAATTTGTGTTTATAAATGAAAATTTAGTATTTATTTATGATTTGTACATGATTATCATGTGAAATGAATGAATGATAAATAGAAGAATTTTTTAGAAATGGTTGAGAAATATTGAGATTATGTTGATATAATGGAGTTTGAGAATGATTGAAAATGTATTGGAAGTATTTTTTACAGGTTCCAAAGAACTGTTTTATTCATTTTTAGCCGGTACTCTGCTGGATTTTCTATAAATTTTCGGAACCTCAAATGAATTTATAATTTCAATAAATGACTTAAATGAGTTAAATTTCACAAATTGCACTTCATAACCATGAAGAAATAAATTAAAGAAGGGTAAAAATATTTGAGATAAAATATTGTGTTCCGGTACACTGTGTGGCATATCTTGCTCGGCTATACTATAGGAGGGTAAGGGGTGTCACATGTTTTCTAGAATACCCACAGGGTATTTCACAGATCGATCAGTCAGTTGTAACGAAATTGTTGTAGGCTTAAGTTCCCCCTCATCAAGCTTCTTACATATTTACAAAGGCATCAGACTCACACTTGCACCTAGATCATAGAGGGCTTTGTCAATATTTATGTTACTGATAAGGCAAGGTATGGAGAAGCTTCCTAGATCCTTGAGCTTTAGTGGTAGCTTGTCTACAATACAGCACTACATTCCTCTGTAAGAGTGATAGTCTTATAGTCCTCTAACCTTCTCTTCTTTGATAAAATGTCTTAGAGGAACTTGGCATAGAATGGCATTTGAGAGAGTGCTTCTGTAAAAGGAATATTTATATAAAGTTTCTACAAGACTTCTAGAAACTTTTCAGATTGCTTATCCAATCTGGCTTTTTGGAATCTCTGAGGGAAGGGTAGAGGAAGCTGATATGGTTCTGGTAGCTTCTTTTTCTTCCTTGCTTCTCCTTAGTTTCTTTCTTTTCTCCTCCGCCTGGTTTTCAGATTTATCAGAGGTTTTCTCAATTGGTTCTTCCTCTGACTGTTCTAAAATCCTTCCACTCCTCAATGTAACTGCCTTACAGTGCTCTCTTGGGTTCATTTCTAGTTGACTAGGCAGTTTACTAGTAGCCTTGCTTGAAGAACTTGCCTGCTGAGCAATTTGATTCTCAAGCATCTTGTTGTGTGTGGCAAGTTGGTCCATTCTGGAAGTAAACTATTTGATCATTTCAATCTGCTATTGCTGGGCTGCTAGGAAGCTTTCCATCAGGGATTCCATAGTCAACCTTGATTTAGGCTGTTGGCTCTGAAGGGGTGGTGGCTGTATAGGGTTTTATCCCCTATTATGAAATCCAGGGGGTTCTGGGGGTCTGTACCCTTGCTGTTTATTTATTGGCTGATTCTGCTGATTGGACCATGAGAAATTTGGGTGGTTCCTCCATCCAGGGTTGTAAATGTTTGAATATGGATTGTTGAGCTGCCTCTGGTTGAAGTTTCCTCCATTATTCACATAGTTCATCTATTTTACGGGAGGCTCATTGAAGCTGTTATATTCTGAACTCATGTATCCTCCTCTATAGCTGTCCTCATGTTGCCTGTTCATCCCTACAGCATTGGCCTGCATTTTATCAAGCCTCCTTGTGAGTTGGTCAAATTGAGCATTTATCATGCTTAGGGCATCCACTTTTAGGATCCCTGCTGTTCTCTTTGCATTTCCCCTTTCATTTGACCACTTGTAATTGTCATATGCGACCCTCTCTAGAAGTTTATTGGATCACCTAGGATCTTTTATTAGTGATCCTCCAAACTGAGTTTGTTGGATCATCTGGAACCATGCCATTTTTAATTCAAAATTATTGACTTCCACTCTAGGTCTTGTAACACTAGGTTAGAATCCTTGTATAGAGGGAGCTTTGTAGTCCTTCAAGAGTCTTGGCCTGTTGTTGTTATTGTCGGCCATATTTGGAATTTTTGGATCTCTTTGATCTTGTCCTTCACGCTTCCTCTGTCTCCTGATAGTTCTTAGGGTTCTATCTAACTCTGGATCCAAATCAACGATTTCTTCTTCTGGCCTTGTTTTGGTCATATACCAAACTGATAACCTGATAAAGAATAAGAGAATGAAACAATTTAAACTAAATTAAACAATAAATGAAAATGCCTAAATCAGCTAAATTACTTATCGCTTAATATTACTAAAATTAAATTCCCCGGCAACAGCGCCAAAAACTTATTTGCTGGTTTTGTAATACTGCAAGTGCACAGATCGCGAACAAGTAATAAAGTAGTGCGTAGAGTATCATCCAACGAGGAATTTAATTAGTAACAACCAAACTACACTGTGATTTTGACTGTTTAGGCTATCAAATAATAAGGGAATGAAAGTTGTTTATTTTAAATACTAGAATGATAAACTTAAAATGAAATAATCTATTTTTAAACAATTCCGGAATTAAGATTTCACACTTGAATCTTACTATGGATGTTATCTTGTTTATTTATTGGATTAAGAATCATTTGCCTGAATGGAAATTAATCCTAAGGTATCCTAAGTCCTCTCTCAAGGCATCTAGGGTGTATTTTAATTAACTTAAACTCGACTTTCATGGCTATCAAATTAATTAAAACCCTTTAAGGTCTTTGACCAATTTTGAAATTCCACAAAGCTAATCAGCGTATGTCTAGGTCTGAATTCCTAGGTTCAAAATCTTGATTTTATAATATTAATCTTCACCTTTCCGTCCTTCAATTAATATCTATAATCTATACTAGGTGGGTATCAACACATAGCATGCATTAAGTTCACAAGAAGTTAAATCAAGAAACAATTCTCAAATCCAATAAACAAAACTTAATGTTTATCCATAAATACAATTACAAGGTTACTCTCCTAATTCTAGAATATGACTCCTAATTCTAGAATATGAAAACTACTCACTCATGGTGAGTTCAACAAGCATCATAATAAAAAGGTAAAGATAGTAAAAAGAAATCTTCTAGAAGAAATAGAACAAGGGAACCAAAAAGGATCTGCAGATTTGATCTTTTGGAACTTGAACTGAAGGCTCCTCTTTGATACTGATGTCCTGCTCTTCTAGGCGGCTATGAGAAAGTAATGAACTACTGTATCTGGATCTCTATCTCCTCAGACCTTGGATCTCTTTCTACTGTTTCTCTTTGTCTTTTGCTATGTGTTTTTTTTTTTTCATCCTTCTCTGCATGTTTTTGCAGCTCCCCCCTTTTTTAATGAATGTCTTAGGGTTAGGTTTTTTAGAGTCCCTAAGGTGTTAGGAGTCTTGTTCCCTGTCAAAAATTGCAACTGGAGTAAAATCAAGAAAACTGATTGCCGATAGATACACGGCCCATGTATCACTACACGACCTAATGCCGTGTAACTTGCTGGAGCTGAACGGGTCTATCTTGCATTGGCACAGAAGGTTACACGAGTCACAGGAGGTTACACGGGTCTAAGTGCACAGCCCGTGTACTTTTGTTCTTCTGGAAGTTCTTCAAGCCTAGCCTGACAAAGACTTACACGGGTCGGGGATATTACACGGGTAGAGGTACACAACTCATGTACTTTGCTTTTTCCTCGGCTCTTCTAAATTTCTTCTGGCAGAATCTTACATGGGTCCGTGGTTGTTCTTACACGATCCGTGTACTTTGTATCAGTAGCAATTCTCAGTCTTTTAACCTTTCTAAGCTTCCCTTCGCACTCCTATGCTCTGGGACTTCACCAAAATACCTGAAATACTGCAGAAACATAGAATTTAGAGCCTGGCACTAGAATTTACAAAAGTTAATGAAATCAATAACTATGCATGAGATTATTATTCTAAATGCCATGAAATATTATACAAATGACATCTATATAATACAAGTGTATCAATAATTATAATATTTAAAGACTGATTTATAAATCAAAGCATAAAGTGCACTTAAGTATAATATAATTTTAAACTTTTTAGCATTCAGAGCCTGAGATTTTCTTTTTTTGGCACTTAAGGAACATGTGGTTTTAACTTCTGACACTTAAAGGACATGTGCTTTTAACTTTTTGCACTTAGTTCCCAAAATAAATAATAATCGCTGATGTGGCGTTGACTCGTCATTGACATAGCGCTGAAGGCATGCCACATAGGGCATGTTTTGCCACGTTATCACCATGTCAGTGCATACCTGCCACATCAGGAAAAATCTAAGACCGTTAGTCACTTTGTCCCTTAAGTGCTAATGGTGTTAAGCCATAGGCCCTTATATATAAAAAAGAAAACCTCAAGTCCCTTTTAATAAAATGCATAAACCACATGGTACTTAAGTGTACTTTTTCCTTTTTTGTTCTACGAAAGAAACTAGTTATTCTCATAAGTTGAGGTATGGGGGATACTTAGAGCTAACATATAAGTGCTTATTATAATAAGTTCATTAAATTGACCTATATGAGGTTCCATATGGAAATTACTAGTGTCTATGGAAAGACTCACATGACAATTGTGTAAATGATTCTTTGACTTAAGATCAGTAAGTTATCTCATATAAGGATTATTATATTTTGATATTGCTTACATGTCTTTCTAACCATAGATAACAAATTACAGAGCTATTAGAAATAACCTGAACTATATGGAGAAATTTAGTTATGAAGAGAGAATTCATCACCCTACGTAAATTAAAGATAATGTTTTAAATGTTCTCGGTAAGTTAAGATTGTAAACCTTGCACAAGATGGAGTAAGATTTACAAATTGGATTTAAAGTCTTATTCATTTAATCAATTACATTGTAAGAACAAACATGATTTAGACATAGCAAACATGTTCTATGCTTAAATGTCTAAATCAAAACATTGTGATGAATGAATTGAATTACATTGAGACTTTAATTACTAAAAGATTTGTCAAACCACATTTGACATTCTTAATATTTTTGTAGTCATGATATATTGCTAGATATTAATCTTGATCAATAAATATAATTAATTAATGGCCTAATAGCAAAATAAATTCAAACATTTGTATTTGTTGCTCATTTTATTCAAAGCTTTTAATTTCAAACAATTAAACCAAACCTTTCAAAATTATTGCAATTTTATCCAACATCGAAATTAGAATTAGGTAAATTATAATTTTGTCTTTGAGGTTAGACAAAACCTACAATTTAGTCCCTATATTTTGAAATCAAACAATTTAGTCCCTATGTTTTCAAAACCAAATAATTTAGATCCTAAGATTTAGCAAAATTTACATCTTAGTCCCTCAATTTGAACTTTATATTTAAATAGCATAATAAATATATTATTCTTCCCAAAATTAATTATTACTCCTCTTAAGAATTTCCAGAATTATTCTGAAATTTTTCCTAAGTTTTTCATATATATTTTCTAGATTTCAATCAGCAAAATTTTTATTTCTTGAAATAAAATAAAAGTAATTTAATATTTAGTCCTTACATTATAACAAAACCAATTACTTGGTCATTATATTTTGAAAAATACACTATTTAGTCTCTGTATTTTACTTTCGTTAAACTGTTTAGTCCCTCTATCGATTTCTCCTTTAGTCAATACCAGTCAAACCACTATTTAGTTTCTCTATTTTAGTGAAACTAATTAATTAGTATATATATTTTGAAAAAACACATTAGTTAGTCCCTATAAGTTAGTTTCATTAACTATTTACTCTCATAACTATTTTTTATACCTAAACTACCTTATTTATCTCTTATCCTCTATTTCTCTCTCTAAATGTTTTGTCTCCTCGACACCTTCACCCTTCTCCACTTCATTCTTTCTTTGCTTTCATCTTTGGATAAAAATGATGTAAGTTGTCTACACAAAAAGTTAATCAGTTTCCGTAGATTTCCAAGTAATTAACCCATTAGAGAAAACACAAAAATGATGTCCAAGGAATTGGATGAACTTGAAAAATTTTTTAAAAATATAAATTTAGATTTAGTCACTACATAGCAAAATTTCTATTTCTATCCAAGAATATGTTTTCAAAATATTGTGCTTTACAAAATTCAAGGACCAACTAATTAGTTCTACTAAAATAAAAGGATTAAATACTACATTTTTAAAATACAAAGATCAACTAATTAGTTTGCTTAAAATAAAGGGACTAAATAGTAGTTTGACTAGCATTGACTAGCAAAATATTTGACGAGAGATTAAATAGTTTAAAGAAAGCAAAATATAGGGAGTAGATAGTATATTTTTCAAAACAAAGGGACCAAGTAATTTCTTTTGTTAAAATATAGGGACTAAATAGTAATTTTTCATAAAATAGAATAAAATTCTTGTACTAGAAAAATAAAGATATAGTCGAGTTGGGTTTATGGGTCACAACACAACACGGTCTAGTTGGGTTTATGGGTCACAACTCAACACGCGAGATCTTTCCCCAAAACTTTCATCTTCACGTTTCCAGTGGCTATGGGTTCATTTGATGAGCTGGTGGATGGAGGCAGGTCTTAACTCGAGTGCAATTTGGACTACTAGATCGGGGCAAGAAAGCTTGCGATTTTAGGTTTTCTCTCTTAAAAATGTATAGAGTTAAGGACATAATGGTCATTTTTGCTATAATTAATAGTTAATTGGACAAAGGGACTAAGTTATAAGTTTTGTCAAATCTCAAGGACTAAATTTTTTGATTTTGAAAATATAGGGACTAAGTTATAGATTTTACCAAAACTAAAATGAAAGTTGCCTATTAGATTTTAAGGATAAAATTATGGTGTTGGATAAAATTTTTATAATTTTGAAAGGTTTGGTTTAAATATCTAAAATTAAAAATATGGATAAAATAAACAAAAAATACAAATATTTGAATTTATTATGTCAATATACCTTAACTAATTGTGAAATTGATAATAAATTAAATTGTCAATTTATTTAATCTTGTTTAAAGATTATAATTATATCTGTTACCAATATATTAAGGCTTAATGGGTCATATGCACCAAAGATAGTATGTGAAATTAAAATGGGAATGAATCAAGTAGAATTTGTTTGAAAAATAAATTTGAAAATTTCATAGACTAAAGCATAATTTTATATAACTATTTTGGTCTATGTAATTAAGTAAGGACTTAATTGTATAAAATATCTAAAATTATGGATTAATTATGAGATATTTAACTTATTAGAATTGATCAGTAATTAACTAATTTATAGTATTAAATTAGTAAATTACTATGACTTCACTACTATATAATATATGGAAAGATAATTGGCTTCCCTCTTAGAATGGTTTTTGGGTATAGTCTCCCCCTTCGAATTTGAATGAGAATGCCACTATGGATGCTTTGATGGTGGCGGGGGAATTTAAGTGGAATAGTGATCGTATACATCGATTTTCATGCCCTTTAAAGTCTCTCAAATTTGTGCCATTCCTATGTTATAAATAGCTTGCATGTTAGATAATAAAGAGAGAAAGAATTTCCATATTGTTGAAATACATGAAAATGAAGAAGTGAAAAAAAAAAAGAAAAAAAAATATATATATATATAGATGTATTTGTTAATAAGTAGATGTGTCTGTTAATAAATAAACATGTTTATTACACACAAATAGTTATAACTGCTAAAAAATGTATTTTTTAATAAACGAATATAATCACATTGGTTAGAAGATATACTGATTTAAATAAATAGTCATGTCTGTTGGAAATAGACAAATATGTTTATCTAGAACAGATGCTATGACTTTTCATCATCTATAAATATGGATGAGTTTTCAATTTAGAAATATGCTACTTCTATTTCTTCTTCTTCTTCTTTTTTAGTCTCTTTAAATTCGGTTTGTATAAAGAGTTCTTAAGAAAAATCTTCAGGAGTTGCTGTCTGCAGATTTCAAGTTTTATTGTATCCTGGAGATATATTGCGATAACCTTACAGTAATTTAGTGGGTGCAATTAATACCTTAAAAATAGTGATTTATCACGTCTCAAAGCCTATTCTACACCCACGACCTCAACAATTTTAAGGTATTAATCATAATGGAGTTGAAGGGTATTTCTATGATGAATCAAGAGTTCATAAAACCGGATCGTTTTGAAGGAACAAATTATATTCGCTGAAAAGGTGAAAGCAGATAAAAAAAGTGAAGAAGATGAATTACTGTGCTGAAGTCATATTCTCAACAACCTATTAGAAATTGATACCTTAATTAGATGTCCCTTCAAAGAAATAATGAATATGTCTAGTTATTATTTGGGTAGCGACTCTTATCTATTCATGCCTTTTTGGCATAAATCTTTAGTAGCATGGTAGTGGTATGGGAAGACGGTACTTACCAATAGACTTGATTCTATTAAGATTGTATAAATTGCATGTCTAAGAAATATTATCTAAGGAAGTGGTACTTAAGTGAGATCGATGTGACTCCACCATCTTTTTTGGGCATTACCTGGTGCACTTTATGCGATTCTAGTAGATAATCTTTCACCTGATGGCACATGACCCCCCATGCCACATAAGATATATTAACAACCATACTATTGAACCTTGGAAGAAATTTCAAGGGTTTTTTGGATATTTAAAAATAACTAAACTATGAATTATTTTGTAATAAACTTCAAATTGTGTTAAAACCATATAACGAGTTGTATCCATACAAAGAGTTGTGTCCATTGACTAAAAGATATAACTGAATGAAGAAATGCAATTATTCTTAATAGTTATACGCATGAAGGGATGAATTTGTTAGCCAAAATGTTGGTACACTTTGAGTAGTAAATATAAGAGCCTTACAAGTCATTTGCAAGGAGTGACAAAAGGACAAATGAGTGTGTATTTGTGTAAGTACAAATATGGTCTGTTTCTTAATTTTTGAAGGCTCTCATTTTAAATAAGTTGTAGAGCAATTTATTTCTACAAATAAGTTACACATCTAGATTGTGAATTATCCATGGTCGACTAGTGAAACAAATATGGTAGAGATTTTAGAGTTATACAGATGCCAGTTGGATAACTAGTACTAAAGATAATAAGTCAACATTTGGCTGACTGTTCACCTTGGGTGAAGGTGTTAGTTCTTGGGCATCAAAGAAACAAACTTGTATAAATCATTTTGCGATGGAATCTGAGTTTATAGCCTTGATAGCTGCATTTAAAGAAACAGAATGGCTGAAAAACTTATTATTGGATATTAAGTTATGGCCATAACAAATGCCATCTATTTCTTTACATTATGATAAACATGAATATAGGAGACAATTAGTCTCTGATGGTGTTATTACCATGTTTATGTTGAATCCTATAATAATCTATCAGATCCTTTAACAAAAGGGCCCTCAAGAGTTATGATCATTAATACATGTGCTGGATTAGGATTTAGAATATTCTATTAAATTTACTAGTGATAGAAAGCCTACTTTATAGTATTATTACTAAATAAAGTTTAAAGGGTAACAACAATTCATTAGTAAATGTTATAATTAAGTACTTAATGTACTAAGTTAATAAAATGAGGATGAGTATTTATACTCTTAATGAAGTTTAATATTATTATAAATGAAACTTCACCTATATATGAACATAGGAAGTGGTGGGCTTCAATAAAAGTAAGAATAACTTTTGTAAATGTTTATGAAAATAGGAGGTAGCACAAGACCATGCTAAAATTTTGGTGAACTCTTAATTCGAACTAATTGGTTCATGCGTGTAGTATTTTCGGTTCTATTTAATAGGAATCTAGGTTTAATCTAAGGCCACCATGAATTCTTTAGAACTTTGAAATACTTATACTAACGAAAAGTTTAAATCGAAAGATATTTTTCATTATGCATAAAACAATGGGATCTAATAATACAAGTTAAGTGGGGGATTATTATAAATAGCTTATATGTGAAATAATAGAGAGAGAAAGAATTCTTACATTATTGAAATACATGAAAATGAAGAAGTGAAAATATATATATATATATATATATATATATATATATATATATATATATATATATATATATATATATATATATTATTCAGTTAAGGCACTTAACATATATGTGTGTGAAATAAAGTAATTATCTTATTTTAATTCTCGTAAATAAATTACGAATATATGTGTTTGTTAATAAGTAGATGTGTCTATTAATAAATAGATATATCTATTACACAAACAGTTATAACTGTTAGAAGATGTATTTTTTAATAAACGAATATAATCACATCTGTTAGAAGATATACCAATTTAAATAAACAGTCATGTCTGTTGAAAATAGACAGATATGTTTGTCTAGAACAGGTGCCATGACTTTTCATCATCTATAAATATGGATGAGTTTTCAATGGCAATCTTTTATTGTTGAGTTTTCACACCTTGTTTTTTCTGTGTTGTATTTTAATTCTAGCGAATTTCAAATTTCTTTTGGAGACTTGACAGAGGTAAAGTTGTTGAGAATATGACTTCTACACAATAATTCATCTTCTTCATTTTTTTTTTATCTGCTTTCACCTTTTCAGCAAATATAATTTGTTCTTTCAAAACGATCCAGTTTTACGAACTCTTGATTCATCACAGAAATATCCTTCAAACTCTATTGCGATTAATACCTTAAAATTATTGAGGCAGTGAGTGTAGAATAGGCTTTGAGACGTGATAAATTATTATCTTTAAGATATTAATTGCCCCCACTAAATTGCTGCAATGTTATGGTAATATACTTCCAGGATAAAATAAAGCTTGAAATCTGCAGACAGCAACTCCTGAAGATTTCTCTTAAAAATTCTTTATACCAACCGAATTTAGATAGACTAAAAGAGAAAAAAAAAAAAGAAATAGTATATTTCTGAATTAAAAACTCATCCATATTTATAGATGATGAAAAGTCATGGCAATGTCGCTCACAAGTACAAGATATCAGAATCTGGCATTTTTCCAAGCATGGTTTCTTCAATGTCAAAAGTGCCTATCACCTTGCTTTGGACATTGCTAGAACCAGCGCCGCTTCATCGTCCTCCAGTTGTTCTATTGACACAACATGGAAGCTTATCTGATCCCTCAATATCCCACCTGAGGTTCGCCACTTTCTGCATAGAGCTTGTTGGAATCAAGTCCCTTTTGCATGTGCTCTGAATCATAGAGAGGTAAGAGTTGATCCTGTTTGTTTGAGATGTAGCCTGGCCAGTGAATCGATTGCTCATGCGCTATGTGAATGTCCAGAAGCCCAAAACCTCTGGATGTCTTCGCCATTCCACTCTCTTTTCTCAACCACTATTTCCAGTTTTTTCTAGTGATTTAAGGATTCCAAAAATGTGTTGTACACCATGCAATTTTCGTTATATGCATGCTGCTGTGGTCAGTTTGGAATTCTCGCAATCAGGCGGTATTCAGAGGAGTTTCAGTTCCACCTTCACACTCCATTGCTCAGGTTTCTTCCCTGCTGGCCGAATATCAACAGTGTAATAGTGTTTCGAGATCCAGCTCTGCGTCGAAATGTCAGATGTCGAGGCCCGCCTGATGGTTCCTTCAAAATAAATGCAGACGCAGCAATTATCGAAGGTGAATGCTGCGGTTTGGGTATGGTCCTGCGTTATCACGAAGGTGAGGTTTTGATGTCTTGTGCCTCCTGTTTGAATTTCTTCCTGTCTCCTGAAGATGCTGTGGTCGAGGCAGTTTGCTATGGAGTGATTCGAGCAAAGAAGGCAGGTTTCCATTTCTTTTATCCTTGAGACAGACTCGCTGAGTATTGCTCTCTTAGTGCAAAAGCGTGTTGTCTACCCCCCTTATCTAGGTTCCAGGATTAGCAATATATTGAAAGAGATTGATGAGTGCTCTTATGTGAGTTGTGTCCATGTGGTTAGAGAAGCTAACTAAGTTCCGCGCTTGTTGGCTAAATTTGCTACCACCATTGATGATGATGAGATAGTTCTTATGGAAGAGGTCCCTGCCTCCATTTCTAACGCTGTTCTTGAGGACGTGAGGTCCTAGTTTTCTTTCAATGCAGGTTGTTATTCAAAAAAAAAAAAAAAAAACTATATTAATCGAGCAATTCGCGGGAATAGATTTTTATTTTTAATTGAAAATTTTAAATTATTGTTGATATTAAATGAAATTATACAAATGAAATACATTCAAATATTTAGCAGAAAAATTATGATTTTATAATTTTATAAATTAATAGGTTAAAGTGAACAATTAAAACAAATTTTTTAAGTAGAAAATTATAGTATTTTTCTTTCTTATACTTTTTTAACTTTATAATGTTAGTATATCGGATAAAATGTATTTGGTTATAAATAAAGTCAATTTAAATTATTCAAAAAAATGATAGTATACATTGATTGAGATAAATTTTATTTTTTTTATAGTTAAATAATAAAAAAACAGTAAATGTAAGAATTGAGAGAATTCAACTAATTGAAAGAGGAAAAAGGGGAAAGAAAACTAATAAAAGTTTTGGAATACTGTTGTTGGAATACTAATTCAAAGTATAATTTTAATACATAAGTAAGATTGCTTGCACAATGCATATATATATATATATATATATATATATATATATATATATATATATATATATATATATATATAATTTTTTAATGATAATAGTATGAATTATTTTTAGTTTATTTTGATTTAAGCGACTAGATGTTGCAAATTCATGTGGTTAAAGTATTTAGTTATGAAAAAAATTAAACATGTTTTATATTTAATTGATAATTTAATTAGATATTAATTATATAAAAATATTTAAGTCTAATTTTTGTGCAAATATTGAGTAAACTTAATATAAAATATCTCTATAATTTATCAATAAGTTTTTCTCAATGGTATGAAACTGGTTTTCAAGGCTATGAAATCAAAAGTTTGAATCTTTGTCCAAATTAATTTTACTAAAAAACTTTTAATAATTTAAAATAAAAAATTAATGATATTTATTTCCATTGTATTGCACTAAAAAAAAATAATCAATTTTACAATCGACTGAAATTAATTGCTATTAGCAACTGATTTTACAACTAATTTATGATTATGATTTTTTTAGTAAAATAGTTAAATTTTAAAAATTTAACAACCGATTTAAGAATTCGTTGCTAATAGCAACTGATTTATAATTGATTGCTAAATCAATTAGAAAAACCTTAAATATATTATTAGCAACCGATTAAGAAATCAGTTGCGAAAATCGGTTGCTATTGGTAATCGATTTAAAAATCGATTGCTAACAATAACTAAATTACTAAATTAAAGAGTTATTTTAATTATCTCCAAAATTTAGCAATCGATTTATTATTAGTTATAAAAATCAATTGCTATTAGCAATTAATTTTTGTAATCGACTTAAATCGATTACAAATAGTAATCAATTATTGGTTATTAAATTCTCCCCTCCCCACAAAATTTCCCATCTAATCTTTTTATTTTTTTTTTAATTTGTAACTGATTTGCAAATCGATTACTAAAAGCAACTGATTTTGCAACCAATTGTGAATCGATAGCAAAATTTTGTACTAAAAATTCCTACTCATTTAAAAAAAAAAATTAATAACTGACAACCGATTACTAATTCAGTTATATACCATAACACATTTTTTCCTCATTGCTCATTTTCTTTTTTTCTCTCTATCTCATCTTTTCTTTCATTTTCTTTATCATTTTTTTTCCTTTCTCCTCCATCTTTTCATTTTCAATCTATTTTCTTTATAATCTTTTTCTTTCTCAATTTTCTCCCTCAATTTTCTTCTTCAACTCCTGTTTCTTTCTCATCTAATTTCTTCTTCATTTCCCTTTTTTTTTCTTGTCTTTTTTATTTAATTTATTTTTTTATTATAATTTATTTCTTGTTCATTTATTTTTTGTTAATAAATTATTTGTAGTACTTATTAATTTTTTTCTGAAATTTTTGTTGTAATATATATATCTCAATTTTTAACTAATTTATCTTATAAATATATTTTTATATTTAATTTTTTATTATTATTTTGAGTAATAATTATTATTAGTGATTTGTTTTTGATAATATTTTTAAATTAATTTTAAATTATTATTTTAGTAATTTTTAGAATAATTTATTTATGAGAATTTTTATTTGTTATTTAGAAATTTTTTTAACCTTTTATTTAAATTAGCTACCGACAATTGATTCCTAAATTAGTTGCAAATGGCAATAGACTTATAAAATAGTTGCAAATATGCCAAACTAAAGGCAACAATTTTTTTGCAACCGATTATGTATTAATTGCTAGTAGCACCTGATAAACCGATTTAGTTTTTTTATTGCTATAACCAATTTAGCAGTTGGTTGCTAAATTGGTTAGCAACCAATTTATCAGTTGGTTGCCAATCGATTAGCAACTAATTTCATTGCAACCGACTAAATCGGTTACTAAATCAATTAGCAATCCATTTTAATAAAATTGATTGCTAATTCATTTTTTTTTTAGTTTTAATTGTCTCCAAAATTATAAAATTTTAAATTTGAAGTCTCCAAAATTATAAAATTTTAAATTTGAATCATAATTAGAGTCAAATGAATTAAATAAAATTTAAAATAAAAAGTAAACAAAAATAAACGTACAATCAAAATAAATCAATAGTAATATTGGCATGACAATTTCATAAATTAAACCATATTTAATAAACTATTCTTGAGTCAATAGCCTAACATAAAAAAATATTGTAAATTTAAAAAAAAAAATGGTATGGCAACATGTTGCCCACTATCAATTTCATACAAAATTGAAATGGTCGAATATCTCCTTTAAAATTTATCTCTGGTGCTGGAAATTTAAATGGATAAAAAGTGTGGCACTATTAGAAATACAGAGTCAATAATAATAATAATAATAATAATAATAATAATAATAATAATAATAATAATAATACCTTCATATTGATTTCAAATCTCGTCAAAGTAGAGGGCAAAATGCAGAACCCTATTGTGACTTTGTAGGCATGTGTATTGAGATCATGAAGAATCTAATGATGAAAAAATTATATGACTGTTAAATATATTTAGACGTATTAAAAATAAATAATCATATGTATGACATATTTTTTAAAAAAATATTTTAAATAGCAAAGAATGATCAATTAAATTTAAATAAAGTTTATTTTTTTTTAAATTTAATACTAGAAATTTATTAAAAAAAAAAAATCTAACTAAGCCTAATTAGGCTTTGTAGGTCCAATGAGGCCAAGTGAGAAATTTTGATTGAATAAACAAAAGCCCACTTTTTTTTTATTTTATTAAAAAAAATTAAAGGAAAATAAAAAGAAAGTTTTCCTTTTTGATACTCCTTAAATCTTCTTGTTTTGAGATTACATAAACTTCCTATATAATTTTTTTATCTTAACCCTATAAATACCTAACAAAGGGAGGAGTAAAAAGGAAAAAGAGAACGAACTCAACTGGCTACACAAAAAAAAAAAAAAAAAAAAAGAGACTTTCTATCTCATCACCCCCACTTCCTTCCTCTCTTTCATTTTTTTTTTTGTTCTTACTTTAAGAAAGTTTTAAGATTTGATTAAGGTGAGTTTTACTAAGTGATAAATATTCAAGAAACATGTCATACGTTGTATCTTCATGATTATATGCTTTTAATTTATCTCATATGTTCATAACATGCATTTTTATGTGGTGAATTTGAGGGAAATCAATAATTCTACATATGTCTCTTTTCTTGGTTCATGTTTTTTTTATTAATTTTCATTTTTTTTTGTTTTATAAAAATTGTAAAAAAAAAAATTATATTTGTGTTCTTCATGAAATTATAATAATTTTAGGTTCCAGAATCATGAAAAAAGTTTCTGATTTGAGTTAGTTATAGCCATTCAAAATTGGGGAGTCTGCAAAATTTGATATGCAGAACAGCTGGCTTTCAGGGCCTATATCTTCCCTGATATTTAATCTTTTTCTGAGTTTCTTGATTCTAAAAATAAGTTCAAGATCTTGGATAACTTTTCTCATTGGTTCATGTCAATACTTTTTGTTGTTTGTGAGATACGTTGATTTTAAAAAAGTAGTGCCAATTTGTCTTTGATGTGAAACAGTAGTAGCCCTGATTTTTTGTAAATTATTGAGCGAGACTTTTTATCAGTTATAAATATTATAATTTTTTTTATGATTAATGGGCATGCTTATGAAATTATTGGGTAGTTTTTATACATGTTTTAATGATATTAAAAACTAAATCTCAAAGTACTGTAGATCTATCAAATTTAGAAATTTCATGTTGATTTATAATTTTTTTATTTTCAAGTTTTAAATTGTATTTTGATATAATTTTAATGTTATATATGATGTGATATGGTGTTATAAAGTGTTAGAATTGGATTAGAAGACCATTGGCCATTAGAAGTTTAAATTAATTAGGATATAAGTGTTAAATTTCAATATAAATTGTTATTAGTTTATTTCATGTTATAAATAAAATTGCTAAGTAGTTATAAGGTAAGTACAAAAAAATAGTAATAATTGCATGGAGCTTACGTAAAGATTAATAGGAGCAAGACAGAGATAAACATGGCATATTAGAAGAGAATGCCCTTTTTCAAGGTTGACATGCCCCAATGGCAATTGTAATTATTTTAAAGTAAGTATTCCTAAATTTTTAAAATGACATTTTTGTATGCAAAATGTAGTAACAATATGACTTTATCGGATAAATAATAAAAATTAATTTTATTTGCATTTTTAATCCACTTTTATATGAAAATGAATTAAACAAATATTTGGTAAATTAAATTAATTTTTGTTTTTAAAGAACCAATTTTGGTATGCAAATAAACTAAGTTAAATATCTGGTAAACTAGAAAATAAATTGGCATGTTATAAATAAATGATTTTAGGTTATAATTATTTGGGCCTTGTGTGTTTATTAAAACAAAATAAACATGTGTATAATTTGATTACCTTAATTATCATTATGGTAACTTGGTAAATTAATAAATTAATTAGTTAAATAGAAACTTAGGGTTGTTTGTAAATTGAATTTGTTTGTGTTTATACCAAAATAATTAATTAATTTATTAATTATTTTTAGGCCTAAGAATTTATTAAATTCATTTTTGTAAAATTAATTTAATTAATTTTATTTTATTCATTTGATTAAGTAATGGCCTAAGATAATTATTAGATAAATATCTGGTAAGTTATCTGATGATTAGCTAAAATAAAGGAGGTTATTAGTAGTTCCAATGAGTTATAAGAGAGTGGGCTAGTAACTGCTAATAGCTGCAGAGTATGAAGGTGGGTCTTTTAGAATCTTCCAGGTACCAAAAAAGAGAGCTATAAATGTTAGATGAGTACGTGAAAAACCCTAAGAACTCAATCAAATAGCACAAATCAGATTCTAATAGTCTTTTATCTTTATTTTTATTTGTCTTTTATTTTCTAAGCCTTTGTATTTAATTTTAAGCTTTGTATTCTCTTTGCAATCAGTCAATTAAAGCATTCAATTTCAGTTCACTTACCTTTCCTTTAATTAGAAGTGAGATTGATGAAGCAGTATATAGTAGAGTTGTTATCGCAGTTGTTTGATCTTAGAAGTTAGAGCGCAAACAAGGTGATGTACTTAGTATCTGGCAAGCTTACAAACAGTAAGCTGTAAGACAACTGAGATTGTTTTTCCAAAGAAATAATTTTTGGCATGCCTAGTGGAATCGATTTCACAGATTCTCACATCAACTTTTTACATTCGTTTTACACCACTATTATTACCCAAAAATCAAATAATTTTTAGCAATCCCAGTGGAACAAAAGTCTCATCTCGATACGCATCACCATTGTTCTTATTTTCTGCAAGCAACCATGCCTCTAAAAACTAGAAGCGTACTTGGCAAAGAAACTATAAGGTCTCAGGACACAAAGAGAAGTCCTACTATAGTAGGTCTGAATGTTCAAGTTCCTCTCATGATTGAACGCTTTAAAAGAAGGTCAGACCCTTAAGGAGAAAAAATTCAAAATTCATTTGCTGTAGAAAACTGTACATACTTTGTCTACTAATCTAATTCAGGGATGAAATGATGCAATTTATAAATGAATTCTTGGTTCACTACAAACTCTTGCATCAAGCATCACTGATGTCTTGATGAAAGACATGGAAAAGTGTATATGCCCAAAGTAATCTTTGCCTCCTTTGGCTAAGGGGGCAACAACTTTAGAGGAACTATAGTGCCTGCTTTATAGATATCTCGACCAGTGCTAGCACCTTTGCCACAGTTACCAGCACTGACAGTCCAAGTACTTGTCATTCTAGCTACACCCCAAGTGACCATGGATGTTGTTAGAGATGTTATACAGGAGCTGTATAGTACACAAATTGGCCAACTAGAGTTCCATAAACCATATACAAACATTATTAACAGGGGGAACCTGTATCTGAGAGGGTACTACATTCCTGACTTCAATGTGTTTTTAGTAGAAGATGGACAGTCAACTTTGGAACATAGAGCAAGGTTCACAATTCAGTACGGTGAACTAGCAAACTAAGAGAATTTTATTAGTCACAAACTGAGGTTGTTTCCAAACTCTCTTTTTGGTACTACTTTTACTTAGTACTCTACCCTTCTCAGAAATTCTGTGTATTCCTGGTAGACAATGGAAAGGCTATTTCATATTTAGTCCTTCAGAGCTAAGCCAGAAGTGTGTGTTGTTGAATTGTTAATGATGACACAAAGAGGTGGGGAATCAGCTGATGCTTTTATTGCTTAATGTAGGAAGATGAGGAATAAGTGCAAAGTGTTCTTACTAGAGACCAAGTATGTGAAAATGGCTCAATAAGGGCTATACATTAAGCTAAGGAAAAAAGGGGATAGAGTTCAGGGACTTTTATAAACTTATTGGCAAGGTAGCTAAGTGCAAGGAGCTACTGATGGAAGAGTCACACCGGAAGAGAACATCATCTATAGGAACCTATTGCCAGGAGGTAAATAACCATGAACATGCTATAGCTGACCTGGTACTGGTACCTGTTTGTATCTTGTTTTAGGTGTCCCAAATAAGATAACTCCATAGAGGAAGACGCAGTCTACTACAAATATACCCTTTCAGTATGTTTTTGACACTAGTAAAAAAGAGGAAATATTTGACTTTTTGTTGAAGGAGAAGTTCATTAGCCTCCCTCCTAACCATAAGCTTTTAACCAAGGAGGAGATAAAGGGGAGAGATTACTATAAGTACCATGATTCCTGGAACCATAATGCTAATAGTTACTGGGCTCTCAAGGGAGTGATCCAGGATTGCATCAACAAGGGTGTCTTAAAGTTTTCTGAGAAGAAAGAAGTAATGCCAATTGATAAAAACCCATTTCCTTCTATGGCTTATGTTAACACAACCACTGTGTACCTTGGGGATGTCATCAATGAATTAAGAAGATTGCAAGTTCAAATTGAGGTAATTAAGAAATCCAGAGGTTGCCTTCACATATACTTAACCTATGGAACTCTTCCAAGGATTGCTAAGAGCTCAGTTAGGACACGTCTTCAATTTAACTCACCTCAAGGAAATGGCCAGGTGACAGGTGCTTAAAAGACAGGTACCAGAGTTATAGTAGATACTTAGTGTGACACCCTTCACCTGTCTACAGTGTAGCCGAGCAAGGAATGTACATTTGGTGCCGAAGCACCTTATCTTATGCTGTCCTGTTCACTGTTAATTTCAAACTTCATTTAAAACTGATGTCCCAAAATATGTCAAAGAGGGGGATGAATTGGACTCTAAAAACAATTTTTCGGTTCTTCCTCAAAACCTTTGAAAAATTGCAGCTTGGTTCAACCTAATTTTCTAATGTGAAATATGTATAATACAGCTCAATTGATAAGTTGATTCAAAGTTGGGTCATAAGAAATCAGTATGCTGATCTAACAGAATATATTGGCATTCAGTAAAAATTTCAGTAATCTGAATAAGTTCACAACACAGCAAATAGAGCAGTACACCAGATAATAAAACAATAAGCAAATTAAATCAGATATCAGCAGATTTAGTAGTAAACCAATTATCTCAGTTTATAGTAAGGTTAACAATAAACAATATCAATTTTTATATTAGCAAAAACATCTCAATCAGAAAGTTAAAATGCATAAATGTAAAGAGTAAGGGTTGAAAAAATTGAACACTGAATTTTTATAGTGGTTCGGCTCAACTAGCCTACATCCACTCTCTCAAAGATTCCACTTTGAGTCTTCACTCCACTAATATTCTCTTTTAAAGGTAAGAGACAAAAGCCCTTTACAAATCTTCTTACCAAAGCTTTTAAAAGTAGCTTCACACTTCTACCAAGTGTTATCCCAAACACTTTTAACAATCAAGCTTCAATAAGTGCTTGAATGACCTCTTATAAATGATAATAAAGTGTTTAAAACTCAATCTCACTCAATACAACAGAATCTATAAAGAAGAGATGAGTAGGTAAGCCAATGATTAGCAATAAAAACAATTTGAGCACTTTGAATGAAAGCTTTAATGATATTAAGAGGTTAGGAACAGTAGAGAGACTTTCATTAAGTGCAAAATGGCCAAGGATACATGTATTTATAGCTTTGGAACATTTTTTACCGTTTTAGAACTCATTTGAACATTATAATTTTAAATTTCAAGAAAATAGCCGTTATTTTGTCTTTTCTACGATGTTGTGCAGAGTTAAGACAGTTAGCATACCAGAAAAAGTAGCAAACCGGTTAGCATACCAAAACAAGTAGCAAACTAGTTAGCATACCTGAAAAACTTTTTTGCATAACTTTGAAAACTTTAAAACTTTACACCAAATCATAATCAAATGCTTTTAGGCCATTGATGATATTTAAAAAGAAAAATAATTGAGGGATTAAAGATAAGTATCATTTGCTTCTACTCCTCAATTCTTTTCACAAGTAATCCTAAAAGTTAAAACTAACTTCTATACTACATGTACCTTCAAATTTGATCTTCAATGCAGCTTTGGAAGGTAACCTTTTCTTCCTTTGTCTCCATTGATTGGTCCTGTGTTTTCTTAAAATGTCATCCTTTCTTTAAAAGCACGAATCCATCATGAATTCCTTGAGTCTTTTTTTTTGTTCTTTGAGAAGCACAATACTTAAAATAATGTTAGTTTGATTCTAGTTGAGTTTTAGTATCATCAAAATCTATGCTCCTTTGAGCTTTATGGGGTCAACAATCTCCCCCTTTTTGATGATGACAAAACTCAATTGAATCACCATGTAAGAATCAAGTGTGAGTATGTGTATGAATGTATATGTGTGAATAACTCCCCCTATGTATGTGCCTATATCAACACATATTAACAAATAACTCCCCCTTAATATTTTCAATGAAATATTCACAAGCATTTTCTGTCACAATGAGTTTTAGGCAAGTGTGGCTAAAACAACTAACTAAATATGCACAGTATATTTTTCATAATATATTAATCACAAGCTATATCAACAAGATCACTCATTCATTTCTCATAAGCTATATCAACAAGCTATATCAACAATATCACTCATTCATTTCTCCCTCTTTTTGTCAGCATCAAAAGAACATGGGAGAAAACATGCATATGTGTATAAACCAAAATTTAGTTTAAGAGTAGCGAACAAAATAGTCAAAATAGTAGATAATATAGCAAACTAATTAAAGTCCAAAAAACTAAAAATAGCAAACAAAGTAGCAAACTAAGACACAGATTGTCAGACAAAATAAAATCAGCAAACATCCAGTATGGGGATTTATCCTTTCAGCCTAGAGCTTCTTCTGATTTGTCTTGGACTAGCCATCTTCACCCTTTTCTGCTTAACAGGTTTATCACTCAAGGTTTGAAGGATTTTAGCAGCCATTACAATTTCAGGTGTTAAGGGAACAATAAGGCCAGCAACTAACTCAGATGCAGCAGTAGTACCGGATTCTACAGTAGGCTTTTTGCCAGTTTTAGCCTTTTTGCCAAATGGTTTACCAGTTTCTTCTTTCCGCTTGCTTCTTTCTTCCTCTTTAGCTATTTTTGGCTTTCCTTTTGCAAGTGCAGCAGGAGCAGGAGTCTGTGGTTCCTGTTCAGAATCAGAGTCACTCATGTCATTTCCATTTCCTTCTTTGCTGCTTCCTTTTCCATTTCCATCATCGAAATCTTCTTCCTCTTCTTCTTGTTCTGTTTCCTTTTCTTCTTCTTCTTTTTCAGTTTCTTCTTCTTCTTCCTCTTCTTCTTCTTCTTCTTCTTCTTCTTCTTTCTCTTCTTCCTTTTCTTCCTCTTCTTTTTCTGTTTGTGGAATAGAACTAGTAGCAACACCCTTACTTGTTTCTCCAGCTTTAGTGCTTGAGATACCTAAATGAACTTTGATTTTGAATAGTTCTTCCACAATTTTATACATCAGCATCAAAGTTCCATCAATCTTAGAATCAAGAGCATTCATAAGAATAGTTTGAAAAGCTCTAAATTTTTATATTTCTCCAAATTCAATCTCAATAAATTGTCTTATATTATTCACTTCTTCCAGAATTTTTTTAACATCAAAAGCACCACTTGCATTATCCTTAGAACTAACACCTTGTTCAAACCTTAGTTTTCTGCCATCATCATCTTTCTGCAGACTTGTGATTGGGATCATATTTGTTCTAAGTTTCTCATTTTTTAGGGGTATCCCAAAGTCTCTAAATAGGCCATTAAGAAGATGGGCATAGGGTAGTTTGTAAGGTGGTTTCCATTTCATAATTTGTTTCAGCATAAAGTAGGGAAGATTAAACTAAATTTCATTCACAATATGCCAAATTATGCAGAGATCAAGTGTGCTTAAATAGTTTGGACTACCAGTTCTAGGATTCAGCACATAAATGATAAAGCTATGAAGGATTTTGATGTGTTGGTGAGCATGGGTAATGCTAGTCTTATCTTTCACTTCTCCTTTAAACACTTCAGCCTCAAAATCTCTTTTATTAAACCCGCCAATAACAAATACTTCTTTGTGAGAATAGATTCTATTCCCACTGTTTGAGATGCTGAGGGCTTTTGCTAGCCTTTCTACTGTCGCCTTATAGACTTTTCTTTTTATTTTAACCTTAAAAGATTCATCTCTTTCAGCATCATCAACTCTTAAATTTCTATAAAATTCTTGAACTAAGTCCACATATACTCCTTCAGTGTTAGAGCATAATCTGTCCCATTTTTGATATTCAAACAGAGACTGTAAAGGAATAGAGACTTCATTAAAAGCAGGCCAGTGAATGAACCTTGGTTCATGAATGGCCCTTTCCATATGCACAATTGGAGCTTTTGAAGTCTTCTTCTTCTTGGAACCTTTTTCTTGGACAGGCTCACTGGTCCTTTTCTTGGACTTTTCTTTTGATTTTCTAATTACCAGAGGAACTTCTCTCTGTGGAGGTGATGATGCAGGGACACTAGCATTAGTAGAGTCTGAAGAAGATGAGGGTGTGGTGACCTTTTCTTTACCTTTTCCTTTTGACCGTGCTATGACCAAACCAGAAGAAAATTAGCAGTGGCGATAGAGAAAGTTAGGTTCACAAAATGGACAATGTGAGCAATCAACGTATAACCATTAGAAGCATATCAACACATTTTTAACACAATGTCATGTATTATTAAAAAAAAAAATTTTGGACTGACAATAAGAAATATTCGGGTTTTTGAGAATTAACAGCAACAAATTTATGATTTTGTCATATAGCGCACTTTGGTGTAATGTGAATACTCAAAATAGGAAAATCCATTAAATAATTTTCAAGAGTGAGAGAGAAAAGTGAAACAAACAAAACAAACAACGAAACGATGTAAAACATATTTCCATCAATGTTTCGAAATCAATACCTGATACTTGTAGAGAGAGAATATGAATCGATGACGATAGGAGAGAATGCATAAAAAAAAAAAAATTTAAACCAATGTGAATCAATTTTAATAATTTCTTTTGGCAAATTGAGAGAGATAACTGGGAACGAATGGGAAAGATTTAGGGATTTTCTAACTTGAAGAATGCAGAACAATCACTTTGATTTAGAGCCAATGGGTTTCAAAAATTTTAAAGAAGACAAAGGGAGATGATGGTTAAGAGGGTTATGAGTGAAATGGGTTGACAATGGAGAGAGAATGCATTTGATCGAGTTTTGGGAGGCAATGCATCGGAAAAGAGAAGAAATTTTGAATTTTAAACTTGAAAAGACATAAATGGAGATTTTGCAGAGTGATGGATACCGTGTACCAGTGGTGAAGCAAAGAAGACTAATGGTTCTGCAAAAAAAATTTTGAGTCCCGCGCTGGTTAATATGTAAAGGGTCTATTTTGCCTTTAAGACACATAATGATGCAATGCTTTAAACAACGGGATAGTTAAGTAATGTGCCTTTTAAAAATGCAGAATAAGCACTTAGAAAAGAAGAATAATCTGAGTTTTAGTACAATCAGACTTGACTACTGGTTTGCCAATGAAGAATTAGAAGCAATAGTAAAGCACTTAGCAAACAAGAAGATTAGCAAACAGATTAGTATGCCACTATAATCAAATTTTGCAGAATACTGTTCATGTCAGATCAGAACCAGAAATTTTCAAATTGCACCAGAAATATCAGAATACATTTTTAACACCACAAACCAACATATATCACTTCATTTTCGTATAGGAACATGAGAATGCATCAAAAGTTTAAGCAAGAGCATCAGTCATACCAAGTTCTCTTCTTATTTTGCAAAAAGTTTCCTCATTAAGTGGCTTTGTAAACATGTCAGCAAGCTATTTTTTAGAAGGGACAAATTCAATTTGAAAATCACCATTTTGAACATGATCCCTAATAAAATGATGTCTAATTTCAATATGCTTGCTTCTAGAGTGTTGGATAGGATTTTTTGATAAATTTATAGCACTAGTGTTATCACATCTTATGGGAATGTGATCAAATTTAATTTCAAAATCTTCAAGCTGTTGTTTCATCCATAAAATTTGTGCAACACAACTTCCAGCTGCAATATATTCAGCTTCTACTGTAGAAAGTGTAACAGAAGTTTACTTTTTACTATGCCATGAAACTAATGCATGACCCAGAAATTGGCAAGTTCCAGAAGTGCTTTTTCTGTCCAATCTACTACCAGCAAAATCTGGATCACTATAACTAATAAGATCAAATGATTCACATTTTGGATACCACAAGCCAATGTTGTGTGTGCCAATGAGGTACTTAAAAATTCTTTTAACTGCTGCAAGATGAGATTCTTTTGGACATGATTGAAATCTTGCACATAAACATACACTAAAATGAATGTCTAGTCTGGATGCTGTTGAGTAAAGTACAGAATCAATCATACCTCTATAGAGTTTATTATCTATCTCTTTACCTTTTTCATCTTTCTCTAATTTAACTGTTGAGCTCATGGGAGTTCCAATGCTTTTTCATATCTTCCATTTTGAATTTCTTTAGCATATCCCTTATGTACTTGGACTGATTTATAAAATTCTATCTTTCATTTGTTTGATTTGCAATCCAAGGAAGAAGGTAAGTTCACCTATCATACTCATTTCAAATTCACTTTTCATCATATTGGAAAATTTCTGACAAAGGGAATGTATAGTAGCACCAAAAATGATATCATCTACGTAGATTTGCACAATAAGCATGTCTTTTCCTAGTTTCTTAATGAAAAGAGTAGTATCCATTTTTCCTCTCTTAAAATCATTTTGAAGCAAAAATTTACTAAGTCTCTCATACCATGCTCTAGGAGCTTGCTTTAAACCATAGAGAGCTTTAGTAAGCTTATAAACATGATTTGGAAAATGAGGGTCTTCAAAACCAGGAGGTTGAGCCACATAAACTTCTTCATCAATATATCTATTTAAGAATGCACTTTTAACATCCATTTGATAAAGCATCAAATGTTTAAAACATGCAAATACACACAACATTCTAATAGCTTCAATTCTAGCAATCGGAGCAAAGGTTTCATCAAAATCAATACCTTCCTCTTAGTTGTATCCTTGAGCTACTAGTCTAGCTTTATTTCTAATTATATGTCCTTTTTTGTCCATTTTGTTCCTAAATACCCATTTAGTTCCAATAATAGAATACTTTTTAGGCTTAGAAACAAGTGTCCACACTTTATTTCTTTCAAATTGATTTAATTCTTTTTGCATAGTAAGAAGCCAATTTTCATCATTTTGAGCATCATCATATGTTTTGGGTTTAAATTGAGAGACAAAAGCAACATTACCAAAATATCTTCTAAGTTGAGCTCTTGTCATCATTCTTTGTGATGGACTATCAAGAATGTCATCTTTGGAATGATTTCTATGGTACCTCCGTTCTTGTGGAATGTCTTGATGTTGAGGTTCCTTAATTTGTAATTCTTCCATATTTGGTTGGGAGTCTTCTTGAATTTCAACATTTGTGGAACAAGGAAGTTCTTCTTTTTTGTCATTTTGATCATCCTCTACTAGTTGTTTTGGATCAAGCTCATCTTATTTGAATTCTTTGAATTTAGAATCTGCTCAATTTCATCATCACAAGAATCTTTCCTTTGTAAAAAAGTGTTAGCATCATCAAAAAGTATATGTATTGATTCTTCCATGGTCAAGGTTCTTCTATTGAAAATCCTATATGCTTTGCTATTTGTTGAATAACCTAGAAATATTCCCTCACAAGATTTAGCATCAAATTTCTTGAGATTGCTGTCTTTGTTATTCAAAATGTAACATTTGCAACCAAAGACATGAAAATATGCAATATTAGGTTTTCTTCCTTTCTAAAGTTCATAAGGAGTTTTCTTTAAAATAGCTCTAATGGAAACTCTGTTCAAAATGTAGCATGCTGTATTTACAGCTTCTGCCCAGAAATATTTTGATATACTATTTTCATTCAGCATTGTTCTTGCCATTTCTTGTAAAGATCTGTTTTTCCTTTCAACAACTCCATTTTGTTGTGGAGTTCTAGGAGCTGAAAATGTATGATAAATACCATTTAGAGAACAAAAATTTTCAAACAAACTATTTTCAAATTCCTTCCCATGATCACTCCTCAAAAATGTAATGCAATAGCCTTTTTCATTTTGAATTCTTTTGCAAAAAGCTTCAAATATATCAAAGGTTTCATCTTTATGAGCAAGAAAGAAAGTCCAAGTGAATATTGAAAAATCATCAATAATTACAAATGTATATGCCTTGCCTCCTTGACTTCTAGGTGTGATTGGACCAAAAAGATCAAGATGTAATAACTCCAATGGTCTAGATATAGTTACAACATTTTTTGATTTAAAAGATGATTTTGTATGCTTACCAAGTGCACATGCTTTGCATTGAAACTCTTTTTCAAATCTTAACCTTGGAAGGCCTCTAACAAGATTTTTTCTAGAAAGTTTAGTAAGTGTACTCATGCTAGCATGTCCTAATTTTCTATGCCACAACCATGCACTATTATCCGAAGTCATAAAGCATATTTCACAATTTTCTTCTAGACTTGTTAAATCAAGTAAGTAAATATTATCTATTCTAGCACTAGCAAACATAACATTATTTCCATGAATCTCACAATGTGTAGAAGTAAAAATGACTTTAAAACCATTATCACACAGTTGACTAACACTTAAAAGATTATATTTTAATCCTTGTACTAATGCAACATTCTCAATGCAAGAATTTTTACCAATAATTCCACATCCAATAATTTTAGCTTTATTTTTATCACCAAATTTGACATAACCTTCTTCTTTCAAAGTAAGAGAGGAGAATTTGCCTTTATTTCTTGTCATGTGCCTGGAGCAGCCACTATCTATGTACCAGTGTTCTATTTCCAACATACTCCTTAGGTAGACCTGAAATCAGTTAACTGTCCTTAGGTACTCAAGCAACTTTGGGTCCTTATATATTAGTAATATTTAGTAAGGTTCCTTTAGGCACCCATACTTTCTTTGCCTTAAAGGTTCCTTTCCTAATAGGACAAGTATTAATCATATGACCTTTATGATTACAATAAAAGCATGTAATATCTGGTTGAGAAGAAGATGAAGCTTAAACAAAATAATGTTTGTATTTTCCATATTTCATAAATCCATCATAGCCAATTCCAATTTTTTCATTTATGGATCTTTGATTCCCAAGAAGTATATTAAGTGTTTTTTTTATCTTTTGTAAATTTAGTTAAATCTCTTGTCAAATATTTAACTTTTGCTTCAAGAATTCTATTTTTCTCAAGAAGTTGTTCACACACTTCTTTTGATCTTTGAAGTTCATCATTAA
Source organism: Hevea brasiliensis (assembly GCF_030052815.1). NCBI lineage: Eukaryota > Viridiplantae > Streptophyta > Magnoliopsida > Malpighiales > Euphorbiaceae > Hevea > Hevea brasiliensis. The sequence goes on from NC_079496.1 coordinate 98,140,044, forward strand.
CTTACTTAAATAATTTCATTTGAGATTTGTAAAATTCATTTTCCTTTGAAGCCATACTCAAAGAAATATTTTCTGATCTTAAAGCACAATTTTCATGTATCAAAATTTTGCATTTCTTTTTAAAAGATCTATATTTATCATATGTCTTTACAAATGCAACTTCTAACTCATCAATATTAGAAGGTTCAAGATTTACCTCATTTTCACTATCTTCAATGTGCGAGCTTTCACCTTTTTCTTCAATTGCCATCATACAAGTATTTGCAACATCTTTGTCACTTGTTTCATCATTTGATGAAGAGTCACTATCACTTCATGTTGCTGCCATTGCCTTTTTACTTTTATCCTTTCTAAACTTGTTTTTCTTCTTCAATGTAGGACACTTTGGCTTAATGTGGCCTGGTTTGTTACAGTCATAATAAACTATTTCACTTGAATGATTTGGAGTCTTTGGAGCATATTTCTTTGTGAACTTCTTGTATTTGCTTCCACCTTTTCTAAATGCTCTTTTGAATCTCTTGCCTATCATAGCCATATCTTCATCATCATCACTTGATGCACTTGAATCATCACTTGAACTAGCTTTGAAAGCAACACTTTTCTTTTTCTCATCTACATTTTCGGATATGAAGGCTATACCTTTCTTTTTCTTTTGATCACCTTCTTTCTCATCTTTCTTGTAGATCATCTCATGTGCAATGAAAGAACCAATTAGCTCATCATAGGTGTACTTTCTGAAATCCTTGGTGTCTTGAATAACAGTGGTCTTTGCTTCCCATGACTTTGGAAGAGATCTCAAAATTTTCTTTACAAGTTCTTATTCCTCAAATCTCTTTCGAAGAGCTTTAAGAAGATTAACAAGATCTATGAATCTAGTACTCATTTCAGCAATAGTTTCACCAGGTTTCATCTCAAATAACTCATAATCACGGATGAGGAGATTTGCCTTTGACTCTTTTACCACATCGAATCCTTCATATGTGACTTCTAGTTTGTCCCATATTTCTTTTGCAGTTTGACATCCTGAAATACGATTATACTCATTAATATCAAGAGCATAATGAAGAATGTTAATAGCTTTGGCATTTGTAGAAATTTTCTTCCAATCATTGTCATCAAATTCAACTTCAGCTTTAGGAATTTGCACAATTCCTTCACTAGTTGTATAAGGAATATAAGGACCATCTTTAATTATTCTCCAAGCATCAATATCAACAGATTGTATAAAGTTTCTCATTCTAGTTTTCCAAAAAGAGTAACTTGTGCCATTAAAAAGTGGTGGTCTAGTGATTGAATAACCTTCAGCTAAGGGAGCAGGTATACCAACCGAGTTTCTAGATGAACCAGCCATGTGTATGGATCACTCCAAGGTGTTTAATCCTCAAGCAAGAGAGACAAGCTCTGATACCAAATTGATGTCCCAAAATATGTCCAAGAGGGGGGTGAATTGGACTCTAAAAATAATTTTTCGGTTCTTCCTCAACACCTTTGAAAAATTATAGCTTAGGTCAACCTAATTTTCTAATGTGAAATATGTACAATACAACTCAATTGATAAGTTGATTCAAAGTTGGGTCATAAGCAATCAGTATACTGATCTAATAGAATATATTGGCATTCAGTAAAAATTTCAGTAATCTGAATAAGTTCACAACATAGCAAACAGAGCAGTACACTAGATATATTAGTTAACAATAAATAAAACAATAAGCAAATTAAATAAGATATTAGCAGATTCGGCAGTAAACCAATTATTTCAGTTTACAGCAAGGTTAATAATAAATAGTATCAATTTTCATATCAGCAAAAATAACTCAATCAGAAAGTTAAAATGCATAAATGTAAAGAGTAAGGGTTAAAAAAATTGAACACTGAATTTTTATAGTGGTTCGGCTCAACTAGCCTACATCCACTCTCTCAAATATTCCACTTTGAGTCTTCACTCCACTAATCTTCTCTTTTAAAGGCAAGAGACAAAAGCTCTTTACAAATCTTCTCACTAAAGCTTTTACAAGTAGCTTCACACTTCTACCAAGTGTTATCCCAAACACTTTTAACAATCAAGCTTCAATAAGTGCTTGAATGACCTCTCATAAATGATAATAAAGTGTTTAAAACTCAATCTCACTCAATACAACAGAATCTATAAAGAAGAGATGAGTAGGTAAGCCAATGATGAGCAATAAAAACAATTTGAGCACTTTGAATGAAAGCTTTAATGATCTTAAGAGGTTAGGAACAGTAGAGAGACTTTCATTAAGTGCAAAATGGCCAAGGATACATGTATTTATAGCTTTGGAACATTTTTTACCGTTTTAGAACTCATTTGAACATTATAAGTTTAAATTTCAAGAAAATAGCCATTATTTTGTCTTTTTCTACGATGTTGTGCAGAGTTAAGACAGTTAGCATACCAGAAAAAGTAGCAAACCAGTTAGCATACTAAAACAAGTAGCAAACCAGTTAGCATGCCAGGAAAACTTTTCTGCATAACTTTGAAAACTTTAAAACTTTATTCCAAATCATAATCAAATGCTTTTAGGCCATTGATGATATTTAAAAGAAAAGTAATTGAGGGATTAAAGATAAGTATCATTGGCTTCTACTCCTTAATTCTTTTTACAAGTAATCTTAAAAGTTAAAACTAACTTCTATACTACATGTACCTTCAAATTTGATCTTCAATGCAGCTTTGGAAGGTAACCTTTTCTTCCTTTATCTCCTTTGATTCATCATGTGTTATCTTAAAATGTCATCCTTTCTTTAAAAGCACAAATCCATCATGAATTCCTTGAGTCTTTTTCTTTGTTCTTTGAGAAGCACAATACTTAAAATAATGTTAGTTTGATTCTAGTTGAGTTTTGGTATCATCAAAATCTATGCTCCTTTGAGCTTTATGGGGTCAATAAAAACATATGGAGATTTTTTTTATCACAAATTATTTCTGTGGATACCCAGGCAGAGCCTCCTCTGTTTTATTAGCATCTGGCGGGTTCCACTATTCACCTATTAAAAACAATTTCATATCCATTTATCTAGTCATATAACATGTAATTCACAAATTTTCATGTAATTTCAAGAAAATAATAAAACTCATTCATACGAAAATTTATATACAAAAGCTTACAGCTTTATCTACAATCCAAAATATAATTACAATTTATTTACATGACAAACTATAATTACATAACATTTATGTACAATGAACCAAAATACTAAGTCTATACATGGGCCCTACCAAAATACTACAACTGATGAGGTGAACTCTAGACTATGGCAGATCTGGTCAACTATAGTCAGAACACTACTGTGGCGGCTGCTGCTGTGGCGGCTGCTGCTGTGGCGGCTACTATGTCTAGTCTTCAATACCTACACGATGGAAAAACAACGCACTAAGCGAATTGCTTAGTGGTGCATAATTGAAAATGAAAATAACTAAATAAATTGAAATAACAATTCTAGGTCAATTGTATTTTTATTGCACTTTGGAATCAATTGATTTATCAGGATCTTATCTGTGCATTTATTTCGTTCCCTGTCTTTTAAAATTATATCAGTGCCCAAGTAACCTATAACAGATTATAAAGCTGGATACACGAGAGTATACTGGTTAGACAGCCATATGTCTATCATGTATATATTTGTCATGTCAGGCACAAGGCCAGCGGTAGACTTTTTAAGCCAAATATAAAATTAGGCATAATGGCCAATGTGTTAGTAGTATACCCTAGAGCATATCATTTTGTATGTATCTTGTACATATTTTATTAATAAAAAGGCAATTTTACTTTTCTATTTACATAATATATTTATGTGTAATTGAAAAGGTCCATTGATATTTGTTAGAAATTCTATTTGTAAGTTATTAAGAATATGAGTGACAGTATTTCTAAAACAAAGTATTATAAATTGGTTCACAATCGAGGATACTTCACAAATGACATGACTTATCCAAAAATATTGTAATCATGTTTGTTCCCAAGGTATTTATATGAGATATAAATAAGATAGAGTGGTGAGTCTCATGCCATATAACAAACATGATAGGCACTTATACATGATGAGTAGGCTGAATCAGTAACGCTTATGACAAGCACATGGAGTTTACTCTTGTCAATGTATTGCTACATATCATATTAGTGCATATAATCTTTAGACCTGAGATAACACAGTTATCTTGTATATAAGTGATTTGACTTTGATACTGCTTTCATACTTGTACTGTGTATGGGTATATGGGCATCTATTGGCTCTTACTAGTTATATATGGAGATCGGTGTTGATCAAGATGGAATCCGTTACCCTAAGTAAATAGGGATAAAATCCTATGTTCATTTAATTATTCTTGATGTTTCAAGTTCCTGGCCAGGACAGACAGATTTAGTCAGAAAAGAGTTTCTAATAAGAAAATCTAACTAATCAAGAACTAAAATTAAAAGAGAACATAATGTTCATAGCAAATGGGGTTTAACATTAACCATAACTCTAGCTCGAATTGGGATTTTGTAATGGAGAGATTCTAGTGCATGGTAACATATGATTAATGGTTCATTTAAGGTATTCCTTATTACTGATTGGGTGGCCATGACATGCTATGCTAGGTGTCAACCATGGTCTATGAGATGTCTGAAATGATTTAGAGAAATTATTTACGGTAAGAAAGAGTTCTAATGATATTAAGAGTTAATAAAATTTCTCATTGCCAATAAGTAATGAGCCTAGTAAGTCACACATCTACACAAGCTAATCACCATTTAAAATGTGATTTAATTGATTAATTAAAGAGTTTAATTAATTAGTTAAAGAGGTTTGGTTTGCAATAAGATTGCAAGGTCCCTAGCATGACTTGAAACCAAATTTAGGTCATTGGATGTATAGTATAAATTAAATTTATATTTAATTTGATTAAATATGAATTTAATTATTAGAAATTAATTAATAGAGATTAATAAATTAATTAATTTATATTTGATATAAATTGATTTAAAGAGGAGAAATTATAATTTTGGGTTAAGAACTCAAATTAAAAAGTAAGGGCAAATGGTCTTTTCACATGGTGGTTGTTAGTAGTATGCCCTAAAGCATATCATTTTGCATGTATCTAGTACATATTTTATTAATAAAAGGCAAATTCACTTTTCCATTTACATAATATATTTATGTGTAATAGAAAAGGTCCATTCATATTTTGATAGAAATTCTATTATTAAGTTGTTAAGAATATGAGTGACAGTATTTCTAGCACAAAGTATCATAAATTGGTTCACAATTGAGGATACTTCACACAGGACATAACTTATCCAAAAAGATTGTATTCATGTTTGTTCCCAAGGTATTTATATGAGATATAAATAAGATGGAATGGTGAGTCTCATGCCATATAATAAACATGATAGGCATTTATACATGATAATTAGGTCAAACCAGTGACGCATATGACAAGCACATGGAGTTTACTCTTGTCAATGCATTGTCAGATATCATATCAGTGCATCTAATCTTTAGACCTGAGATAACACAGTTATCTTGTATATAGGTTGTTTGAGTTTGATACTGCTTTCATACTTGTACTGTGTATGGGTATATGGGCATGTGTTGGCTCCTACTAGTTATATATGGAGATAGGTGTTGATTAAGATGGAATCTGTTACCCTAAGTAAATAGCCATAAAATCCTATATTCATTTAATTGTTCTTGATGTTTCAAGTTCCTGGCTAGGATAGATAGATTTAGTCAGAAAAAGAGTTTCTAACAAGAAAATCTAATTAATCAAGAACTGGAATTAAAAGAGAACATAATGTTCATAGCAAATGGGGTTTGACATTAACCATGACTCTAGCTCGAATTGGGATTTTACAACAGAGAGATTCTAGTGCATGGTAACATATGATTAAAGGTTCATTTAAGGTATTCCTTATTACTGATTGGGTGGCCATGGCATGCTATGCTAGGTGTCAACCATGGTTTATGAGATGCCTAAAATGATTTAGAGAAATCATTCATGGTAAGAAAGAGTTCTAATGATATTAAGAGTTGATATCATATCTTATTACCAATGAGTGATGAGCCTAGTGAGTCACACACATACATAAGTTAATCACCAAGTTAAATGTGATTTAATTAATTAATTAAAGAGTTTAATTGATTAATTAAATAGGTTTGGTTTGCAATAAGATTGCAAAGTCCCTAGCATGACTTGAAATCAAATCTAGGTTATTGGATGTATAGTATAAGTTAAATTTATATTTAAAGTGTTTAAATATGAATTTAATTGTGAGAAATTAATTAATGGAGATTAATTAATTGATTTATATTTGATATAAATTGATTAGAAGAGAAGAAATAATGATTTTGGGTTGAGAACTCAAAATTACAACATGAGGGTAATTTGGTCATTTCACATGGTAATATGTGGCACCATGAGATGGCGACACATGGCACCATATAAGCTTGCCATTTGTCTTCCTATCATGTAAGATGATCAAAGTCAAGATTAAGTCTAGCTTTGACACTTGGCTTAATGTGATTAAGTCAATTAATAATAAGATGCAATGTGGTGGTGACATGGGGCATAGGGTTTAAGTGACTTAATGACCTAATTATAAAAGGGAAAAGAAAGAAGAATAAAAAATATAACATTCTCTCTTCCTCAAATGTGGTGACACACTTTTCCCTCTCCCTCTTCTCGCTTTCTGTAACACCCTCACTTTAGCTAGTCTGTACATTCTACTGTTCCAATGACCAATGTCTGCTTGGACAGCTAGAATGTCTGGAATTATATTTACACTAGAGTGAGGAGTCATAAATAATTCAAATAAGGGTAAGAAAAATTAAGAAAAAATTTTAGAAATAAAATACAACCAAGTTAAATGAGCCAGTGTCCTAGCGATGGGTAACCTAATGGAAAGTTGTGGTCTTCGTAGCTAGGAGCCTAAACCTGGGAGAAAATTCATAAAATAATTTTTGGGACTCTATAGAAGAGTCATTGAGGTTTCGATGACATTAGAATGCCATGAAAATGCTTAGAAAAATTTTTAGATCAGTACAGACAATTTTAGTTCGTTAAGCAAAACGAAGGGTATTTTGGTCATTTCACCTTCAGAGACGATTCTTGGCCAACTTGTCCAATTAAGTAAATAATTATTATGACATAAAATATGAATAAATATTATTAAAAATTTAATTAAAAGTGAGTGAAAAAGAAAGAAAAAGAAAATAGAAATAAATACCCCATTTATGACATCATGCTCATGTGAGAATGATGCAATAAAAACTCATGGACCAATCACCATTTAACAACACATTTAAATGCATTTAAAAGGGGAAAAAGAATTCAAATAAAAGATTTATTTTCTGCCTTCTTCTTTCCTATCTAGCCGAAGCTCTCTCTCTATACACACACCTCCATTTTTACTCTCTCTTCTCACTAGAACTCTCTTACAACCACACCATAAAACTTCTTCTTATCTTCATTAAAGTTGAACCTTGTAATTAGAACTAGCTTGAGGCAGCAGAAGGGAAGGGAAACCAAGAAGTTTATCAAGTTTGTGGTTAGCTCTCAAAGAGGTTAGTGCTAGAGTCTTTCTTTCTCTCTTTTAATTCTTAATTAGAACCAGGAATTGAACTAAGAATTGAAGAAATTGTGTAAAAATATGCATGTAGGGACGCTATCCAATTTTAGGCAGCCTTAAATCTTCTTGAGTTTGATAGCTTTTAATGGATTTAAAATGGTATAGGGCTGTCCCTTGACATGTATAAGTGAATTGAAAACTTTAATTGTGAGTATAATGTAAGATTTGAGAATTTGGGATTTAAGGTTTTATGAAAATTTAGGGTTTTGTTCATGTAATAGTGCATGAACATTTTAATGGTCAATTAGTGACCATTTAATAAGATTTAACTATGAATTAAAGTGAATTAGGGCATTGAAGTTTGATTAGGTAAACTGCCCTTAAGGTGCCAGAATCATTGGACTTTAGTTTAGTGTGATTGGACAACAATAACTGGAATTGTAAAATTTCAATTGGTGCAAAACCAATTGGAGGTGAAACTAGACACATAATGACACAACTTTGATGAAGAAACCTTGCCCAGAAAACAAACTTAGGATACCCTAAAAATTGACCAAATCCGGGTAACCAACCTGCTGGTCCTGGAAATTGACCAAATGAACAGTATTTGTTTAAATGGTCATAACTCAATGTAGAAATGTCCAAATGACCTAAATTTTATATCAATGGAAAGATTAGACATTTAGAACAACTTTCATGAAGAACATAATTCCAAATTTTGACCAGAACTTAATGGAATTGTCCACCAAAGTCAAGATACTAAATCTGGCAAAACTAGGATTGCCTAGAAATTCTGGGTACAAGTCAATCCGGCCAGTTATGGTAGAATGACCATAACTTGAGCTAAAACACTCCAAATGGAGTGATTCAAAAAGAAAATTAAAGAAAACACATAAAGGAACAACTTTGATGGAGAAAAGTTTGCCAAATTCTCACTATAGTTTAGACCAATGGAATAGTAAACTTAAGGTATGAAATCTGAAAATTTTGAATAACATAAAATAAGCTTTGAAATGGTATTAGAAATCAATGCCAACAGAAATAAAATGCAAAATGTGGTATCTTGGTGAACTTAGGTTCAATAAATCTATTATGTATTAAAAAGTCAACTTTTGTGTAGGAATAGTTAAGTGAATAGTAACCTCAATGAAATGAATGCAAAGAACCAAAACTTAAATTGCTAATGATACTTCACTTAAATGATTTAAGGTTTATTTAAATCATGTGATTAGTTTGATGGGATTTGTAGGCTCATCACTAATAGAACTTAGGAAATAATTGATATAATTTAAAATGTGAATTGTAAATTACTATAAATGAAATATTAAAGGTATAAATGATGTGTAAATAATATTTGGGGACTTTCCCTTTTTATTGAATAAAAATGAAAATTTGCTTGAACCTAGGTACATGTGAATTGGTGTGATAGATTAGAGATAAAATTGTAAATGAACTATATAAATGAAATTTATGAACATATGCATTAGATAAAAAATTGAATTTGGATATTGTATTCCCACTAGGAAATAAAATAAAACCTATCGACACTTAATGGTACATGAGTGAAATTAAGAGTAATCATAAATACTTAGTAAGCAAAAATATTTCTTAAATTTCAAATGATAAATTATATAAATAGTGTAATGAATAAATGAACTATATTAATGTATGAATGAGATATTAGTTCTCATTATTGTAGAAAATAAAAATACTTTTAGTACAATGGTACATGAGAACCATTGTTTTGAATTGTGATCATTATGGATAACATAATAAAATAATGAAACTTATGAACACTTAATGGTTCTATGTGCCCATGTATTGCCTAAACACGTGTATCAGATTGGATAGATAGGCATGCCAATAGGGTATTATTTTAGTAGTACTACGAAAGGCTTTATGCCTATATTCATGGCTTTATGCCCACACTCATGGCTTTATGCCGGCACTCATGGCTTTTATTGCCGATTATGTGTTATCATGGCTTTTTAGCCATACTGACTGCATATGTGGCTGACGTTCCGCGTCTCATGGCATGACGGCCTGAGGCACCGCAGTGTCCAGTGCCAACGACCCGTTATTCAGTTTAGTCAGCCTGTCATAGGTTACTTGGGCAGTGAAATTTATTGAAATAAGTTAAGAATATTAGCAATTAAATAAATGAGTAAGAATATTCAAAATAAATTAGATTAGTTATTTAGCAGAAAGAATTGAAATGAATTGGAACGATATTAAAATTTAATTATTATGAAAGAATTGACCGCTTCTGAAGAGGAATAAATTAAAACAAAGGATAGTTAATACTAAAAGTATTATATGAAATTAGATTAAATTCCAAAGTATCCAAATTTTGATCCATTTTTTTTATTGTATATTATTTTCTTGTTATATTATTGCACCACTAAGCAGCAATGCTTAGCTCGATGGATTTGTTTCCTCGCGCAGGTACTAAAGCTGAAACCCAGTGGACATTTAACTGAGATTTTTAGAGTCCGAATCTATAGAGTGTTAAAGGTTGTCACCTCCTCAGTAATGCATATAGATAGGGCTCACATTAGTTTGGCTATTTCATATGCAATCAATTTATATATCATGTAAATTATGAGATTATGTAATTATTTTGTAAATTATGTAAATTGATGAAATTTGAAAATTTTGCTTATGTGATTTGAGCATGAATGAGATTGTATGGGTTTGAAGACAGAATTGAAATATATAGATGATGCTTAAAATGATGAGATTATTATTGTAAATATATTATCGAAAACTTCAAGCAGGTAAATAGCGAGATACGCCAAATGGTAATAGAAACAGGGGAAACTTCGTTGATTTCTCCTTAGAAAAATAATTGATATTAAAATATAACGAGAACAAATTATTAAAAAATTATTAAAAGAATAAAGTAATATAAGATAGGGTACTCCAGTACCGAGTGTGACATGCCTTGCTAGGCTACACTGTAGACGGGTGAGGGGTGTGACATTTTCTTTAACAATTCAAAGAGAAATCCACCATTCCCTTTAAATTAAAATTGCTAGAAATTGTTTCTAGTATCTTATACACCCATACAAACTCTCTAAAAGCAAAACCCCAAATTATAATGGGTTAGCAGGGCTTAAGAAGCAAAGTTGGGGCCTGCCCATTGGTGATTTTGGTGTGGACAAGCTAGAGGGACAACAGTTGGGGTCCTAGGAGCTTCCTAAAGGTGCCAATTGCATCCATAGTGCATTAAAGAGGTTAGTGCTCAAACTCCTCTTTTAAACTAGGGTTTAAATGAATTAATTTATTAGTTCACAATCTTGAATTGTAAACATAGATCCTAATACATATTAAAAGTGTTTTAATGTGCAATTGAAATTAATTAGGCATGTAAGAGATGTGGCATGATGCATGAAACCTTAGAAAAAAAAATTTTAAATTCAATGCTCCAATGAACTAATCACCATGCTTCCGCTCCTTCAATTGGTATTAGAGCCACTATATTTGCCATTAAGATTGTTTATTGAGATTTAATTGTGTGATTTGATAAAATTTTGATTGATTCAAAGCAATTTTGATTCACCATGGTGGCGGCATCAAGAGAGCTCTCAAAGGTGGCGGCATCAAGAGAGTCTTCAAGGTGTGCATGGTTGTTGGGCTTCAATATACAATTGTTGTATATCTTTAGGCCCATACCTAATTAAATTATTTAATTAGAAATTTTAATCACACAATTAATTTATGAAAATTATTTTCATAGAGTTAAATTTGGAAAAGGGTTTCTAAATTTAATTTATTTGAATGAGATTCAAATTTGAATTTTTTGGTTGAATATGTGATATTCAATTTAATTTTTTAGTATGTATATTTTATTTACTTGTTAAATTTTAATATGCATGATGGATGATCATGGACAATAAAAGACTAATGTGATTGGATTTATTTCTTTTATTTTTCTTTAGGTTGTAAAATAATTAATTTTATTTTAGTGGCATGTATTATAAGTGTTGTAATAATTTGGGTTGTAATTTTATTTATTTGAGGACTTTAAAGTCCATATTCTTGTAAATTCGCCTTGGTATGCCAAGGATTACAATATAACTGGATTGCAAGAAGATTAAGGAGGTCAAGAGCATTGGTGGGACCAGTGAGACGAAATCAAGATCAAGTGTTGATTATGTACTCCTTCAGCAGCTTTTGTAAAATGAATGAATGAAATACACCTAGGAATGCCCTGATTCAATCCTGGTGGCTCAGAATTGAATCCCTTAGAAAGTTTAAGATCATACCATATTAATTGTTTATCCATGTATGCATGAGATGTATGGGAATGTATGCAAGTATATGATATATGCATGCTAATTGGATAATGTGCAAAGTGAGACCATAATAGTAATTAAGCCAACCACTAAATCTTCCAAACAAATGATTAAGTTAGAAATGATATAATTAAAGTAATTATATCAATTATATCATGGGCCCTCCATTGAGGCAATTATTTTAAAAAATTTTAAATACTTACATGTGATACATTTAATTTAAGAGATTTTCTTAAGAATAATTGTCAAGCATGAGATGTTGTAAAAATGTAAATAGTTGATGGCCAATAATGGATGTGCCTGACGATATTAAAATTATTTTCATGTTTACTGGCTTAATGGCATCAACTTAACCAATGCAAGATGAATCAATAATGGATGTGCCTGAGATTTTGAGTATTAGGGGCTAGATAAATGATTGAACCTCACATGAGATGTGATGGGCAAAGAGTTGCTCACTTATAGTTTATTGTAATTCCAATAATGGATGTGCTTGAGGATGATCAATAAGACTATAAGAATTCAATCACCCACTAGAAATCTTTCGAACTAGGATTTTCGTTTTCTACTTTGGAAGTGTAGGATTCCCAAGTTAGTGGGAGGACCAATTTGATTAAAAGACCATAATCATTTTAGTTAATTACTTGATACATTTACTAATTAATCTAGTTATTTTCTGTAGTTAATTTTCTGATAATAATGAGCATGCAACAACCACCATTATCTAATATCCTTGTGAGCATACTTGATCACAATAGGTTGATAGGACCTAATCTTTTTGATTGGCTAAGAAATTTAAAACTTATCCTAAACCTAGAACGTATTGGATATGTTCTAGACTCAAAGGTTCCTAGTCCCTTACCTCCAGAGGCTACTTAAGAGGAACATGATACTTTGGACAAGTGGAAGGAGCATGATATGAGAGCCAAATGTTACATGCTTGCTTCTATGATTAATTAAAGGAACGGAAGCATGAAAAACACAAGTTTATGCCATTGAATTCAAAATTTTCACCTAGGGTCACATGCATCATGCAAGATTTATTTTTATCTATTTGATTTCAATGATAAACAACATATTAAAACTCTTTTAATATATTTTTGAATCTGTATTTGCCATTTAAGATTTTAAAATTAATCAGATTAATTTTAGAACCCTAGATTAAATCAAGAACAAACACACTAACCTCTTGATGCACTGCAGTGTATTTGCGCATTTGAGATGCGTCTTCAGGACACCAGATATTGTCCCTCTTGCTTGTCCACACCAAGAACACCTATGGCAGCCCTTGAACAGCTTCTAAAGCTTTTTCTATTAATTAGAAATTCAAGTTCTGCCTTTTAAAAGATTAGAGATGTAAACAAGACACTAGAAATAATTTCTAGTGTTCTTAATTCAAGAGATTGATGGCTAATCTCTTTGAATTGATGAGAGATGAAGAAGAATAGATGAAAAACCTCAAAGTGGCGTGACAAAGGAGAGGAGTGGCTACTGGTTATTTTTCTTTTCATAACAACACTTAAATAGCTAGGTTAACACATTAAACCCTTGCCACATGTCACCCTTTGATTAGCTCTAGGTTTAAGTGACCCAATCACATTGTGCCAAGTGTCAAACCTATATTTAATCTTGATTTTAATCATCTTAAATGATTAAAAAAATAATTGGCAAGCTTATGTGTAATCCCATGTGTCACCATCTCATGGTGCCACGTGTCACACTGTGAAATGACCAAAATACCCATGTGTCTTAATTTTTAGTTCTTAACCCAAAATAATTATTTCTCTTCTTCTAATTAATTTATATCAAATATAAATTAATTAATTAATCTCTATTAATTAATTTCTCATTAATTAAATTCATATTTGAACACTTTAATTATAAATTTAACTTATACTATCATCCAATAATCTAGATTTGGTTTCAAGTCATGCTAGGGACTTTGCAATCTAATTGCAAACCAAACCTATTTAATTAATTAATTAAATCATATTTGATTAGGTGATAACTTGTGCATGTGTGTGACTTACTAGGCTCATCACTAATTGGCAATGAGATATGATATCAACTCTTAATACCATTAGAACTCTTTCTTACCATAAATGATTTCTCTAAATCATTTTATGCACCTCATAAACCATGGTTAACACCTAGCATAGCATGCCATGGACACCTAATTAGTAATAAGATTTACCTTAAATGAACCTATAATCATATGTTACCATGCACTGGAATCTCTCTGTTACAAAATCCCAACTCAAGCTGGAGTCGTGGTTTATGTCAAACTCCATTTGCTATGAATATTATGTTTTCTTTTAATTCCAGTTCTTGATTAAAAAGATTTTCTCATCAGAAACTCTTTTCTGATTAAATCTATCTATCCTGGCTAGGAACTTGAAATATCAAGAACAATTAAATGAACATAGGATTTTATCTCTATTTACTTAGAGGAACAGATTCCATCTTGATTAATACCTACCTCCATATATAACTAGTGGGAGCCAACACATGCCCATATACCCATACACAGTACAAGTATGAAAGCAGTATCAAACTCAAACTACCTATATACAAGATAACTGTGCTATCTCAGGTCTAAAGATTATATGCACTGATATGATTTATGACAAAACATTGACAAGAGTAAACTCCATGTGCTTGTCATAAGTGTCACTGGTTCGGCCTACTTATCATTTATAAGTTCCTATCATGTTTGCTATATGGCATGAGACTCACCATTCCATCTTATTTATATCTCATATAAATAACTTGGTAACAAATCTTTCTGGATATGTTATGTCCTTATTATGAAGTATCCTCGATTGTGAACCTATTTATGATACTTTGTACTAGAAATACTATCACTCATATTCTTAACAACTTCAGAATAGAATTTCTAACAAAATATCAATGGACCTTTTCTATTACACATAAATATATTATGTAAACGGGAAAGTAGAAATGCCTTTTATTAATAAAAATATGTACAAGATACATAATAAATGATATGCTCTAGGGCATACTACTAACAGTAATGAGTTACAAAAGTAGCATTAAAATATGCAAAGTGCAAGTGAGATCCTCCTTCACCTGCAAGAGTTGTATGGTGAGCATAGCAGGAATGCTAAGTATGAGATATCTAGGCAGCTATTCTGAATGAGGATGTCTGAGGGACAGAATGTTGGAGATCATGTCCACAAGATGATTTGGCTTATAGAGCAGCTGGAACATCTTAACTTTAACATGGATTTCTAACTGCAGACAGATTTGATCCTTCAGTCCCTACCTAAGTCATTTGGGAATTTTGTGACAAATTTCTATATGACTAAGTAGGAATAAACCTTGGTTGGATTACTTAACATGCTTGTTATTACCCAAAAGAATATACCGGGTAATAAAGGAAAAGAGGTAGATTTGATTACATCTTCTTCTGCTGGAAAGTCCAATAAGAAGAAGGATAATAAGAAAAGGAAACCTCAAGTTTTAGGACCTTCCAAGAAGATAGCCAAACAGAAAGGGAAGACCAAAGCTGATGGAGGCAAAGGAAAGTTTTTCCACTGCCAGAAGGATGGGCACTAGAAAAGGAACTGCCTAGAGTATCTTGCTTCTTTGAAGGACAAGAAGGATATACCTTCAGAAGGTATGTCGATATCTTGTTATTTAGATGCTGATGATGCTCATAGTTCATCTACAGCTTGGGTTTTAGATATTGGTGCCAGTTCTCACGTTTCTTATGATATGTAGGAACTAGCAAATAGCAGCAGCTTGCATGCTAGAGATGTTAGACTCCAGATTGGCGATGGCTCAACTGTTGAAGCTTTAGCCATAGGATCTAAATCTTTTTACATGTGTGGACATGTTTTGTGTTTGAAGAATATTTTGTATGTACCTGATGCTTTTAAGAACATCATTTCTAAATCTAGTTTAACTAAAAATGGTTATGAATTTCAGTTCACGTTTGCAATATTTATTTTGGAAATAAATATGTTGGCTTGGGTTATATGTATGATGGTCTTTATTATTTGGATAATAATGATAAATACAAATTGAATGCAAGCAATCTAAATGAATGTAATGCCATGATGAAAATTGACTCAAGTTCAAAATATATTTGGCACTTAAGATTAGGTCATGTTGTAGAAGATAGGATTGCAAAACTGGAGAAAATGGGGATTTTATCCTCATTGGGTTCTAAACCTACTCCAACTTGTGAATCCTGCCTTCAAGGCAAAATAACTAGACCACCCTTTGTTGGACAAGGACTAAGAGCTGAAAATATTTTGGAGCTAATACATAGTGATGTATGTGGTCCATTTAGGGAAATGGCTAGAGGCTATTTTCATTACTTTATTACATTTACTGATGATAAATTAAGGTTTGGGTATTTGTATTTGATGAAATACAAACATGAATCCTTTGAAAAGTTTAAAGAATTTAAATTTGAAGTAGAAAATCAAACAGGAAAAAGTATTAAAACTCTTCGGTCAGATCGTGGAGGTGAATACTTAAGTACTAAATTTGATGAATACTTAAAAGAGCATGGCATTGTTTCCCAGCTGACTCCTCCAGGAACGCCACAGCTGAATGGTTTATCTGAAAGGAGAAATCGTACCCTATTGGATATGGTACGTAGTATGATGAGCTATACTGATATGTCAATCTCCTTTTAGAGATTTGCATTAGAATTAGCTTTGCATATTCTGAATAGGATTCCATCAAAATCAGTATCTTCCACACCTTATGAGATATGGCATGGAAGAAAACCAAGTCTTAAGCATATTAAGATTTGGGGTTGTCTAGCTTATATCAAAAAGCTGAACACTGATAAATTGGAAACAAGATAAAAAAAAAAAGTCGATTTTTTGGATATTCAAAAGAAAGTTTTGGATATTATTTTTATTTGCCTACATCACAAAAGGTTGTGGTAAGTAGAGATGTCATATTTCTTGAACAATAGTTTATTCAAAAAGGTGATGTCATATTGTACCTATAGAGAATAAATGGGTTTTCAAGAAGAAAATTGATTTTGATGGAAAGGTAGAGACCTATAAAGCAAGGCTAGTAGCGAAAGGGTTTTGCCAAAGGCAAGGAATCGACTATGAGGAGACTTTCTCGCCTGTTGCCATGCTTAAATCAATTAGGATTCTATTAGCAATAGCTGTGTTGTGACACCCCTTACCCGACTACAGTGTAGCTGAGCAAGTTATGCCACTCAGTGTGCCGGAGCACCAATTCATAGTTCTATTACAATTTATCACTTTTAAATCATTTGTTTACAATTTTTGATAAATCTAAATTTTTACGCAATTTTTATAGAAAATCCGACAGAGTGCCGGTTGTAAATTGGAAAAACAGTTCTTCTGAACCTGTTTAAAAACACTTTCAATAATTTCCAATCATTCACAAGCTCCATTTGTATCACATCAATTTACAACAATTTCTTAACAATTCCTCTATTTGTCATTCATTCATTTCACATCATCATTAGACTCAAATCATAAATAAATTCTCATATGTTATTTATAATCACAAATTACAAGTACTTACATTAATACAAAATTATATTACATTTGTTTCAAATACACATGATAAAATAAGAGTTTAATTATAAAATTTACAAAAAATCATAAAATACAAAATGGGACCTAGTGTCCTACCAATGCACTGTAGTCTGTGAGGTGACACGGACACTATGCAGAACTGTGAACGGCCTTACCCAATCTGTGGTCTACTGGGCCCTCTGTCCAAATCTTCAGTACCTACGCGTTGCAAAAGCGACGCGCTAAGCACAAAGCTTAGTGGTGCCAATAATACAAGAAAATATAATATGCAAATAAAAATAATAATTTCCTAGCTATTGTGTTCATAAGAAATGAATAATTACTAACTTATTGTTTAGTCGAGGGCTAATTATGTTTTATGGTATTAACTTCTTCATGCATTTTTTTAATTATTTTCTTCATGATCTTGAGCTTCTTTGTATTTTATTGTAATCATTCCTGATTATTAATTTTCGTATTTTCTTTAATAATCAGTTCAATTACAGTTATACTTTTCCATGCCCAAGTAACCTATACAAATTGACCGGACTGGATAAACGGGTAAACTAGCACTGGGTACCAGGTACCTCGGGCCGTCACACCATCGGTCACAATGTGTCTCCCGGTGTGCAAACAGAATGGCTAATAAGCCATAAAAGCAATAAGGCATAAAGCCAAGTGAAACATCATAATCAGTATAGCCATAGGTTATCACATCACAGAATGGCAATGAAACCATACATCATACGCAGTACTGCTATCAAAACCCTATTGGCATGCCAACCTATCCAAACCAATCACATTAGGCCTACTAGGGCATTTTGCACTTTTAAGTTTCACAATTTTTGAATTTAAAGTTTGAATGTTACTATTCATTTCATTAGTCAACTAAAATGTTGACTTTTGCATAGATAATAGATACATTAGTTTTAATACTCCCAACATACCACATTTTGCATTCAAATTTTGTTGGTATTGGTTGCCAATACCACTTTTAAGCTTAATGTTAAGTAAGCAGAATTTTCAGTTTTCATGCCTCATTTTTACTGTTTCATTAGTCATTTTTGCTGCTGGAATTTGGTAAAATGATCAACATGAAAGTTGTTCCTTATTTTGTCTAGTTGAATTTCCTTTTTTGAATCACTCCATTTGGAGTTTTTTTAGCTCAAGTTATGGTCCAAAAACCACAACTGGCCGGATTGGAATTTTTCTAGACTAACCATACCTATAGTGCAGTGAACAGTAACTGCAACTCCCTTGTTGGATAGGTTCTGGTCATAATTTGGGTAGGTTTCTTCATGAAAGTTGTTGGTCTATATCTTAGCTTGTTGCTGGTAAAATTTCAGGTCAATTGGACCTTTCTACATTGAGTTATGGCCAAATGAACAATCACTGTTCATTTGGTCATTCTGCAGAAACAGATTGTAGATCACCCGGATTGGGGCAAGCTTTTGGTCCACTTGGTTTGGTTTTATGGGCATAGTTTCTTCACCAAAGTTGTGCCATTATGTGTCTAGTTTCATGTACAATTGGCCTTGCACAAAATGAACCTCTACAATTGAAGTTATGGCTGCCCAAACCTGCTGGACTCATGTCCAATTCTGCAGGTCACCATGGGCAGCCACACCAAACCCAAATCCCATCACTCAACACACTTTATTTTTTATTTAAACAGAACTAAATGGTCACTAATTGACCATTAATACCTATTTTCATCATCACATGGTCAAAGTCCCATTTCTTCACCCCAAACCCTAACTCTACCATTTCAATTCTCCATATACATGCAATCAATGAATCAAAGTATCTAATTTATGTTCAATGGCAGCCATGTACAACTATAACTCAATCTAATCAATGAAACCCTAATGTATCCTAAGGCTGCCAAAATTGGTAGAATTTATTCATACAAACTTGTTTCAATTCTCTTAATTTCACCCTCATTTCATACTCCACATGATATATATATACAAAGTTTTAAGGATGAATTAGCACTAACCTTTTTGAAACCAAACTTGAGCTTGTTATTCTTCAAGATTTCTCCTAGAACCATAATAATCATAATCAATTATAACTTCACTTTCCTAAATTAAATATCCAATAAAAATTCAACAGCATTTCCCCTTAAATTGGACTAAACTCCTATCATAAAACTCAAATCCACAACCACCCATTAATACCCAATCTGGCAGCTTGTGCATTCAAATTTATATATAATGATCTAACCGTTAGATAAATCCCAAATTTTAACCATATATTCAAGACATCCCTATACAATATCAGTAAAAATTTTAGCATCAAATAATCACTATATCATGAGATATCAAAACATTCATTCAACCCTTCAAAATCTGAATTTTTGCAGAAATCAGTCTTACTCAGACAGCTCATGCAAAATAATTTATATCTCATAAACCACAAGTCTAAAATTCACCAAATTTTAACCCAGCAGCCTCAACATCCCAAATATCAGTTGTACCAAATTTCATAATTTTATAGGCATCCAAACTATTTATTTTTCTCAAATTTTAGTAGCCAAAATTCAGAATCCAACCTACAGACAGCCTGTGTTCAACAATATATTTCTCCAAATCCAACCGTTGAACAATCACCAAATTTTAACCATAACTTCCAAACATACGTACCTCAAACATATCCAAAAATTAGCCGTAGATGTTGAGCCAAACTCACCTGGACGGAAGAGAAACATGCTGCCCTGCTGAACCCCTGTTTCTGCTACTGTTCATCTCCTTCTCCTTCTTCCTTTCTTTCTTTCTTTTCCTTCTCTCTCTTTCTCTCTTGATTAAGCCCGTATGAAGAAGGAAACTGCTGGTTTCTTTTGTTTTTATCTCATTTTTGCTTCATTTTTATCCCTTTTATTTATTGTGTCAAGTGGTGATTGGGTGGGAGTGCTTAGTGACATAAGCATGAGGTTAGAATTATAATTTTAATTCATTTTCTTTTCTTTTCTTCTCTACTCATTTTCAATTTAATTTTTAGCAATATTTATTCATATTTTAGATCATAATAATTATTTGCTTAACTGGACAAGTCGGCCAAAAATCATCTCTGAAGACGAAATGACCAAAATGCCTTCCGTTTGGCTTAACGGGCCAAAATTGTCTGTACCGATTGAAAAATTTTTCTGAATATTTTCTTGGCATTGTAATGCCATAGGAACCTCAATGACCATTCTCTGGAGTCCCAAAAATTATTTTATGAATTTTTTCCCCGGGTCTAGGGCTCCTAGTTGCGATAACCGCAACTTCCCACTGGGTTACCTATCGCTAGGGCACCGGCTCATTTAACTTGGCTGTATTTTATTTCTAAAATTTTTTTCTAAATTTTTCTTATTAATATTTGAGTTAATTATAGTTCCTCACTTTAGTTTAAATATATATTATTTATTTATTTATTTATTTATTTTTGGACGTTCTAGCTGTCCGGACCGACACTGGTCACCGGAACAGTAAACTGTACGGACTAGCTAAAATAAGGATGTTACAACTCTTCCCCTCTAATAAAAATTTCGTCCTCGAAATTTACCCAATGTAAATAGCCAAGGAGCTACTACCTCTTTATTTCTTCACCTTTCTGTATTATCCTACTTCACTTTCTCCTTAGTCTCAATCCTATCCTCAAACAGTTCTGTACTCATTCTTTTTCATCTTAAATATAGTCTCTTTCTCATTTCCATTCGCTATATCATTGTCTCTTCACTCTCTTATTCCATACCCTAACCTAAAATAAACAGGAAATACAGATCTGCAATAGTGTCACCTCGACTCTTATGAATGCAATGCATGGTATGGACTCAATCTAGGCCCAGAAATGCCTAAACCGTGCTCTGATACCACTAAATGTGACACCCCTTACCCGACTACAGTGTAGCTGAGCAAGTTATGCCACTCAGTGTGCCGGAGCACCAATTCATAGTTCTATTACAATTTATCCCTTTTAAATCATTTGTTTACAATTTTTGATAAATCTAAATTTTTATGCAATTTTTATAAAAAATCCGGCAGAGTGCCGGTTGTAAATTGGAAAAACAATTCTTCTGAACCTGTTTAAAAACACTTCCAAAAATTTCCAATCATTCACAAGCTCTATTTGTATCACATCAATTTACAACAATTTCTTAACAATTCCTCTATTTGTCATTCATTCATTTCACATCATCATTAGACTCAAATCATAAATAAATTCTCATATGTTATTTATAATCACAAATTACAAGTACTTACATTAATACAAAATTATATTACATTTGTTTCAAATACACATGATAAAATAAGAGTTTAATTATAAAATTTACAAAAAATCATAAAATACAAAATGGGACCTAGTGTCCTACCAATGCACTGTAGTCTGTGAGGTGACACGGACACTATGCAGAACTGTGAACGGCCTTACCCAATCTGTGGTCTACTGGGCCCTCTGTCCAAATCTTCAGTACCTACGCGTTGCAAAAGCGACGCGCTAAGCACAAAGCTTAGTGGTGCCAATAATACAAGAAAATATAATATTCAAATAAAAATAATAATTTCCTAGCTATTGTGTTCATAAGAAATGAATAATTACTAACTTATTGTTTAGTCGAGGGCTAATTATGTTTTATGGTATTAACTTCTTCATGCATTTTTTTAATTATTTTCTTCATGATCTTGAGCTTCTTTGTATTTTATTGTAATCATTCCTGATTATTAATTTTCGTATTTTCTTTATTAATCAGTTCAATTACAGTTATACTTTTCCATGCCCAAGTAACCTATACAAATTGACCGGACTGGATAAACGGGTAAACTAGCACTGGGTACCAGGTACCTCGGGCCGTCACACCATCGGTCACAATGTGTCTCCCGGTGTGCAAACAGAATGGCTAATAAGCCATAAAAGCAAAAAGGCATAAAGCCAAGTGAAACATCATAATCAGTATAGCCATAGGCTATCACATCACAGAATGGCAATGAAACCATACATCATACGCAGTACTGCTATCAAAACCCTATTGGCATGCCAACCTATCCAAACCAATCACATTTGGCCAACTAGGGCATTTTGCACTTTTAAGTTTCACAATTTTTGAATTTAAAGTTTGAATGTTACTATTCATTTCATTAGTCAACTAAAATGTTGACTTTTGCATAGACAATAGATACATTAGTTTTAATACTCCCAACATATCACATTTTGCATTCAAATTTTGTTGGTATTGGTTGCCAATACCACTTTTAAGCTTAATGTTAAGTAAGCAGAATTTTCAGTTTTCATACCTCATTTTTACTGTTTCATTAGATATTTTTGCAGCTGGAATTTGGTAAAATGACCAACATGAAAGTTGTTCCTTATTTTATCTAGTTAAATTTCCTTTTTTGAATCACTCCATTTGGAGTTTTTTAGCTCAATTTATGGTCCAAAAACCACAACTGGACGGATTGGAATTTTTCTAGACTAACCATATCTATAGTACAGTGAACAGTAACTGCAACTCCCTTGTTGGATAGGTTATGGTCATAATTTGGGGTAGGTTTCTTCATGAAAGTTGTTGGTCTATATCTTAGCTTGTTGCTGGTAAAATTTCAGGTCAATTGGACCTTTCTACATTGAGTTATTTCCAAATGAACAATCACTGTTCATTTGGTCATTCTGCAGAAACAGATTGCAGATCACCCGGATTGGGGCAAGCTTTTGGTCCACTTGGTTTGGTTTTATGGGCATAGTTTCTTCACCAAAGTTGTGCCATTATGTGTCTAGTTTCATGTACAATTGGCCTTGCACCAATTGAACCTCTACAATTGAAGTTATGGCTGCCCAAACCTGCTGGACTTATGTCCAATTCTGCAGGTCACCATGGGCAGCCACACCAAACCCAAATCCCATCACTCAACACACTTCATTTTTTATTTAAACAGAACTAAATGGTCACTAATTGACCATTAATACCTATTTTCATCATCACATGGTCAAAGTCCCATTTCTTCACCCCAAACCCTAACTCTACCATTTCAATTCTCCATATACATGCAATCAATGAATCAAAGTATCTAATTTATGTTCAATGGTAGCCATGTACAACTATAACTCAATCTAATCAATGAAACCCTAATGTATCCTAAGGCTGCCAAAATTGGTAGAATTTATTCATACAAACTTGTTTCAATTCTCTTAATTTCACCCTCATTTCATACTCCACATGATATATATATACAAAGTTTTAAGGATGAATTAGCACTAACCTTTTTGAAACCAAACTTGAGCTTGTTATTCTTCAAGATTTCTCCTAGAACCATAATAATCATAATCAATTATAACTTCACTTTCCTAAATTAAATATCCAATAAAAATTCAACAGCATTTCCCCTTAAATTGGACTAAACTCCTATCATAAAACTCAAATCCACAACCACCCATTAATACCCAATCTGGCAGCTTGTGCATTCAAATTTATATATAATGATCTAACCGTTAGATAAATCCCAAATTTTAACCATATATTCAAGACATCCCTATACAATATCAGTAAAAATTTTAGCATCAAATAATCACTATATCATGAGATATCAAAACATTCATTCAACCCTTCAAAATCTGAATTTTTGTAGAAATCAGTCTTACTCAGACAGCTCATGCAAAACAATTTATATCTCATAAACCACAAGTCTAAAATTCACCAAATTTTAACCCAGCAGCCTCAACATCCCAAATATCATTTTTACCAAATTTCATAATTTTATAGGCATCCTAACTATTAATTTTTCTCAAATTTCAGTAGCCAAAATTCAGAATCCAACCTACAGATAGCCTGTGTTCAACAATATATTTCTCCAAATCCAACCGTTGAACAATCACCAAATTTTAACCATAACTTCCAAACATACATACCTCAAACATATCGAAAAATCAGCCGTAGATGTTGAGCCAAACTCACCTGGACGGAAGAGAAACATGCTGCCCTGCTGAACCCCTGTTTCTGCTACTGTTCATCTCCTTCTCCTTCTTCCTTTCTTTCTTTCTTTTCCTTCTCTCTCTTTCTCTCTTGATTCAGCCCATATGAAGAAGGAAACTACTGGTTTCTTTTGTTTTTATCTCATTTTTGCTTCATTTTTATCCCTTTTATTTATTTTGTCAAGTGGTGATTGGGTGGGAGTGCTTAGTGACATAAGCATGAGGTTAAAATTATAATTTTAATTCATTTTCTTTTCTTTTCTTCTCTACTCATTTTCAATTTAATTTTTAGCAATATTTATTCATATTTTAGATCATAATAATTATTTACTTAACTGGACAAGTCGGCCAAAAATCATCTCTGAAGACGAAATGACCAAAATGCCCTCCGTTTGGCTTAACGGGCCAAAATTGTCTGTACCGATTGAAAAAATTTTCTAAATATTTTCTTGGCATTCTAATGCCATTGAAACCTCAATGACCATTCTCTGGAGTCCCAAAAATTATTTTATGAATTTTTCCCCGGGTCTAGGGCTCCTAGTTGCGATAACCGCAACTTCCCAATGGGTTACCCATCGCTAGGGCACCGGCTCATTTAACTTGGTTGTATTTTATTTCTAAAATTTTTTTCTAAATTTTTCTTATTAATATTTGAGTTAATTATAGTTCCTCACTTTAGTCTAAATATATATTATTTATTTATTTTTTTTTGGACGTTCTAGCTGTCCAGACAGACACTGGTCACCGGAACAGTAAACTGTACGGACTAGCTAAAATAAGGATGTTACAACTCTTCCCCTTTAATAAAAATTTCGTCCTCGAAATTTACCCAATGTAAATAGCCAAGGAGCTACTACCTCTTTATTTCTTCACCTTTCTGTATTATCCTACTTCACTTTCTCCTTAGTCTCAATCCTATCCTCAAACAGTTCTGTACTCATTCTTTTTCATCTTAAATATAGTCTCCTTCTCATTTCCATTCGCTATATCATTGTCTCTTCACTCTCTTATTCCATACCCTAACCTAAAATAAACAGGAAATACAGATCTGCAATAGTGTCACCTCAACTCTTATGAATGCAATGCATGGTATGGACTCAATCTAGGCCCAGAAATGCCTAAACCGTGCTCTGATACCACTAAATGTGACACCCCTTACCCGACTACAGTGTAGCTGAGTAAGTTATGCCACTCAGTGTGCCGGAGCACCAATTCATAGTTCTATTACAATTTATCCCTTTTAAATCATTTGTTTTCAATTTTTGATAAATCTAAATTTTTACGCAATTTTTATAAAAAATCCGGCAGAGTGCCGGTTGTAAATTGGAAAAACAATTCTTCTGAACCTGTTTAAAAACACTTCCAATAATTTCCAATCATTCACAAGCTCTATTTGTATCACATCAATTTACAACAATTTCTTAACAATTCCTCTATTTGTCATTCATTCATTTCACATCATCATTAGACTCAAATCATAAATAAATTCTCATATGTTATTTATAATCACAAATTACAAGTACTTACATTAATACAAAATTATATTACATTTGTTTCAAATACACATGATAAAATAAGAGTTTAATTATAAAATTTACAAAAAATCATAAAATACAAAATGGGACCTAGTGTCCTACCAATGCACCGTAGTCTGTGAGGTGACACGGATACTATGCAGAACTGTGAACGGCCTTACCCAATCTGTGGTCTACTGGGCCCTCTATCCAAATCTTCAGTACCTACGCGTTGCAAAAGCGACGCGCTAAGCATAA
Source organism: Hevea brasiliensis (assembly GCF_030052815.1). Classification (NCBI taxonomy): domain Eukaryota; kingdom Viridiplantae; phylum Streptophyta; class Magnoliopsida; order Malpighiales; family Euphorbiaceae; genus Hevea; species Hevea brasiliensis. The sequence goes on from NC_079496.1 coordinate 98,166,170, forward strand.
AGCTTAGTGGTGCCAATAATACAAGAAAATATAATATGCAAATAAAAATAATAATTTCCTAGCTATTGTGTTCATAAGAAATGAATAATTACTAACTTATTGTTTAGTCGAGGGCTAATTATGTTTTATGATATTAACTTCTTCATGTATTTTTTTAATTATTTTCTTCATGATCTTGAGCTTCTTTGTATTTTATTGTAATCATTCTTGATATTTAATTTTCGTATTTTCTTTAATAATCAGTTCAATTACAGTTATACTTTTCCATGCCCAAGTAACCTATACAAATTGACCGGACTGGATAAACGGGTAAACTAGCACTGGGTACCAGGTACCTCGGGCCGTCACACCATCGGTCACAATGTGTCTCCCGGTGTGCAAACAGAATGGCTAATAAGCCATAAAAGCAATAAGGCATAAAGCCAAGTGAAACATCATAATCAGTATAGCCATAGGCTATCACATCACAGAATGGCAATGAAGCCATACATCATACGTAGTACTGCTATCAAAACCCTATTGGCATGACAACCTATCCAAACCAATCACATTAGGCCTACTAGAGCATTTTGCACTTTTAAGTTTCACAATTTTTGAATTTCAAGTTTGAATGATACTATTCATTTCATTAGTCAACTAAAATGTTGACTTTTGCATAGACAATAGATACATTAGTTTTAATACTCCCAACATATCACATTTTGCATTCAAATTTTGTTGGTATTGGTTGCCAATACCACTTTTAAGCTTAATGTTAAGTAAGCAGAATTTTCAGTTTTCATGCCTCATTTTTACTGTTTCATTAGTCATTTTTGCAGCTGGAATTTGGTAAAATAATCAACATGAAAGTTGTTCCTTATTTTGTCTAGCTGAATTTCCTTTTTTGAATCACTCCATTTGGAGTTTTTAGCTCAATTTATGATCCAAAAACCACAACTGGCCGGATTGGAATTTTTCTAGACTAACCATATCTACAGTGTAGTGAACAGTAACTGCAACTCCGTTGTTGGATAGGTTCTGGTCATAATTTGGGGTAGGTTTCTTCATGAAAGTTGTTGGTCTATATTTTCGCTTGTTGCTGGTAAAATTTCAGGTCAATTGGACCTTTCTACATTGAGTTATGGCCAAATGAACAATCACTGTTCATTTGGTCATTCTGCAGAAACAGATTGCAGATCACCCGGATTGGGGCAAGCTTTTGGTCCACTTGGTTTGGTTTTATGGGCATAGTTTCTTCACCAAAGTTGTGCCATTATGTGTCTAGTTTCATGTACAATTGGCCTTGCACCAATTGAACCTCTACAATTGAAGTTATGGCTGCCCAAACCTGCTGGACTCATGTCCAATTCTGCAGGTCACCATGGGCAGCCACACCAAACACAAATCCCATCACTCAACACACTTCATTTTTTATTTAAACAGAACTAAATGGTCACTAATTGACCATTAATACCTATTTTCATCATCACATGGTCAAAGTCCCATTTCTTCACCCCAAACCCTAACTCTACCATTTCAATTCTCCATATACATGCAATCAATGAATCAAAGTATCTAATTTATGTTCAATGGCAGCCATGTACAACTATAACTCAATCTAATCAATGAAACCCTAATGTATCCTAAGGCTGCCAAAATTGGTAGAATTTATTCATACAAACTTGTTTCAATTCTCTTAATTTCACCCTCATTTCATACTCCACATGATATATATATACAAAGTTTTAAGGATGAATTAGCACTAACCTTTTTGAAACCAAACTTGAGCTTGTTATTCTTCAAGATTTCTCCTAGAACCATAATAATCATAATCAATTATAACTTCACTTTCCTAAATTAAATATCCAATAAAAATTCAACAGCATTTCCCCTTAAATTGGACTAAACTCCTATCATAAAACTCAAATCCACAACCACCCATTAATACCCAATCTGGCAGCTTGTGCATTCAAATTTATATATAATGATCTAACCGTTAGATAAATCCCAAATTTTAACCATATATTCAAGACATCCCTATACAATATCAGTAAAAATTTTAGCATCAAATAATCACTATATCATGAGATATCAAAACATTCATTCAACCCTTCAAAATCTGAATTTTTGCAGAAATCAGTCTTACTCAGACAGCTCATGCAAAACAATTTATATCTCATAAACCACAAGTCTAAAATTCACCAAATTTTAACCCAGCAGCCTCAACATCCCAAATATCATTTTTACCAAATTTCATAATTTTATAGGCATCCTAACTATTTATTTTTCTCAAATTTCAGTAGCCAAAATTCAGAATCCAACCTACAGATAGCCTGTGTTCAACAATATATTTCTCCAAATCCAACCGTTGAACAATCACCAAATTTTAACCATAACTTCCAAACATACATACCTCAAACATATCGAAAAATCAGCCGTAGATGTTGAGCCAAACTCACCTGGACGGAAGAGAAACATGCTGCCCTGCTGAACCCCTGTTTCTGCTACTGTTCATCTCCTTCTCCTTCTTCCTTTCTTTCTTTCTTTTCCTTCTCTCTCTTTCTCTCTTGATTCAGCCCGTATGAAGAAGGAAACTGCTGGTTTCTTTTGTTTTTATCTCATTTTTGCTTCATTTTTATCCCTTTTATTTATTTTGTCAAGTGGTGATTGGGTGGGAGTGCTTAGTGACATAAGCATGAGGTTAAAATTATAATTTTAATTCATTTTCTTTTCTTTTCTTCTCTACTCATTTTCAATTTAATTTTTAGCAATATTTATTCATATTTTAGATCATAATAATTATTTGCTTAACTGGACAAGTGGGCCAAATATCATATCTGAAGACGAAATAACCAAAATGCCCTCCGTTTGGCTTTACGGGCCAAAATTGTCTGTACCGATTGAAAAAATTTTCTAAATATTTTCTTGGCATTCTAATGCCATAGGAACCTCAATGACCATTCTCTGGAGTCCCAAAACTTATTTTATGAATTTTTCCCCGGGTCTAAGGCTCCTAGTTGCGATAACCGCAACTTTCCACTGGGTTACCCATCGCTAGGGCACCGGCTCATTTAACTTGGTTGTATTTTATTTCTAAAATTTTTTTCTAAATTTTTCTTATTAATATTTGAGTTAATTATAGTTCCGCACTTTAGTTTAAATATATATTATTTATTTATTTATTTATTTTTTGGACGTTCTAGCTGTCCGGACCGACACTGGTCACTGGAACAGTAAACTGTACGGACTAGCTAAAATAAGGATGTTACATGTGTACTATGATTATGAGATTTGGCAGATGGATGTCAAAACAGCTTTTCTCAATGGATACATTAATGAAAACATTTTCATGCAACAAACTAGGGGTTTTGAATCCCAAGATGGTTTCAAGGTATGCAAGCTAAAGCGATCCATTTATGGGTTGAAACAAGCTTCGAGGAGTTCGAACATCCATTTTGATAAAGCCATTAAGTCATTTGGTTTTATCAAAAATGTAGATGAAGCATTTGTATATAAGAAGGTTAGTGATAGTGCTATCACTTTCCTTGTCTTATATGTGGATGACATTCTATTAATAGGTAATGACATAGGTATATTGACAACTGTCAAGGTATGGTTGTCAAATACATTCTTCATGAAAGACTTAGGGGAGACAACCTATATTCTTGGAATTCACATCTATAGAGGTAGAGCAAAAAGAATAATTGGTTTATCCCAAAGTCTATAATTGGAAAAAGTGTTAAAGAGGTTTAACATGCTTGATTCCAAGAGAGAATTGTTTCCAGTGAGACATGGTATCCACCTTTCCAAAGAGATGTCTCCAAAGATACCTAAAGAAAGAGATAAAATGGCTAGGATTTTATATGCTTTGGCTATTGAAAGTTTGATGTATGCAATGATGTGTATTAGGCCAGATATCGCACATGCTATTAGTTTGACTAGCAGGTTTCAATCCAATCTAGGTTTGGAACACTGGATAATTGTCAAGAATATCCTTAAGTACTTGAGAAGAACCAAGGATTTATTCTTGATTTATGGAGGTGGTGACTTGCAATTGGATGGTTATACAGATTCTGATTTCCAATCAGATATCGATGATAGAAAGTCTACCTCTGGGTTTGTATTCATTTGTAATGGAGGTACAGTCAGTTGGAAGAGTTCCAAACAGAGTACGACTGCTAATTCCACTACAGAGACTGAGTATATTGCTGCATCAGATGCTACAAAAGAGGTTGTTTGGATAAAGAAGTTCGTGTTAGAACTTGCAGTAGTTCCTACCATTTAGTCAGCAGTTCCTCTTTACTATGACAATAATGGAGCGGTCATACAGGCTAAGGAACCCGAGTCTCATAAAAAATCTAAACATATAGAAAGGCGCTACCACATTATTAGAGAGATAGTTGGGCGAGGCGATGTAGCCATACAAAAAATAGCATCAACTGAAAATCCAGCTGATCCATTCACGAAGCCTATGTCACAAGTTTAGTTAGACTGACATCTTGAGAAGATGGGTCTAAGATATTGTAATTAATGGCTCTAGTGCTAGTGGGAGATTGTTAGTAGTATGCCCTAGAGCATATCATTTGGTATGTATCTAGTACATATTTAATTAATAAATGGCAATTTCACTTTTTTGTTTACATAATATATTTATGTGTAATAGAAAAGGTCTATTGATATTTTGTTAGAAATTCTATTCTTAAGTTGTTAAGAATATGAGTGAATATTTCTAGCATAAAGTATCATAAATTGGTTCACAATCGAGGATGCTTCACACAAGACATGACTTATCCAGAAAGATTGTATTCATGTTTGTTCCCAAGGTATTTATATGAAATATAAATAAGATGGAATGGTGAGTCTCATGCCATATGATAAACATGATAGGCACTTATACATGATAAGTAGGCTGAACCAGTGACGCATATGACAAGCACATGGAGTTTACTCTTGTCAATGCATTATCATATATCATATTAGTGCATATAATCTTTAGACCTGAGATAACACATTTATCTTATATATAGGTGGTTTGAGTTTGATACTGTTTTCATACTTGTACTATGTATGGGTATATGGGCATGTATTAGCTCCTACTAGTTATATATAGAGATAGGTGTTGATCAAGATGGAATTTGTTACCCTAAGTAAATAGGGATAAAATCCTATGTTTAGTTAATTGTTCTTGGTGTTTCAAGTTCCTGGCTAGGACAGACAGATTTAGTCAGAAAAGAGTTTCTGATAAGAAAATTTAATAAATCAAGAATTGGAATTAAAAGAGAATATAATGTTCATAGAAAATGGGGTTTGACATTAACTATGACTCCAGCTCGAATTGGGATTTTGTAATAAAGAGATTCTAGTACATGGTAACATATGATTAAAGGTTCATTTAAGGTATTCCTTATTACTGATTGGGTGGCCATGGCACACTATGCTAGGTGTCAACCATGGTCTATGAGATGCCTAAAATGATTTAGAGAAATCATTCATGGTAAGAAAGAATTTTGATGATATTAAGAGTTGATATCATATCTCATTGCCAATTAGTGATGAGCCTAGTGAGTCACACACATACACAATTAATCACTAAGTTAAATGTGATTGAATTAATTAATTAAAGAGTTTAATTGATTAATTAAATAGGTTTAGTTTGCAATAAGATTGCAAAGTCCCTAGCATGGCTTGAAACCAAATCTAGGTTATTAGTCTATAGTGTAACACCCCTCACCCGACTACAGTGTAGTCGAGCAAGGCATGCTACATTCGGTGCCGGAGCACCCTAACTTAACTTATCTCACTTTATTTCTTTAAAAATTTTGTTCTCGTTATATTTAATATCGATTATTTTTCGACGGAGAAACTAATGGAGTTTCCCCTATTTTATTATCGTTTGACGTATTTTACTATTCACCTGCTTGAAAATTTCAATAATATTTTAAAATAAAAATCTCATCAATTATTCTCATAATCATCTCATAATTCACATCTCATTCATACATCTCAATTTCATATTCATTTCCATGCATTTCCATTCATGCATAATTTATATATATAAGTTCTCAAGTTTCATTAATGTACATGATTTACAGATTGATTAAATAAATTCATAATTTACATGATTTACAAATTAATTACAGTTCCATAATCTATATTTCAATGTACAATTCATAGTTTACATTACAAATAATAACTAATTATAATGTACAAAATACATAATATGATCTATATGGGCCCTATCTACATGCATTAATGAGGAGGTGACAACCTTGAACACTCTGCAGATCAGAACTCCAAAATCTCTGCTTTGTATTCGCTGGGCTTTAACTTCAGTACCTGCGCGAGGAAACAAATGAAGGAACGGAAGCGTGAAAAACATAAGTTTCTACCATTGAATTCAAAAATTTTCACCTAGGGTCACATGCATCATGCAAGATTTATTTTTATGTATTTGATTTCAATGATAAACAACATATTAAAACTCTTTTAATATGTCTTTAGATCTGTATTTTCCATTTAAGATTTTAAAATTAATCAGATTAATATTAGAACCCTAGATTAAATCAAGAACGATTACACTAACCTCTTGATGCACTGCAGCGTGTCTGCGCCTTTGAGATTCGTCTTCAGGACACAAAATGTTGTCCCTCTAGCTTGTCCACGCCAAGAACACCTATGGCAGCCCTTGAATAGCTTCTAAAGCTTTTTCTATTAATTAGAAATTCAAGTTCTGCCTTTTAAGAGATTAGAGATGTAAACAGGACACTAGAAACAATTTCTAGTGTTCTTAATTCAAGAGATTGATGGCTAATCTCTTTAAATTGATGAGAGATGAAGAAGAATAGATGAAAAACCTCAAAGTGGCGTGACAAAGGAGAGGAGTGGCTGCTGGTTATTTTTCTTTTCATAACAACACTTAAATAGCTCGGTTAACACATTAAACCCTTGCCACATGTCACCCTTTGATTAGCTCTAGGTTTAAGTGACCCAATCAAATTGTGCCAAGTGTCAAACCTATTTTTAATCTTGATTTTAATTATCTTACGTGATTAAAAAAACATTTGGCAAGCTTATGTGTAATCCCATGTGTCACCATCACATGGTGCCACGTGTCACCATCTCATGGTGCCACGTGTCACACTGTGAAATGACCAAAATGCCCCTGTGTCTTAATTTTGAGTTCTCAACCCAAAATAATTATTTTTCTTCTTCTAATTAATTTATATCAAATATAAATTAATTAATTAATCTCTATTAATTAATTTCTCATTAATTAAATTCATATTTAAACACTTTAAATATAAATTTAATTTATACTACACATCCAATAATCTAGATTTGGTTTCAAGTAATGCTAGGGACTTTGCAATTTAATTGCAAACCAAACCTATTTAATTAATCAATTAAACTCTTTAATTAATTAATTAAATCATATTTAAATAGGTGATAACTTGTGTATGTGTGTGACTTACTAGGCTCATCACTAATTGGCAATGAGACATGATATCAACTCTTAATATCATCAGAACTCTTTCTTACCATAAATGATTTCTCTAAATCATTTTATGAACCTCATAGACCATGGTTAACACCTAGCATAGCATGCCATGGCCACCCAATTAGTAATAAGGTTTACCTTAAATGAACCTATAATCATATGTTACCATGCACTAGAATCTCTCACATAAAATCCCAACTCAAGCTGGAGTTATGGTTTATGTCAAACTCCATTTGCTATGAATATTATGTTCTCTTTTAATTCTAGTTCTTGATTAAAAAGATTTTCTCATCAGAAAATCTTTTTTGTATAAATCTATCTGTCCTGGCCAGGTGCTTCAAACATCAAGAACAATTAAATGAACATAGGATTTTATCTCTATTTACTTAGAGGAACAGATTCCATCTTGATCAACACCTACCTCCATATATAACTAGTAGGAGCCAACAGATGCCCATATACCCATACACAGTACAAGTATGAAAGCAGTATCAAACTCAAACTACCTATATACAAGATAACTGTGTTATCTAAGGTCTAAAGATTATATGCACTGATATGATTTATGACAAAACATTGACAAGATTAAACTCCATGTGCTTGTCATAAGTGTCATTGGTTCAGCTTACTTATCATTTATAAGTGCCTATCATGTTTGTTATGTGGCATGAGACTCACCATTCCATCTTATTTATATCTCATATAAATAACTTGGGAACAAATATGAATACAATCTTTCTGGATAAGTCATGCCCTTATTATGAAGTATCCTTGATTGTGAACCTATTTATGATACTTTATGCTAGAAATATTGTCACTCATATTCTTAATGTAACACCCCTATTTGTATAGCCTGGTATATTTCACTGTTCCGGTGATCGGTGTCGGTCCGGACAATTAAGGGGATTAGAACCATATTTAAGACAACTAGAGAAACCATAAACACAAATAATTAGTAATGTTCAATTAATTAAGTATAAAAAAGAAAAACATAACATAAGAGGTTAAACGAGCCGAGAGTCACAACGATGGGTGACCTCCTCGGGAACGATTGCGAAGTCATTTTAAACTCAAATTTCGAACCGTAAAATGTGACGCCGCGGTCCTTAGGACCCTTATGAACATAGTGGAAAAGAGAAAAGCATGAAAAGGAACCGTTAAGCCAGTCAAATAATTAGGTCAGGGAGCCGGAAGAAATATGGAATTATTTGCAAACCGGGATGAACCGGCGAGGGGCAATTTGGTCAATTGACCCCGAGAGTTGACTCCTGACCTAACTGTCAAATAAAATCGGAGAAAAGAAAATTTCGGAATCGAGAATTAAATTAAAGAACTAATAGAAAAATAAATAGAAAAAAGAAGAAGAAGATGGAAAAGTCAAAGGTGATGACATCATGCATGACCTCATGCATGATGCCATAACTAAACTAATTAATTTAATTAATTAATTGAAATTTTTGTGGTATTCCATAAGTTAAATTAGAGAAAAGAAAACAAAAGAAAAAAAAATTAAAGTTGTCTTCTTCTCCCATCAAGTTGCCGCCCCATCTTTTCCCAAGTCCCTCTATGAAAATCCACCATTAAAGCTTACACTCAAGCTTTAATTCTTCCACTTAATCTTCATAAATCCCCAAAAAACTTCACTAAAGCTTGTTATTACAACTTGAGAAGAAGAGTACAAGAAGAAAGAAGAGTTAAAGATAGGGTTTGAAGGATTTAAGAAAGGTTAGTGTGCAAACTTACTATTTTACTTCTTTAAATGCATAATTAGTTGTGAAAGTGAGCTTAGAACTTGATTAAATGAAACAAATATGGGGGAAGGACCATTGCTGAAATTTGGGCCTGGTTGAAGGGAGTATGAATTGCATGAATTTAATGAGTTTGAATGAGTTTATGGACCTCCATTATTTGATTGATTATGTTGAGAGCTTTGAATTTAGTTAATTGCAATAATTAAATGAGTTAGGGTTTGAATGTTAGGGTTTGTGAACCAAATTTTGGAGAAATGCATAAATGATGACTTTGACCTATTGTGAGCTGAAAAATGGTCAATAATGACCAAAGGAGATGTGTTTGAATTGTTGGAAGTGAAGCCAAATTCGGAGGTTGAATGGTCATGCTGCTGGCAGCATGACCAAACCAACTTTGAAGGACCAAAGCAGAAATTTTACAAGTCCAATTGATATGCCACCAATTGGGGATGAAAATAGACATAAAATGGCACAATTTTCATTAAGGAACTATGCACAAAAAACTGACCACAACCTAGTGAACCAATTGACCAAAGTTGGTTGAGAGCAGTCTGCCACTGTACAAACTGACCAAATGAACAGTGTTTGTTCATTTGGTCATAACTCGAGCTAGGCAGGTCAAATTGACCTGAAATTTTACCAGTGGTTAGATCACATATAGACCTAAAACTTTCATGAAGAAAACAAGTCCAAATTCTGCCAGCAACTAAGCCATTTGGCCACCCCAATTTGGTGACCCAAATCTGCCAACACCAAAACTGCCCAGAAAATCTGGGTTATTTTCCATCCGTTAGCCCTGATTCAAAGGGCCATAACTTGAGTTACAAAACTCCAATTGGGGTGATCCAAAAATTAGAATAAACTTAAGACAATAAGGAACATTTTCTATGAAGGAGGGTTTGCCAAATTCCAACAGTAGATTGCCAATGGAACAGTGCAACTTGGAGCACCAAAACTGAAAATTTGACAATTTGGCCAAAAGGATTTAAGCTTTGAGAAAATGACCAAAACCAACAAATTTAATGACCAAAATGTGGTATGTGGGTGAAGTTGGAGTTCCCATACCTATTAAGCCTTAAAAAGTCAACAATTTGACTTGAATAGTATAGTGAATAGTAACCCGAAACACAAACTTCGAGAATGTTGAAATTAGCACATTAAAGCTAGGTAAAAATGAAGTGAAATTTATTTTTGGATTTATGCTAAATTATGGTACTGAAACACTGTGAAACTGTGTGTTTCAGCTGAAAAAGACTTGAAAATTCGAAGAGACTGAGTCAAGGCTTAAAGGCGACTCAAGTCAGGTCTGTGCACAATAATTCTTGTTTAAATATTTTATTCTCAAAAATTTGACTTCTGTGATTAATTATGTACTGTGTTGCCATTTTATAATCGCAAATATGACTTTGGAAATTGATTAGATTTTTCATAAATTATTTGAATAAATTGTTTTGAATTGATTTTGTGTTCACACTTAGCATGACAGTATCACATTATTCCTCCTCCATTTATGGGGTTGAGATCGTTTATTTTCCTCCCTCTCTGGTTTACCAGTTGAGGTTGAGATCGGATGAGTACTCATTAGCTAGCTAGCCACCTCCCTCATTGATTTCGATTAATGGGGTTGTAGATTGCTTTGTCATGGTGTACAACATGACATTGATTAGAAATTTTGTGTCATGGCTTAAGTTGTGTATGACTTTGGCAATACTGTGTTTATGAAATTGTTTGACTAAATTGTGTTATTATGAGCTTTGATAATTTGAGAAATATTTAAATTGTGTTTCACCAATGAATGATTTATGTATTGCATTTTAAATTTTTATTGTGCACCACTGAGTATTTTTATACTCAGCGATAGCTTATTTTGCTGTCACAGATAATAGCAAAGAGAAAGCAGTAGAGTGAGCTGCTATCGAATTGTGGATCACATCAATCATTTTGTACGGGTATTATTTTATTCCCTTGTAGATAATTTTAATGTAAATATAGAAATGTTGTATGTATCAATGAAAGTTGAGCAGTTGTAAATAAATTGTAATAATATTATTTTGGATTTCCTTCTGTAAATTTAATATTTGTACATATGAATTTCATGATTTATGCCTTGTGAATGAAGTGTTAAATATTTTGAGATGATGAATTTTGATTTGTATTGTGGAAATTACTTTGAAGTGATTGAATTGAGTTGATTGAGATTTATTAGAGGTTGGGAGATGTGAAAAATTTTTGAAAGTGTTTTTCTCAGGTATTTGAAGAACTATTTTCTCTAATTACAAACGGAACTCTGTCAAAATTTTTATAAAATTTGCGGCAAAATTAAAATGGACAAAAATTTTTACTAGTATTTAAACTTTGAATAAATGGTTTTAATTCCTACCAAAATGCTCACCACTTCCAAAATGTAAGAAAATTATTTTAAAATCCCTTGTAGGGTACTTAATGAGTTATCGGTAGGTGAAGTTCGGTAGTTCATTAAGTATTCTACGGGATCATGTTATGCCTTACGGAGGGGTAAGGTGTGACACTTAATAACTTAAGAATAATATTTCTAACAAAATATCAATGGACCTTTTCTATTACACATAAATATATTATGTAAAAGGAAAAGTGGAAATGCTTTTTATTAATAAAAATATGTACAAGATACATACTAAATGATATGCTCTAGGGCATACTACTAACAATCTCCCACTAGCACTAGAGCCATTCATTATAATATCTTATACCTATCTTCTCAAGATGTCAGTTTAACTGAGTCTGTGTCATAGGCTTAGTGAATGGATTAGCTGGATTTTCAGCTGATGCTATTTTCTGCATGGCTACATCGCCTCGCCCAACTATTTCTCTGATAATGTGGTAGCGCCTTTCTATGTGTTTGGATTTTTGGTGAGACCTTGGTTCCTTAGCCTGTATGAGTGCTCCATTATTGTCTCAGTGTAGTGGAACTGCTGACTCAATGGAAGGAACTACTGTAAGTTCTGTCACGAACTTCTTTATCTAAATGACTTCCTTCTGACATCTGATGCAGCAATATACTCAGCCTCTGTAGTGGAATCTACAGTCGTGCTCTGTTTGGAACTCTTCCAACTGACTGCACCTCCATTACAAATGAATGTATATCCAGAGGTAGACTTTCTATCATCGATATCTGATTGGAAATCAGAATCAGTATAACCATCCAATTGCAAGTCTTCACCTCCATAAATCAAGAATAAATCCTTAGTTCTTCTCAAGTACTTAAGGATATTCTTGACAGTTATCCAGTGATCCAAACCTGGATTGGATTGATACCTGCTAGTCAAACTAACAGCATATGCGATATCCGGCCTGGTACACAACATTGCATACATTAAACTTCCAATAGCCGAAGCATTTGGAATCCTGGCCATCTTATCTCTTTCTTCAGGTGTCTTTGGAGACATCTCTTTAGAAAGGTGGATACCATGTCTCATTGGTAACAATCCTCTCTTGGAATCAAGCATGTTAAACCTCTTTAACACCTTTTCCAAGTATAGACTTTGAGATAAACCAATTATTCTTTTCGCTCTATCTCTATAGATGCGAATCCCAATAATATAGGTTCCTCCCCTAAGTCTTTCATGGAGAATGTATTTGAAAACCATACCTTTATAGTCGCCAACATACCTGTGTCATTACCCATCAACAGTATGTCATCCACATATAAAACAAGGAAAGTGATAGCACTGTCACTAACCTTCTTATATATGCATGGCTCATCCTCATTTTTTATAAAACCAAAGGATTTAATGGCTTCATCAAAATGGATGTTCCAACTCCTCGAAGCTTGTTTCAACCCATAAATGGATCGCTTTAGCTTGCATACCTTGGAACCATCTTGGGATTCAAAACCCCTAGGTTGTTCCATGAAAATGTTTTCTTCAATGTATCCATTGAGAAAAGCTGTTTTGACATCCATCTGCTAAATCTCATAATCATAGTATACAGCTATTGCTAATAAAATCCTAATTGATTTAAGCATGGCAACAGGTGAGAAAATCTCCTCATAGTCGATTCCTTGCCTTTGGCGAAACCCTTTCGCTACTAGCCTTGCCTTATAGGTCTCTACCTTTCCATCAGAACCAATTTTCTTCTTGAAAATCCATTTATTCCCTATAGGTACAATACCTTCAGGTGGGTTAACAAGATCCCAAACTTGATTCTTATACATGGAATCAATCTCGGATTTCATAGCATCAATCCATTTTGAAGAGTCTATATCTGATATAGCTTCTTCATAAGTAAGTGGATAATCTCCATGATCTACTTCTTCATGAGTAGACAACTCTTGTTCTTCTTCATGAAGAAAACCATATCTCACTGGTGGGTGAGAAACCCTGGTTGTTCTACGAGGAACAGCTGTAGATGTTTCATCAACGGGTATAGGTTGACTAGATGGATCTATATCCATCTGATCTGTTGGTTGGTCAGAATTCTCCAATTCTAACTCTATTTGCCTTCCTTTGCCTCCTTCTTGAACAAACTGTTGTTCAAGAAATGTGGCATCTCTACTTATCACAACCTTTTGTGAAGTAGGCAAATAAAAATAATATCCAAAACTATCTTTTGGATATCCAACAAATCGACCTTTTCTGATCTGGTCTCCAATTTATCAGTGTTTAGCTTTTTGATATAAGCTGGACAACCCCCAATCTTAACATGCTTAAGACTTGGTTTTCTTCCATGCCATATCTCATAAGGTGTGGAAGAAACTGATTTTGATGGAATCCTATTCAGAATATACAAAGCTGATTCTAATGCAAATCGCCAAAAGAAGATTGGCATATCAGTATAGCTCATCATACTACGTACCATATCCAATAGGGTACGATTTCTCCTTTCAGATACACCATTCATTGTATGCGTTCTGGAGGAGTCAGCTGAAAAACAATGCCATGCTCTCTCAAGTATTCATCAAATTCAGTACTCAAATATTCACCTCCACGATCTGATCGAAGAGCTTTAATACTCTTTCCTGTTTGATTTTCTACTTCAGATTTAAATTCTTTGAACTTTTCAAAAGATTCATGTTTGTATTTCATCAAATACAAATACCCAAACCTTGATTTTTCATCAGTAAAGGTAATAAAATAATGAAAACCTCCTCTAGCCATTTCTTTAAATGGACCACATACATCACTATGTATTAGCTCCAAAATATTTTCAGCTCTTAGCCCTTGTCCAACAAAGGGTGATCTAGTCATTTGCTCTGAAGGCAAGATTCACAAGTTGGAGTAGGCTCAGAGCCCAATGAGGATAAAATCCCCATTTTCTCCAATTTTGTAATCCTATCTTCTGCAACATGACATAACCTTAAGTGCCAAATATATTTTGAACTTGAGTTGGTTTTCACCATGGCATTGCATTCTTTTAGATTGCTATACTCTGGACAGTGGAAACACTTTCTTACTGGCAATGGAAACACTTTCCTGTTGGCAATGGAAACACTTTCCTATTGGCAGTGGAAACACTTTCTTTTGCCTTTGTCAGCTTTGGTTTTCCTTTTCTGTTTAGCTATTTTCTTAGAAGGACCAGGAATCTGAGATTTCTTTTTCTTATTGCCCTTTTTCTTGTTGAACTTTCCAGCAGAAGAAGATGCAATCAAAGCTACCTCTTTTCCTTTATAGCCCGGCATATTCTTTTGGGTAATAACCAGCATGTTGAGTAAATCAGCTAAGGTGCATTCCTGTTTAGTCATATGGAAATTTGTCACAAAATTCCCAAAAGACTCAGGAAGGGACTGAAGGATCAAATCCGTCTGTAGTTGGAAATCCATGTTGAAGTCAAGATGTTCTAACTGCTCAATCAGCCGAATCATCTTGTGGAGATGATCCCCAACATTCTGTCCCTCAGACATCCTCATACGGAATAGCTGTCTAGACATCTCATACCTAGCATTCCTGCTGTGCTCACCATACAACTCTTGTAGGTGAAGGAGGATCTCACTCGCACTCTGTAGGTTCTCATGTTGCTTCTGTAACTCGTTACTCATGGAAGCAAGCATGTAACACTTAGCTCTCATATCATGCTCCTTCCACTTGTCCAAAGTTTCATGTTCCTCTTGTGTGGCCTCTGGAGGTAAGGGACCAGGAACATTTGAATCTAGAACATATCCTATATGTTCAAGATTCAGGACAAGTTTCAAATTTTCTTAGCCAATCAGACAGATTAGGTCCTGTCAACCTATTGCGATCAAGTATGCTTGTAAGGATATTGGATGGTGGTGGTTGTTTTGTGCTCATTTTTATCAGAAAATTAACTGCAGAAAATAACCAGATTAATTAGTAAATGTATCATGTAATTAACCAAAATGATTATGGTCTTTTAATCAAATTGGTCCTCCCACTAACTTAGCGAATCCTACACTTCCAAAGTAGAAAACAGAAATCCTAGTTGGATGGATTTCTAGTGGGTGATTGAATTCTTATAATTCTATTGATCATCCTCAGGTACATCCATTATTGGAATTACAATAAACTATAAGTGAGTAACTCCTTGCCCATCACATCTCATGTGAGGTTCAATCCTTTACCTAGCCCCTAATGCTCAAAATCTCAGGTACATCCATTATTGACTTATCTTGCATTAGTTAAGTTGATCCCATTGAGCCAGTAATTATGCAAATAATTTTAATGTCCTCAGGTACATCCAATATTGGCCATTAAACCATTTACATATTTACAACATCTCATGCTTAACAATTTTTCTTAAGAAAATCTCTTAAATTAATTGCATCTTATGCAACTATTTAAAATTTCTTAAAATAATTGCCCCAATGGAGGGCCTATGTTATAATTACTTTAATTATAGCATTTCCAACTTAATCATTTATTTGGAAGATTTTATGGTCATTCTAATTACTATTAAGGTCTCACTTTGCACAGTATCCATTTAGCATGCATATATCATGTAATTGCATACATTCCCATACATCTCATGCATTCATGGATA
Organism: Hevea brasiliensis; assembly: GCF_030052815.1. NCBI lineage: Eukaryota > Viridiplantae > Streptophyta > Magnoliopsida > Malpighiales > Euphorbiaceae > Hevea > Hevea brasiliensis. Next base: position 98,182,370 of record NC_079496.1, read on the forward strand.
AGCAGTAAATATGGTATGATCATGGACTTTCTAAGGGATTCAATTCTGAGCCACCAAGAATTGAATCAGGGCATTCCTAGGTGCATTTCATTCATTCATTCATTTTACAAGAGTTGCTGAAGGAGTACATAATCAACACTTGATCTTGAATTCTTCCCACTGGTCCCACCAATGCTCTTAACCTCCTTGAACTTCTTGCAATCCAATATTACATAGTAATCATTGGCATACCAAGGTGAATTTACAAGAACTTAAATAAATGAAATTACAACCCAAAAATTATTACAAACTTAATAATACATGCCCAAAATAAATTAAAATAAATTAATTAATTTACAATCCCAAAGAAACATAAAAGAAATAAATCCAATCACATTGGTCTTTTATAGTCCATGATCATCCATCATGCATATCACTATTTAACAATTAAATAAAACATACATACTTAAATTAAATTGAATATCTCATATTCAACTTAAAAATCCATATTTGAATATGATTCAAATAAATTTAAAAATTTTGATTTGAATCTCATTCAAACAAATTTAAAAATTCAGATTTGAATCACATTCAAACAACTTTAAAAATTCAGATTTGAATCACATTCAAACAACTTTAAAAATTCAGATTTGAAACACATTCAAATATTTTTTAAGAAATTAGATCTGAATTTTATTCAATCAATTTTAAAAAATCAGATTTAAATATGATTCAAACTTTAAAAATTCAGATTTGAATCCCATTCAAACAACTTTTAAAATTCAGATTTGAATCACGTTCAAACAATTTTTAAAATTCTGATTTTAATCATAATTTAATTGTGTGATAAAAATTCTAATTAGACAATTTAATTAGAAATGAAATGGATCTTACATCATACAACAATTGCACATTCACCATCCATTTACCTTTGCACACCATTGTGGCGCATCAACCATGCGCGCCATGGTGTTCATCAAATATGCTGCCACCTTGCTTTGTAACCAGCAATGAACTTTTGATCTCATGATCAAACACACAATTAAATCATATAATCAACAATCTAAATGGCAAATATAGTGGCTTTGATACCAATTGAAGGAACGGAAGCATGAAAAACATAAGTTTCTACCATTGAATTCAAAAATTTTCACCTAGGGTCACATGCATCATGCAATATTTATTTTTATCTATTTGATTTCAATGATAAACAATATATTAAAACTCTTTTAATATGTCTTTGGATCTGTATTTGCCATTTAAGATTTTAAAATTAATCAGATTAATTTTAGAACCCTAGATTAAATCAAGAATGATTACACTAACCTCTTCATGCACTGCAGCGTGTCTACGCCTTTGAGATTCGTCTTCAGTACACCAGATGTTGTCCCTCTAGCTTGTCCACACCAAGAACACCTATGGCAGCCCTTGAAGAGCTTCTAAAGCTTTTTCTATTAATTATAAATTCAAGTTCTGCCTTTTAAGAGATTAGAGATGTAAACAGGACACTAGAAACAATTTCTAGTGTTCTTAATTCATGAGATTGATGGCTAATCTCTTTGAATTGATGAGAGATGAAGAAGAATAGATGAAAAACCTCAAAGTGGCGTGACAAAGGAGAGGAGTGGCTACTGGTTATTTTTCTTTTCATAACAACACTTAAATAGCTAGGTTAACACATTAAACCCTTGCCACATGTCACCCTTTGATTAGCTCTAGGTTTAAGAGACCCAATCACATTGTGCCAAGTGTCAAACCTATATTTAATCTTGATTTTAATCATCTTACATGATTAAAAAAACATTTGGCAAGCTTATGTGTAATCCCATGTGTCACCATCTCATGGTGCCACGTGTCACACTGTGAAATTACCAAAATGCCCCTGTGTCTTAATTTTGAGTTCTCAACCCAAAATAATTATTTTTCTTCTTCTAATTAATTTATATCAAATATAAATTAATTAATTAATCTCTATTAATTAATTTCTGATTAATTAAATTCATATTTAAACACTTTAAATATAAATTTAATTTATACTACACATCCAATAATCTAGATTTGGTTTCAAGTCATGCTAGGGACTTTGTAATTTAATTGAAAACCAAACCTATTTAATTAATCAATTAAACTCTTTAATTAATTAATTAAATCATATTTAAATAGGTGATAACTTGTGTATGTGTGTGACTTACTAGGCTCATCACTAATTGGCAATGAGATATGATATCAACTCTTAATATCATCAGAACTCTTTCTTACCATAAATGATTTCTCTAAATCATTTTATGAACCTCATAGACCATGGTTAACACCTAGCATAGCATGCCATAGCCACCCAATTAGTAATAAGGTTTACCTTAAATGAACCTATAATCATATGTTACCATGCACTAGAATCTCTCTGTTACAAAATCCCAACTCAAGCTGGAGTCATGGTTTATGTCAAACTCCATTTGCTATGAATATTATGTTCTCTTTTAATTCTAGTTCTTGATTAAAAAGATTTTCTCATCAGAAACTCTTTTCTGTATAAATCTATCTGTCCTGGCCAGGAGCTTGAAACATCAAGAACAATTAAATGAACATAGGATTTTATCTCTATTTACTTAGAGGAACAGATTCCATCTTGATCAACACCTACCTCCATATATAACTAGTAGGAGCCAACAGATGCCCATATACCCATACACAGTATAAGTATGAAAGCAGTATCAAACTCAAACTACCTATATACAAGATAACTGTGTTATCTCAGGTCTAAAGATTATATGCACTAATATGATTTATGACAAAACATTGACAAGAGTAAACTCCATGTGCTTGTCATAAGTGTCACTGGTTCGGCCTACTTATCATTTATAAGTGCCTATCATGTTTGTTATATGGCATGAGACTCACCATTCCATCTTATTTATATCTCATATAAATAACTTGGGAACAAATATGAATACAATCTTTCTGGATAAGTCATGTCCTTATTATGAAGTATCCTTGATTGTGAACCTATTTATGATACTTTGTGCTAGAAATATTGTCACTCATATTCTTAACAACTTAAGAATAATATTTCTAACAAAATATCAATGGACCTTTTCTATTATACATAAATATATTATGTAAACGGAAAAGTGGAAATGCCTTTTATTAATAAAAATATGTACAAGATACATACTAAATGATATGCTCTAGGGCATACTACTAACAACAAATCCATCGCGCTAAGCATTGCTGCTTAGTGGTGCAATAATATAACAAGAAAATAATATAACAAGTAAAAATAATTGGAGCATATTTTCTACACTCAAGAATTTTACTGGGTTCATATGAAATTTTTCATACAATATATCTTTCCTCATTTATGTTGCTCTCTAGAATCACTTCTTTCGTAAGTTTACGATAATCATTTATATAATGTATAAATAAATCTAAAATTTATACTTATACTTATATTCTTATGAAAGTCACATCTGTAATGTTATTTAAGTTATAATTCTTCTACTAGTCTTTTTCTCACTTCCTTGATACTTTCTAAGTTGTTTACAATCATTTTGTAATATTAAAATTTTTAGAACTAGTTTAATTTACTTCAAATCATTCTAAGAAACAAATTTTTGGAGCTAATCTAATTTATTTCAGAACTTCTTCTCAATTATTTACTTTCTAGTATTTTTAATTGCTAATATTCATAACTTATTTTAATAAATTAGACTGCTCAAGTAACCTACGACAGGCTGACTAAACTGGATAACGGGTTGTTGGCACTGGACACCGCGGTGCCTCAGGCCATCATACTATGAGACGCAGAACGTTAACCACGTATGCAGTCAGTATGGCTAAAAAGCTATGATATCACATAATCGGGCATTAAGTCATGAGTGCGGGCATAAAGCCATGAATACGGGCATAAAGCCTTAAATACAGGCATGAAGCCTTTCGCAGTACTGCTATAACAATACCCTATTAGCATGCCAAACTATCTAATCTGACACACATGTCTAGGCAATACAAGGGTACATAATATCATTAAATATTAATATATTGTGTTTTATGACTTCATTATTTCATAATAATTTTCAATTATAATGTATACATTCATTTGATCATATATATGATCTCAATTCACATCAATTATCCTTTTATATCATTGTACTCAAAGTACTTTTCCTTTCTACAATAATGAAAACTAATGTCTCATTCCTACATTAATATGGTTCATTTATTCATTCATTATGTTATTCATATTGATCACAATTCAAAACAATGGTTCACATGTACCATTGTATTCAAAACATTTTTTTTCTTTCTCATTTATACATTTTATAAATTCTACTTGTGATGGACATATAAGTCCTAACTACCTATTCACATCAATTAGGTGACTTACTTTTCATGTTTCAAGCAATCCATGAACATTTTGTGGATTTCAAATTTATGGCCTTAATTTCCCTTTAACAATATAGTTCTTACACTTTGTGTCTTTATATTATTATTTACATTACTATTCACTCAAATTATTGACTTTTTAATACATAATGAATTTATTGAACCTAAGTTCACCAAGATACCACATTTTGCATTTTATTTTTGTTGGTATTGATTTCCAATACCATTTTAAAGCTTATCTTATGTTATTAAAAATTTCAGATTTTATACCCTAGGTTTACTGTTCTATTGGTTATTTGTACAGTAGGAATTTGACAAAATTGTCTTCATGAAAGTTGTTCCTTATTGTGCCTAGTTATATTTGTTTTTTTTGAATCACTCCATTTGGAGTTTTGTTGCTCAAGTTATGGTCATTTTACCATAAATGGCCGGATTGACCTGTTCCAAGAATTTCTGGGCAATTTGGTTCTGCCAGATTTGGTGTCCTACGTTTGGTTGGCAATTTGACTAGGTTATGGTCAGAATTTGGATTTGTGTTTTTCATAAAAGTTGTAGGGATATGTCTCAGCTCTCTTATGGTAAAATTTCAGATCAATTGGACCTTTCTACAATGAGTTATGACCAAATGAATAAACACTATTTATTTGGTCATTTTGCCCAGGTAGAATGCAAGTCACCCGAATTAGGGTAATTTTCAGGTCAAGTTGGTTTGGTTTTCTGGGCTAGGTTTCTACACCAAAGTTGTGCCATTATGTGTCTAGTTTCATGTCCAATTGTTCTTGTACCAATTGAACTATAAAACCCAAGTTATGTCCAAATAACCATAACTGGCTCATTTCCTAATTCTGTATCTTTAATTAGGCAGATTTTGGCATTACCTTTTTGCAATTTAATTGGACATGTTGTAGTTACTTTTAGGCTTAGTGTTCTTCATATAATTTGTTTCCTATGTCTTATAGTCACTCAAAAATTTTAATTACAATTTTTCAAGTTTTTTAGAATTAATTATACCAATTTAATTGGTCTAGACTCCCATACCTGTGTCTTCCTGGTCCAGGTTCAAGTCAGTGAGTGCAAGTGGATTTTTAAGGTTCTTACGTTCATAATTTGAGGAAGGTTTCTGAAACAAAGTTGGGCCCTGTGTCTTATGTTTCTGGAAAGGTATGGCTCATCCCAAATGGAGTTGTCTAGTGAAAGATATGCTATAAAAACTAATCCGGGGTCAGATGAAATTGAGCAAATTTCCAGGTTTAGATGTACCAAGTTCTTTTAAGCATTTGACCTAATTTCTTTGGGTTCTGGGTTTTGGCCAAAAGACCAATATTGTAGGCCTATGTCTTATAAAACATTTTCCATTGGTTTCATTGCATTTGGAATTTTATAGACCAAGTTATGGCCATTTTGCCAAAACTGGTCGAGTGAGCTTTAGTCCAAGAAATTATGGGTAGAATGGTTCTGGTCAGTTTGGGGGCCTCACTTTGGCCAGCAATTTCATTTGGTTAGAGGCATTTATGGGCTTGGTATTCTTAATGAAAGTTGTAGTCCTATGTCTAATCTTTCCAATAACACAAAAATCAGGTTATTTGGACCTGTTTAGAGGAAGTTATGGCTAAATGAACATGTACTGTTCATTTGGTCAATTTTCTGGGTTCAGTGTTTGGATTTCTGAATTGGAGCAGCAAATTGGTCAACTTATGGACAGAATTTGGGCCGGTTTTCTTCATGAAAAATGGGGTATTTTGAGTCTAGTTTCACCTCCAATTGGCTTCATACCAATTGGAGTTACACAACTTTAGTTATAGGTCAAAAAATACCCTGGACTCATAAGTTCCAATTTCCTGCACATGAAACATCACTTCCAATATTCCATCCTCCTTACTCCCAACTACAATTTATCACTCATAGCACTTCAAATGATCAACAAACAGCCTCAACAAGATCAATCTCAAGCCATATCACCAAGGTAACAAAATTAACTCAAACCCTAACATGTATAGTTTGCTTTAAATTTTTTTTATTTCATTACTTAATTTGTTGTTCTAACAAGAAATAAAGATGTAAAAGAGAACAATAAGGCACTAACCTCAATTGATCACTCTTCCAAGTTTCCAAATCTTCTTTTTCTTCTCTTCTTTTTGCTGCCTAGAGGTGTTCTAAGGTGTGAGGATTAAATTTAGTGAAGTCAAGTTAGGATTTATGGTGATTTTTCAAAAGAATTTCTAGTGAGAAGTTTGAATGAAAATGGTGTGAGGAAAGAAAAGAGAGAAACAGCTAAATGAAGGAGATGAGATGCAGATTGTTGTTTCATTTTATCCCATTTTATCTCTTTTTAATAACTTTAAATATGCTTGTTGTGTTGTGATTGGTGGAGGCCTTCTTAATGACATCATGTGATGTCAAAATTCCAATTTTCTTCATTTTTCTTTTCTTTTCTTTTCTACTCATTTTCAATTCAATTTTTAGCAATATTTATTCACATTTTATGTCATAATAATTATTTAATTAACTGGACAAGTCGGTAAAAAATCATCTCCGAAGACGAAATGGCCAAAATGCCCGTTTGGCTTATTGAGCCAAAATTGTCTATACCGATCGAAAAAAATTTCTAAACATTTTCTTGGCATTCTAATGCCATAGAAACCTAAATGGCTCTTCCCTGGAGTCTCAAAAATTATTTTATGAATTTTCTCCAGGGTCTAGGGCTCCTAGTTGTGAGGACCGCAACTTCTCACTGGATTACCGATCACTAGGGCACTGGCTCATTTAACTTAGTTGTATTTTATTTCTAAAATTTTTCCTAAATTTTTCTTATTAATTTTTGAGTTAATTATGGTTCCTTACTTTAGTTTAAATATTTTTTCAGACGTTCTAGCTGTCCAGACCAACACCGATCACTGGAACAGTAGAATGTGCGGAATTACTACAGTGAGGGTGTTACATATAGTATAAGTTAAATTTATATTTAAAGTGTTTAAATATGAATTTAATTATGAGAAATCGATTTATGGAGATTAATTAATTGATTTTTATTTGATATAAATTGATTAGAAGAGGAGAAATAATGATTTTGTGTTGAGAACTCAAAATTACAACATAAGGGTAATTTGGTCATTCCACATGGTGACATGTGGCAACATAAGATGGTGACACATGGCACCATATAAGCTTGCCATTTGTCTTCCTATCATGTAAGATGATCAAAGTCAAGATTAAGTCTAGCTTTGACACTTGGCTTAATATGATTAAGTCAATTAATAATAAGATGCGATGTGGTTGTGACATGTGGCATAGGGTTTAAGTGACTTAATGACCTAATTATAAAAGGGAAAAGAAAGAAATATAAAAAATATAACATTCTCTCTTCCTCAAAGGTGGCGACACACTTTTCCCTCTCCCTCTTCTTGCTTTCTTTAACAATTCAAAGAGAAATCCACCATTCCCTTTGAATTAAAATTGCTAGAAATTGTTTCTATTGTCTTATACACCCATACAACCTCTCTAAAAGCAAAATCCCAAATTATAATTGGTTGGGAAGGCTTAAGAAGCAAAGTTAGGGGCTGCCCATTGGTGATCTTGGTGTAGACAAGCTAGAGGGACAACATTTGGGGTCCTAGGTGCTTCCTAAAGGTGCCAATTATATCTGTAGTGCATTAAAGAGGCTAGTGCTCAAACTCCTCTTTTAAAATAGGGTTTAAATGAATTAATTTATTAATTCACAATCTTGAATGGCAAACATAGATCCTAATACATATTAAAAGTGTTTTAATGTGCAATTGAGTATTGAAATTAATTAGGCACATAAGAGATGTGGCATGATGCATGTAACCCTAGAAGAAAATTTTTGAAATTTAATGCTCTAATGATTAACTTTCATGCTTCCACTCCTTCAAGCCAAACAGAAGGGCAAGACCGAAGCTGACAAATGTTAGGGAAAGTATTTCCACTGCTAGAAGGATGGGCACTGAAAAAGAAACTGCCCAGAGTATCTTACTTCTCTGAAGGACAAAAAGGATAGACCTTCAGAAGGTTTGTCTGCGTCTTGTTATTCAGATTCTGATGATACTCATAGTTCATCTATAGCTTGGGTTTTAGATACTGGTGCTAGTTCTCACATTATTTTTGATATGCAGGAACTAGTAAGTAGTAGCAGCTTGCAGTCACGAGATATTAGACTCTAGGTTGGCAATGGCTCAACTGTTGAAGCTTTAGCCATAGGATCTAAATCTTTATACATGAATGGACATGTTTTGTATTTAAATAATGTTTTGCATGTACCTGATACTTTTAAGAACATCATTTCTATATCTAGTTTGACTAGAAATGGTTATGAATTTTAGTTCACAAATGATGTTTGCAATATTTATTTTGGAAATAAATATGTTGGCTATGTTTTATGCATGATGGACTTTATTATTTAGATAATAATGTTAAATACAAATCTAATACAAGCAATCTAAATGAATGTAATGCAATGATGAAAATCAACTCAAATTCAAAATATATTTGGCACTTAAGATTAGGTCATGTTGCAGAAGATAGGATTGCAAAGCTAGAGAAAATGGGGATTTTATCCTCATTGGGTTCTGAACCTACTCCAACTTTCGAATTCTGCCTTCAAGGCAAAATGACTAGATCACTTTTTGTTGGACAAGGGTTAAGAGCTGAAAATATTTTGGAATTGATACATAGTGATGTATTTGGTCCATTTAAGAAAATGTCTAGAGGCGGTTTTCATTACTTATCACCTTTACTGATGATAAATCAAGGCTTGGGTATTTGTATTTGATGAAATACAAACATGAATCCTTTGAAAAGTTCAAAGAATTTAAATGTGAAGTAGAAAATCAAACAGGAAAAAATATTAAAACTCTTCGATCAGATCGTAGAGGTGAATACTTAAGTACTGAATTTGATGGATACTTGAAAGAGCATGGAATTGTTTCCCAACTGACTCCTCTAGGAATGCCACAACTGAATGGTGTATCTGAAAGGAGAAATCGTACCTTATTAGATATGGTACGCAGTATGATAAGCTATACTGATATGCCAGTCTCCTTTTGGGGATTTGCATTAGAATTAGCTTTCCATATTCTGAATAGGATTCCATCAAATCAGTCTCTTCCACACCTTATGAGATATGGCATGGAAGAAAATCGAGTCTTAAGCATGTTAAGATTTGGGGTTGTCCAGCTTATAATAAAAAGCTGAACAGTGATAAATTGGAAACCAGATAAAAAAAAAGGTCGATTTGTTAGATATCTAAAAGAAAGTTTTTAATATTATTTTTATTTGCCTACATTACAAAAGGCTATAGTAAGCAGAGATCTCATATTTCTTGAACAACAGTTTGTTCAAGAAGGTGGCAAAGGAAGGCAAATAGAGTTAGAATTGGAGAATTTTGATCAACCAACAGATCAAATGGATATAGATCCATCTAGTCAATCTACACCTATTGATGAAACATCTATAGTAATTCCTCGCAGATCAACCAGGATATCTCACCCACCAGTGAGATATGGTTTTCTTCATGAAGATGAACAAGAGTTATTTACTCATGAAGAAATAGATTATGGAGATGATCCTCTTACCTGTGAAGAATCTATATCAGATATAGATTCTTCAAAATGGATTGAAGCTCTGAAATCCGAAATTGATTCCATGCATAAGAACCAAGTTTGGGACCTTGTTGACCCACCTGAAGGTATTGTACCTATAGGGAATAAATGGATTTTCAAGAAGAAAATTAGTTCTGATGGAAAGGTAGAGACCTATAAAGCAAGGCTAGTTGCGAAAGGGTTTCGCCAAAGGCAAGGAATCGACTATGAGGAGACTTTTTTGCCTGTTGCCATGCTTAAATCAATTAGGATTTTATTAGCAATAGCTGCATACTATGATTATGAGATTTGGAAAACGGATGTCAAAACAGCTTTTCTCAATAGAAGCATTAATGAAAACATTTTCATGGAACAACCAAGGGGTTTTGAATCCCAAGATGGTTCCAAGGTATGCAAGCTAAAATGATCTATTTATGGGTTGAAACAAGCTTCGAGGAGTTGGAACATCCATTTTGATGAAGTCATTAAATCATTTGGTTTCATAAAAAATATGGATGAGCCATGTGTATATAAGAAGGTTAGTGAGAGTGCTATCACTTTCCTTATTTTATATGTAGATGACATTTTATTGATAGGCAATGACATAGGTATGTTGACAACTGTCAAGGTATGGTTGTCAAATGCATTCTCCATGAAAGACTTAGGGGAGGCAACCTATATTCTTAGAATTTGCATCTATAGAGATAGAGCAAAAAGAATAATTGGTTTATCCCAAAGTCTATACTTGGAAAAGGTGTTAAAAAGGTTTAACATGCTTGATTCCAAGAGAGGATTGTTACCAGTAAGATATGGTATCCACCTTTCTAAAGAGATGTCTCCAAAGGCACCAGAAGAAAGAGATGAAATGGCCAGGATTCCATATACTTTGGCTATTGGAAGTTTAATGAATGCAATATTGTGCACTAGGCCAGATATCGCATATGCTATTAGTTTAACTAGCATGTTTCAATCTAATCCAGGTTTGGAACACTGGATAGCTATCAATGTAACACCCCTATATTCGGTAGTGCATTCTACTAGTCAGATGACCAGTGTCTGTCTGGACAGCTAGAATGCTTGAAACTATACTTAAATGTTAATAAGGAGACATGAAATGATGAAATAAATAAAAAGAAAATACAAGAAAAATTAAGGAAAAATAAAAGAGAGAAAATGAAACTAAGTTAAACGAGCCAGCACCGCAGCGATGGGTGACCACACGGGGAAGTTACGGTGCAAGCAATAACTGACCCCAGGACTGCAGGGAACCCTCGGAATTTAGTTTTGAGATATAATTAAAGACTTATTGAAGTATAAGTGACATTAGAAATGTCAAAGAAAAATTAATTAATTAGTACAAAGAAAAATGAGAAATTAAGAAACTGACAAAAATCGGTGTTACCGAAAAATCGGGAATGCAACCCTAATAGGGGCATTGTGGTCAATTGACACCCAAGTTGCCTTTTGACCTAAATGTCCATGAAAATAAAGTGATATTAAATAGTGAAAACCCCATGAAAAATGAAATTGAAAATGAGAAGTATAAATAAGAAAAATTATGGGTAAGATTTAGAATAACTAAAAGTTGGATTAAACTAATATTTAATTTTCATTAGTGCTCCACTAACCTCAATCTTTGGACACCTAAAGGGGCACTTGGAGTGTCACACCTTACCCCTCTATAAGGCATAACATGATCCCGTAGAATACCTAATGAACTACCGAATTTCACCTATGATAACTCATTAAGTACCCTACAAGGGATTTTAAAACCATTTTCTTACTTTTATAAGTGGTGAGCATTTTCTAATAGGTATTAAAACATTTAGTTAGAGTTTGAAAACTAGTTAAGATTTTTTTTTTCGTTTTATTTTTTCTCAAATTTTATAAAAATTTTGGCAGAGTGCCGTCTGTATTTTGAGAAAATAGTTCTTCAAATACCTACACTTCCAATAATTTTTCTCAAAAACTTCATCAATTCCATAACCAATCCCAACAAATTTGAAAATTATTCTCAATTTCCAATTCAACAATCATCAAAATACTATTAATCAATTCTATTCAGATTAAAACAAAATACTTTCATTCATATTTCATTAATGATAAAACAATTTATATACATCATTACAAAAATTTACATTAAGAGAAATCCAAATCAAAATTTATCACAAGCTTTATACAACTTTATACAACTACTCATAACCAATTTTACATATCCATACAGTTACATACATCAAAATAGTTTTTACAATCAGGGTATAAAATATACCCGATAGAACTTCAGGGTAGGTCGCTCCACAATCCTCAGCAGCTCACTCTACTGCTCCTCTAGTCTCTATATCTGCGATAGCAACAACAGCTATCGCTAAGTACTAGGACTCAGTGGTGCACAATATACTAAAATAATCTTTATGCGAAATTTAAAACATACTTCTTCAAAAATTAAACTGAACAAGAAATATAAATTCAAAACATGCTTTGCAAGATTTTAATTCAAATAATTTGATTTCAAAAATCTCAAAACAACTTTCATAAAAACTCACAGTTATATCATGTCATTCGAAACAAATATAATCTCAATAGCTAGAGGCTAAGGAGAAGTCACAACATAAGGCTAGCTAGCTCAAATATATAGGAACCCATTCTTTTTCTTCTTCTACCGGCACTCACCTTAACACTTCAGCCAGAGAAGGAATCAAAATTCGAAACTGATTTCCCCCACTAGTAATGCTAGTAAGGTGTTCAAATATATGGTCATGACACTGTGGTTTCAAAACTTATCTTAACAATTTACTAAACATTTATTGCAATTCAAATATACACAAAGAAACTTTCAACAATTCAAAACAAAAGCATAATACACATTTCATGCACTTTGTAAATGAATTTTAAAGCATGTTGATGTTGTGCACAAACCTTAAGCGAGTTGCCTCTTGGCCTTGACTCGATCCCTCGGGTTCTTTCCCGGTATTATTTTCCACTGAAACACACAGTTTCACAGTGTTTCAGTATCATAACTCATTATAAATCCAAAAATAAATTCAAATTCACTTATACCTAGCTTTAATATGCTAAACTTGGTGTTCTTTAAATTTTGTATTTCGGGGTTACTATTTATGATATTATTCAAGTCAATTTGTTGACTTTCTAAGGCTTAATAGGTATGGGAATTCCAACTTCACCCATATACCACATTTTGGTTACCTAATTTGTTGGTATTGGTTGTTTACTCAAATTCTAAGTCTTTTAGGCAAATTTGCAAATTTTCAGTTTTGGGAGTCTTATGTTGCACTATTCCATTGGTCATTTTACTGTTAGAATTTGGCAAACTTTTCTTCACAGAAATTGTTCCTTATTGTCTTAAATTTATTCTTCTTTTTGAATCACTCCAATTAGAGTTTTTTAGCTCAAGTTATAGCCATTTGAATCATGGCTGCCGGATTGGACTTAACCCAGATTTCTGCGCACCAAACTGGTTCTGGTAGTTTTAGGTCACCAAATTTGGGTAGCCAAATGACTTGGTTAAGGGCATAATTCTTCATGAAAGTTTTAGGTCTATATCTCATCTTTCTACTGGTAAAATTTCAGGTCATTTAGACCTGCCTAGCCCAAGTTATGGCCAAATGAACAAACACTGCTCATTTGGTCATTTTTGTACAGGGCAGAACACTCACACCTGGATTTGGCCAATTTGTTTACTAGGTTTTAGTCACTTTTTGGGCATAATTCCTAAATGAAAAATGTGTCATTTTGTGTCTAGTTTTATTCCCAATTGGCCTCACACCAATTGGATTTTTAAGTTTTAAGTTTTGGTCCCTGATAGGGACCTTGGTCTTGCTGCCTGCAGCATGACCCTAAGCAATCTGAATTTGCATTTGGTTCCAACACTTCTAACACACTCCAATTGGTCACAAATGATCATTACTCAGCTCAAACTAGGTCAAACATACCATTTAACATATTCTCACATTTTTGTCTTCCAACCCTAGGTGCCAAAACCCTAATTACACAATTATTTCAATTCATGTAATTTCAATACTCTAAACATACATATAACTTCACTAACCTTAGAATTCATATTCAATTAGGTCAAAGCACACCAAACCCTAACCACTAATAGCTGACCAAATTTCTATGGTTCCTTACCTTATCCATTTGTTTCAATTTTCAACACTTTCTAACTTAGTTTAATTGCCTAAGCATGAATATAAAGAGGAAATTGGAAATTCATCACTAACCTTTTTGTTGGATTTTCCAAGTCTTTATTTCTTCAATTTTTTCCTTTTCTTTCTTGCTCCAATCTTCTTTTTAAGAGTCAAAGACAAGGTTTAACATGAGGAACTAGGAAATTTATGGTGTAATTTATGGTTTTAAAAGCTTAAACACAAGGTTTAATGGTGGAAAAATAAAAAGAAAGGAAGAGGAGAGAGGATGGCCACGGCAAGGAAGAAGAAAGAAAGGATATTATGTTTTTCTTTTAATTTTTTAACTCCTTTATGCCATAATTATCCCACAAATTAAATTATTTAATATTAAACATTATTGCATCATACTTATCAACTTTGATGATGTCAAAAATTCTAATTTTCTCTATCTTTCTTTTTCTTTTATTTTTCCTTGTTTCTTTAATTTAATTCTCTATTTCAAAATTTTCATTAATCAAATTTTATTGGACAGTTAGTCCATGAATCACCTCTAGGGGTGAATTGAATAAATTGCCCCTCGCCGGTTCAACTCGGTTTGCAAATAATTCAATATTTCTTCTAGATCCCTGACCTAATTATTTGACTGGCTTAACAATTCTTTTTCATAATTTTCTCTTTTCCACTGTGTTCGTAATAATCCTAAGGACTGCGGTGTCTTACGGTTCGAAATTTGAGTTTAAATCGACTTCACAATCCTTCCCGAGAAGGTCACCCATCGCTGTGACTCTCGGCTCGTTTAACTTCTTATGTTCTGTTTTTCTTATTTATACTTAACCAATTGACAAATACTAATTATTTGGGTTTATGGCTTATCTAGTTGTCTTAGATGTGGTTCTAATCTCCTTAATTGTCTGGACTGACATCGGTCACCTTGGAGAGCGCCAGTATTGTTTGTTAAGAAGAAAGATGGCACTCTCCACTTATGTATTGACTACCGGCATTTGAATAAGGTGACAATAAAGAACAGATATCCATTGCCTCGCATTGATGATCTGTTTGATCAGTTGAATGGTGTAGTTGTGTTCTCCAAAATTGATTTGTGATCTGGTTATTATTAGTTGAAAGTGCAAGAATAGAGTATTCTAAAAACTGCTTTTAGAACTCGATATGGCCACTATGAGTTTTTGGTAATGCCATTTGGGTTAACTAATGCTCCAGCTGCTTTTATGGATCTGATGAACGCTATCTTCAGACCATATCTCTACCAATTTTTGGTGGTGTTTATTGATGATATTTTAATATATTCGAGAAATGCAGAAGAACATGATAGACATCTGCGGATTGTACTACAGAACATAAGGGAGAAACAACTATACGCCAAATTAATGAAATGTGAATTTTGGCTGAAAGAAATCTCTTTCTTGGGACATGTTGTGTCAGCTGAAGGGATCAAGGTAGATTCCAGTAAGGTGGAAGCTATTTTTAATTAGAAGCCACCTAGGAATATCACATAAATTCGCAGTTTTCTGGGTTTAGCTAGATATTACCGCCGATTTGTGAAAGGGTTTTCAATGTTAGCTTTTCCACTGACCAAGCTACTTTTGAAAGATGTAAAATTTCAGTGGACGAATAAATGCCAGCAGAGTTTTAATGAGTTAAAGAGGTGTTTGATTGAAGCTGCAGTCCTTACTTTACCTACTCTGGGTAAAGAATGTATAGTTTATAGTGATGCTTCTCACAATGGGTTAGGCTGTGTACTGATGCAAAATCGGAATGTCATCGCTTATGCATCACGCCAACTGAAACTGCATGAGAGGAACTATCCGACACATGATTTGGAGCTTGCAGCTATTTTATTTGCTCTTAAAATCTGGAGACATTACTTATATGGTGAGAAGTGTTATATCTACATAGATCACAATAGCTTGAAATACTTGGGTACCCAAAAAGAATTGAACTTGAGACAGAGGAGATGGCTAGAACTAATTAAAGACTATGATTGCTTAATAGACTATCAGCCAGGGAAAGCAAATGTGGTGGCTGACGCCTTAAGTCGCAAGACTATGGCAAGTCTCAGAGTTTCTCCTTTGTCCATGGTACATGAATTGAAAGCACAGCATGCCAGTTTGGAGATTGATGATGAGGGACAGACAGTAGTTGCATGGCATGTACAGCCATTGTTAATTGATCAGAACAGAATGGCTGCTTAGAGTGATGAAAAATATCATAAGCTACTGAAAGAAGTCTAGCAGGGCAAGAAACCTGAATTTTCTATGAGAGATGATTGTTTACTACTACATCAGGGCAGAATGTGCGTTCCTAGTGATGTGGAATTGAGACGGATCATTATGAAGGAAGCACATGAGTCTCCTTTTGCTATGCACCCTGGTGGAACAAAAACGTACAGAGGGCTAAAAGAGCATTACTGGTGGATGGGTATGAAAAGGGATGTAGCTGATTTTGTCTGCAAATGCCTAACTTGTCAGCAAGTGAAGGCAGAATATCAAGTACCAACAGGTTTGTTACATCCATTGCCAGTACCAGAGTGGAAATGGGAATGGATAACTATGGATTTTGTTATGGGACTTTCGAGGACACAGAATAGTCATGATGCAATATGGGTTATAGTTGATAGACTAACCAAGTCTGCTCACTTTTTGCTAGTCTGGATGGACTATAGTTTGGAGAGATTGGCCAAATTGTACATAAATGAGATTGTAAAACTACATGGAGTGCCTGTATATATTGTATCAGACTGAGATCCTAGGTTCACTTCTAGATTCTGGGGTAGTCTTTAGAGAGCCTTAGGAACTAGATTGAACTTCAGCATAGCATTCCACCCACAGATAGATGGCCAGTCTGAGAGAGTAATTCAAATATTGGAGGATATGCTGTGGGCTTGTATGATTGAGTTTGAAGGTAGTTGGGACATACACTTGCCTTTGATTGAGTTTGCTTATAACAATAGCTACCAATCAAGCATTGGGATGCCTCCATATGAAGCTTTGTATGGCAGAAAGTGCAAAACTCCCTTAAGTTGGGATGAAGTAGGCGAAAGGAAGATGATTGGGCCAGAAATTGTTCAGCAGATAGAGAAAAAGATTAGATTGATCAGAGATCGACTCAAGGCTGCATCAGACCATCAGAAGTCCTATATTGATTTGAAAAGAAGAGATATTGAATATGCAGTGGGTGATAAGGTATTCCTCAAAGTTTCTCCTTAGAAGAGGATTATGAGATTTGGCAGAAAGGAGAAACTGAGTCCTCGTTTTATCAGACCATATGAGGTTTTGGAAAGAGTGGGTCCTTTGGCATATCGGTTGGCATTACCTCTAGAGCTAGAAAGGATACACAGTGTCTTCCATGTGTCCATGTTAAGGAGGTACAGATCTAACCCATCTCATGTTCTATTAGTTGAGGAGATTAAGGTAAATCCAGACCTCTCATATGAGGAAGAACCCATAGAAATTCTAGCATATGAGGTGAAGCAGCTGAGGAATAAACAGATACCCCTGGTTGAAATGCTGTGGAACCATCATTCAGGCCAGGAAACTACTTGAGAAAGTGAAGAGGACATGAGGAGACAACACCCACAGCTGTTCAGAGATTAAAACCAGGTAAAATTTCAAGATGAAATTTATTTGAAAGGAGAGAGAATTGTAACACCCCTATATTCGATAGTGCATTTTACTGTTCCGATGACCAGTGTCTGTCCGGACAGCTAGAATGCCTGAAACTATACTTAAATGTTAACAAGGAGACATGAAATGATGAAATAAATAAAAAGAAAATACAAGAAAAATAAGAAAAAATAAAAGAGAGAAAATGAAACTAAGTTAAATGAGCCAGCACCGCAGCAATGGGTGATTGCATGGGAAAGTTACGACGCAGGCAATAGCCGACCACAGGAGTGCAAGAAACCCTTGGAATTTAGTTTTGAGACATAAGTAAAGACTGATTAAAGTATAAGTGACATTAGAAATATCAAAGAAAATTAATTAATTAGTATAAAAAAAATCGAGAAATCGAGAAACCGACAAAAATCGGTGTTACCGAAAAATCGGGAATGCAACCCGAATAGAGGCATTGTGGTCAATTGTTGAGTTGCCTTTTGACCTAAATGTCCATGAAAATAAAGTGATATTAAATAGTGAAAACCCCGTGAAAAATGAAATTGAAAATGAGATGTATAAATAAGGAAAACTATGGGTAAGATTTGGAATAACTAAAAGTTGGGATTAAACTAATATTTAATTTTCATAAGTGCTCCACTAACCTCAATCTTTGGACACCTAAAGGGGCACTTGGAGCACCAGAAATTCATCTTCAACCTCGCATTGGAAATGTAACACCCCTATGTTTGGTAGTGTGTTCTACTGTTTTGGTGACCAGTGTCTGTCTGGACAGCTAGGATGCCTAGAACTACATTTAAATGTTAGTGAGGAGACATAAAATAATGAAATACTAGAAAGGAAAATACAAGAAAAACAAAGGAAAAATAAGATCAATGAAATGTAACTAAGTTAAACAAGCCAAAAATCATAGAGATGGGCGACCGCACCAGGAAGTTGCAGCGTGGACATTTGACTAGCCCTTGATAATGGAAACCCTAGAAAATATTTTTAAGACTTAAATAAACATCTATTGAAGTATAAATGACATTAGAAATGTCAAAGAAAAATTAAGAGTATAAAGAAAAACAAGAAATCGAGAAACCGATAAAAATCGGTGTTACCGAAAAATCAGAAATGCAACCCGAATAGGGGCATTGGGTCATTTGACACCCTGAGTTGCCTTTTGACCTAAATGTCCATTAAAAATAAATGATCTTGAACCTTGAAAATATCATGAAAATTAAAGTAGTGGTGCATAATTTAAATAGTAAAAGAAATGAGGTAAAATTATAAAATTTGAAAACTTTGAATAAACAACTATTATAATTTCCATTAGTGCTCCACTAACCTCAACCTTTGGACACCTAAAGGGACACTTGGAATATCAAGAACTCATTATCTACCTCACATGGAAAACCAGCTGAACCCAAGCTTCTCCCAAGCTCTCCCATGGCCGCCCCACGTCCAAGCTTCCATCTCCCTCTTCAAGCCATGGTTTGCATAAGTGGTCTTCATTAAAGTTAATCCTCACCTTGTAAGGAAGAAGTTGATACCAAATTTAAGAGGTTTTAGTGTAGTTTGGTCAAGCTTCAAAAGAGGTAAGTGGTTATTTTCATTTCTTTTTTCATTAAAAGTGTAACTAAGGTTATGGTGAGTTGATTTATGGAAGAAAAGTTGAAGTTTTGATGAGTTGGGTTGATGCTCCATTTCGACAGCAATGGAAATTCAGCATGCATAGCTTGTTTTTCCATGTAAATGGTAGTTTGGGATGTTAAATTAAGTGCTTATATGTATTGAAGTTGATTTCCATGTACAAAGTTTGAATGGTGAGCTTGAAAAGTGAAAATGGAATATTGATGTGAATGTGTTACTTGGGCAGAATGGAAATGGGTAATGTTTAAGTTCATGAAATATTATTGAAGTATTGTACAAAAAAATGGCAGCATGTGTATGTGGAATAGTAGTGATAAGGCATGTAATTTGATGATGGAAGTATGTGTAATAATTTGAAGTATTTATGTGTATATATTGTTGGGTTTGAACTTTGTGAATTATGAGTGCAATTGGTGCATTGTGAAATTGTTATATTCTGTCCAAGTTGACCTATAATGTAAAGAAATGAATGGTTATGGTTAGTGCCAAATGCAGAATGGTTTGGGAAAGTGAAGATGTAGTTGGTAAATATGTGTTTGATTTGGAGTTTGAAAGGCATGTAGAGGGCAGTGTGCAAATGAGCCTATAACCCTAAGTGTGTGACTCCAATTGGTATGAGGCCAATTGGAGGTGAAACTAGGCACAGAATGTGCCAACTTTTATGAAGAAATCCTACTCAAATTCTGTCTAGAAAGTGACTTGAGAATTGACCAAATTCAGATTAGTGACTTAAAAACATGAAAATTGACCATTTGGACAGCAGTTAGTATTCTGCCCATAACTCACTCAACGCAGGTCCAAATAACCTAAAACTTTTACCATGGGTAGATTAGACATAGAGCTACAACTCTTATGAAGACACTAAAGCCCAGAAATGATCATAAGCAAGTCAACATGCTTGCACAAGTTCAGGTATAAAAATTGCCAGAACCAGAAATGACCTAAAAATGACCTAAGTTTGCCATTTTAGTACAATCTGACCAATAATAGTAAAATGACCATAACTTTGTCTAGTAAACTCCAAATGACCTAAAATTTGTGGCAAAAGTTTACTAAGACATAGACCTACAAGTTTGTGAGTTGGACCAGGAATTGAAAACCGAGGGAATTAGGTCATCCGGCTAGGTCAAAATAGCATACCGAAATCTGATAAATTGCAATAAAATGCAATACACTTAAAAATGGAATTGGTAACTTATACCAACACTAAAGGACTATAATATGTGACATATTGGTAACATTAAAATTTATTCCCCTAAACTGCATCAAGGGTCAACATTATAGGTTGACTAAGCAAAGCAATAGTATTAAATAAATTAATTATTAAACCTTATTGTTAGAGATAGTTAAATGAGTACTGAAACACTTTAAATTGTGTGTTTCAGTTAGCAAAGACTCAGGAAAAGGGAAGGAAACACTGAGTCAAGACCAAGAGGTCACTCTTCAGAGGTTTGTGCGCAACAGTTATTTCTTTTGAATTTTCAATTGAAATAAATATTGACAAATTGTATGTTATTGCTTAAATTGTGGAAAACTTATTTGAATGGAATTTGATGGACACTTATTGCTTGAAAAATATTGCAAATTGTTTGAAACCACAGTTATCATGTATATTGATTGAATTCCTCGCTAGCTTATCTAGTGGGACGAATTGGCTTTGAATTCCCTCTCTGGCTGAAGTGTTGAGGTGTATGCCTATTGAGGACGAATATGATGAGTACTCATTTATTTGCTAGCTAGCTATGTTATTCTTCACTAGCCATCGATTTTTAGGATGAATTGGACTATGGAATCATGATTAAGCTGTGTGTGTGATTTATTGATATTTATTGTGATATTGTGAAATGGATTTTAATTCTTTATGGCATTCATTGTCTTTTGAATTCAACTATGATCTTAAGTATCAATAGTTTTTAAATTGCATTTTCTTAATGTTGTGCACCACTGAGACATTGGCCCAGCGATAGCTTTTTCATTGTTGTCGCAGGTAGACAGATGGATAGAGCAGCAGAGTAGGCTGCTTGTACTACATTTTGTGATTTCGCCGGGTATATTAAGTATACCATATTTTGTAGTTTTTGTTGTAATGTATGTACTCTGTATGTTTATATTATAATTGGTCTTGAGCAGTTGTAAACTAAAATTGTAAATTATTTTGGCTTGTAAAAATATTGTGACATATTTCTCTATATCAGTTTTTGGAAAGACTAGGAAATTGTTGTTGAATTGAGTTGACAAATGTTGAGAAATTTATTGTGTTGAACTATTATTGGAGTTTGGGATTGAAGAAATATATTAGAAGTGCTTTTTAACAGGTTTTTGAAGAACTGTTTTATTCAAAATATAGATGGCACTCTGCCAAAATTTTTACAGAAATTATTGCTACTTCAGATTTGTTAACTGGTTCACTTCAGATAAAAAAAAAATTTACACCTGTCAAAAGTCCTCACCACTATAAAATGAAATAAGAAAAGGTTTAAAATCCCTTGTAGTGTATTTAATGGGTTATCATTAGACGAAGTTTGGTAACTCATTAGGTATACTACGGGATCACGTAATGCCATATGGAGGGGTAGGGTGTGACATGTTTTAGTAGTATCAGAGCTAGTTTTTAAATTCTATTTTGACCTGTAATTGGAATATTTTTTTTCTTCATAGTACAACTGTTCAATGTCATTGTGTGATACATACAGTACATTACATTATAAATATGCACTAACGGGAAGAAATCTCCTTGTGTTATTTGTCTAGGAGGTGTAATATCCTCTAATTGACTATGGAAGAAGGGGACCATTCAGTCGATCAATCAATAGTGGCTGAGGTGCAAGGGGAAGCCCCAGCCCTTCACAATGTGAGTGGATCAGCCTTACCAGTCCCCTCAGTAACGCAGTTTCCTGCTCAATTTGCTCAGCAAATAGCTGCAATGTTCCAATAGATAGCTGATAACATGCCTACTCAAGCTCCACTGCAGACACCAGTGGTACTGAAGGAACGGAAGCGTGAAAAACACAAGTTTATACCATTGAATTCAAAAATTTTCACCTAGGGTCACATGCATCATGCAAGATTTATTTTTATCTATTTGATTTCAATGATAAACAACATATTAAAACTCTTTTAATATGTTTTTGGATCTGTATTTGCCATTTAAGATTTTAAAATTAATCAGATTAATTTTAGAACCCTAGATTAAATCAAGAATGATTACACTAACTTCTTGATGCACTGCAGCATGTCTGCGCCTTTGAGATTCGTCTTCAGGACACCAGATGTTGTCCCTCTAGCTTGTCCACACCAAGAACACCTATGGCAGCCCTTGAACAGCTTCTAAAGCCTTTTCTATTAATTAGAAATTCAAGTTCCGCCTTTTAAGAGATTAGAGATGTAAACAAGACACTAGAAACAATTTCTAGTGTTCTTAATTCAAGAGATTGATGGCTAATCTCTTTGAATTGATGAGAGATGAAGAAGAATAAAGGGAGGGCTGCAAAATGGCGTGACCAAGGAGTGTGGCTGCTGGTTGTTTTTTATTTTCTCATAACTACACTTAAATAGCTAGGTTAACACATTAAACCCTTGCCACATGTCACCCTTTGATTAGCTCTAGGTTTAAGTGACCCAATCACATTGTGCCAAGTGTCAAACCTATATGTAATCTTGATTTTAATCATCTTACATGATTAAAAAACATTTGGCAAGCTTATGTGTTATGCCATGTGTCACCATCTCATGGTGCCACGTGTCACACTGCAAAATGACCAAAATGCCCCTGTGTCTTAATTTTTAGTTCTCAACCCAAAATAATTATTTTTCTTCTTCTAATTAATTTATATCAAATATAAATTAATTAATTAATCTCTATTAATTAATTTCTCATTAATTAAATTCATATTTAAACACTTTAAATATAAATTTAACTTATATTATACATCCAATAATCTAGATTTGATTTCAAGTCATGCTAGGGACTTTGCAAACTAATTGCAAACCAAAC
Organism: Hevea brasiliensis; assembly: GCF_030052815.1. Taxonomy (NCBI): domain Eukaryota; kingdom Viridiplantae; phylum Streptophyta; class Magnoliopsida; order Malpighiales; family Euphorbiaceae; genus Hevea; species Hevea brasiliensis. The sequence goes on from NC_079496.1 coordinate 98,205,732, forward strand.
CTATTTAATTAATCAATTAAACTCTTTAATTAATTAATTAAATCATATTTAATTAGGTGATAACTTGTGTATGTGTGTGACTTACTAAGCTCATCACTAATTGGCAATGAGACATGATATCAACTCTTAATATCATCAGAACTCTTTCTTACCATAAATGATTTCTCTAAATCATTTTATGAACCTCATAGACCATGGTTAACACCTAGCATAGCATGCCATGGCCACCCAATTAGTAATAAGGTTTACCTTAAATGAACCTATAATCATATGTTACCATGCACTAGAAACTCTCTGTTACAAAATCCCAACTCAAGCTGGAGTCATGGTTTATGTCAAACTCCATTTGCTATGAATATTATGTTCTCTTTTAATTCCAGTTCTTGATTAAAAAGATTTTCTCATCAGAAACTCTTTTACGAATAAATCTATCTGTCTGGCCAGAACTTGAAACATCAAGAACAATTAAATGAACATAGGATTTTATCTCTATTTACTTAGAGGAACAGATTCCTTCTTGATCAACACCTACCTCCATATATAACTAGTAGGAGCCAACACATGCCCATATACCCATACACAGTAAAAGTATGAAAGCAGTATCAAACTCAAACTACCTATATACAAGATAACTGTGCTATCTCAGGTCTAAAGATTATATGCACTGATATGATTTATGACAAAACATTGACAAGAGTAAACTCCATGTGCTTGTCATAAGTGTCAATGGTTCGGCCTACTTATCATTTATAAGTGCCTATCATGTTTGTTATATGGCATGAGACTCACCATTCCATCTTATTTATATCTCATATAAATAACTTGGGAACAAACATGAATACAATCTTTCTGGATAAGTCATGTCCTTATTATGAAGTATCCTCGATTGTGAACCTATTTATGATACTTCGTGCTAGAAATATTGTCACTCATATTCTTAACAACTTAAGAATAATATTTCTAACAAAATATCGATGGACCTTTTCTATTACACATAAATATATTATGTAAACAGAAAAGTGGAAATGCCTTTTATTAATAAAAATATGTACAAGATACATACTAAATGATATCCTCTAGGGCATACTACTAACAGGTACAACCATAACCTTCAGCTAGTCTATATGACAAGCTAATGAAATATGGGGCTATTGAGTTCAAGGGGACAATAGATCCACTAGAGGCAGAACAATGGTTAGATAGAATGGATAGGGTGTTCAAGAAACTGCACTGCATAGAAGAGCTGAAATTTGAGTATTCAGTGTCACTACTACAGGGAGACGCATATGACTGGTGGAAAACCATTCCTCATAGTTTGGTGGAACCTCTAGTACTAACCTGGGATGACTTTCTGCGGGAGTTCAGACAAAAATATGTCCCAGATGCCTATGTGGACCAAAAGTTACAGGAGTTCTTAAGTCTGAAACAGGGAAGTAGGTCAATGGCAGAATATGAAAGGGAGTTTTCCCACCTGAACCGCTATACAGGGAGTCTCTTTTCTACTAGCAGGGAAAGATGTAAGAGCTTTGAAACCGGCTTGAAGCCTAGTATCAGATCACAGGTGGTCGTATTCAAACATGCTAACTTCTCTGAGCTCATTTCTCAAGCACTAGAATTAGAAAAAATTGAGTCAGAAGTGGCCCCAGAGAAAAAGAAATCAGAGAAGAAAGAAAAAGAGAAAGAGGGTAAGTCAGTAGATCAGAGTTCCAGTAGTCCTACTGGAAAGAGAAAGAACTTTGGGGGACACAACAGGGGTGGTAAAAAGTTCGGTAGGGGAAGATTTTTAGGATAGAGACCTCCTCCATCTGGTAAAAAAACTACCAGAAGTTCCTACCCTCCCCGCCAATGTGAAACTTATGGAAGAAATCATGGTGGGGTATGTTATAAGGCCACAGGAGCCTGTTATAACTATGGAGGCACGGGACACTTTACCAAAGACTGCACCAGTGTCCATAGAGTTGGGCCACCTTCTACTACTGCAAAAGGGTTAGTTCAGAATCCTGACACCAGAGGTTCACAATCACCTAGTAGAGGTAGAGGCAGGGATAGAGGTAGTCCAGCAGGTAGCCAAAGCACAGTGAATCAATTAAAGCAAGGCAGTGCTCCAGTTAGAGTCTATGCAATGAGATAGAGAGAAGAGGCTGAGACATCTAACATTGTGGCAGGTACCTTTTCAACTTTTAATCAAGATGTGTTTGTATTATTTGATCCGGGTTCTACCCATTCCTATGTGAGTACTTGCATTATTGATTGCATTGCTGTTCCGTGTGTGAAAATGGACTTTTAGGTGCTAGTAACAAGTTCGCTAGGACAAGAGGTCAGGGTTAATAGAATGTTTAGGGATTGTCCTCTGGTGATCCAAGGACATACTTTTCTGTCTGATCTCATTGAAATGCCCTTTAGAGATTATGATATCATCTTGAGCATGGACTGGTTAGCCAGGCATCACGCCATGATTGACTATAGACTGAAAACAGTCACTTTTGGTCTCCCTCAATACATTGATGTGGTAATACATGGGGAGAGGCAGCTATTGCCATCAAACATCATTTCGGCTACACTAGCCAGAAAAATGATCAGAAAGGGGGGTGAAGCATACTTGGCATATGTGGTAGACACTCAAGTGGGGAGTCCAGCATTAAGGGACATCCCTATAGTATATGACTTTCTAGATGTGTTTCCTGATGAATTGTCAGGATTACCTTTAGAGAGAGAAGTGCAGTTTGAGATTAATGTTATGCCTGGTGTGGATCCAATCTCCATAACACCATACAGAATGGCACCAGCAGAGTTAAAGGAGTTGAAGGTACAGTTGCAAGAACTACTTGAAAAGGGCTTCATCCGCCCTAGTGTGTCAACTTAGGGAGCTCCAGTATTGTTTATTAAGAAGAAAGATGGCACTCTCCGCTTATGTATTGACTACTGGCAGTTGAATAAGGTGACAATAAAGAACAGATATCCATTGCCTCGCATTGTGATCTGTTTGATCAGTTGAAGGGTGCAGCTGTGTTTTCCAAAATTGATTTGCGATCTGGTTATTATCAGTTGAAAGTGCAAGAGCAGAGTATTCTAAAAACTGCTTTCAGAAGTCGATATGGGCACTATGAGTTTCTAGTAATGCCATTCGAGTTAACTAATGCTCCAGCTGCTTTTATGGATCTGATGAACACTATCTTCAGACCATATATCGACTAATTTGTGGTGGTGTTTGTTAATGATATTTTGATATATTCAAGGAATGAAAGGAACATGACAGACAACTGCGGATTGTACTATAGACCTTAAGGGAGAAACAGCTATACGCCAAATTATCGAAATGTGAATTTTGGTTGAAAGAAATCTCTTTCTCGGGACATGTTGTGTCAGCTGAAGGGATCAAGGTAGATTCTAGCAAGGTAGAAGCTCTCCTTAGTTGGAAGCCACCCAGGAATATCACAAAAATTCACAGTTTTCTGGGTTTAGCTGAATGCTGCCGCTGATTTGTGAAAGGGTTTTCTATGTTGGCTTATCCACTGACTAAGCTGCTTCGGAAAGATGTAAAATTTCAGTGGACAGATAAATGCAAGCAGAGTTTTGATGAGTTGAAGAGGTGTTTGACTGAAACTCCAGTCTTTACTTTACCTACACCGGGTAAAGAATACATAATTTATAGTGATGCTTCTCACAATGGGTTAGGCTGTGGACTGATGCAAGATCAGAATGTTATTGCTTATGCATCATGCCAGCTAAAACCGCATGGGAGGAACTACTCAACATATGACTTGGAGCTTGCAGCTATTGTTTTTGCTCTGAAGATTTGGATACATTATTTGTATGGGGAGAAATGCTACATTTACACAGATCACAAGAGCTTAAAGTATTTGGGCACCAAAAAGGAATTGAATTTGAGGCAGAGGAGATGGTTAGAACTGATTAAAGACTATGATTGCTTAATAGACTATCAGCCAGGGAAAGCAAATGTGGTGGCTGATGCCTTAAGTCGCAAGACTATGGCAAGTCTCAGAGTTTCTCCTTTGTCCATGGTACATGAATTAAAAGCACAGCATGCTAGTTTGGAGATTGATGATGAGGGACAGACAGTAGTTGCATGGCATGTACAGCCAGTGTTGATTGATCAGATCAGAATAGCTACTCTGAGTGATGAAAAATATCAAAAGCTACTGAAAGAAGTCCAGCAGGACAAGAAACCTGAATTCTCTGTGAGAGATGATGGTTTATTACTACATCTGGGCAGAATGTGCGTTCCTAATGATGTTGACTTGAGACAGATCATTATGAAGAAAGCACATGAGTCTCCTTTTGCTGTGCATTCTGATGGAACAAAAACATACAGAGGGCTAAAAGAGCATTGTTGGTGGATGGGTATGAAAACGAATGTAGCTGATTTTGTCTCCAAATGCCTAACTTGTCAGCAAGTGAAGGCAAAATATCAAGTACTAGCAGGTTTGTTACATCCATTGCCAGTACTAGAGTGGAAATGGGAATGGATAACTATGAATTTTGTTATGGGACTTCCGAGGACACAAAATAGTCATGACGCAGTATGGGTTATAGTTGATAGACTGACCAAGTCTGCTCACTTTTTGCTAGTCTAGATGGATTATAGTTTGGAGAGATTGGCCAGATTGTACATAAATGAGATTGTAAAACTGCATAGAGTGCCAGTATCAATTGTATTAGACTGAGATCCTAGGTTCACTTCTAGATTCTGGGGTAGTTTCAGAAGGCCCTAGGAACTAGATTGAACTTCAGCACAACATTCCACCCATAGACAGATGGCTAGTCTGAGAGGGTAATTTAGATCTTAGAGGATATGATACGAGCTTGTGTGATTGAGTTTGAAGGTAGTTGGGATACACACTTACCTTTGATTGAGCTTTCTTATAACAACAGCTACCAATCAAGCATTGAGATGCCTCCATATAAAGCTTTGTATGGCAGAAAGTGTAGAACTCCCCTATGTTGGGATGAAGTAGGTGAAAGAAAAATGATTGGCCCAGAAATTATTCAGCAGACAGAGGAAAAGATCAGATTGATCAGAGATCAACTCAAGGCTTCATCAGACTGTCAGAAGTCCTATATTGATCTGAAGAGAAGAGATATTGAATATGCAGTGGGTGATAAGGTATTCCTCAAAGTTTCTCCTTGGAAGAGGATTATGAGATTTGGCAGAAAGGGGAAACTGAGTCCTCGCTTTATCGGACCATATGAGGTTCTAGAAAGAGTGGGTCCTTTGGCATATCGGTTGGGATTACCTCCAGAGCTAGAAAGGATACACAGTGTCTTCCATGTGTCCATGTTAAGGAGGTAAAGATCTGACCCATCTCATGTTCTATCAGTTGAAGAGATTGAGATAAATCCAGACCTTTCATATGAAGAAGTGTTAGTAGTATGCCCTAGAGCATATCATTTAGTATGTATCTTGTACATATTTTTATTAATAAAAGGCATTTCCACTTTTCCATTTACATAATATATTTACGTGTAATAGAAAAGGTCCATTGATATTTTGTTAGAATATTATTCTTAAGTTGTTAAGAATATGAGTGATAATATTTCTAGCACGAAGTATCATAAATAGGTTGACAATCGAGGATACTTCATAATAAGGACATGACTTATCCAGAAAGATTGTATTCATGTTTGTTCCCAAGTTATTTATATGAGATATAAATAAGATGGAATGGTGAGTCTCATGCCATATAACAAACATGATAGGCACTTATAAATGATAAGTAGGCCGAACCAGTGACACTTATGACAAGCACATGGAGTTTACTCTTGTCAATGTTTTATCATAAATCATATCAGTGCATATAATCTTTAGACCTGAGATAGCACAGTTATCTTGTATATAGGTAGTTTGAGTTTGATACTGCTTTCATACTTGTACTGTGTATGGGTATATGGGCATGTGTTGGCTCCTACTAGTTATATATGGAGGTAGGTGTTGATCAAGATGGAATCTGTTCCTCTAAGTAAATAGAGATAAAATCCTATGTTCATTTAATTGTTCTTGATGTTTCAAGTTCTGGCCAGACAGATAGATTTATTCGTAAAAGAGTTTCGATGAGAAAATCTTTTAATCAAGAACTGGAATTAAAAGAGAACATAATATTCATAGCAAATGGAGTTTGACATAAACCATGACTCCAACTTGAGTTGGGATTTTGTAATGAGAGATTCTAGTGCATGGTAACATATGATTATAGGTTCATTTAAGGTAAACCTTATTACTAATTGGGTGGCCATGGCATGCTATGCTAGGTGTTAACCATGGTCTATGAGGTTCATAAAATGATTTAGAGAAATCATTTATGGTAAGAAAGAGTTCTGATGATATTAAGAGTTGATATCATGTCTCATTGCCAATTAGTGATGAGCCTAGTAAGTCACACACAAACACAAGTTATCACCTAATTAAATATGATTTAATTAATTAATTAAAGAGTTTAATTGATTAATTAAATAGGTTTGGTTTGCAATTAGTTTGCAAAGTCCCTAGCATGACTTGAAACCAAATCTAGATTATTGGATGTATAATATAAGTTAAATTTATATTTAAAGTGTTTAAATATGAATTTAATTAATGAGAAATTAATTAATAGAGATTAATTAATTAATTTATATTTGATATAAATTAATTAGAAGAAGAAAAATAATTATTTTGGGTTGAGAACTAAAAATTAAGACACAGGGGCATTTTGGTCATTTTGCAGTGTGACACGTGGCACCATGAGATGGTGACACATGGCATAACACATAAGCTTGCCAAATGTTTTTTAATCATGTAAGATGATTAAAATCAAGATTACATATAGGTTTGACACTTGGCACAATGTGATTGGGTCACTTAAACCTAGAGCTAATCAAAGGGTGACATGTGGCAAGGGTTTAATGTGTTAACCTAGCTATTTAAGTGTTGTTATGAGAAAATAAAATACAACCAGCAGCCACACTCCTTGGTCACGCCATTTTGCAGCCCTCCCTCTATTCTTCTTCATCTCTCATCAATTCAAAGAGATTAGCCATCAATCTCTTGAATTAAGAACACTAGAAATTGTTTCTAGCGTCCTGTTTACATCTCTAATCTCTTAAAAGGCAGAACTTGAATTTCTGATTAATAGAAAAGGATTTAGAAGCTGTTCAAGGGCTGCCATAGGTGTTATTGGTGTGGACAAGCTAGAGGGACAACATCTGGTGTCCTGAAGACGAATCTCAAAGGCGCAGACACCCTGCAGTGCATCAAGAGGTTAGTGTAATCGTTCTTGATTTAATCTAGGGTTCTAAAATTAATCTGATTAATTTTAAAATCTTAAATGGCAAATACAGATCTAAAAACATATTAAAAGAGTTTTAATATGTTGTTTATCATTGAAATCAAATAGATAAAAATAAATCTTGCATGATGCATGTGAGTGAAAATTTTTGAATTCAATGGAATAAACTTGTGTTTTTCACGCTTCCGATCCTTCAATTGGTATTAGAGCCACTATATTTGCCATTTAGATTGTTGATTATATGATTTAATTGTGTGTTTGATCATGAGATCAAAAGATCATTGCTGGTTGCAAAGCAAGGTGGCGGCATATTTAAAAAAAAAAAACACCATCAATGGTGCGCATGGTTTGGCTACCATGGGTGGTTCAAGGTTTGGCTTTTAATTCTGCAATTGTTGTATGATCTAAGGCCTATTCTTTGACTAATTAAAGTGTTTAATTAGTAATTTTAATCACACAATTAAATTATGATTCAAATCTGAATTTTAGAAATTGTTTGAATGTGATTCAAATCTGAATTTTAAAAGTTGTTTGAATGTGATTCAAATCTGAATTTTTAAAGTTGTTTGAATCATATTTAAATCTTATTTTTTAAAATAGATTGAATAAAATTCAGATCTGATTTTTTAAAAAATGTTTGAATGTGATTCAAATCTGATTTTTTAAAAAATGTTTGAATGTGATTCAAATCTGAATTTTTAAAATTGTTTGAATGTGATTCAAATCTGAATTTTTAAATTTGTTTGAATGAGATTCAAATCTAAATTTTTAAATTTATTTGAATCATATTCAAATCTGGATTTTTAAGTTGAATATGAGATATTCAATTTAATTTAAGTATGTATGTTTTATTTAATTATTAAATAGTGATATGCATGATGGATGATCATGGACTATAAAAGACCAATGTGATTGGATTTATTTCTTTTATATTTCTTTGGGATTGTAAATTAATTAATTTATTTTAATTTATTTTGGGCATGTATTATTAAGTTTGTAATAATTTTTGGGTTGTAATTTCATTTATTTATGTTCTTGTAAATTCGCCTTGGTATGCCAAGGATTATCATGTAATATTGGATTGCAAGAAGTTCAAGGAGGTCAAGAGCATTGTTGGGACCAGTGAGAGGAATTCAAGATCAAGTGTTGATTATGTACTCCTTCAGCAACTCTTGTAAAATGAATGAATGAATGAAATGCACCTAGGAATGCCCTGATTCAATTCTTGGTGGCTCAGAATTGAATCCCTTAGAAAGTTCATGATCATACCATATTTATTGCTTATCCATGAATGCATGAGATGTATGGGAATATATGCTATTATATGATATATGCATGCTAATTGGATAATGAGCAAAGTGAGACCTTAATAGTAATTAGAATGACCATAAAATCTTCCAAACAAATGATTAAGTTGGATATGCTATAATTAAAGTAATTATAACATAGGCCCTCCATTGGGGCAATTATTTTAAGAAATTTTAAATAGTTGCATGAGATGCAATTAATTTAAGAGATTTTCTTAAGAATAATTGTTAAGCATGAGATGTTGTAAATATGTAAATGGTTTGGTGGCCAATATTGGATGTACCTGAGGACATTAAAATTATTTACATAATTACTGGCTCAATGGGATCAACTTAACTAATGCAAGATAAGTCAATAATGGATGTACCTGAGATTTTGAGCATTAGGGGCTAGGTAAAGGATTGAACCTCACATGAGATGTGATGGACAAGGAGTTGCTCACTTATAGTTTATTGTAATTCCAATAATGGATGTACCTGAGGATGATCAATAGAATTATAAGAATTCAATCACCCACTAGAAATCCATCCAACTAGGATTTCCGTTTCCTACTTTGGAAGTGTAGGATTCGCTAAGTTAGTGGGAGGACCAATTTGATTAAAAGACCATAATCATTTTGGTTAATTACATGATACATTTACTAATTAATCTGGTTATTTTCTGCAGTTAATTTTCTGATAAAAATGAGCACAAAACAACCACCACCATCCAATATCCTTGCAAGCATACTTGATCACAATAGATTGACAGGACCAAATCTGTCTGATTGGCTAAGAAATTTGAAGCTTGTCCTGAACCTTGAACATATAGGATATGTTCTTGATTCAAATGTTCCTGGTCCCTTACCTCCAGAGGCCACACAAGAGGAACATGATACTTTGGACAAGTGGAAGGAGCATGATATGAGAGCTAAGTGTTACATGCTTGCTTCCACGAGTAATGAGTTACAGAAGCAACATGAGAACATGCAGAGTGCAAGTGAGATCCTCCTTCACCTACAAGAGTTGTATGGTGAGCAAAGCAGGAATGCTAGGTATGAGATATCTAGACAGCTATTCGGTATGAGGATGTCTGAGGGACAGAATGTTGGGGGATCATGTCCACAAGATGATTCGGCTGATTGAGCAGTTTAAACATCTTGACTTCAACATGGATTTCCAACTACAGACGAATTTGATCCTTCAGTCCCTTCCTGAGTCTTTTGGGAATTTTGTGACAAATTTCCATATGACTAAACAGGAATGCACCTTAGCTGGTTTACTCAACATGCTGGTTATTGCCCAAAAGAATATGCCAGGCAATAAAGGGAAAGAGGTAGCTTTGGTTGCATCTTCTTCTGCTGGAAAGTCCAACAAGAAGAAGGGCAATAAGAAAAAGAAACCTCAGATTCCTGGTCCTTCCAAGAAAATAGCTAAACAGAAAAGGAAGACTAAAGCTGATGGAGGTAAAGGAAAGTGTTTCCACTGCCAAAAGGATGGGCACTGGAAAAGAAACTGCCCAGAGTATCTTGCTTCTCTGAAAGACAAGAAGGATACACCTTCAAAAGGTATGTCCATATCTTGTTATTTAGATTCTGATGATACTCATAGTTCATCTACAGCTTGGGTTTTAGATACTGGTGCTAGTTCTCACATTTCTAATGATATGCAGGAACTAGTAAGCGAGTAGCTTATGCGTTCTCAAGATATTAGAGTCCGGATTGGCAATGGCTCAACTGTTGAAGCTTTAGCCATAGGATCTAAATCTTTTTACATGTTTGGACATGTTTTGTGTTTGGATAATATTTTATATGTACCTAATGCTTTTAAGAACGTCATTTCTATATCTAGTTTGACTAGAAATGGCTATGAATTTCAGTTCACTGATGATGTTTGCAATATTTATTTTGGAAATAAATATGTTGGTTCAGGTTATATGAATGATGGTCTTTATTATTTGAAATAAATATGTTGGTTCAGGTTATATGAATGATGGTCTTTATTATTTGGATAATAATGACAAACACAAATTGAATGCAAGTGATCTAAAAGAATGCAATGCCATGGTGAAAACCAACTCAAGTTCAAAATATATTTGGCACTTAAAATTATGTCATATTGCAGAAGATAGGATTGCAAAATTGGAGAAAATGGGGATTCTATCCTCATTGGGCTCTGAGCCTACTCCAACTTGTGAATCTTGCCTTCAGGGTAAAATGACTAGATCACCCTTTGTTGGACAAGGGCTAAGAGCTGAAAATATTTTGGAGCTAATACATAGTGATGTATGTGGTCCATTTAAAGAAATGGCTAGAGGGGGTTTTCATTATTTTATTACCTTTACTGATGATAAATCAAGGTTTGGGTATTTGTATTTGATGAAATACAAACATGAATCTTTTGAAAAGTTCAAAGAATTTAAATCTGAAGTAGAAAATCAAACAGGAAAGAATATTAAAGCTCTTCGATCAGATCGTGGAGGTGAATAATTGAGTACTGAATTTGATGAATACTTGAGAGAGCATGGCATTGTTTCTCACCGACTCCTCCAGAACGCCACGGTGAATGGTGTATCCGAAAGGAGAAATCGTACCCTATTGGATATGGTACGTAGTATGATGAGCTATCTTGATATGCCAATCTTCTTTGGGGATTTGCATTAGAATTAGCTTTGTATATTCGAATAGGATTCCATCAAAATCGCTTTCTTCCACACCTTATGAGATATGGCATGGAAGAAAACCAAGTCTTAAGCATGTTAAGATTTGGGGTTGTCCAAATTATATCAAAAGTCGAACACCGATAAATTGGAGACCATATCGTAAAAGGTCGATTTGTTGGATATCCAAAAGATAGTTTTGGATATTATTTTTATTTGCCTACTTCACAAAAGGTTGTGATAAGTAGAGATGCCACATTTCTTGAACAATAGTTTGTTCAAGAAGGAGGCAAAGGAAGGCAAATAGAGTTAGAATTGGAGAATTCTGACCAACCAACAGATCAGATGGATATAGATCCATCTAGTCAACCAATACCCGTTGATGAAACATCTACAAATTTGTTCCTCGTAGAACAACCAGGTATCTCACCCACCAGTGAGATATGGTTTTCTTCATGAAGAAGAACAAGAGTTGTCTACTCATGAAGAAGTAGATCATGGAGATGATCCACTTACCTATGAAGAAGCTATATCAGATATAGACTCTTCAAAATGGATTGATGCTATGAAATCCGAGATTGATTCCATGTATAAGAATCAAGTTTGGGATCTTGTTGACCCACCTGAAGGTATTATACCTATAGGGAACAAATGGGTTTTCAAGAAGAAAATTGGTTCTGATGGAAAGGTAGAGACCTATAAGGCAAGGCTAGTAGCGAAAGGGTTTCGCCAAAGGCAAGGAATCGACTATGAGGAGACTTTCTCGTCTGTTGCCATGCTTAAATCAATTAGGATTTTATTAGCAATAGCTGCATACTATGATTATGAGATTTGGCAGATGGATGTCAAAACAGCTTTTCTCAATGGATACATTGAAGAAAACATTTTTATGGAACAACCTAGGGGATTTGAATCCCAAGATGGTTCCAAGGTATGCAAGCTAAAGCGATCCATTTATGGGTTGAAACAAGCTTCGAGGAGTTGGAACATCCGTTTTGATGCCATTAAATCCTTTGGTTTTATCAAAAATGAGGATGAGCCATATGTATATAAGAAGGTTAGTGACAGTGCTATCACTTTCCTTGTCTTATATGTGGATGACATACTGTTGATGGGTAATGACACAGGTATGTTTACGACTATAAAGGTATAGTTGTCAAATACATTCTCCACGAAAGACTTAGGGGAGGCAACCTATATTCTTGGAATTCACATCTATAGAGATAGAGCGAAAAGAATAATTGGTTTATCCCAAAGTCTATACTTGGAAAAGGTGTTAAAGAGGTTTAATATGCTTGATTCCAAGAGAGGATTGTTACCAGTGAGACATGGTATCCATCTTTCTAAAGAGATGTCTCCAAAGACACCTGAAGAAAGAGATAAGATGGCCAGGATTCCATATGCTTCGGCTATTGGAAGTTTAATGTATGCAATGTTGTGTACTAGGCCGGATATCGCATATGCTGTTAGTTTGACTAGCAGGTATCAATCCAATCCAGGTTTGGAACATTGATAGTCACAAGAATATTCTTAAGTACTTGAGAAGAACTAAGGATTTATTCTTGATTTATGGAGGTGGAGACTTACAATTGGATGGTTATACTGATTCTGATTTCTAATCAGATATCGATGATAGAAAGTCAACCTCTGGATATGTGTTCATTTGTAATGGAGGTACAGTCAGTTGGAAGAGTTCCAAACAGAGCACGACTGCAGATTCCACTACAGAGGCTGAGTATATTCTCGCATCGATGTCGCAAAGGAAGCTGTTTGGATAAAGAAGTTCATGACAGAACTTACAGTAGTTCCTTCCATTGAGTCAGCAGTTCCACTACACTGTGACAATAATGGAGCAGTCATACAGGCTAAGGAACCAAGGTCTCACCAGAAATCCAAACACATAGAAAGGCGCTACCACATTATCAGAGAAATAGTTGGGCGAGGCGATGTAGCCATGCAAAAAATAGCATCAGCTGAAAATCCAACTGATCCATTCAATAAGCCTATGTCACAGACTCAGTTAGACCGACATCTTGAGAAGATAAGTCTAAGATATTGTAATGAATGGCTCTAGTGCTAGTGGGAGATTGTTAGTAGTATACCCTAGAGCATATCATTTAGTATGTATCTTGTAAATATTTTTATTAATAAAAGGCATTTCCACTTTTCCATTTACATAATATATTTATTGTAATAGAAAAGGTCCATTGATATTTTGTTAGAAATATTATTCTTAAGTTGTTAAGAATATGAGTGACAATATTTCTAGCACGAAGTATCATAAATAGGTTCATAATCGAGGATATTTCATAATAAGGACATGACTTATCCAGAAAGATTGTATTCATGTTTGTTCCCAAGTTATTTATATGAGATATAAATAAGATGGAATGGTGAGTCTCATGCCATATAACAAACATGATAGGCACTTATAAATGATAAGTAGGCCGAACCAGTGACACTTATGACAAGCACATGGAGTTTACTCTTGTCAATGTTTTATCATAAATCATATCAGTGCATATAATCTTTAGACCTGAGATAGCACAGTTATCTTATATATAGGTAGTTTGAGTTTAATACTGCTTTCATACTTGTACTGTGTATGGGTATATGGGCATGTGTTAGCTCCTACTAGTTATATATAGAGGTAGGTGTTGATCAAGATGGAATCTGTCCCTCTAAGTAAATAAAGATAAAATCCTATGTTCATTTAATTGTTCTTGATGTTTCAAGTTCCTGGCCAGGACAGATAGATTTATTCAGAAAAGAGTTTCTGATGAGAAAATCTTTTTAATCAAGAACTAGAATTAAAAGAGAACATAATATTCATAGCAAATGGAGTTTGACATAAACCATGACTCCAGCTTGAGTTGGGATTTTGTAACGGAGAGATTCTAGTGCATGGTAACATATGATTATAGGTTCATTTAAGGTAAACCTTATTACTAATTGGGTGGCCATGGCATGCTATGCTAGGTGTTAACCATGGTCTATGAGGTTCATAAAATGATTTAGAGAAATCATTTATGGTAAGAAAGAGTTCTGATGATATTAAGAGTTGATATCATGTCTCATTGCCAATTAGTGATGAGCCTAGTAAGTCACACACAAACACAAGTTATCACCTAATTAAATATGATTTAATTAATTAATTAAAGAGTTTAATTGATTAATTAAATAGGTTTGGTTTGCAATTAGTTTGCAAAGTCCCTAGCATGACTTGAAACCAAATCTAGATTATTGGATGTATAATATAAGTTAAATTTATATTCAAAGTGTTTAAATATGAATTTAATTAATGAGAAATTAATTAATAGAGATTAATTAATTAATTTATATTTAATATAAATTAATTAGAAGAAGAAAAATAATTATTTTGGGTTGAGAACTAAAAATTAAGACACAGGGGCATTTTGGTCATTTTGCAGTGTGACACGTGGCACCATGAGATGGTGACACATGGCACCATGAGATGGTGACACATGGCATAACACATAAGCTTGCCAAATATTTTTTAATCATGTAAGATGATTAAAATCAAGATTACATATAGGTTTGACACTTGGCACAATGTGATTGGGTCACTTAAACCTAGAGCTAATCAAAGGGTGACATGTGGCAAGGGTTTAATGTGTTAACCTAGCTATTTAAGTGTTGTTATGAGAAAATAAAATACAACCAGCAGCCACACTCCTTGGTCACGCCATTTTGCAGCCCTCCCTCTATTCTTCTTCATCTCTCATCAATTCAAAGAGATTAGCCATCAATCTCTTGAATTAAGAACACTAGAAATTGTTTCTAGTGTCCTGTTTACATCTCTAATCTCTTAAAAGGCAGAACTTGAATTTTTAATTAATAGAAAAGGCTTTAGAAGCTGTTCAAGGGCTGCCATACGTGTTCTTAGTGTGGACAAGCTAGAGGGACAACATCTGGTGTCCTGAAGACGAATCTCAAAGGCGCAGACACCCTGCAGTGCATCAAGAGGTTAGTGTAATCGTTCTTGATTTAATCTAGGGTTCTAAAATTAATCTGATTAATTTTAAAATCTTAAATGGCAAATACAGATCCAAAAACATATTAAAAGAGTTTTAATATGTTGTTTATCATTGAAATCAAATAGATAAAAATAAATCTTGCATGATGCATGTGAGTGAAAATTTTTGAATTCAATGGTATAAACTTGTGTTTTTCACGCTTCCGATCCTTCAAGAAGAACCCGTATAGTTTCTGGCACATGAGGTGAAGCATCTAAGGAACAAACACATACCCTTAGTGAAAGTGCTGTGGAACCATCATTCAGGCCAGGAAGCTACTTGGGAACATGAAGAGGACATGAGGAGATAGCACCCACAGTTGTTCAGAAACTGATGCCAAGTAAAATTTCGAGATGAAATTTATTTTAAGGGGGGGAGAATTGTAACACCCCTATGTTCGGTAGTGTGTTCTATTGTTCCGGTGACCAGTGTCTGTCCGGACAGCTAGGATGCCTAGAACTACATTTAAATGTTAGTGAGGAGACATAAAATAATGAAATCATAGAAAGGAAAATACAAGAAAAACAAAGAAAAAATAAGAGCAATAAAATGTAACTAAGTTAAACGAGCCAAAAACCGTAGCGATTGGTGATCGCACCGGGAAGTTACGGCGTGGACCGTTTACTAGCCTGGGGCCGCGGAGAACCCTGAAAAATATTTTTAAGACTTAAATAAACATCTATTAAAGTATAAATGACATTAGAAATATCAAACAAAAATTAAGTAATTAGTACAAAGAAAAATAATAAATCGAGAAATCGACAAAAATCGATGTTACCGAAAAATCGGGAATGCAACCCGAATAGGAGCATTGTAGTCATTTGACATCTCGAGTTGCCTTTTGACCTAAATGTCCATTAAAAATAAATGATATTAAACCTTCAAAATAATATGAAAATTAAAGTGGTGGTACATAATTTAATTAGTAAAAGAAATGAGGTAAAATTGTAAAATTTGGAAACTTTGAATAAGCAACTATTATAATTTCCATTAGTGCTCCACTAACCTCAACCTTTGGACACCTAATGAGACACTTGGAATATCAAGAACTCATCTTCAACCTCACATGGAAAACCAGCCGAACCCAAGCTTCTCCCAAGCTCTCCCATGGTCGCCCCATGTCCAAGCTTCCATCTCCCTCTTCAAGCCATGGTTTGCATTAGTGGTCTTCATTAAAGTTAATCCTCACCTTGTAAGGAAGAAGTTGATAGAAAATTTAAGATGTTTTAGTTCAGTTTGGTCAAGCTTCAAAAGAGGTAAGTGGTTATTTTCATTTCTTGTTTCAATAAAAGTGTAACTAAGGTTGTGGTGAGTTGATTTATGGAAGAAAAGTTAAAGTTTTGACGAGTTGGGTTGATGCTCCATTTCGGCAGCCATGGAAATTCATCATGTATAGCTTTTTTTTGCATGTAAATGGTAGTTTGAGATGTTAAATTAAGTGCTTATATGTATTGAAGTTGATTTCCATGTACAAAGTTTGAATGGTGAGCTTGAAAAGTGAAAATGGAAGTTTGATGTGAATGTGTTACTTGGGCAGCCTCATAATGGCAATGGGTAATGTTTAAGTTTATGAAATGTTGTTGAAGTATTGTACAAAAAAATGGCAGCATGTGTATGTGGAATCGTAGTGATAAGGCATGTAATTTTATGATGAAAGTATGCATAATAATTAGAAGTATTTATGTGTATATATTGTTGGGTTTGAACTTTATGAATTATGAGTGCAATTGGTGCATTGTGAAATTGTTATATTCTATCCAAGTTGACCTATAATGTAAAGAAATGAATGGTTATGGTTAGTGCCAAATGCAAAATGGTTTGGGGAAGTGAAGATGTAGTTGGTAAATATGTGTTTGATTTGGTATTTGAAAGGCATGTAGAGGGCAGTGTGCAAATGAGCCTATAACCCTAAATGTGTGACTCCAATTGGTATGAGGCCAATTGGAGGTGAAACTAGGCACAAAATGTGTCAACTTTCATGAAGAAATCCTACCCAAATTCTGTACAGAAAGTGACTTGAGAATTGACAAAATCCGGATTAGTGACTTGAAAACTTGAAAATTGACCATTTGGACAGCAGTTAGTGTTCTGGCCATAACTCACTCAAAATAGGTCCATATGACCTGAAATTTTTACCATGGGTAGATTAGACATAGAGCTACAACTCTTATGAAGACACCAAAACCCAGAAATGACTATAAGTAAGTCAAAATGCTTGCAAAATTTTGGGTGTAAAAATTGCCAGAACCAGAAATGACCTAAAAATGACCTGAGTTTGCCATTTTAGTGCAATCTGACCAACAATAGTAAAATGACCTAAAATTTGTGGCAAAAGTTCACTAATACATAGACCTACAAGTTTGTGAGTCGGACTAGGAACCAAAAACTGAGGGAATTAGGTCATCCGGCTATGTCAAAATAGCATATCGAAATTCGGTAAATTGCAATAAAATGCAATACACTTAAAAATGGAATTGGTAACTTATACCAACACTAAAGGACTATAAAATGTGACATATTGGTAACATTAAAATTTATTCCCCTAAAGTGCATTAAGGGTCAACATTATAGGTTGACTAAGGAAAGCAATAGTATTAAATAAATTAATTATTAAACCTTATTGTTAGAGACAGTTAAATGAGTACTGAAACACTTTAAATTGTGTGTTTCAGTTAGCAAAGACTCAGGGAAGGGGAAGGAAAAACTGAGTCAGGGCCAAGAGGTTACTCTTCAGAGGTTTGTGCACAATAGTTATTTCTTTTCAATTTTCAATTGAAATAAATATTGACAAATTGTATGTTATTGGTTAAATTGTGGAAAACTTATTTGAATGGAATTTGATGGATACTTATTGCTTGAAAAATATTGCAAATGGTTTGAAACCACAGCTATCATGTATATTGATTGAATTCCTCACTTGCTTGTCTAGTGGGATGAATTGGCTTTGAATTCCCTCCCTGGCTGAAGTGTTGAGGTGTGTGCCTGTTGAGGACAAATAGGATGAGTACTCATTTATTTGCTACCTAGCTATGTTATTCCTCACTAGCCATCGGCTGTTGGGACGAATTGGACTATGGAATCATGATTAAGCTGTGTGTGTGATTTATTGTTGTTTATTGTGATATTGTGAAATGGAGTTTAATTCTTTATGACATTCATTATCTTTTGAATTCAACTATGATCTTAAGTATCCACAGTTCATATGATTTATGGTTTATGGTTTTAAATTGCATTTTCTTAATGTTGTGCACCACTGAGGCATTAGCTCAGCGATAGCTTTTTCATTACTGTCATAGGTAGACAGACGGACAGAACAGCAGAGTAGGCTGCTTGTACTACATTTTGAGATTTCACCGGGTATATTAAGTATACCATATTTTATATATTTTGTTGTAATGTATGTGCTCTGTATGTATATATTGTACTTGGTCTTGAGCAGTTATAAACTAAAATAGTAAATTATTTCTCTATATCAGTTTTTGGAAACACTGGAAAATTATTGTTGAATTGAGTTGACAAATGTTAAGAAATTTATTGTGTTAAACTGTTATTGGAGTTTTGGATTGAAGAAATATATTGGAAGTGCTTTTTTACAGGTTTTTGAAGAACTGTTTTATTCAAAATACAGATGGCACTCTGCCAAAATTTTTACAGAAATTATTGCTACTTCAGATTTGCTAATTGGTTCACTTCAGATAAAAAAAATTTTACACTTGTCAAAAGTGCTCACCACTGTAAAAAGAAATAAGAAAAGGTTTAAAATCCCTTGTAGTGTATTTAACAGGTTATCAGTAGACGAAGTTTGGTAATTCATTAGGTATACTACGGGATCATGTCATGCCTTACGAAGGGATAGGGTGTGACAGCAAACCAGTCAAAAGCTTCCAAGAAGAATCCTCCATTGCCATCGACACACCAAGCTTTAATCCACCATGATTAAACCATAAAAACCTCAAGTGCCTTCCTTAAACTTGACCACCACACCTTGGGCAGCACTTAGGGAACAAGAAAGAAGGAATTTGGTGGAGTTTTGAGGAATTCCATAAGAGGTAAGTGGCCATTTCTTCATCCTTTCCTTGTTAAACTTTGAGTTGATGTTGTGGTGAGTTGATTTATTGAAGAAGTTTTGAGGTTTGATGAATTATTGGTGATGTACCATTTTGGTAGCCATGAAAGTTAAAATGTTTAGCTTGTTTTTACATGTAAATGATGGGAAAGTATGTTGATTAATGTTATAAGATGTTGTAGCCAATGTGTATTAAGTGTATGTGGTGATTGAGCAATTGATCTTGAAGTTGAAGAAAGTATGGGAAACTTTGTTAAATTGGAGCATTTCGGCAGCCTTGAGAAGGTCATGAGGAATGCTTGAATTCATGAAGATTATTTGATGAAATGTGACTTTAAAGTTGCTAAGTATGTATCTAATTTATTAGTGATGTTATATGTTATGGTTAGGAGTATTTATGTGTATATATTATTGGGTTTGAACTTTGTGAATTATGATTACATTTGGTGTATTGTGAAGTTATTATATTCAGTCCAAGTTGACCTATAATGTAAAGAAATGAATGGTTATGGTTAGTATCAAATGCAGAATGGTTTGAAGAAGTGAAGATATAGTTGGTGAATGTGTGTTTGATTTGGTGTTTGAGAGGCATGTAGGGGGCAGTGTGCAAATGAGCCTATAACCCTAAGTGTGTGACTCCAATTGGTATGAGGCCAATTGGAGGTGAAACTAGGCACAAAATGTGCTAACTTTCATGAAAAAAGCCTACCTAAATTCTATCCAGAAAGTGACTTCAGAATTGACCAAATCCGGATTAGTGACTTTGAAAACCTGAAAATTAACCATTTGGACATTAGTTAGTGTTTTGGCCATAACTCACTCAAAACAAGTCTAAATAACCTGAAATTTTTACCATGGATAGATTATACATAGAGCTACAACTCTTATGAAGACACAAAAACCAAGAAATGATCATAAGCAAGTCAAAATGATTGCACAAGTTAGGGTATAAAAACTGCCAGAATCAGAAATGACCTAAAAATGACCTAAGTTTGCCATTTTAGTGCAATCTGTCCAGCAATAGTAAATTGACCATAACTTGGTCTAGTAAACTCCAAATGACCTAAAATTTGTGGCAAAAGTTCACTAAGACATAGACCTACTAGTTTGTAATCCTAACCAGAACCCAAAAACCGAGGGAACTAGGTCTTCCGGTTAGGTTAAAACAACATACCGAAATCCAATAAATTGCAATAAAATGCAATACACTTGAAAATAAACTTGGTAACATGTATCAATACTAAAGGACTATAAAATGTGATATATTAGTAGCATTAAAATTTATTTCCCTAGAGTGCATTAAGGGTCAACATTATAGGTTGACTAAGAAAAGCAATAGTATTAAATAAATTAATTATCAAACCTTATTGTTAGAGACAGTTTAAATGAGCACTGAAACACTTTAAATTGTGTGTTTTAGTTAGCGAAGACTCAGGGAAGGGGAAGAAAACACTGAGTCAGGGCCAAGAGGTTACTCTTCAGAGGTTTGTGCACAACAGTTATTTCTTTTGAATTTTTAATTGAAATAAATATTGACAATTTGTATGTTATTGTTTTAAATTATGGAAAACTATTTGAATGGAAATTTGATGGATACTTATTGCTTGAAAAATATTGCAAATGGTTTGAAACCATAGCTATCATGTATATTGATTGAATTCCTCGCTAGCTTGTCTAGTGGGATGAATTGGCTTTGAATTCCCTCTCTGACTGAAGTGTTGAGGTGTGTGTTAGTTGAGGACGAATAGGATGAGTACTCATTTATTTGCTAGCTAGCTATGCTATTCCTCATTAGACATTGGCTTTTGGGACGAATTGGACTATGGAATCATGATTAAGCTGTGTGTGTGATTTATTGATATTTATTGTGATATTATGAAATGGAGTTTAATTCTTTTGACATTCGCTGTCTTTTGAATTCAACTATGATTTTAAGTATCCACAGTTCATATGATTTATGGTTTATGGTTTTAAATTGTACTTTCTTAATGTCGTGCACCACTGAGACATTGGCAGCAATAGCTTTTTCATTGCTGTCGCAGGTAGACAGACGGACAGAGCAGCAGAGTAGGCTGCTTGTACTACATTTTGAGATTTCACTGGGTATATTGAGTATACCATATTTTTATAATTTTTATTGTAATGTATGTGCACTGTATGTATATATTGTACTAGTCTTGAGCAGTTGTAAACTAAAATTGTAAATTATTTTGGCCTGTAAAAATATTGTGACATATTTCTCTTATCTCAGCTTTTGGAAACACTGGAAAATTGATGTTGAATTGAGTTGAAAAACGTTGAGAAATTTATTGTGTTGAACTATTATTGGAGTTGGGATTGAACAAATTTATTGGAAGTGCTTTTTATAGGTTTTTGAAGAACTGTTTTATTTAAAATACAGATGGCACTCTGCCAAAATTTTTATAAAAATTATTGCTACTTTGGATTTGTTAATTGGTTCACTTTAGATAAAAAAAAAAATTTATGCCTGTCAATAGTGCTCACCACTGTAAAAAGAAATAAGAAAAGGTTTAAAATCCCTTGTAGTGTTTTTAATGAGTTATCAGTAGGTGAAGTTTGGTAATTCATTAGGTATACTATAGGATCATGTTATGCCTTATGGAGGGGTAAGGTGTGACAGTCAAGAATATCCTTAAGTACTTGAGAAGAACTAAGGATTTATTCTTGATTTATGGAGGTGGTGACTTGCAATTGGATGGTTATACTAATTCTGATTTTCAATCAGATATCGATGATAGAAAGTCTACCTCTAGGTTTTTGTTCATTTGTAATAGAGGTGCAGTCAGTTAGAAGAGTTCCAAATAGAGTACGACAGCTGATTCCACTACAGAGGCCAAGTACATTGTTGTATCAGATGCTGCAAAAGAGGCTGTTTGGATAAAGAAGTTCATGAGAGAACTTGCAATAGTTCCTTCTATTGAGTCAGCAATTCCTCTCTACTGTGACAACAATGGAGCGGTCATACAGGCTAAGAAACCCTGGTCTCACCAGAAATCCAAACACATAGAAAGGTGCCACCACATTATCAGAGAGATAGTTGGGCGAGGTGATGTAGCCATGCAGAAAATAGCATCAGCCGAAAATCTAGCTGATCCATTCATAAAGCCTATGTCACAAACTCAGTTAGACCGATATCTTGATAAGATGGGTCTAGGATATTATAATAAATGGCTCTAGTGCTAGTGGTAGATTGTTAGTAGTATGTCCTAGAGCATATCATTTTGTATGTATCTTGTATATATTTTATTAATAAAAAGGTAATTTCACTTTTCCGTCTACATAATATATTTATGTGTAATTGAAAAGGTCCATTGATATTTTGTTAGAAATTCTATTCTTAAGTTGTTAAGAATATGAGTGACAGTATTTTTAGAGCAAAGTATCATAAATTGGTTCACAATCGAGGATACTTCACAAAGGACATGACTTATCCAGAAAGATTGTAATCATGTTTGTTCCCAAGGTATTTATATGAGATATAAATAAGATGGAGTGGTGAGTCTCATGCCACATAACAAACATGATAGGCACTTATACATGATAAGTAGGCCGAACTAGTGATTCTTATGACAAGCACATGGAGTTTATTCTTTTCATTGCATTGTTATATATCATATCAGTGCATAAAATCTTTAGACCTGAGATAACATAGTTATCTTGTATATAGGTGGTTTGAGTTTGATACTGCTTTCATACTTGTACTGTGTATGGGTATATGGGCATATGTTGGCCCCTACTAGTTATATATGGAGATAGGTGTTGATCAAGATGGAATCCATTACCCTAAGTAAATAGGGATAAAATCCTATGTTCATTTAATTATTCTTGATGTTTCAAGTTCCTGGCCAGGATAGATAGATTTAGTCAGAAAAGAGTTTCTGATAAGAAAATCTAATTAATCAATAACTGGAATTAAAAGAGAATATAATGTTCATAGCAAATGCAGTTTGACATTAACCATGACTCCAGCTCGAATTGGGATTTTGTAAAGGAGAGATTGTAGTGCATGGTAACATATGATTAAAGGTTCATTTAAGGTATTCCTTATTACTGATTGGGTGGCTATGGCATACTATGCTAGGTGTCAACCATGGTCTATGAGATCTCTAAAATGATTTAGAAAAATTATTTACTGTAAGAAAGAGTTCTAATGATATTAAGAGTTAATATCATTTCTCTTGGCCAATAAGTAATGAGCCTAGTAATTCATACATCTACACAAGCTAATCACCATTTAAAATGTGATTTAATTGATTAATTAAAGAGTTTAATTAATTAATTAAAGAGGTTTGGTTCGCAATCAGATTGCAAAGTTCCTAGCTTGACTTGAAACCAAATCTAGGTTTTAGATGTATAGTATAAATTAAATTTATATTTCATTTGATTAAATGTGAATTTCATTATGAGAAATTAATTAATAGATATTAATTAATTAATTAATTAATTAATATTTGATATAAATTGATTTAAAGATGAGAAATTATAATTTTGGGTTGATAACTCAAATTACAAAGTAAGGGCAAATTGGTCTTTTCACATGGTGACATGTAGCACCATGAGATGGTGACACATGGCACCATATGATCTTGCCATTTGTCTTCCTATGATGGAAGATCATATGTCATGATTTAAATGGAGCTTGACACTTGGCTTCATAGGATTAAATCAAATAATAACAAGATGGGATCTTGTGATAATATGTGGCAAGGGAGTTAGTGAGGGTTTGACCTACGTATATAAAGAAAAGTTATTAAGAAAAAATTACTCCTCTCTTTTTCGCTCAAGTTGGACGGCAACTTGGTCTCTTCCTCTCCTCTTCAATTTCATAATTGATTCAAGGAAAAAACTTTGATTTCCTCTTGAATTAAAATTATTAGAAAGTATTTCTAATTCCCAATACATTCATACAACCTTCACAAAGCATAAACCCCATCTCAAAATTAATTGACAAGGGTTGAGAAGCCAATCTAGGGGCTGCCATTGCAACTTTGGTGTGTGCTTGTGGTGGACAAACTAGAGGGACAACATTTGGGGTCCTAAGAACATCCTAAGAGTCGAAATTGCATCAATTGTGCATCAAGAGGTTAGTATCTAAAAATCTCTCTTTTAGTTAGGGTTTAATTGAATTACATGTTAATTCACAATGTTTAATGGCAAATGAAATTTTAATGCATGCTAAAATATATTTTGGTATATAATTGGGCATTGGAAATTGATTAGGATCATAAGACACTTGTTATAGTGCATGTAACCTTAGAAATAATTCTTGAAATTCAAGGTTCTAATACCCTTTAATCCATGCTTCCACTCCTTCACAACGGGCAGGCATAGAGCCTGTAGATCAATCATGTCGGACATACATTGTCAGTCAATGATTATCCATGTAGGCAGTACTGCTATCTGTAGTCCCTAATTGGTATACCAATTGATCCAACTATATATATATAAGCCTAGGTTTACTGTGGGCAATTAAGCATTAATAATTATTTAACAGAATTTTCATATTCATGTATTATGGGAAAGTAGATCCCATATACCTATTCATGTGATTTAGCATGTAGTGACTTATTAGAGATAAGTCATAATTCATTTCAAGAACCTTTCCTTAGGTTCAGTATTAGTATCTTAATTTTGCATATCAAATTGAGCAATTTGTAGCCACTGTTTGGCCACATTTCCTTCATAGAAGTTGTTTCTCTATGTCTTGTCTTTATTTTCCTTTTTAAATTATGTCAATTGGATTTATAGAACACAAGTTATGGTCAAATAACCATACCTAGTTCAGTTGTAAATTCTGGACCTTAATTAGGCAGTTTGGATGACATACTTTGACCAATTTATTTGGATAGGTTGCAACATCATTTAGGGCTAGTGTTCTTCATAGGATTTGTTGTCCTATGTCTTATGATCACTCAAAATTTCTAGTTGCAATTTTTCAAATCTTGTAGAATTAATTATAGCTACATTATTGGACTGGACTCAAGTATCTTATGGCAACAGGATTTCAATTAGGTCAGTAGCTTTGACCCACTATTTAAGCTTCTTACATTCATAAGTTGAAGAAGATGTCTAAAACAAAGTTGAAGATCTATTTCTTAGGCTTTCAGAATGGTATGGCTCATTTCAATTGAAGATTTCTAGTGGGAGATATCATTAAAAGACTATTCTAGAGTCAATGGTCACTTATACAATTTCCAGAATTGGTATGCCAAATTAATCAAGCTAATTGACCTAATTCTCCAAATTTCTGGTTTTTGGTCAAATTACCAATATTGTAGGTCTATGTCTTATTGAAATTTTCCACTGGTTTCAGGGCATTTGGAGTTCTGTGGACCAAGTTATGGCCTCTTTGCCAAAATTAGTCAAGTAGCATGTGTCTAGCAATTCTAGGCTATTTTGGTTCTGGACAGTTTTGGTACCCCAACTTGGACAAGCAATTTGACTTGGTTAATGGAATTTTTGGGCTTTGTACTCTTCATAAAAGTTGTAGCCCTATGTCTAAGCTTTCCAATGGTATAATTTCAGGTCATTTGGACCTATATAGAGTAAGTTATGATGAAATGAATGAAAATTATTCATTTGGTCAATTTTTTGGGTTCACCAAATGGTAATCCAGATTAGGGCAAAGTTTAGGTCACTTTTTGGGCAGAATTTGGACATAGCTTCTTCATGGAAATTGGAGTGTTTTAGGTCATATTTCACCTCTAATTGGCCTCATACCAATTAGAGTCACACAAGGTCTATTATGGCTCAAAATACACACTATTTTGAAAAATTTCTCAACCTGCACAAAAGAACACTTCCAATTTTCATTCCTCCATCTCCCAAACTACAATTGTGGCATTCATGGCACTTCTAATATCACCAATTCATTTCAACACAATCAAATTCCAGCAAACATCAATCAAGTCTCAATTGATTAATTTAGAACCCTAATTCAAATTGTCAAGGTCAATATACACATTCAATAAATTTTTTAGTACATGTAACTTCAATTACTTATCCATCAACATCACTAATCTCAATTTACATGTATGAATTAATCACACTCCCATGCTTCTCAAGGCTGCCAAAAGGAAGCAATTACACCAGTCTTATTAAACCATCTCAATTTGCCAATTTCAATAAATACACAAAGTCTCCATAATTATCATCAAACCCTAATTCACATTGTCAACCTCAAACATACACATGCAATTTAATTCTAATACATATAATCATCTTAATCAATATCACTAAACATTATTTACATGTAAGAATTAATCAAACTCCTATGCTTTTCATGGCTGCCGAATTCAAGGGCTCACCATTCCTCATCAATTTCTTCAATTTTCTTAGCATATCAACTCAATTCAACCTCAAATCAATGCTTAACTAAGAAAGGAAGAGAAATTAAGCACTAACTTCTTTGTTCACTTTCTCAACCTTGTGAAAACTTTGAAATTTCCTCTTCCTTTTGCTGCCTATATACTTCCCAAGATGTGAAGACAAAGTTTAATGAAAGAATTTGTGAAAATCATGGTGAGAATGGAAGAGATTGAAGCTTGCATGAAGAGCTTCAATGGAGATTTTGGGAGAGCTTGAATTCGGCCATGGTTGAGAGGAAGAAGAAGAAAATGAGTTAATGGATTAAGATTTGTCATCTTATGGCTTTATATACCCCCACTAAGTATAATTTAATTATTATAATAATTTAAGTTTTCATATTTGCAATAATTCCCCCCATATTTCCTTTAATTACATTACACATATAACTTCAAATTTTCATGGGGTTTTCAAAATTTAATATCACTCTTTTTAAATGGACATTTAGTTCAAAAGTCGACTTTAAGTGTAAAATGACTAAAATGCCCCTCTTCGGTTTATAGTCCAAATTTTTCGGTAATACCGATTTAATTCCTGATCCGACGGCTCCTTTAATTTTTGTTTTCGTCTGTACCGATTCACTAAATTTTTTTTGACATTTTTAATGTCATCTGTATCTTAGTAGACTTTTAATTAGGTCTTTAAAATTATTTCTCGGGGTTTCTCGTGGGTCTGAGGTCGTCAACTGTCTACACAGTGACTTCCCGGTGTGGTCACCCATCGCTACAGTCACAGCTTTTTTAACCTAGTTACATTTCATCTCTTTTATTTTTCCTTAATTTTTTTTGTATTTTCTTATCATGTATTCCATTATTTTATGTCTCTTCACTGTCATTTAAGTATAGTTCCAGACATCCTAGCTGTCCTGACAAACATTAGTCGTCAGAATAGTAGAACGTATGGACTACCTACGGTGAGGGCGTTACACTTAGGTACTAGGGGAGTCAATAGGAGAGCTAGTCACCAGCCAGACCACTTTCCTTATAAGGTCAAAAATCCCACACCTACCACACCTACTACACCTGTAGTAAAATTCTAGAAGAGTCAACCTAGGTTCATATCACCACCTCGAGTACAACCAAGCAGAAAATTAATGCCTCAAATGTCCCTCAAAAGAAATAATGAGCATATCCTAGCTATTACTTGGGTGGTGACTTTTGTCTATATATGCCTTTGTAGCATAAATCCGTAGTACCGTGATAGTATTATGGGAAGACGATACTTACTAGTGGACTCAATTCTTTTAAGATTGTAAAAATTACATGTCTAGGAAACGTTGAATAACGAGGTGATACTTAAGTGAGGTCGATGTGACTCCACTATCTCTCCTAGGCATTACCTAGTACACTTTATGCAATCCTATTAAATGACTTTCACCTCACGCTACATGACCCCATAGTTTGTGACTCCACTAAGAAATATCTTTGAAAACTTCAATGGGAATGAATATCACAAGAGATTTTTATAAAATTTCAAAGTTTCAATGGTGGTATTGTGGAAAACTCACTAAGTGTGACACCCCTTACCTGTCTACAGTGTAGCAGAGTAAAGCGTACCACATTCAGTGCTGAAGCACCCTATCTTATCTTGTCGTGTCTCTTATTAATTTTAAACTTATGGAAAATAGGTGGTAATTTTTTTTTTACCATAATTTATTTCTGTGGAAACCCGAGCAGAACCTCCTCTGTTTTATTAGCATCTGACGGGTTCTACTAGTTACCTATTGAAAATAATATCATATCTATCTTATACATTCATATGCCATATCATATCTTTTTAAGAAAAATAATGCAACTCATTCTTATGGAAATTTATACATAAAAGCTTACAAGCTTTATTTACAATCCAAAAAATAATTACAATTTATTTTCAATACAAAATATAACTACATGATGTTTATATACAATAAACCAAAATACTAAGTCTAATACATGGGCCCTATCAGCAAAATACAAAATACTGAGGTGACTCTAGACTGTGGCAGATCTGACTGAAGCTCTGTCGGGACACTACTGCTATGGCTACTGCTATGGCTACTGCTGCGGCTGTGTCTGGTCTCTTGTACCTACGCGATGGAAAAACCAACGTGCTAAGCGAATTGCTTAGTAGTTCATAATTTTAAAGAAATTCAACTAAATAATTATAAATAATAATTTTGTGTAAACTTTGGCAATTCTAGGTCACTTGCATATTTTACTGTACTTTGGGAATAAATTAATTAGTAGTGTCTTTTCTGTGTATTTATTTCATTCTCTGTCTTTTTAAACTCATGTCAGTGTCTTTCATGTCATATCAGTGTATTTCAGTGTTTTTATAGTCATATCAAGGTTATCAGTGCCCAAGTAACCTATAACAGACTATAATCCTGGATGCACGGGAGTATACGGGATAGACAGCCATATGTCTATCCTATATACATCTGTCATGTCAGGCACGAGGCCAGTGGGCAGGCTTATGAAGCCAGAAATATAATTAGGCACAATGGCCAATGGGTAGGCATAAAACCTATAGATCAATCATATCAGATATATTTTGTTAGTCCATG
The DNA here is from genome assembly GCF_030052815.1 of Hevea brasiliensis. Classification (NCBI taxonomy): domain Eukaryota; kingdom Viridiplantae; phylum Streptophyta; class Magnoliopsida; order Malpighiales; family Euphorbiaceae; genus Hevea; species Hevea brasiliensis. Next base: position 98,234,991 of record NC_079496.1, read on the forward strand.
ATTATCCATATAGGCGGTACTACTATCTGTAGTCTCTAATTGGTATACCAATCGATCCAACTATATATGCATAAGCCTTGGTTTACTGTGGGCAATTAAGCATTATTAATTATTAAACAGAATTTTCATGTTAATTTGTGGTGGGAAGTGTTAGTAGTATGCCCTAGAGCATATCATTAAGTATGTATCTTGTACATATTTTTATTAATAAAAGGCATTTTCACTTTTCCATTTACATAATATATTTATGTATAATAGAAAAGGTCCATTGATATTTTGTTAGAAATATTATTCTTAAGTTGTTAAGAATATGAGTGATAGTATTTCTAGCATAAGGTATCATAAATTAGTTCACAATCGAGGATACTTCACAATAAGGACATGACTTATGCAGAAAGATTGTAATCATGTTTGTTCCCAAGTTATTTATATAAGATGTAAATAAGATGGAATGGTGAGTCTCATGCCATATAACAAACATGATAGGCACTTATACATGATAAGTAGGCCGAACCAGTGACATTTATGACAAGCACATGGAGTTTACTCTTGCCAATGTATTATCATAAATCATATCAGTGCATATAATCTTTAGACCTGAGATAGCACAGTTATCTGTATATAGGTGGTTTGAGTATGATACTGTTTTCATACATGTACTTTGCATGGGTATATGGGCATGTGTTAGCTCCTACTAGTTATATATGGAGGTAAGTGTTGATCAAGATGGAATCTGTTACACTAAGTAAATAGGGATAAAATCCTATGTTCATTTAATAGCTCTTGATGTTTTAAGTTCCTGGCCAGAACAGATAGATTTATTCAGAAAAGAGTTTCTGATGAGAAAATCTTTTTAAAGAGCTAGAATCAAAAGAGAACATAATATTCATAGCAAATGAGGTTTGACATAAACCATGACTCCAGCTCGAATTGAGATTTTGTAACAAAGAGATTCTAGTGCATGGTAACATATGATTATAGGTTCATTTAAGGTAAACCTTATTACTGATTGGGTGGCCATGGCATGCTATGCTAGGTGTTAACCATGGTCTATGAGGTGCATAAAATAATTTAGAGAAATCATTTATGGTAAGAAAGAGTTTTGATGATATTAAGAGTTGATATCATGTTTCATTGCCAATTAGTGATGAGCCTAGTAAGTCACACACATACACAAGTAATCACCAAATTAAATATGATTTAATTAATTAATTAAAGAATTTAATTGATTAATTAAATAGGTTTAGTTTGCAATTAGATTGCAAAGTCCTTAGCATGGCTTGAAACCAAATCTAGGTTATTAGATGTATAATATAAGTTAAATTTATATTTAAAGAGTTTAAATATGAATTTAATTAATGAGAAATTAATTAATAGAGATTAATTAATTAATTTATATTTGATATAAATTGATTAGAAGAAGAGAAATAATTATTTTGAGTTGAGAACTCAAAATTAAGACACAGAGGTATTTTGGTCAATTCACAGAGTGACATGTGACACCATGAGATGGTGACACATGGCACTACACATAAGCTTGCCATATGCCTTTTAATCATGTAAGATGATTAAAGTCAAAATTAAATATAGGTTTGACACTTGGCACAATGTGATTGGGTCAATTAAACCTAGAGCCAATCAGAAGGTGACATGTGGCAAGGGTTTTAAGTAGTGTCCTAGCTATATAAGTGTAAGGATGAAAGAACAAAAATTCAAGCTGCTGTTCTCTCTTTGGTGCCGCCACCCTTGGCTGCCTCTCCTTCTCTTCTTCTTCATCTCTCATCAATTCAAATAGATTAAACAACATTCTCTTGAATTAAAAATACTAGGAATCATTTCTAGTGTCCTGTATACATCTGTAATCTCTCAAAAGGAAAAACCTGATTTTCTAATTGATTGGAAAAGCTTTAGAAGCTGTTCAAGGGGCTGCCATTAGTGATCTTAGTGTGGACAAGCTAGTGGGACAACATTTGGTGTCCTAGATGCATCCCAAAGGTGCCAAACACACTGCAGTGCATAAAAAAAGGTTAGTGCACTTGTTCTTGATCTAATATAGGGTTCTAATAAATTAATCTGTTAATTCTAAAATCTTAAATAGAAAATATAGATCCAAAAATATATTAAAAGAGTTTTAATATGCTGTTTATCATTGAAATCAAATAGATAAAAATAAATCATGCATGATGCATGAGACCCTAGGTAAAAAAATTTTGAATTCAATGATCTAAACTTATGTTCTTCATGCTTCCGCTCCTTCAATTAGTATCAGAGCCACTATATTTGCCATTTAGATTAATGATTATATGATTTAATTATGTGATTTGATCATGAGATGATTGTTTCATTGCTGGTTGCAAAAGAAAAAGTGGCGTCATGATTATATGCTTAGCGGTGCGCATGGTATGTGCACCACCATGGTGCACATGGTAATTGATGGGCGTTGTATGTGCAAGTGTTGTATGATCTAAGGCCCATTTTATGTCTAATTAAACTGTTTAATTACAAATATAATCACACAATTAAATTTGTTTGAATGTGATTCAAATCTGAATTTTTAAATTTGTTTGAATGTGATTCAAATCTGAATTTTTTAATTTGTTTGAATGTGATTCAAATCTGAATTTTTAAATTTTTTTGAATGTGATTCAAATCTAAATTTTTAAATTTGTTTGAATGTGATTCAAATATAAATTTTTAAATTTGTTTGAATCATATTTAAATCTGGATTTTTAAGTTGAATATGAGATATTCAATTTAATTTAAGTATGTATGTTTTATTTAATTATTAAATAGTGATATGCATGATAAATGATCATGGACTATAAAAGACCAATGTGATTGGATTTATTTCTTTTATGTTTCTTTAGGTTGTAAATTAATTAATTTATTTTAATTTATTTTGAGCATGTATTATAAAAGTTATAATATTTTTTGGGTTGTAATTTCATTTATTTAGTTCTTGTAAATTCAACTTGGTATGCCAAGAATTACTATGTAATTGGATTGCAAGAAGATCAAGGAGGTCAAGAGCATTGGTGGGACCAGTGGGAGGAATTCAAAATGAAGTGTTGATTATGTACTCCTTCAGCAACTCTTATAATATGAATGAATGAAATGCACCTAGGAATGCCCTGATTCAATTCTTGGTCGCTCAGAATTGAATCCCTTAGAAAGTCCATGATCATACCTATTTATTATCCATGAATGCATGAGATGTATGGGAATGTATGCAAGTATATGATATATGCATGCTAATTGGATAATATGCAAAGTGAGACCTTAATAGTAATTAGGACGACCACAAAATCTTCCAAATAAAAGATTAAGTTGGAAATGCTATAATTAAAGTTATTATAACATGAGCCCTCCATTGAGGCAATTATTTTAAGAAATTTTAAATACTTGCATAAGATGCAATTAATTTAAGAGATTTTCTTAAGAATAATTGTTAAGCATGAGGTGTTGTAAATATGTAAATGGTTTGGTGGCCAATATTAGATGTACCTGAGGACATTAAAATTATTTGCATGTTTACTGGCTCAATGGGATCAACTTAACTAATGCAAGACAAGTCAATAATGGATGTACCTGAGATTTTGAGCATTAGGGGCTAGGTAAAGGATTGAACCTCACATGAGATGTGATGGGCAAGGAGTTGCTCACTTATAGTTTATTGTAATTCCAATAATGGATGTACTTGAGGATGATCAATAAAATTATAAGAATTCAATCACCCACTAGAAATCCATCCAACTAGGGCTTCCGTTTTCTACTTTGGAAGTGTAGGATTTGCTAAGTCAGTGGGAGGACCAATTTGATTAAAAGACTATAATTATTTTGGTTAATTACATGATATATTTACTAATTAATCTGGTTATTTTCTACAGTTAATTTCTGATAATAATGAGCACAGAACAACCACGGCCATCCAATATCCTTACAAGCATACTTGATTGCAATAGGTTGACAGAACCTAATTTATCTGATTGGCTAAGAAATTTGAAACCTGTCCTAAACCTTGAACATATTGGATATGTTCTAGACTCACAGGTTCCTAGTCCCTTGCCTCCAGAGGCCACAAAAAAGGAACATGAAACTTTGGACAAGTAGAAAGAGCATGATATGAGAGCCAAGTGTTACATGCTTGCTTCCATGAGTAATGAGTTACAGAAGCAGCATGAGAACATGCAGAGTGCGAGTGAGATCCTCCTTCACCTACAAGAGTCGTATGGTGAAGCATAGCAAGACTGCTAGGTATGAGATATCTAGGCAGCTGTTCCGCATGAGGATGTCTGAGGGACAGAATGTTGGGGATCATGTCCACAAGATGATTCGGCTGATTGAGTAAATGGAACATCTTGACTTTAACATGGATTTTCAGCTGCAGGCGGATTTGATCCTTCAGTCTCTTCCTGAGCCATTTGGGAATTTTGTGACAAATTTTTGTATGACTAAACAGGAATGCACCTTGGCTAGTTTACTCAACATACTGGTTATTGCCCAAAAGAATATGCCTGGCAGTAAAGAAAAAGAAGTAGCTTTGACTGCATCTTCTTCTGTTGAAAAGTCCAACAAGAAGAAGGGCAATAAGAAAAAGAAACCTCAGATTCCTGGTCCTTCCAAGTAGATAGCTAAACAGATAGGGAAGACCAAAGCTGACAAAGGCAAAAGGAAAGTGTTTCCACTGCCATAATGATGGGCACAGGAATAGGGAACTGCCCAGAGTATAGCAATCTAAAAGAATGCAATGCCACAGAATGTTGGGGATCATGTCCACAAGATGATTCGGCTGATTGAGTAACTGGAACATCTTGACTTTAACATGGATTTCTAGCTGCAGGCGGATTTGATCCTTCAGTCTCTTCCTGAGCCATTTGAGAATTTTGTGACAAATTTTTGTATGACTAAACAGGAATGCACCTTGGCAGGTTTACTCAACATGCTGGTTATTGCCCAAAAGAATATGCCTGGCAGTAAAGAAAAAGAAGTAGCTTTGACTGCATCTTCTTCTGTTGGAAAGTCCAACAAGAAGAAGGGTAATAAGAAAAAGAAACCTCAGATTCCTGGTCCTTCCAAGTAGATAGCTAAATAGATAGGGAAGACCAAAGCTGACAAAGGCAAAAGGAAAGTGTTTCCACTGCCATAATAATGGACACAGGAATAGGGAACTGCCCAGAGTATAGCAATCTAAAAGAATGTAATGCCATGATGAAAATCAACTCAAGTTCAAAATATATTTGGCACTTAAGGTTAGGTCATGTTACAGAAGATAGGATTACAAAGCTGGGAAAATGAGGATTTTATCCTCATTGGGTTTTGGACCTTCTCCACTTTGTGAATCCTGCCTTTATGGCAAAATGACTTGATCACCCTCTATTGGACAAGGACTAAAAGCTAAAAATATGTGATGTATGTGGTCCATTTAAAGAAATGGCTAGAGGCAGTTTTCATTATTTTGTTACCTTTACTAATGATAAATCAAAGTTTGGGTATTTGTATTTGATAAAATACAAACATGAATCCTTTGAAAAGTTCAAAGAATTTAAATTTGAAGTAGAAAATCAAACAGGAAAAGTATTAAAGCTCTTCAATCAAATCATGGAGGTGAATACTTGAGTACTAAATTTGATGAATACTTGAGAGAGCATGGCATTATTTCTCAGCTGACTCCTCCAGGAACGCCACAGCTAAATGGTGTATTTGAAAGGAGAAATCGTACCCTATTAGATATGGTACGTAGTATGATGAGCTATACTGATATGCTAATCTCCTTTTGGGGATTTGCATTAGAATCAGCTTTGTATATTCTGAATAGGATTCCAACAAAATCAGTATCTTCCACACCTTATGAGATATGGCATGGAAGAAAACCAAGTCTCAAGCATGTTAAGATTTGGGGGTTGTTCAGCTTATATCAAAAACCTGAACACAGATAAATTGGAAACCAAATCAGAAAAGGGTTGATTTGTTGGATATTTAAAAGATAGTTTTGGATACTATTTTTATTTGCCTACATCACAAAAGGTTGTGATAAGTAGAGATGCCACATTTCTTGAACAACAGTTTGTTCAAGGAGGCAAAGGAAGGCAAATAGAGTTAGAATTGGAGAATTCTGACCAACCAATAGATCAGATGGATATAGATCAATCTAGTCAACCTACACTAATTGATATAACATCTATAGCTGTTCCTCATAGAACAACCAGGGTATCTCACCCACCAGTGAGATATGGTTTCCTTCATGAAGAAGAACAAGAGTTGTCTACTCATAAAGAAGTAGATCATGGAGATGATCCACTTACCTATGAAGAAGCTATATCAGATATAGACTCTTCAAAATGGATTGATGCTATGAAATCCGAAATTGATTTCATGTATAAGAATCAAGTTTGGGATCTTGTTGACCCACCTGAAGGTATTGTACCTATAGGGAACAAATGGGTTTTCAAGAAGAAAATTGGTTTTGATGGAAAGGTAGACACCTATAAGGTAAGGCTAGTAGTGAAAGGGTTTTGCCAAAGGCAAGGAATTGACTATGAGGAGACTTTCTCACCTGTTGCCATACTTAAATCAATTAGGATTCTATTAGCAATAGCTGAATATTATGATTATGAGATTTGGCAGATGGATGTCAAAATAGCTTTTCTCAATGGATACATTGAAGAAAACATTTTCATGGAACAACCTAAGGGTTTTTTGAATCCCAAGATGGTTCCAAGGTATGCAAGCTAAAGCGATCCATTTATGGGTTGAAACAAGCTTCGAGGAGTTGGAACATCTGTTTCGATGAAGCCATTAAGTCATTTGGTTTTATCAAAAATGAGGATGAGCCATGTGTATATAAGAAGGTTAGTGATAGTACTATCACTTTCCTTGTAACACCCCTCACCCGTCTACAGAATAGCCGAGCAAGGCGTGCTACACGACGTGCCGGAACACCTAGTCCATGATTATTTCATTCCTGAGCTCAATTTGATTTTAAGAAGTCTTTTATATAATATTCATATCATGCTGATACTATTTTCATACTTTGATAAAAACAATGTTTCAAGATTAGTAATAAAAATTTGGCAAGGTGCCGTCTGAATTTCAGACAAACTATCTTTCCAAACTTGTTGAAAACAGTTTAATATGACAATATCAAAATCTCAAATATTTCACAATCTCTATTTCTCAATAAAGTCAATAGACTTTTACAGTCATTAAACAGTTACATAATACAGTTCATAATAATTCAAATATATCCAAAAAATCTCCATGTTATTTAATATGTACAAAATATTACAAACTTTAGAGCTTTCATAACATTACCAAATACAAGGCCGAATTTCAAAAATACAACAAAAGTACAAAATACAAAATATCCTAAGTCCTACCATGTATGCAATGCAGTACAAATGACTCTGGACTCCTGTGCAGATCTGATGTCTCACCCGGTCATAGGTCTGCTAGGCTCCCCAGCTGTGTCTCTAATACCTACGTGTTACAAAAGCAACGCGCTAAGCAATTTTGCTTAGTGGTGCCAAATATAAAGAAATATACAATAAAATAAAGTAAATAAAGTGTTTATGAATTTTTGGTGGTGTTGTATGTCAGTAGACTGGATATAGGTATTTGAATTTAATAGTACTTGAATTACTGCCCGTGTAGCCTATATACTGACCAAACTGGATAAACGGATATACTAGCACTGGGTACCTAGTACCTCGGGTTGTCACACCATCAGTCACAAAGTATCTCCCGGTATGCAAATAACGTGGCTAAAAAGCCATATAGTCAATCTGGCGATAAGCCAAAAATAAATACACAATATGTATAGCCGTAGGCTATTTGTAACACCCCTAAGTTCGGTAGTGCGTTCTGCTGCTCCGGTGACTAGTGTTGTCCGGACAGCTAGGATGCCAAGAATCGTACTTCAAAATGGGTGAGGAGACATAAAATAATGAAATACAAGAAAAGGAAATACAAGAAAAACAAAGGAAAAAAAATCATAGCAAAGAAATGTAACCAAGTTAAGCGAGCCGAAAAACCTAGCGATGGGTGACCGCACCGGGAAGTCACGGCGTGGACCGTTGACTAGCCCTGGACTGCGGGGAACCTTGGAAAACATTTTTAGGACATAAATAGAACCTTATTGAAGTATAAATCTCATTATAAAGATTAAAGAAAAATTAAATAATTAGTACAAAGAAAAGTGAGAAATCGAAAAACAGACAAAATACGGTTTTACCGAAAAATCGGGAATGCAACCCGAACAGGGGCATTATGGTCATTTGACATCCCGAAGTATCTTTTGACCTAAATGTCCATTAAAAATAAATAGTATTACACTTAGAAAATAAAATGAAAAATTAAATTGGTGGTACCTAAAATAAATAGTGGAAATAATGGGTTAAATGTGGAATAAATGGGAATTTGGCTTATTATATTGTTAAATGGGTGAGTGGTCCACTAATGAATAAATTAAACATGTAATGGGGCAGGTGTAACTCAAAAATGCCATCTGAAATTCCATCTCCCTCAAATCCTCTCTAATGTGCTAATTGAAGAATCCTTGAAATCTCCATGAACGTTTTCTTTGAGCTTGATTTCCTCTCTCCATTTCAACTCCATTCACTTAGGTTCTTTCATGAAAAATGGTCTAAACACCACAAGGAAGATATTGATACCAATTTTGAGAAGTTTGGTGAAGGTTTAGCAATTTACAATTAAAGGTAAGTTTGCATTTTTGAGAAGTTCTTTGTTAAAGTTTATGTTTATGTTATGGGTGTTAGTTTGGTGGAGGAAAATTTTGAGTTTGAAGGGTTATTATTGTTTCCATTTTGGACAGCCATGGGGTCACGTTTTTGATGATTTAATATGCACATAATTGATGAGAAATAATGTTGATCATGGTGATTTAGTAACCTAGTGATTTACTTCATGTTTATATAGTGATTTATGCACTTGGATGGGAAATTGTATATTGGTACGGCAATGGGATGTTGAAGAATGGTTTGTGGCAGCTTGTGGACACTTGAGTGATGGTGTATATTGAAGGAAGAGTGGGCAGAATATTGACCTAGAAGGATTGATGATATGTAGGTGAATGAATGTTGTAAAGTGTATGTAAAGTTTGTAATGTTTAGGTGTGGTTGTAATGGTATTTAGAAATTGTAATTGTGAATGATATTTGGTGTGTTGAGGGTGATTGGAATCTGCCCAAAATAATGCTAATGTAATGTAGAAAATGCTTTTGGTAATGTGCCAAAACAGTTTGGTAGGGTATGGAAGTAAACCTTGCAAGGTGAGTATGTGTTTGAAGTTGGGGTGTGAAATGCATATTGAGGGCAGTGTATATTTTAGCCTATAACCTTGAATGTGTAACCTCAATTGGTATGAGACCAATTTGAGGTGAAACTAGGCACAAAATGTGCCAACTTCCATTGAGAAACCATGCCAAAATTCTGTTTGCAAGGTGACCTAAAAAAATGACCAATTCGGATTAGGTACAATTAGGACCTGAAAAATGACCAATTGGGCAGCAGTGAGTGTTTAGGCCATAACTCACTCAAACCAGGTCCAATTGACCTGAAATTTTGACCAAGAATAGTTAAGACCCATACCTACAAGTCTTATGAAGACACCAAAGCCCAGAAATGACCATAAGCAAGTCAAACAACTTGCACAAGTTTGGGTCCAAAAACTGGCCGAACCAGAATTGACCAATTTGACCTAAAATTGACCTAAAATGGTACCACTTGACCAGCAATAGTGTAATGACCATAACTTGGTCTACTTAACTCGGATTGACCTGAAATTTTGCACCGCGTGCAATAAGACCTAGATCTACAAATTTGTAGTTTCGACCGAGACCGAAACCGGGAACTAGATCGTCCGGTTAGGTCAAACCAGTGTCCCGGAATCCAGCAATTTGCATTAAAATGCACTAAGCAAGGAAATGACTTTGGTAAAACATACCAAACCTAAAACCCTATCAAATGTGACATATTAACGACACCAAAACCTAATTTACCTAAAACGCATAGCGAGGGTCGGTATATTAGGTGATTAAGTGAATAATTGAGTTGATGCATTATTTACCAAACACCATCGATAGAGACAGTTTAAATTAGTCTTGAAACACTTCAAATTGTGTTTCTCGATTACCAAAGACTCAGGAAAAGGAAGGAAACACCGAGTCGGATCAGAGGGGAGTCATCGGAGGTTTGTGCACAACAAGCTGTTTCTTTTGAATTATTTTCAATGGAAATAAATATTGACTATTTGCATATCATTGCTTTAAATTGTGGAAATGTGTTTGGTGGACACTTATTGATTGAAAAACATTGTGAATGGTTTGAAAGCGTGAAAAATTGTTTGAATGGTATTTGATGGATACTTATTGATTGAAAAGCATTGTAAATGGTTTTGTGGAAATTGAAGTGAATTACGAATTGTGTTGCCATTTTGTGAATGAAATTATAACTTTGGAAATTTATTGGATTCTTACGGATCATTTGAATAAAATGTTTGGAATTGTTTTGACTCACAATTGGCATGACACGATAATATGTTCCTCCTCCATTAATGGGGTGATTGTGATTATTCCTCCCTCTTTGACTTATTAGTGCAGGGTGAGTATGATTATGTTCCTCCCTCTTTGACTTCGATCGAGGTGAGTATGGATGAGTTCTCATTATATAGCTAGCTTCCTCCTCATTGATTTCGATTATTGGGGTGAGCATGTCTTGTCGTGGTGTACAACACGGCATATATGGAAAAAATTGTGTCATGGCCTAAATTGTGTTATAGATTGGCAACCTTTGTATTCTTGATTATTTGATCGAATTGTGTTATTATGTATTGTGAGATTGTGAAATTGATTTAAACTCTTATTGACATATCTTGTCTATTGAATTCAACCATGATCGACTTATTGAAAATTATTGTGATATTAACAAATGGAGTTTAAATTCTTGTTGAAAGTTATTGTCTTGAATATAAATATGGTTTTAAGTATCCACTATTGATATTATTTATGAATTGTGATTTAAAATTTATATTTGTTAAATGTTGTGCACCTGAGACATTGTCTCGTGATAGCTTTATTCTTTATCGCGGTAGAGACAGAGCAGGCGAGCTAGAGGCTGCTAGTATCATGATGAGAGATTTTTGGGTATAGTGAGTATACCACATGTGGCATTTTATCTTGTAATGTATATTCACTGTATGTATATTTTGTTCTTGGTTTTGGCGATTGTAAATTTAAGTTGTCTGATAAAGTTTTAAAATAATTATGTGTTTTTTGGCTTTTAATAATTTTGTTATATATTTTTATATTAGTCTTTTATAATCACTGTGGATTTGACTTGATAAATGTGTTGTGTTGATAAAAATGTTGGAGTTGAGATTTGAAAATATATTGAAGTGCTTTTCTGAGTTTTCAAGAAGCTGTTTTGTCCAAAAAACAAATTGCACCTTGCCAAAATTTTAGCAGATATTCCAAATAAAACAAATGAGTTAGTTGTTTCACTTGATTCACCAAAGTCTTTCACACTGTAAATAGTGCTCACCACTTTGTAAAAGAAGTAAGAAAAGTTTTTAAAATCCCTTGTAGTGTATTTAATGGATTATCGATGAAGCGGAGTTGGTAATTCATTAGGTATACTACGGGATCATGTTCTACCACTTACAGTTGGTAATTGTTTAATTCTTCAATTTTTAGAGTTTACTAACTATTATGTAATTCATAAGTCAATACATATGTTGACCTTTTTAGGTACTATGGATAAGTGGTTTCTAGCATCAACATGTCACATATTGTAATTCAATATGCTTTCAATATAGTGCAATTTACCATTTTTACAGGTTGGCATTCATTGCCAAAGTGCTTCAAGCATTATTATATGTAAATGTCAAATTCTTAATTTTTGGTGTGCTAGATTGGTCAAGCTTAAAGTCCTATTTCTCTTGGTTTGTAGCTTCTGGTCAACGAAGCAAAATTGTAGCTCTATGTCTTATTGCATGCAGGGCAAAATTTCAGATCATTCCGAGTTGTATAGACCAAGATATGGTCAATTTACTAAAGCTGGATAGATTACACCTTTAGTGCAAAATTTGGTCAATTTTAGGTCACTTTTAGTCCTAGCAGTTTTGGTACTCGAACTTGTGCAAGATATTTGACTTGGTTCTGGTCATTTCTGGGCTTTGGTGTCTTCATAAGAATAAGCTATCCATAGTAAATATTTCAGGTCAATTGGACTTGTTTTGAGTGAGTTATGGTCATCCTAATGATTACTATTTATATGGTTAAAAATCTGGGTTGCAAGGTTACTATTCCGGATTTGGTCATTTTTAAGGTTAGTTTCTAGGCAGAATTTTGGCAACATTTCTACATGAAAGTTGGCCTATTTGGTGTCTAGTTTCACCCCCCCCCCCCCCCCCCAACCATTGGCCTCATACCAATTGGGTTCACAGTTTTGCACTTATGACCTAATTTAGGTACTGCCTTCAATACACAACCTGCACAAAGCACATACACTTCCAATTTGATATTCCTTCCCCTCCTCATTACTTGAATATTCAATTAATGACACTTTCATATATATATATATATATATTGTATACAATTCTAGCAACAATTTTGGGTAGAACATTCAAGTGCTCAATGCACACAATTCACCATTAAGTTCAACATTCACTTCCACCAAAATTCAACATATCTCAATGTCAATATTACACATACACTTCAACATAATCATACTTCAATAACACTTACACATGCTGCTCACAATTTAACACTAGCCTATTTCATTAATAAACTACATATTCATACACAAATTCATGATTTAATAGGCTACCAAACATGGCAGTTTGCCCAAAGCATTAAGATTCCATTTCACACTCTTAATTCAAGTACTACTTTAACTTACTATATCGTCCATTTGAGTAATCAACCATAATTTCCATCCATTAGAGGTAAGAAAAACTCAAATACAACACATAATCATGGCTGCCAAAAATGGACCATTTCATTTCTTAAGATTTTCTTCATTACTCTTCACCAAAATACTCACCTCAACCTAAACACAAGGTTTATTAAAGCAAGGGAGAGGTTTTGGACACTTACCACTTTTGAAGCTTATCAAAACTTTACCAAATCTTGTTTTGCTTGTTGCCAATATCTTCCCCAAGGTAAGTAGGCAAGCTTTAATGAAGGAACCAAGTAGAAATGGTGGCTTGATCATGCACCCATGGAGGTTGCATGTGGGGAGGCCATGGTGAACTTCATTTCAGCAAGGTGAAGTGGGATGAAAAAGAAGATGATAATGAGTGCTACTTGCTGTCCCAAGGCTTAGATAAGTGTCCCAATATCCAAGTTAGTGCATCACTATGTTCTTTTTAATGTTTAATTAGTTAAAGTTTCCTTATTTGCTCATTTAGCTATATTCTTTTACTATTTATACATTGTATCCTATTTTAATTTTTCATGATATTTCCTAAGTGCAATATCATTTATTCTTAATGGACATTGAGCTCAAAAGGCAGCTCTTGGTGTCAAATGACCAAAATACCCCACTTCAGGTTATATTCCCGATTTTTCGATAACACCGATTTTTGTTTGTTTCTTGATTTTTTGTTTTTTCTTTGTACTAATTTATTAATTTTTCTTTGATATTTCTAGTGTCAATTACATTTCAATAAACCTTTATTTATGTCTCAAAATTAAATTTCGAGGGTTTCCCACGGTCCTGGGGTAGGCAACGACCTTTCCAGTGCGGTCACCCATCGCTGCGGTGCCAGCTCATTTAACTTAGCTTCATTTTCTCTCTTTCACTTTTCTTTGATTTTTCTTGTATTTTCTTTTTATTTATTTCATCATTATATGTCTGTTCACTATCACCAAAGTGTTGTTCCAGACATCCTGACTTGCCTAGACTGATATTTGGCTACTGGAGCAACAGAACATACAGAACACGTACAATGGGGATGTTACAACTCTTCCCCTCTAAATAAAAATTTCGTCCTCAAAATTTACCTGATGTGAAGAGCTGAGGGAATTATTTCCTCATTGTCTCCTCACTCTCCCATGTGGCCTCTTCCGTGTTGTGGTGTCTCCATAGGATTTTCACTAGTGGAATTGTTTTGTTTCTGAGCTCTTTTACCTCTCGTGCCAAGATTTTAATCGACTCTTCTTCATATGTCAGGTCAGGTTGTATAACAATTTCTTCTGCTGAGATGACATGTGAAGGATCTAATTTGTATCTTCTGAGCATCGAGACATGGAACACATTATGTATCTTGTCCAGCTTAGGTGGTAAGGCTAATCTGTAGGCTACTGTTCCCACACGTTCAATAACTTCATATGGGCCAATAAACCTAGGGCTTAATTTTCTCTTTTTCCTGAATCTCAGCATTTTCTTCCACGGTGATACTTTGAGAAATACCTTCTCGCCAACTTTATACTCAATGTCTTTTCTTTTCAAGTCAGCATAAGATTTTTGTCGGTCTAAGGAAACTTTCAAATTGGCCTTTATCAGTTTCACCTTTTCCTCTATCTGTTTTATCAGGTCTAGCCCCACTAGCTTATCTTCACCTAATTCAGTTCAACATACAGGTGTTCTGCATTTTCTCCCATACAGTGCTTCATAGGGTGCCATTTGTATGCTAGCTTGATAGCTATTATTGTATGCAAATTCTACCAGTGGAAGGTATCTATCCCAACTTCCCTCAAACTCAATAACACAACTTCTCAGCATATCCTCGAGAACCTATCACATATGTTCAGTTATTATTATCATTATCAGTTCAATTATTATTTACAATAACTCAATGAGTTTTAGAATTTACCTGAATTATTCTTTCTGACTGTCCATCCATCTAAGGATGAAAAGTCGTACTAAAATGGAGTTGTGTACCCAAGGACTCTTGTAATTTCTTCCAAAATCTAGATGTAAACCTCGGGTCTCTATCAGATATAATGGAAAGCGGAATTCCATGTAGTCTAACTATCTCACTGATATACAATTCTACTAGCTTTTCTAGTGAGTAGTCAGTTCTGACTGACAGAAAATGTGCTGATTTGGTCAACCTATCCACAATCACCCATACTGCATCATGCTTCTTCTAAGTGAGAGGTAGACCACTGACAAAGTCCATAGTGACTTGGTCCCATTTCCATTCAAGTATGTTTATGGGCTGTAACAAACCTGATGGAACTTGATGTTCTGCTTTGACTTGTTGACATGTCAAGCATCTAGTTACATAATCAACTATGTCCTTCTTCATACCTAGCCACCAGTATCGGAGTTTTAGGTCATGGTACATTTTTGTGCTTCCTGGGTGCATAGCATACACACTATTATGTGCTTCTCTCAGAATACTGTTTTTCAATTCTTTGTCATCTGAAACACACACTCTTTATTTATAGTATAGGCACCCATTTTCTTTCACTTCATATTCAGTTTCCTTCCCTTCAGTGATTTTGCCCATAACAGCCATTAATTTCTCATCTGTCTTCTGCCCATCCTGTATCTGTTGTAACAGATTCGGCTTCACTTGCAACTTAGCCAAAATTACTCTATCATGAGTTAAGGAAAGTTAGGCATTCAGAGATCTTACTGCTACAATAGATTTTCTGCTTAAGGCATCAGTAACTACGTTTGCCTTCCCAGGGTGGTAGTCAATCACACAATCATAATCTTTCAGGAATTCAATCCATTGCCTCTGTCTCAAGTTAAGTTCGTTCTGGGTTGGCAGATACTTCAGACTCTTATGGTCTGTGTATATGTAGCATTTTTCTCCATATGAGTAATGCATCCATATCTTTAATTCAAAGATAATTGCTGCTAACTCTAAATCATGAGTAGTGTAATTCTTTTCATGTGGCCTTAACTACCTGGAAGCATATGCGACCACTTTCCCTTCTTGCATGAGTACACACCCTAACCCATTATGTGAGACATCACTGTAGACTACATAGTCTTTTCCCGACACTGGCTGTGTTAACACTGGTGCCTCTGTCAACATAGCCTTTAGCCTCTCAAAACTGGCTTGACACTTGTCATTCCAGTCAAATTTCATATTCTTGTGCAGTAATTTGGTCATTGGGGAAACTATCAAGGAAAATCCCTTTACAAATCTTCTATAATATCCAGTTAACCCCAAGAAGCTTCTGATCTCAGTTGTATTTCTGGGAGGCTTCCATTCCATCACTACTTCAATCTTCTTAGGATCCACTCTAATCCCTTCAGCTGATACTACATGTCTAAGGAATGCAATCTCATTCAACCAGAACTCACACTTTGACAATTTGGCATACAGTTTCTTCTCTTTCAGAGTCTGCAAAACAATTCTCAAATGTTCATCATGTTTTGCTTTATCCTTGGAATACACTAGGATATCATCAATGAAGACCACTACAAACCAATCTAAGTATGAATGGAAGATACGGTTCATCAGGTCCATGAATGTTGCTGGAGCATTTGTTAACCCAAATGGCATCACCAAGAATTCATAATGCCCATACCGGGTTCTAAATGCAGTCTTAGGCACATCTGCATCCTTAACCCTTAGCTGATGATACCCTGATCTAAGATCAATCTTAGAAAACACACTGGCTCCCTTCAACTGATCAAACAGATCATCAATTCTAGGCAACGGATACTTGTTCTTCACTGTTACTCTGTTTAACTGATGGTAGTTAACATATAACCTCAGTGTCCCATCTTTCTTCTTTACAAACAATACCTGAGCTCCCCACGGTGATACACTGGGGCGTATGAACCCCTTGTCTAGTAATTCT
The DNA here is from genome assembly GCF_030052815.1 of Hevea brasiliensis. Lineage (NCBI taxonomy): Eukaryota > Viridiplantae > Streptophyta > Magnoliopsida > Malpighiales > Euphorbiaceae > Hevea > Hevea brasiliensis. The sequence continues at coordinate 98,251,777 of NC_079496.1, forward strand.
TGCAGCTGGATTTTTAACTCTTTCAATTCAGCAGGTGCCAGCCTATACGGATCAATTGAAATTGGATCTGTACCCGGCATAATCTCAATAGCAAATTCAACTTTCCTTTCTAGTGGCAAACTAGGCAATTCCTCAGGAAATACCTCAGAGAAATCCCTTACTATGGGTATGTTAGATAAGTTAAGTTTGCCCTGCCTAGTGTCAACCACGTGTGCCAGATAGGCTTCATACCCTTTTCTCAATCATCTCCTTACAACTGTAGCTGAGATGACATTAGACAAGAAATTTGTCCTTTCACCCACAACTGTTATTTCTTCGTTCTTAGCAGTTTTCAGAGAGATTCTCTTCAATTTACAATCTACTATTGCCTAATGATGGGATAACCAGTCCATTCCCAAAATCACATCAAACTCATGGAAAGGCAGTTCGATTAAGTCTGCTGAGAACTCTTTCCCTTGAATCTTCAGTGGACAGCCCTTATACACCTTATTTACTACCACACTGTGGCCTAACGAATTTGTGACCAGGATGTCTTGGTCACTTTCCTCTACTGGTATTCCCTTTTCTACGGGTAGCTTGATACAAATATATGAATGAGTAGATCCAAGATCCACTAATGCATGCACAAAAGTATTATAGAGGAGGAACGTACCCTTGATGACATCTGGAGCATCCTGTTCCTCCTGTGCCCTTATAGCATAGGCTCTGGCTGGTTTTCTACCTTCTGCTCTCTCCACAGACTCTGACACAGGTTTTTGTGAAGTACCGGCTGCCTCAACCTTACCCGGCTTTCTACCCCTTGGAGCTGGAGGGGCAGGCCTATTAGTTGATACCGGAGTGGATGTAGCAGTTCTGCGAGGACAATCTCGGACTAGGTGGTCTATAGATCCACACCGTAAACAAGTACCTATCATCCTCCAACATTCACCCTTACGCCATTTTTGGCAATGTGGGCAAGTAACAGATACTGTTGGGGCTGGTCCCCTGAATCCTGTCCTTGGAGAGCTAGCCATTGAAGGTGTGGACTGGCCTCTCCTTGGTGTAAACTGAGATTTAGGCCTCTGTGACTGACCCTGACTTGGTGCTCTACTGAAACTCTGAGTAAGCGAACCTCTGAATTTCTTACTAGGGGCAGAAGATGTATCGGTCTGACCCTGACCTCTTTTCTGCTATCTGTCCCTTCTGTTCTGGTCATTCATTCTAACTTTTTCAACCTTCAGTGTAGCTTCCACTAATTAGGCAAACTTTGTAATCCCCAAGGCTATAACGATTACTTTAATATTATCATTGAGTCCGTCCTCAAATCTCTTGCATCTCTCTACCTCATTAGGGACTATTTCCCGCCCATAGCGGCTCAATCTGATAAATTCTATTTCATATTCAGCCACTGTCAGCTGCCTCTGGCGTAGGGTAATAAACTCCCTACTCTTCTCTTCCAGGTATAAACTGCCCACATACTTGTTTCTGAACTCAGTGAGAAAGAAATCCCAAGTTATTTGTTCTGGTGGCACCTCACTAGTCACTATATCCCACCATTAGTATGCATCATTTTGCAGTAGTGATACAGCAGCTTCTAAATTTTACTCTGGAGTATAATGAAGTTGTTTCAAAACTCTTCCTGTTCTATCCAACCAGTTTTCAGCTGTGATAGAATCATCTTCCCTTTTGCCCAGAAAATCCACTGCTCTGAACTTCCTGAGTCTCTCCATATGAGATTTTTGTTGTGGAGGTAGTGGTGGTGGCATTACTCCTGCCATCTGTTTAAAAAACTCAGCCATTTGCTAAAATGTGGCTGGTGCATTTGGTACGAGTGGAGCAGGTTCCCTCCTGTCTCCTAGTTTAGTCATAGATGGAGCATGACTTTTCACTTCCTCATCAACTGCTCTTTGCGATGTGGAGTCCATATTCTGATCAAAATAACAAAATAAATTAAAAGATCTGCATTAGAGTCATCTTAACACTTACAATGCAATGCATGATATGCAAACTATCTAGGTCCAGAAACGCCTAAACCGTGCTCTGATACCACTAAATGTAACACCCCTCACCCGTCTACAGAATAGCCAAGCAAGGCGTGCTACACGGCGTGCCAGAACACCTAGTCTATCATTATTTCATTTCCTGAGCTCAATTTGATTTTAAGAAGTCTTTTATATAATATTCATATCATACTGATACTATTTCATACTTTGATAAAATCAGTGTTTCAAAATTGGTAATAAAAATTTGGCAAGGTGCCGTATGAATTTCAGACAAACTGTCTTTCCAAACTTGTTAAAAATAGTTTAATATGATAATATCAAAATCTCAAATATTTCACAGTCTCTATTTCTCAGTGAAGTCAATATACTTTTATAGTCATTAAATAGTTCTATAATACAGTCCATAATAATTCAAATATATCCAAAAAATCTCCATGTTATTTAATATGTACAAAATATTACAAACTTTAGAGCTTTCATAACATTACCAAATACAAGGCTGAATTTCAAAAATACAACAAAAGTACAAAATACAAGATATCCTAAGTTCTACCATGTATGAAATGCAGTGCAAATGACTCTAGACTCCTGTGCAGATCTGATGTCTCACCCAGTCGTAGGTCTGCTTGGCTCCATAGCTGTGTCTCCAATACCTACGCGTTACAAAAGCAACGCGCTAAGCAATTTTGCTTAGTGGTGCCAAATATAAAGAAATATACATTAAAATAAAGTAAATAAAGTGTTTATGAATTTTTGGTGATGCTGTATGTTAGTAGACTGGATTTAGGTATTTGAATTTAATAGTACTTGAATTACTGCCCACGTAGCCTATATACTGACCAGACTGGATAAACGGATATACTGGCACTGGGTACCTAGTACCTCAGGCTATCACACCATCGGTCACAAAGTGTCTCCCGGTGTGCAAATAGAGTGGCTAAAAAGCCATATAGTCAATCTGGCGATAAGCAAAAAAATAAATACACAATATGTATAACCGTAAGCTATTAAAGTCACAGTGTGGCATAATAAGCCATAAAAACATAGTATGGCATAAAGCTATTTACAGAACAACAGTCAGAATCCTATTGGCATGCCAACCTATCCAAACTAGTCAACTAGGCAAACTATGGCACATTATAAATTAATTGTTTAATTATTCAATTTTTAAATTTTACTAACTATTATGTAATTCATAAGTCAATGCATATGTTGACCTTTTTGGGTACTATGGATAAGTAGTTTCTACCATCAACATGCCACATATTATAATTCAATATGTTGCCAATATAGTGTAATTTACCATTTTTACAAGTTGGCATTCATTGCCAAAGTACTTCAAGCATCATTATATGTAAATGTCAAATTCTCAATTTTTGGTGTGCTAGATTGGTCTAGCTTAAAGTCCTATTTCTCTTGGTTTTTAGCTTCTGGTCAAAGAAGCAAAATTGTAGCTCTATGTCTTATTGCACACAGAGAAAAATTTCAGGTCATTCCGAGTTATATAGAAGAAGATATGGTCAATTAACTAAAGCTGGACAGATTGCACCTTTAGTGCAAAATTTGGTCAATTTTATGTCACTTTTAGTCCTAGCAGTTTTGGTACCTAAACTTGTGCAAGCTATTTGACTTGATTCTGGTCATTTCTGGGCTTTGGTGTCTTCACAAGAAATGTATCTCTATATCTAAGCTATCCATGGTAAAAATTCTAGGTCAATTGGACCTGTTTTGAGTGAGTTATGGTCATCATAATGATTACTGTTCATATGGTTAAAAATCTGGGTTGCAAGGTTGCTAATCCGGATTTGGTCATTTTTAAGGTCAGTTTCTAGGCAGAATTTTGGCAACATTTCTACATGAAAGTTGGCCTATTTGGTGTCTAGTTTCACACCCCCCCCCCCCCCCATAGGCCTTATACCAATTGGGTTCACAGTTTGGCACTTATGACCTAATTTAGGTACTGCCTTCAATATACAACCTGCACAAAGCACATACACTTCCAATTTGATATTCCTTCTCCTCCTCATTACTTCAATATTCAATCAATGACACTTCCATATGTATATTGTACACAATTCCAACAACAATTTTGGGCAAAACATTCAAGTGCTCAATGCACACAATTCACCATTAAGTTCAACATTCACTTCTACCAAAATTCAACATATCTCAATGTCAATATTACACATACACTTCAACATAATCATACTTCAATATCACTTACACATGTTGCCCACAATTTAACACTAGCATATTTCATTAATAAACTACATATTCACACACAAATTCATGATTTAATAGGCTGCCGGACATGGTAGTTTGCCCAAAGCATTAATGTTCCATTTCACACCCTTAATTCAAGTACTACATGCACATACTTAGATTTTAACTTACTACATCCATCATTTGAGTTAATCAACCATAATTTCCATCCATTAGAGGTAAGAAAAACTCAAATACAACATATAATCATGGCTGCCGAAAATGGACCATTTCATTTCTCAAGATTTTCTTCATTTCTCTTCACCAAAATACTCACCTCAACCTAAACACAAGGTTTACTAAAGCAAGGGAGAGGTTTTGGACACTTAACACTTTTGAAGCTTATCAAAACTTCACCAAATCTTGTTTTTCTTATTGCCAATATCTTTCCCAAGGTAAGTAGGAAAGCTTTAATGAAGGAACCAAGTAGAAATGGTGGCTTGATCATGCACCCATGGAGGTTGTATGTGGGGCGGCCATGGTGATTTCCATGGTGAACTTCATTTCGGCAAGGTAAAGTGGGATGAAGAAGAAGATGGTAAAGAGTGCTATCTGCTGTCCCAAGGCTTAGATAAGTGTCCCAATATCCAAGTTAGTGGAGCACTATGTTCTTTTTAATGTTTAATTAGTTAAAGTTTCCTTATTTGCTCATTTAGCTCCATTCTTTTACTATTTATACATTGTATCCTATTTTAATTTTTCATGACATTTTCTAAGTGCAATATTATTTATTCTTAATGGAAATTGAGGTCAAAAGGCAGCTCTTAGTGTCAAATGACCAAAATGCCCCACTTCGATATTCTCGATTTTTCGGTAACACCGATTTTTGTCTGTTTCTCGATTTTTCATTTTTTCTTTGTAATAATTTATTAATTTTTCTTTGATATTTCTAGTGTCAATTACATTTCAATAAACCTTTCTTTATGTCTCAAAATTAAATTTCGAGGGTTCCCCACGGTCCTGGGGTCGGCAACGGCCATCCCAGTGCAGTCACCCATCGCTGCGGTGCCGGCTCGTTTAACTTAGCTTCACTTTCTCTCTTTCACTTTTCTTTGATTTTTCTTGTATTTGCTTTTTATTTATTTCATTATTATATGTCTGTTCACTATCACCGAAGTGTAGTTCCAGACATCCTGACTTGCTTGGACTGATATTTGGCCACTGGAGCAACAGAACGTACAGAACACGTACAATAGGGATGTTACATTCCTTGTCTTATATGTGGATAATATTCTGTTGATAGGTAATGACACAGGTATGTTGACAACTATAAAGGTATGGTTGTCAAATACATTCTCTATGAAAGACATAGGGGAGGCAGCCTATATTCTTGGGATTCGCATCTATAGAGGTAAAGCGAAAAGAATAATTGGTTTATCCCAAAGTCTACACTTGGAAAAGGTGTTAAAGAGTTTTAACATGCTTAATTCCAAGAGAGGATTGTTACTAGTAAGACATGGTATTCACCTTTCTAAAGAGATGTCTCCAAAGACACCTGAAGAAAGAGATAAAATGACCAGGATTCCATATGCTTTGGCTATTGGTAGTTTAATGTATGCAATGTTCTGCAATAGGCCAGATATCGCATATGCTGTTAGTTTGACTAGCAGGTGTCAATCTAATCCAGGTTTGGAACACTAGATAGCTATCAAGAATACCTTTAAGTACTTGATAAGAACTAAGGATTTATTCTTGATATATGGAGGTGGAGACTTGCAATTGGATGGTTATACTAATTCTGATTTTCAACCAGATATCGATGATAGAAAGTCTACCTCTGGCTATATGTTCATTTGTAATAGAGGTACAGTCAATTGGAAGAGTTCCAAATAAAGCACGACTGTAGATTCTACTACAGAGGCTGAGTATATTGCTGCAAAAGAAGCTGTTTGGATATAAGAAACCCCGGTCTCACTAGAAATCCAAACACATAGAAAGGCACTACCACATTATCAGAGAAATAGTTGGGCAAGGCAATGTAGCCATACAAAAAATAGCATCAGTTGAAAATCTAGCTGATCCATTGACTAAGCCTATGTCACAAGCTCAGTTAGACTGACATCTTGAGAAGATGGGTCTAAGGTATTGTAATGAATGGCTCTAGTGCAAGTGGGAGATTGTTAGTAGTATGTCCTAGCGCATATCATTTAGTATGTATCTTGTACATATTTTATTAATAAAAGGCAATTTCACTTTTCCGTTAACATAATATATTTATGTGTAATAGAAAAGGTCCATTGATATTTTGTTAGAAATTTTATTCTTAAGTTATTAAGAGTGACAGTATTTCTAGCACAAAGTATCATAATTAGGTTCACAATCGAGGATATTTCACAATAAGGACATGACTTATCCAGAAAGATTATAATCATGTTTGTTCCCAAGTTATTTATATGAGATGTAAATAAGATGGAATGGTGAGTCTCATGCCATATAACAAACATGATAGGCACTTATACATGATAAGTGGGTCGAACCAGTGACACTTATGACAAGCACATGGAGTTTACTCTTGTCAATGCATTATCATAAATCATATCAGTACATATAATCTTTAGACCTGAGATAGCACAGTTATCTTGTACATAGGTGGTTTGAGTTTGATACTGCTTTCATACTTGTACTGTGTATGGGTATATGGGCATGTGTTGGCTCCTACTAGCTATTATGGAGGTAGGTGCTGATCAAGATGGAATCTGTTCCTCTAAGTAAATAGGGATAAAATCATATGTTCATTTAATTGTTCTTGATGTTTCAAGTTCCTAGCCAGGACAGATAGATTTAATCAGAAAAGAGTTTCTGATGAGAAAAATCTTTTTAATCGAGAACTGGAATTAAAAGAGAACATAATATTCATAGCAAATGGGGTTTGACATAAACCATGACTCCAGCTTGAATTGGAATTTTGTAACAGAGAGATTCTAATGCATGGTAACATATGATTATAAGTTCATTTAAGGTAAATCTTATTACTAATTAGGTGGCCATGGCATGCTATGCTAGGTGTTAACCATGGTCTACGAGGTGCATAAAATGATTTAGAGAAATCATTTATGGTAAGAAAGAGTTTTGATGATATTAAGAGTTGATATCATGTCTCATTGCCAATTAGTGATGAGCATAGTAAGTTACACACATACACAAGTAATCACCAAATTAAATATGATTTAATTAATTAATTAAAGAGTTTAATTGATTAATTAAATAGGTTTGACTTGTAATTAGATTGCAAAGTCCCTAGCATGGCTTGAAACCAAATCTAGGTTATTGGATGTATAGTATAAGTTAAATTTATATTTAAAGTGTTTAAATATGAATTTAATTAATGAGAAATTAATTAATAGAGATTAATTATTTAATTTATATTTGATATAAATTGATTAAAAGAAGAGAAATAATTATTTTGGGTTGAGGACTCAAAATTAAGACACAGAGATATTTTGGTCATTTCACAGGGTGACATGTGGCACCATGAGATGGTGTCACATGGCACTACACATAAGCTGGCTATATGTCTTTTAATCATGTAAGATGATCAAAGTCAAGATTAAATATAGGTTTGACACTTGGCACAATGTGATTGGGTCAATTAAACCTAGAGCCAATTAGAAGGTGACATGTGGCAAGGGTTTTAAGTGGTGACCTAGCTATATAAGTGTAAGGATGAAAGAACAAAAAGACAAGTTGCCATTCATCTATTTGTGCTGCCACCCTTGGCTGCTCTCCCTTCTCTTCTTCTTCATCTCTCAACAATTCAAAGAGATTAGCCTGTTTAAAATACTAGAAATTGTTTCTAGTGTCCTGTTTACATGTGTAATCTCTCAAAAGGCAAAACTTGATTTTTTAATTCATAGAAAAAGCTTTAGAAGCTGTTCAAAGGCTTTCATAGGTGATCTTAGTGTGGACAAGCTAGAGGGACAACATCTGGTGTCCTAAAGACGCATCCCAAAGGTTCCAAACACACTGCAGTGCATCGAAAGGTTAGTGCACTTGTTCTTGATCTAATCTAAGGTTCTAATAATTAATCTGATTAATTCTAAAATCTTAAATGGTAAATGTAGATCTACAAATATATTAAAAGAGTTTTAATATGCTGTTTATCATTGAAATCAAATAGATAAAAATAAATCTTGCTTGATGCATGTGACCCTATAAGAAAAATTTTGAATTTCAATGATTTAAACTTGTGTTTTTCATGCTTCCGCTCCTTCAAGTCCAATAAGAAGAAAGGCAATAAGAAAAAGAAACCTCAGATTCCTGGTCCTTCCAAGAAAATAGCTAAAGAGAAAAGGAAGACTAAAGCTGATGGAGTTAAAGGAAAGTGTTTCCACTACCAGCAGGATGAGCATTGGAAAAGGAACTGCCCAGGGTATCATGCTTCTCTGAAGGACAAGAAGGATACACCTTTGAAAGGTATGTCCATATCTTGTTATTTTGATTCTGATAATACTCATAGTTCATCTACAGCTTGGGTTTTAGATACAAGTTCCAGTTCTCACATTTCTTATGATATGCAGGAACTAGCAAATAGTAGCAGCTTACGTTCTCGAGATGTTAGACTCCGGATTGGCGATGGCTCAACTGTTGAAGTTTTAGCCACAGGATCTAAATCTTTTTATATGTCTGGACATATTTTGTGTTTGGATAATATTTTATATGCACCTGATGCTTTTAAGAACATCATTTCTATATCTAGTTTGACTAGAAATGGCTATGAATTTTAGTTCACAAATGATGTTTGCAATATTTATTTTGGAAATAAATATGTTGATTCAGGTTATATGAATGATGGTCTTTATTATTTAGATAATAATGACAAACACAAAATGAATGCAAATGATCTAAATGAATGCAATGCCATGGTGAAAATCAACTCAGGTTGTAACATCCTCACTTTAGCTAGTCCATACAGCCTACTGTTCAGGCAACCAATGTCAGTCTGGGCAGCTAGAATGTTTGAAATTATAAATAGACTAGAGTGAGGAGTTATAAATAAACCAAATAATGCTCATAAAAATCAAGGAAAATTTTTAGGAATGAAATACACTAAGGTTAAACGAGCCGAAACCCCAGGGATGAGTAACCCGAAAGGGAAGTGACGGTGAAGGCTGTTAGCAACCCTAGACCCAAGGAAAATTTATAAAATAATTTTTGGGCCTCCAAAGAAGGGTCATTGAGGTTCTTATGGCATTAGAATGCCAAGAAAATGCTTAGAAAAATTTTTCAATCGGTACAAACAATTTTGGCTCGTTAAGCCAAACGGATGGCATTTTAGTCATTTCGTCTTTAGAGATGATTTTTTACCACCTTGTCCATTTATGTAAGTGAATTATATGACATAAAATATGAAAAAACATTGATGAAAAATTAATTAAAAATGAATAGCAAAGGAAAGAAAAGAAAATGAAAATAAATTGGATTTATTACCTAATCCATAAGTAAGCATGAGGTCATTACAATCTTTGGCCAATCAAAATTCAAGAAATACAATTATAACACATTAAAAATAAAGAAAAGAGGGCAGAAATCTGGAACAAACCAGCAGCCCTCTCCCTTCCTCAAAACGTCACCTATGCTCTCTCCCTCACTCCTCCATTAACAAGCTTCCAAACCTTCATTTTCCCTAGTTTTCTTCCAACAAAAACCCTAAGTGTTAACACAAAAGCTTGCTCTTTCATCTTGGTGAATCTTTTGGGAGCAAAAAGAAATCAAAAGGAAGAGTTCTTGCAAGCTTTGGATTAGCTCCATTAGAGGTTAGTGACTAAACTTGATTTTGATCTTTCAATTCATGTTGAAGGAGTGGTATTTGATGCAAATTTACAAGAAAATTTAGTAAACATCATGTGTATGTCTTGTTTAAAATTCCAGCAGCCTTGAACTTGGTAGGGTTTTGAAGAATTCTTAGAATTAAAATAGTATTGTGGCTGCCCTTAACATTAATCTATTGTTTAGGATAGTGAAAGGTAAGTGAATGTAAGTTTTGGGATGGTTGAGCTAGGGTTTAAGCATGAACTTGAGACCTTGATCATGTAATGGTGAAATTAAGTTTTAATGGTCAATTATTGACCATTTGGCTATGTGTAAATTGGAAATGAAGTGGTTTGTGTAGTGGGAATTAAGGTTAGTGTGGCTGCCCTTGGTGACCTGCAGGACTGGGCATAAGTCTAGCAGCTTTGGGCAGCAATAACTGGAGTTGTAGAGGTTCAATTGGTGCAAGGCCAATTTTACATGAAACTAGACACATAATGGCACAACTTTGGTGAAGAAACCATGCCCAGAAAACCAAACCAAGTTGACCTAAAGATTGCCCTAATCCGGGTGACCTGCATTCTGCCTGGGCAAAATAACTAAACAAACAGTGTTTGTTCATTTGGCCATAACTCAGTGTAGAAAGGTCCAATTGACCTGAAATTTTACCAGCAATAAGCTGAGATATAGACCTACAACTTTTATGAAGAAATCCAACCCAAATTATGACCATAACATTTTAAAAAAGTGACCTGCAGTCACTGCTCAAAATACTATAGATTTGGTCAGTCCAGAAAATCTGGAAAATTTGTAATCTGGCCAGTTGTGGTTTTTAGGCCATAACTTGAGCTATAAAACTCCAAATGGAGTGATTCAAAAAAGGAAATGTAACTAGACAAAATAAGGAACAACTTTCATGTTGATCACTTTGCCAAATTCCCACTGCAAAAATGACTAATGGAAGAGTAAACACAAAGCTTGAAATCTGAAAATTTTGAACAATTAACATTAAGCTTAGAAATGGTATTGGCAACCAATACCAACAATTTTAGAATGCAAAATGTGGTATGTTGGGAGTATTAAAACCAATGTAGCTATTGTCCATGTAAAAGTTAATATTTTTTTGACTAATGAATTGAATAGTAACACCTAAACTTAAATATCAAGAATTGTATAATTTAAGAGTGTAACATGCCCTAGTACACCTAGCAAGATTGGTTTGGATAGGTTGGCATGCCAATAGGGTTCTGTTAGCAGTACTGCATGTGGCTTCATGCCATTCTGTGTTTTATGGCCTCACTTGTCATTCTGTGACATAATAGCCTTTGGCTATATTGATTGAGTTGTTATACTCGGGTTTTATCCTTGATAATTATTACAACTTATTAACTGTTCTGTTGCACATCGGGAGACACAATGTGACTGATGGTGTGATGGTCTGAGGTACTTAGTACCCAGTGCCAGTTTACCTATTTATCCAGTCTAGTCAACTAGTAGGGGTTACTCGGGCAATGATAATAAATCTTACCAAATTGTAATCGAATAATACTGCAATAAATATCAGAAATTAAGTCTACCAAAAATGTAAACATACATTCTGCATACTTACTTTATTTTAGTAATTTTATTTTATATTGTCACCACTAAGCAGAATTGCTTAGCGCGTCACTTTTGCCACGCGCAGGTACTGGAGACATAGCTAGGGAACCTAGCAAACATCAGACCGGGTGAACTTTCAGAGCTGCATACTGAGTCCAGAGTCACCTCACATCTGCAGTGCACTTGGTAGGACATTAGGACCTTGGGTGGCATTTTGTATTTTGCATTTTGTATTAGTTTTGGATTGTAACTATAAACTCTTGAAATTATTTGATAATGTAAATATATGAAATTTCATGTTATTGAAATTTTCTGTATATTATGTTGCAAAATGAAATGTTGAGAAATATACATGAATGTGATTTGAATAGTGATGTGAACAAAAATATTGAAAATAGTGTGTAGATTTGGAGATTGAGTTGAGATGTATGTATATTGGAGTTCTGGATTGAAAACTATATTGGAAGTGTCTTTTAAACAGGTTCAGAAAAACTGTTTTTTTCAATTTACAGTCGGCACTCTGCCGGATTTTCATTAAAATTTACGAAAAATTCAAATCAATAAAAAATTGTAAATAAATAAGTAAAAAGGGTAAATTGAATTGAAATATGATTTGGTGCTCCGGCACACTGTGTGGCATATCTTACTCGGCCACACTGTAGACGGGTAAGGGGTGTCACAAAAGTTCAAAATATATTTGGCACTTAAGGTTAGGTCATGTTGCAGAAGATTCGATTGCAAAACTGGAGAAAATGGGGATTCTATTCTCATTGGGTTCTGAACCTACTCCAACCTGTGAATCCTACCTTCAGGGCAAAATGACTATATCACCCTTTATTGGACAAGGGCTAAGAGCTGAAAATATTTTATAGCTAATACATAGTGATGTATGTGGTTCATTTAAAGAAATGGCTAAAGGTGGTTTTCATTACTTTATTACCTTTACTGATGATAAATCAAGGTTTGGGTATTTGTATTTGATGAAATACAAACATGAATCCTTTGAAAAGTTTAAAGAATTTAAATCTAAAGTAGAAAATCAAACAGGAAAAAGTATTAAAGCTCTTTGATCAGATCGTGGAGGTGAATACTTGAGCACTAAATTTGATGAATACTTGAGAGAGCATGGCATTGTTTCTCAGCTGACTCCTCCAAGAACACCACAGCTGAATGGTGTATCAGAAAGGAGAAATCGTACCCTATTGGATATGGTACATAGTATGATGAGCTATACTAATATGCCAATCTCTTTTTGGGGATTTGCATTAGAATCAACTTTGTATATTCTGAATAGGATTCCATCAAAATCAGTATCTTCCACACCTTATGAGATATGGCATGGAAGAAAACCAAGTCTTAAGCATGTTAAGATTTGGGGTTGTCCAACTTATATCAAAAAGCTAAACACTGATAAATTGGAAACTAGATCAGAAAAGGGTCAATTTGTTAGATATCCAAAAGATAGTTTTGGACATTATTTTTATTTGCCTACATCACAAAAGGTTGTGGTAAGTAGAGATGCCACATTTCTTGAACAACAGTTTGTTCAAGGAGGCAAAGGAAGGCAAATAGAGTTAGAATTGGAGAATTCTGACCAACCAACAGATCAGATGAATATGGATCCATCTAATCAACCTACACCTATTGATGAAACATCTACAGTTATTCCTCGTAGATCAACCAGGGTATCTCACCCACCAGTGAGATATGGTTTCCTTCATGAAGAAGAACAAGAGTTGTCTACTCATGAAGAAGTAAATCATGGAGATAATCCACTTACCTATGAAAAAGCTATATTAGATATAGACTCTTCAAAATGGATTGATGCTATGAAATCTGAGATTAATTCCATGTATAAGAATCAAGTTTGGGATCTTGTTGACCCACCTGAAGGTATTATACCTATAGGAAACAAATGGGTTTTCAAGAAGAAAATTAGTTCTGATGGAAAGGTAGAGACCTATAAAGCAAGGCTAGTAGTGAAAGGGTTTCGCCAAAGGCAAGTAATCAACTATGAAGAGATTTTCTCTCCTGTTGCCATGCTTAAATCAATTAGGATTCTATTAACAATAGATGCATACTATTATGAGATTTGGTAAATGGATGTCAAAACAGCTTTTCTCAATGGATACATTGAAGAAAACATTTTCATGGAAAACTTAGGTTTTTTTTGAATCCCAAGATGGTTCCAAAGTGCGCAAGCTAAAGCGATCTATTTATGGGTTAAAACAAGCTTCGAGGAGTTGGAACATCTGTTTTTATGAAGCCATTAAGTCATTTGGTTTTATCAAAAATGAGGATGAGCCATGTGTATATAAGAAGGTTAGTGACAGTGCTATCACTTTCCTTGTCTTATATGTAGATGACATTCTGTTGATAGGTAATGACACAAGTATGTTGACAACTATAAAGGTATGGTTGTCAAATACGTTCTTCATGGAAGACTTAGGGGAGGCAACCTATATTCTTAGGATTCACATCTATAGAGATAGAGCAAAAAGAATAATTGGTTTATCCCAAAGTCTATACTCCGAAAAGGTGTTAAAGAGGTTTAACATGCTTGATTTCAAGAGAGGATTGTTACCAGTGAGACATGGTATCCACCTTTCTAAAGAGATGTCTCCAAAGACACCTAAAGGAAGAGATAAAATGGCCAGGATTCCATATGCTTCGACTATTGGAAGTTTGATGTATGCAATATTGTGTACTAGGCCGGATATCGCATATGCTGTTAGTTTGACTAGCAGGTATCAATCCAATCCAGGTTTGAAACACTGGATAGCTGTCAAGAATATCCTTAAGTACTTGAGAAGAACTAAGAATTTATTCTTGATATATGGAGGTGGAGACTTGCAATTGGATGGTTATACTAATTCTGATTTCCAATCAGATAACGATAATAGAAAGTCTACCTCTAGGTTTGTGTTCATTTGTAAAGGAAGTGCAGTTAGTTGGAAGAATTCCAAACAAAGTACAACTGTTGATTCCACTACAGAGGCCGAGTATATTGCTGCATCAGATGCTACAAAAGAAGTTGTTTGGATATAAGAAACCCCCGTCTCACTAGAAATCCAAACACATATAAAGGCACTACCATATTATCAGAGAGATAGTTGGGCAAGGCGATGTAGCCATGCAGAAAATAGCATCAGCTGAAAATTCAGTTGATCCATTCACTAAGCCTTTGTCATAAGCATGGTTAGACCAACATCTTGAGAAGATGGGTCTAAGATATTATAATGAATGGCTCTAGTGCTAGTGGAAGATTGTTTGTAGTATGTCCTAGAGCATATCATTAAGTATGTATCTTGTACATATTTTTATTAATAAAGGCATTTTCACTTTCTCGTTTACATAATATATTTATGTGTAATAGAAAAGGTCCTTTGATATTTTGTTAGAAATTCTATTCTTAAGTTGTTAGGAATATGAGTGACAGTATTTCTAGCACAAGGTATCATAAATTGGTTAATAATCGAGGATACTTCACAATAAGGACATGACTTATCCAGAAAGATTGTAATCATGTTTGTTTCCAAGTTATTTATATGAGATGTAAATAAGATGGAATGGTGAGTCTCATGCCATATAACAAACATGATAGGCACTTATACATGATAAGTAGGCCGAACCAGTGACATTTATGACAAGCACATGGAGTTTACTCTTGTCAATATATTGTCATAAATCATATCAGTGCATAAAATCTTTCGACCTGAGATAGCATAGTTATCTTGTATATAGGTGGTTTGAGTTTGATACTGTTTTCATACTTGTACTGTGTATGGGTATATTGGCATGTGTTGGCTCTTACTAGTTATATATGGAGGTAGGTGTTGATCAAGATGGAATCCATTACCCTAAGTAAATAGGGATAAAATCCTATATTCATTTAATTGTTCTTGATGTTTCAAGTTTCTGGCCAGGACAGATAGATTTATTCAGAAAAGAGTTTCTGATGAGAAAAACTTTTTAATCAAGAACTGGAATTAAAGGAGGACATAATATTCATAGCAAATGGGGTTTGACATAATGTGACACCCCTTACCCATCTACAGTGTAGCCGAGCAAGATATGTCACACAGTGTGCCAAAGCACCAAATCATATTTCAATTCAATTTACCCTTTTTACTTATTTATTTACAATTTTTTATTAATCTGAATTTTTCGTAAATTTTATAGAAAATCCGGCAGAGTGCCGGCTGTAAATTGGAAGAACAGTTCTTTTGAATCTGTTAAAAACACTTCCAATATAATTATAATTTCAATCTCAGTCAACCACCAACATATTTTCAACAATTTTTCAAATCACTTCAGTATCTCAAAATTCAATTCATTTCATATCACACTCAATTCAATGAGAAATGCTCACATTTATTACTGAACATAGTTCATAGATAATTACATCAAAAGCATAATTACATGACTTTATAATATTCATTATAGAAGTTTACAAAATACAAAATACCAAAATACCAAAAGTGGCCTAATGTCCCATCAAATGCACTACAAATGTGAGGTGACTCTGGACTCCGTGTGCAGATCTGAAAGCTCACCTATTATGAGGTCTGCTGGACTCCCAGCTATGTCTCTAGTACCTGCGCGTGGCAAAAGCGACACGCTAAGCAATTCTGCTTAGTGGTGACAATATAAAATAAAATAACTAAAATAACATAAATATGCAGAATGTGTGTTTACATTTTAGGTAGACTTAATTTCTGGCATTTGTTGCAATATTATTCTATTAAAATTTTGTAAGATTCATTATCATTGCCCCGAGTAACTCCTAATAGTCAACTGGACTAGATAAACGGGTAAACTGACACTGGGTACTAAGTACCTCAGACCATCACACCATCGGTCACATTGTGTCTCCTGGTGTGCAACAGAACAACTAATAAGCTGTAATAATTATCAGGGATAAAATTCAAGTATAATAACTCCATTAACATAGCCAAAGGCTATTTTATCATAGAATGGCACATGAGGCCATAAAACACAGAATGGCATAAAGCCATATGCAGTACTGCTAACAGAACCCTATTGGCATGCCAACCTATCCAAACCAATCTTGCTATGTGTACTAGGGCATGTTACACTCTTAATTTATACAATTCTTGAAATTTAAGTTTAGGTGTTGCTATTCATTCCATTAGTCAACAAAAAAGTTGACTTTTGCATAGTCAATAGGTACATTGGTTTTAATACTCCCAACATACCACATTTTGCATTCTAAAATTGTTGGTATTTGTTGCCAATACCATTTCTAAGCTTAATGTTAATTGTTCAAAAATTTTAAATTTCAAGCTTTGTGTTTACTGTTCCATTAGTCATTTTTGCAGTGGGAATTTGGCAAAGTGGTCAACATGAAAGTTGTTCCTTATTGTGTCTAGTTACATTTATTTTTTTGAATCACTCCATTTGGAGTTTTTTAGCTCAAGTTATGGCCTAAACACCATAACTGGCCGGATTGCCAACTTCCTAGATTTTCTGGACTGACCAAATCTACAGTGTTTAGGGCAGTGACTGCAAGTCACCTTTTGAACATGTTATGGTCAAAATTTGGGTTAGGTATCTTCATGAAAGTTGTAGGTATATGTCTCAGCTATTTTCTGGTAAAATTTTAGGTCAATTGGACATTTCTACACTGAGTTATGACTAAATGAATAAATACTATTTATTTGGTCATTTTACCCAGGCAGAATGTAGGTCACCCGGATTAGGGCAATCTTTAGGTCAAATTAGTTTGGTTTTATGGGCATGGTTTCTTTACCAAAGTTGTGCCATTATGTGTCTAGTTTCATGTCCAATTGGCCTTGCACCAATTGAACCTCTACAACTCCAGTTATTGCTGCCCAAACCTACTGGACTCATGCCCAGTCCTGCAGGTCACCAAGGGTAGCCACACTAACTTCAATTCCCACTTAACAAACCACTTCATTTCTTATTCACACACAGCCCAATGGTCAGTAATTGACCATTAAAACTCTCTTTCACCAAATACATGAACATGGTCTCAATTTGGGTCAAACCCTAGCTCAACTATCTCAAACCATGCATTTTAACTTGCATTTCATTACTTCACTTAAGAGACTAATACTAAGGGCAGCCATACTACCATTTTAGTCCCATGAAATCATCAAAACCTTACCACATCCAAGGCTGCCAAAAATATGGGATGGGCATACACATGATATTTATTAAATTTCTCTGTAAATTTACACTCATTCATACTCCTTCAACATGAATTAAAAGAGAAAAGCAAGTTAAGTCACTAACATCTAATGGAGTGAAATTCAAACTTGCAAGAACTCTTCTTTAACACTTTCTTTTGCTCCCAAAAGCTTCACTATGAGGAAAGAACAAGATTTTGTGTTGACAACTTAGGTTTTAGTGGGTGAAAAACCAAGAAAATCAAGCTTTGGTAAGCTTGGCCATGGTGGGGCTATGGTGCGGTAAGGAAGGAGAGAGGGAGAGCAGATGGTTGTTCCAAAATTTTTGACTTCTTTTCTTTATTTTTAGTGTATTATAATTGTATTTCTTAAGTTTTAATTGGCCAAACATTTTAATGACCTCATGCTTACATAATGCTTATGTAATAAAGCTAAATTTCTTTCATTTTCTTTTCTTTCCTTTCCTATTCATTTTTAAATAATTTTTCATCAATATTTGTTCATATTTTATGTCATATAATTTGTTACATAAATGGACAAGTTGGTCAAAAATCATCTCTAAAGATGAAATGACCAAAATGCCCTCCGTTTGGCTTAAGGAGCTAAAATTATGTGTACCGATTGATTAAATTTTTCTTGTGTTTTCTTAACATTTTATTGTCATTGGAACCCCAATAATCCTTCTCTGAGGTCCAAAAAATTATTTCATGTAGTTTTTCCCGGGTCTAGGATTGCTAACAGCCTTCACCGTCATTTCCCTTTCAGGTTACTCATCTTTGGAGTTTCGGCTCGTTTAACCTTAATGTATTTCATTCCTATAAATTTTTCTTGATTTTTATGAACATTATTCGGTTTTTTTATAACTCCTCACTCTAGTCTATTTATAATTTCAAACATTCTAGCTGCCTGGACCGACATTGGTCGCCGGAACAATAGACTGTACGGACTAGCTAAAGTGAGGATGTTACAAACTATGACTCTAGCTCGAATTGAGATTTTGTAACAGAGAGATTCTAGAGTATGGTAATATATGATTATAGGTTCATTTAAGGTAAACCTTATTACTGATTGGGTGGCCATGGCATGCTATGCTAGGTGTTAACCATGGTCTATGAGGTGCATAAAATGATTTAGAGAAATCATTTATGGTAAGAAAGAGTTCTGAATATATTAAGAGTTGATATCATGTCTCATTGCCAATTAGTGATGAGCCTAGTAAGTCACACACATACACAAATAATCACCAAATTAAATATGATTTAATTAATTAATTAAAGAGTTTAATTGATTAATTAAATAGGTTTGGTTTGCAATTAGATTGCAAAGTCCTTAGCATTGCTTGAAACCAAATCTAGATTATTGGATGTATAATATAAGTTAAATTTATATTTAAAGTATTTAAATATGAATTTAATTAATGAGAAATTAATTAATAGAGATTAATTAATTAATTTATATTTGATATAAATTCATTAGAAGAAGAGAAATAATTATTTTGGGTTGAGAACTCAAAATTAAGACACAGGAGTATTTTGGTCATTTCACAGAGTGACATGTAGCACTATAAACCCTTATTTTGTGATGAGTATGTGCATTGAGGCCATGGGAAACCCGATGATGAAAAATTATATGACTGTAAGATGTAATTGGAGGCATGGAGCTGAATTATTAATTCCGTTGCATGATCTTGAAAAAATAAAAACAATAATAAAGTTTTGGGGAAATTAATTTAATTAAATTTAAATAAAATTTTATTTTGTTTAAATTTAATATGGGTAGTTCTTAAATGAATCTAACTAAGTTTAATTGGGCTCCATGGGACTAAGAAAACCTAGTTAGGAATTTTAAATGGGACCCATTTAATTTTTCTCTAAAAATTAAAATAACAAAATATCTCTCTCCTCCTTGGCCCCACCCTCTTCCTCACTCCCTATTGGTGCCTTCCATTTTTTTCTGTCTTCCTATTGGTTGAAACACCTCACCCATATCCCAGTCTTATTCGAATTCTGCAATCGTAGTTGTTTAAGTCATCTAAACTTTATCACCCTAAGACTCCAAACCCTACCACACCTCTTCCTCACTCCCTATTAGTGCCTTCCATTTTTTCCTGTCTTTCTATTGGTTGAAACACCTCACCCATATCCCAGTCTTATTCGAATTCTGCAATCGTAGTTGTTTAGGTCATCTAAAACTTTATCACCCTAAGACTCCAAACCCTATCACACCTCTCTCCCAAAAACTTATAAATACCATACTAGAGAAGGGAAGAGGGGATGATGGGAGGAAAGAGGAAGAGAAAATTCAGAGCTATAGGAAATTTAGAGATATTCAAGACTCTTTGAGTTATTCCTTATTTTTTCTTTTCTTCAAGAAGATTTTCATACAAGATTTCTGGAAGGTCAGTTTTTATTATTTTCTTTTCAAGATCTATGCCACACAATATTGTAATTCTATGCCTCTTGTCTTCAATTTATTTTATATGTTCATATAGATCATGTAATCATGTTTAATTTGAGGGGATACACAACTCTGCACATGTTTAGTTTATGTCTCTCATATTTTTACTATTTTTCTTTATTTTCTGAATCAGTAAAAAATTTTTGAAAACTATATTCATATTCTACACAAAATTCCATTAATTTTAGGCTCAAGAATTACTAAAAAAGCTTTAATATTTTGTAAGTTATGGCTATTTGAAGTTAGGGTTCCTGTAAAATCTGATTTGCAGGATATCCAAATTGTGGAGCCCGTATCTCTCTTGTTCCTTAATATTTTTGTGCAAATATAGTGTCTAAAATTAACTTCAAAATCTTATGAATCTTTTCCAATTGGCTTTGCATTCATATCTATTGTGGTTAATGAGTTATGAATTTTACAAAAAAGTAGTACGATTCTGCCACTTAGAAAAGTTACGATTTATGTAGACCATTCGGCCAGGGTTTTGTTTAATTTATAAATTTTATGATCTTTTATGATATGTATGCTATCTTCTGTAATTTTTTTTATGATTTTTAGACATGTATAACTATTTTTAAAAAATCAAATTTCTTGCTACCGTTAATCTGCCAGAATTAGAAATTGTATATTTATGCATGTTCTTGTATTTTCTTGGGTTTTAATTGATATTTGATCTATTTTTCTTTGTTCTTTTAATTCAAGAAGTGTTATGAAGTGTTTGGATCATGTTAGAAGACTTAGACTATTAGGTAGTTGTAACTAATTAGGAATCTTAACCCTTTAGGAGACTAGAGTTAGAATCCAATGTAAATTGTTATTAATATTTTCTTTATTTCTTTTATTTTCTTTAGTTTCTTTATTTTTTATTACAAACAAAATTGGTAAGTAGCCCTAAGGTAAGTACCAAAGAGGGCATTTGCGTGGAGCTTATATGGAGCTAAACAGGAGTAAGCCAGGGATATCATTGCCATACTAGAAGAAAATACCCTTTTTTAAGGGTAGCTTGCCCCAATGGCAACTGCATTTACCAACAGGTAAGTAGCTCTAAACTTCTCGAATAACCATTGGCATGGAATTGTAGTAATAGTAGAACTTTTATTTGGTAAATTAAAATTAACTTTATTTTTAATTTAACTGACTTTTGCATGTAATTAATTTAAATAAATACTTTGTAAATTAAAATTAATCTTGTTTATAAATTAAACTAACATTGGCATGTAAATAAATTTAATTTAATACTTGGTAATTGTAAAATAAATTTTGCATGTTAGAAATCTTTATTAGGTTGTAATTGTTTGGGCCTTATGTGATATTAGAATAAATTAAACATGTACATAATTAACTTAGTTTAATTATCCTTAGGATAACTTGATGAAAATTAATTAATTAGGTTAAATAGAAACGTAGGGTTATTTGAAATTGAATTTGTTTGTAAATTAAATTCTCAATAATAAATTAATTTTAGTCATTTGGTAAATATCATTTAAATAATTAGCAACCCCATAGATAGGAAATACTTGTGCATGAAAATTGTGTGTAAACAACAATCCCTTTGTGAATTACTTGCGTGTGTAGGATTAGAATTACATTTTTAGGATAAAGTTTAATAAAGGAATAATAAACAAGACTTCTAGAAACATTAGTAGAGGACTGGCACTCGAATTAACGAGGTTAGACCAGGCGTAAGGGGTGCCTAATACCTTCCCTTTAAGTACCCACTATCCCAAACCTAGACATTGGGCTATGATAATGACGGTTGTGGAAACTCTGCAAGGAGTAAGTTGTCATCCATGACCCTCGGAAGAAACACTGAATATGTCCCGGTTATTACCCGGGTGGCGACTCATGTCTATCTATGCTTTCGTGGCATAAATCCTTAGTACCGTGGTAGTGTTATGGGAAAACGGTACTTGCCATTGGTTTGATTCTATTAGGATTGTATGAAGTGCATGTCTAGAAAATGTTGTCTAAGGAGGTGGTACTTAAGTGAGACTATTATGACTCTACCATCTTTCCTGGGCATTACCTGGTGCATTTTATATAATTTTAATGGATGATATTTCACCTCACGCCCCCCACCTCCCACAGTTTGGCGACTCCGCTGGGGACTAAATGGATAGTTACTCCAACATGTTTCTATTAGTCTAATATTATTCCTTTGCTAAACTTTTTGCATTGCACTACACTATCACACGGATCACCTTTACCCTTTTAGCCTCGTTAGTACTAGCCAAGGAGACCACAGTTTTACTCGAGCTATGACGAATTGGTGAATGCTAGCACCCCATGCCCGTACCTTTGAGTATATAAAAGAGCTACAGCTCCGGCCGTTGCGCTTAATGGACAAGCTCTCGCATGGGTGACCCTTTTCCTACCCAATGAAGCCCATGAGCCATAGATTTCAACCCTAGGTACCCCATAGATTTTTGTGGTGCTGGATTTATAACCTTACTATTTAAACCATAAGTTCTAGTGGTAGTTGAGATGAACCTAGGCCTATGCATAAACCCAATGTGTGTATAGGCCCAAGTCCATTTCAAAACCCATGTTAAGCAAGAGGATGCTTACTTATGGTTAAACTTTAAGGATATAAATCCTTTGTTTGTGAGGGAAGGATCGTCCTGGACCACCCCCTGTTGGTGTGTCTAGTGTACCATAGCCTAGGATAGAATTTTTTCTTACCCTGCACGTGAAAGTTGAAGGTATAAGGGGGCGAAGATTCAGTTCTAGAGATTTCTTTTTCGGTTTTGATTCAGTCTTTGGTCCGATTTTTGTTCAGTTTATATGGTCTGGTTTTGGTTCAGTTTTGGTTCTATTGGTATGGTTTGGTTTTAGTTTTATAAAAGTAAAGGCAAAAAAAAAAAGAAAAAAAAAAGATGAAAATGGTCCATTCATGCATTGCATTCATGTACATAGCATACTTAGGTTAACCCTTAAATACTATTTTTTTTAGCAAACATAGCCTCAAAACACACCAAAGAGACTTCCAATCAGGTCACTTGGGTTAGGGAAGGGAAGAGACTGGTAAGGATTTCACCTGCACTACTTAAGATGGAAGAAACTATGGCCGTACTTGATGAAATATTGAACGCCAAGATGTTTGAGCTAGAAGAGACAATTGTGGTCAACTTTAGAAAGAGGCCCCAAGGTAGGCCAATTAAGTGGCATTAAAGCTATTGAGGTTTAAATTGTGTCTCACACACCAAGGAGATTTTTTCCAATTCAGCTAACCCTTATCTGAAGTTTTGGAGCGTCTCAAAGTTCAAGACCTCCAGTAGCTCTTAGCACCCAGACCACTACCAAATCCACTCCCACCTAGCTATGATATCAACCAATGTTTCCGGTTCTACCAAGGCCACAGTCATGACACTGACTGATGCTTTCAACTTAAGCATGATATCTAAGACCTAATTGATACCAAAAGGATAATTGACCCAGAAAATTAACCCAAAAGCCCCATGGCTAGCCAAAATTTCTACCTACACCAGGTCTACACATGATCTCCATCACCCCAAATAACCCTAACAGAATTATTGACTTTATCCAACCCATCCAAAAGCCTAATGAACTTATTCCAAACCATCCAAAAGCCCAATGACCCTCAGTCTATAATGATTATTGACATTTGTGATAATTCTAGCTATGATGAGGGTCCTTTGAATGTCTGGACTGATTCTGATGAGGAGATAGTTGCATTACAACTAGATGGTTCAGTTCCACTAGTGTCTGATTTTCAAGTTGTTGGGATCTATAAAAACTAGATGGATCTAAAAGTGGCTACTATGAAGAAAGGGCTGAAGTTTTTTCTTAGCATAGGCCTAGGAGAAAGTATAGATGGTCTGGTGACTTTTCTTGAGATGAAGGGGCAGATCACGAGTCATGGTTTAGGCTATGACCTAACAGAAGAGGAAAAAGAGCTAAAGCCTCCTAAATTCTTGAAAGAGGGGGCAATTACCTTGACATATGATTAGGGGTTACCACATGTGAAAGAGCTAAAGCAGAAAATCAACACCATTGATCTAAGGATTGTATGAAAAGCCAAACACCTAAAGCTACACCCCTATGTTTGAGTCTATGTTTTGTAATGCTCATAGTAGTAATATTGATGTTTCCAATTCTAATGTACTTGATAAAGATTTCAAGGCAAAGATCAATAACATTCCCAGTCCTTCTGCTTGCTTGTTTGATATTTATTTTAATGGGCATATGCATGGCATTCATAATCATTTAGAATTTATTTTTGTTAATGCATCAAAATCGATCTCTATTAATTTGGGTACACCAAATAATCTTAAAGACATTAAGTTAGCTGAAGATTTAACCCAAGAAGAAAGAGATAAATTTATAGCCTTGTTAACAAAGTACCAAGAAGCACATGCCTCGAGCTTAAAATCAGATGGCCGATTCCCAAGCCACACTGGTGTCCCTATAAGAAAAGAGTGATCAAAAGTTGACTTAGCTAGTTATCCTAATGAGGAGTAAAATTTTATGCTATGAAGGATTAGTAGTAGCACATGTGGACCTAGAGGGAGAAGGAAAATGATATGAAAACATAAGGAGGTGTAACACCCTCATTGTAGCAATTACGTACATTCTACTGTTCCGGTGACCGGTGTCGGTCCGGACAGCTAGAACGTTCGGAAAAATATTTAAACTAAAGTGAGGAGTCATAAATAACTCAAATATTAATAAGAAAAATTTAGGAAAAATTTTAGATATAAAATACAACCAAGTTAAACGAGCCGATGCCCAAGCGATGGGTAACCAGAGGGAAGTTGCGGTTCTCGCAACGAGGAGCCCTAGACCCGAGGAAAAATTCATAAAATAATTTTTGGGACTCCAGAGAAGGGTCATTGAGGTTCCTATGGCATTAGAATGCCAAGAAAATACTTAGAAAAATATTTCAATCGGTACAGACAATTTTGACCCGTTAAGCCAAACGGAGGGCATTTTGGTCATTTCGCCTTTAGAGACAATTTTTGGCCGACTTTTCCAGTTAAGTAAATAATTATTATGATCTAAAATATGAATAAATATTGCTAAAAATTAAATTAAAAATGAATAGAAAATAAAGAAAAAGAAAATGACTTAAATGCTTAATTATGACATCACCATGATGTCATTTAAGTGCCCTCCACTAATCACCATTCAACAACACAACAAAGACTCTTTAAAAAGAGAAAAATGGCAAATTAAGAAACCAATTTTCTGGTTCTTCTTCTTCCTCAAAATGTGAACCTCCCCTCCATAACCCTCCATGAAAGTTTCCTTTAATTACTTCCATTTCCCATGAAATTCCACTACTAAACCCTAAGTCACCTTCATTAAAACTTGTCCGCTCATCTTGGGGAAGTGTTTGGCAGCCTAGAAAAGGAAGGAAAGTGAAGTTCAAGCTTGGAAAATTCTGCCCTACAAGAGGTTAGTGCACCTATCTACTTAAAACCCTTATTTTCTATGTTAGAGACTTGAAATGAATATGAATTTGTGGGTTAAATGAACCAAATTTGAGTGTATGCCTACCATGAATTTCGGCAGCCCTATTGAAGGAATAGGAATGAGTGTTTTGTTGGACTTAGAGTGGACTAGAAATGATGTTTAAGGTACATATACACAAGTATAATGAATTGGTATGCTAACTAAGGTAATTGGTGTAACCCTTGAATTTGAGCTAGGGTTTAGGAGTGAAAAATTGGACTTGGCTTATGAAATTGTTAAAGAACATTCTAGTGGTCAATTAGTGACCATTTGAGGAAATTTTACCATAATTGGGACTGAAATATAGCATGGCAAAGTGAATGAGTATACTGCCTAGAGAGTGCAGCATGGTGGTTGAGATTGCAGCCCACTTAGACAGTCATAACTTTGGCTGTGTAGGTTCAATTGGTGTTTGGCCAATTGGACATGAAACTAGACTTATAATGGCACAATTTTGCTGAAGAAACCATGCCCAAAAGACCAAAGCAAGTGGACCAAAAGTTGGCCCCAATCCGGATACCCTGCAACAGCACCTGCAGAAATGACCAAATGAACAGTAACTGTTCATTTGGCCATAACTCACTGTAGATATGGTCAATTGACCTGAAATTTTTACAGCAACAAGATAAGACATAGAAAAACAACTTTCATGAAGAAACATACCCCAAATTATGACCAGAACCTAACCAAAATGGCAGTCACAATCACTGTTCATGGTACTATAGATTTGGTAAATTCTGCAGAATTGAAATCCGGCCAGCTGTGGTTTTTGGACCATATCTGGAGCTACAAAACTCCCAATGGAGTAATTCAAAAAAATAAATTCAACTAGACAAAATAAGGAACAACTTTCATGTTTACCATTTCCTCAAATTCCCACTGCAACAGGACCCAATGGAACAGTAAAGTTGGGTCACAAAAACTGAAAATTTTGCTCTTTTGGTTTTAGGTTTGGAAATGGATTTGGTGGTTAATTCCAACAAGTTTTAAATGTAAAATGTGGTACATTGGGGGTGCTAAAACCAATGTACCTATTTTCTATCCAAAAGTCAACATTTTTGTTGACCAATGAGGTGAATAGTGACACCAAACTTGAAATTCAAAGTTTAAAATTTATAAATACATCTAGGGGACTTTAAATTGCAATTGGCAATTAATACTAGCAAATATAAAACTCAAAATATGGGATCTTGGTGTAATTAGAATTAATATATCCATTAAGTATAAAAAAAGTCAACATTTTGGTTGACTAGTAGGTGAATAGTAATCAAAATGATTAGTGAATTAATATGAAAACCTAGAACCAATTCTAAGCTTAAATGCTTAGAATTGTATGACAAATGTAGGCTATGCATCCTAGTCAAAATTGTTAAAAAGAAATTAAGGCCATAAATTTAAAATCCATGAAATATTCATGGATTACTTGAAACATGAAAATTAAGTCACCTAATTGATGTGAATAGATAGCTAGAGCTTATATGCCCATCACAAATGGAATTCATAAAATATTAGTAACTCAACTTGAAATATAAAATTTGTAATTAAATAAGTAGATTCTTGAATGTATAAATGAGAAAGGAAAAATGTTTTGAATACAATGGTACATGTGAACCATTGTTTAGAATTGTGATCAATATGAATAACATAATGAATAAATAAATAAACCATATTAATGTATAAATGAGACATTAGTTCTCATAATTGTAGAGAGGAGGAGTATTTTGAGTAAAATGGTATAAAAGGATAATTGATGTGAATTGTGATCATATAAATGATCAAATGAATGTATGAATTATAATTGAAATTTATCATGAAATAATAAAGTCATAAAACACAATATATTAATATTTAATGATATTATGTGCCCTTGTATTGCCTAGACATGTGTGTCAGATTGGATAGTTTGGCATGCCAATAGGGTATTGTTTTAGCAGTACTGCAAAAAGGCTTTATGCCTGTATTTATGGTTTTGTGCCCGTATTCATAGCTTTATGTCCGCATTCATGGCATTATGCCAACATTCATGGCTTTTATGCCTGATTATGTGATATCATGGCTTTTTAGCCATACTGACTGCATACGTGGTTGACGTTCTGCGTCCCATGGTATGACGGCCCGAGGCACCGCGGTGTCCAGTGCCAACGACCCGTTATCCAGTTTAGTCAGCCTGTAGTAGGTTACTTGGGCAGTGTAATTTATTAAAATAAATTAAGACTATTAGTAATTAAAAATATTAGAAATCAAATAAATGAGTTAATAAGACTTCAAAAGAATTAGTTACAATTATGAAATGATCCAAACCACATAAAAATTGTTAAGTAAAATGATAAAAGAGTTGCAAAAATAGGTATAACTTAACTAAATATTTTAAATGTACCTTCTATTGCCATATAAATATAATCTGAGTATTTTTATTAATTCTGCATGTTGTACATTATCACTGTGAATTTTGGAATTAAACGCTTCCAAAGTGAAACAAATGAGAACAAAAGATAATTAATATTAGACACATTGTATTAAATTAAATTGATTCTTAAATATTCAAATTATGCTTCTTTCTTTCTTTATTTGTATATTTCATTTTCTTGTTATATTATTGCACCACTAAGCAGCAATGCTTAGCGCGATGGATTTGTTCCCTCGCGCAGGTACTTTGACTAAGATTTTTGGAGTCCAGATCTGCAGAAGTGGCTGGAGTATTCAAGGTTGTCACCTCCTCAGCAATGCATGTAGATAGGGCCCATATAGATCATATTTTGTATTTTGTATAAAATGCTAGATATTGCATTATAATGTAGATTAGGAATAGGTAATTAATATAAATGTGATGTAAATTAATAAATTAGCTCTTTCATATGTAATTAGTTTATACATCATGTAAATTATGAAATTTTGTAATTATTTTGTAAATTATGTAAATTAAGGAAATTTGAAAATTTTGCTCATTGAATTTGAGAATGTTTACATATGAATTGAGTATCAATGGAAATGTATGGAAATGATTATGAAATTAAAATGTATGGATGAGATTTGAAATATGAGAAATTTTATGAGAATGATTGATGAGATAATTATGATTAGCATGGATAAGATTTTATTTTGGAAATATTATTGAAATTTTCAAACAGGTAAATAGTAAAATACGTCAACTGGTAATAAAATAGGGGAAACTCCGCTGGTTTCTCCGACGAAAAATAATTAATATTAAAATATAATGAGATCAAATTATGAAAGGAATAAAGTAAGATAAGATAGGGTGCTCCGGCACCGAATGTAGCACACTTTGCTCGGCTACACTGTAGTCGGGTGAGGGGTGTTACAGGAGGTCTCTGGAAGTGAGAGAATGCTCACAATAAGCCTACAAAAGAGATAGAGCAACAATTCATAGATTAGCTACTCAACTTACTTTAGCTGGGGGGCAATTCTACAAACTCTTATGTTTGATAGAAAAATAGGCTGAATAAATAATGAAAGAAGTACATGCAAGAATGTGTGGTCCCCATATAAATGGAAAGGTTCTAGTTAAAAAAAAAATGTTCGAAATATATAAGGATTGGCCTAAAAAACTCCTTTATGTCTTTAAGGTTATCGTAGTACTACAAAGACATCCACGAGAGCAACCTCATTCTCTTTAGTGTATGGGACTGAAGCAGTGCTACCCATTGAGCTAGAGGTCAAATCCTTAAGAGTGATGCTAGAAGCTAAGATTCTAAAAAAAATGAGTGGGCTTAGAAGAGATATGAAAAACTAGCTTTGATTAAAAGAGAATGTGAGCCTTGTGTCATATGCAGGCTTATCAGAGGAAGATAGCTAAGGCCTTTAATAAGAAGGTGAAGCCAAGAAAGATTAAAGAGGGAGATATGGTTTTGAAACAAGCTCGGCCCGTCCCTTTTGATTTAAGAGGAAAGTTTAACCCAAGCTAGGATGGTCCATACATAGTCAAAAAGATCTTGCCATACTAAGAATATCAAACCTGGATGGGAATGAATTTCAAGAACCAGTCAATTTAGACAGGCTCAAATGGTTCTTTGTGTGAGATAGGCCTGCTACGCTGAAAACCTGCAAAAGCCGGTCTAGGCAAAAGTAAGGGTCAAAGAAAAAAGAACGAAAAAGAAAAAAAGAAAAAGAAAAGAAAAGAAAAGAAAAAATGCTAGATTGAAAACCTGCAAAAGGCAGTCTAGGCAAAAGGAGAGATGAGAGAAGATCTGGATGGAAAACCTGAAAAAGCCATTCGGCAGGTTATAAAGCTTATTTCTAAAACTAAATGTGATAGGGAGTAATGGTGTACCTGAATAAATAAAAAAGTTTTTATTGCATTAACCAGGAATAGGTTTTATTTAATTATGATTGTGAATGTTTGTGTCTTGAGGGATACATCAAAAGATTAAGTAATTGAACTGCATTGTTTTGATTTAACCTATTGTCTTGTGAGTATGATAGAATAGGTGCTTGATATGAATATCCTGGTGATTGTCTAATTTCAAAAAAAAAATAAATAAAAAAGAGAAAATGAATAAGAAAAAGAAAAGAAAAAAAAAAGCTCGCTAAGTGGAAAACCCGAAAGGGCCGCTTAGGCAAAAGTTAGAGCAAGCCCGCTGAAATGAAAACTCGAAAGAGCATTTCAGGCAAAAGTTAGGGCACAAAGAATTGAGTTCATGGAAGAGAAAAGAGTCAAGGCAGAAAAAGTTTTGAAATAGCTGTAGAATAATGAAGCATGGGGGAGAGAAGAAAAAGAAAAAATCAGAGAGAAATTGTATTGTGACCTTAAGGAAGTCTTTTTTGATGAACAATTCTTCTAAAAAACTTTGAGGCTATAAGAAAGTTTTTGCAAAAAAAGGACTCCCAGAGGACTAAGTTTTTTTAGAATCTCTAGTAAAATCAGCATGCCCATGATAGGAAGTAGCATACAGGAAGCATAAAAATTAGAGAGAATTTTGAGACCCAGTCATCTTAATTTTTTTTTTCAAATCATGAATTAGATATTTTTTGGTAAGTCCTTAAACGTTGTTTAGGGCGCATGACATAGTTGTGTAACGCATAGAAGAACATGCATCAACATGTCACCTATGGGTGTGTAAGGCGTAGAATAATATGCATCACCACAGTTTCAATTGTCGAACTACGAGGGGGTCTGATTCTTCCTCAGGATAGCAAGGGGGATACGTAGGTAGTTTAGGACCGCGGTCCTAAATACGAACCCACAACATTTCATGACAGATATTTTTTGATAAGTCCTTAGACGTTGTTTAGGGCATATGGCATAGTTGTGTAAGGCGTAGAAGAACACGTATCAACATGTCACTTGTAGGTGTGTAAGGCATAGAAGAACATGCATTACCACAGTTTCAAGTGTCGAACTACGAGTGGTTCTGATTCTTCCTCAGGATAGCGAGGGGGATACGTAGGTAGTTTAGGACTGCGGTCCTAAATACGAATCCACAACATTTCAAATCACACAGTTGCCATTGTCATGAGACCGTAGCTAGTCTCATGACACAGAGTGTATCGACAGAGCAAGATGCACTCAATTTTCACATGACACAGTTATTACTCTTATGAGACCGTAGCTAGTCTCATAACATAGAGTATGTCGACCGAGCAAGATATACTTGATCCTCATAGCCAATGTTTCATAGTTATTAGAAATTTGAGTTTCACTTTGACGAAACTTGAGCAATGCTTTCGCATTGATTTCAACTTTCGTCAAAGTGGGGGGTAAACTGTAGACCCTTATTTTGTGATGAGTATGTGCATTGAGGCCGTGGGAAACCTGATGATGAAAAATTATATGACTGTAAGATGTAATTGGAGGCATGGAGTTGAATTATTAATTCCGTTGCATGATCTTGAAAAAATAAAAACAATAATAAAGTTTTGGGAAAATTAATTTAATTAAATTTAAATAAAATTTTATTTTGTTTAAATTTAATATGGGTAGTTCTTAAATGAATCCAACTAAGTTTAATTGGGCTCCATGGGCCTAAGAAAACCTAGTTAAGAATTTTAAATGGGACCCATTTAATTATTCTCTAAAAATTAAAATAACAAAATATCTCTCTCCTCCTTAGCCCCACCCTCTTCCTCACTCCCTATTGGTGCCTTCCATTTTTTTCTGTCTTCCTATTGGTTGAAACACCTCACCCATATCCCAGTCTTATTCGAATTCTGCAATCGTAGTTGTTTAAGTCATCTAAACTTTATCACCTTAAGACTCCAAACCCTACCACACCTCTTCCTCACTCCTTATTGGTGCCTTCCATTTTTTCCTGTTTTTCTATTGGTTGAAACACCTCACCCATATCCCAGTCTTATTCGAATTCTGCAATCGTAGTTGTTTAGGTCATCTAAAACTTTATCACCCTAAGACTCCAAACCCTATCACACCTCCCTCCCAAAACCTTATAAATACCCTACTAGAGAAGGGAAGAGGGGATGATGGGAGGAAAGAGGAAGAGAAAATTCAGAGCTATAGGAAATTTAGAGATATTCAAGACTCTTTGAGTTATTCCTTATTTTTTCTTTTCTTCAAGAAGATTTTCATACAAGATTTCTGGAAGGTCAGTTTTTATTGTTTTCTTTTCAAGATCTATGCCACACAATATTTTAATTCTATGCTTCTTGTCTTCAATTTATTTTATATGTTCATATAGATCATGTAATCATGTTTAATTTGAGGGGATACACAACTCTGCACATGTTTAGTTTTTGTCTCTCGTATTTTTACTATTTTTCTTTATTTTCTGAATCTGTAAAAAATTTGTAAAAACTATATTCATATTCTACACGAAATTCCATTAATTTTAGGCTCAATAATCACTAAAAAAGCTTTAATATTTTGTACGTTATGGCTATTTGAAGTTAGGGTTCCTGTAAAATCTGATTTGCAAGATATCCTACTTGTGGAGCCTAGATCTCTCTTGTTCCTTAATATTTTTGTGCAAATCTAGTGTCTAAAATTAACTTCAGAATCTTATGAATCTTTTCCAATTGGCTTTGCATTCATATCTGTTGTGGTTAATGAGTTATGAATTTTACAAAAAAGTAGTACGATTCTGTCACTTGGAAAAGTTACGATTTATGTAGACCATTCGGCCAGGGTTTTGTTTAATTTATAAATTTTATGATCTTTTATGATATATAGGCTGTCTTCTGTAATTTTTTTTATGATTTTTAAGCATGTATAACTATTTTTAAAAAATCGGATTTCTTGCTACTGTTAATCTGCCAGAATTAGAAATTGTATATTTATGCATGTTCTTGTATTTTCTTGGGTTTTAATTGATATTTGATCTATTTTTCTGTGTTCTTTTAATTCAAGAAGTGTTATGAAGTGTTTGGATCATGTTAGAAGACTTAGACTATTAGGTAGTTGTAACTAATTAGGAATCTTAACCCTTTAGGAGACTAGAGTTAGAATCCAATGTAAATTGTTATTAATATTTTCTTTATTTCTTTTATTTTCTTTAGTTTCTTTATTTTTTATTACAAACAAAATTGGTAAGTAGCCCTAAGGTAAGTACCAAAGAGGGCATTTGCGTGGAGCTTATATGGAGCTAAACAGGAGTAAGCCAGGGATATCATTGCCATACTAGAAGAGAATACCCTTTTTTAAGGGTAGCTTGCCCCAATGGCAACTGCATTTACCAACAGGTAAGTAGCTCTAAACTTCTCGAATAACCATTGGCATGGAATTGTAGTAATAATAGAACTTTTATTTGGTAAATTAAAATTAACTTTATTTTTAATTTAACTGACTTTTGCATGTAATTAATTTAAATAAATACTTTGTAAATTAAAATTAATCTTGTTTATAAATTAAACTAACATTGGCATGTAAATAAATTTAATTTAATACTTGGTAATTGTAAAATAATTTTTGCATGTTAGAAATCTTTATTAGGTTGTAATTGTTTGGGCCTTATGTGATATTAGAATAAATTAAACATGTACATAATTAACTTAGTTTAATTATCCTTAGGATAACTTGATGAAAATTAATTAATTAGGTTAAATAGAAACGTAGGGTTATTTGAAATTGAATTTGTTTGTAAATTAAATTCTCAATAATAAATTAATTTTAGTCATCTGGTAAATATCATTTAAATAATTAGCAACCCCATAGATAGGAAATACTTGTGCATGAAAATTGTGTGTAAACAACAATCCTTTTGTGAATTACTTGCGTGTGTAGGATTAGAATTACATTTTTAGGATAAAGTTTAATAAAGGAACAATAAACAAGACTTCTAGAAACATTAGTAGAGGACTGGCACTCGAATTAACGAGGTTAGACCAGGCGTAAGGGGTGCCTAATACCTTCCCTTTAAGTATCCACTATCCCAAACCTAGACATTGGGCTATGTTAATGACGGTTGTGGAAACTCTGCAAGGAGTAAGTTGTCATCCATGACCCTCGGAAGAAACATTGAATATGTCCCGGTTATTACCTGGGTGGCGACTCTTGTCTATCTATGCTTTCGTGGCATAAATCCTTAGTACCGTGGTAGTGTTATGGGAAAACGGTACTTGCCATTGGTTTGATTCTATTAGGATTGTATGAAGTGCATGTCTAGAAAATGTTGTCTAAGGAGGTGGTACTTAAGTGAGACCATTGTGACTCCACCATCTTTCTTGGGCATTACCTGGTGCATTTTATATAATTTTAATGGATGATATTTCGCCTCACGCCCCCCACCTCCCACAGGCACCATGAGATTGTGACACATGGCACTACACATAAGCTTGCCATATATCTTTTAATAATGTAAGATGATTAAAGTCAAGATTAAATATAGCTTTGACACTTGGCACAATGTGATTGGGTTAATTAAACCTAGAGCCAATCAGAAGGTGACATGTGGCAAGGGTTTCAAGTGGTGACCTAGCTATATAAGTGTAAGGATGAAAGAACAAAAATACAAGCTGTTGTTCTCTCTTTGGTGCTGCCACCCTTGGCTGCCTCTCCTTCTCTTCTTCTTCATCTCTCATCAATTCAAAGAGATTAGACAACATTCTCTTGAGTTAAAAATACTAGAAATCGTTTCTAGTGTCCTGTATACATCTGTAATCTCCCAAAAGGCAAAACCTGATTTTCTAATTGATTGGAAAAGCTTTAGAAGCTGTTCAAGGGGCTGTCATTGATGATCTTGGTGTGGACAAGCTAGAGGGACAACATCTGGTGTCCTAAATGCATCTCAAATGTGCCAAACACACTGCAGTACATCAAAAAAGTTTAGTGCACTTGTTCTTGATCTAATCTAGGGTTCTAATGAATTAATCTACCAATTCTAAAATCTTAAATGGCAAATGTAGATCCAAAAATATATTAAAAGAGTTTTAATATGCTATTTATCATTGAAATCAAATAGATAAAAATAAATCTTGCATGATGCATGAAACCCTAGGCGAAAAATTTTTGAATTCATGATCTAAACTTATGTTTTTCATGCTTCTGCTCCTTCAAGAAGGTGGGTTCCACATACCTATTTCATATAATTTAACATATAGGGACTTAGTAAGGATAAGTCCTTATTAAAAAGCAATTTATTTAAAGAACCTTTCTTTAGTTTTGGTTTTAATATTTTAATTTTTCATATCAAATTGAGCAGTTTATGGCTACTGTTTGGCCATACTTCTTTAATGGAAGTTATGCCTCTATGTCTTGTATTTATTTTCCTTTTTGAATCATATCATTTGGATTTGTATAACTCAAGTTATGGTCAAATGACTATAACTAGGTCAATTCTGATTTTTGGTTTCCTTAATAGGCAGATTTTGTACGGAACTTTGCCAATTCATTTGGATAGCTTATAGTACCATTTAGGCCTAGTGTTCTCCATAGGATTTATTGCCCTATGTCTTATGGTCACTCAAAAATTTTAATTGTAATTTTTTAAGTCTTGTAGAATTACTTATAGTCAATTTATCGGCCTAGACTCAAGTATCTTGTAGTAATAGGATTTCAATTTAGTTAGTAGCTTTGACCAAATATTTAGGCTTCTTACATTCATAAGTTGAGAAAGATGTCTTTTTACCAAAGCTGGTCAAGTTGCCTAGACAAAGGCGATTCTGGGTAGTTTTCATTCTGGACAGTTTTGGTAACCCAACTTGGGTAAGCAAATTGACTTGGTTAATGGCATTTCTGGGCCTTGTTCACAAGAGTTGTAGCCTTATATCTAAGCTTTCTAATGATATAAATTTCAGGTCATTTGGACCTATCTACAGTGAGATATGGCCAAATGAATGAACACTGTTCATTTAGTTAAAATTATAGGTTCATCATTTGGTCATTCAGATTGGGACAGAATTTAGGTAAGGTTTTGGACAAAATTTAGGCATGGTTCCTTCATGAGAAATGGAGTGTTTTAGGTCAATTTTCACCTCCAATTGGCCTCATACCAATTGGGCTCACACAAGGTCAGTTATGGCTCAAAATGTATACTGCCATCAATAAAACTCAACTTGCAAAAGAAAGCACTCCCAATATTCAATTTCCTCCAACTCCCAAACTACACATGGCATTCATGGCACTTCTATAAGCAGCAACTCATCTCAATTTGATCAATTATAAGCAAAAGACAAAATCCCCAATTCATAATCACAAACCCTAATTTCAAATTTAATCTCAATAATTCATCCATGCAAATCAATTTCTATCACTTCTCCTACATATACCCACACCAAGCATCAACTTTAAACTCATTTACATCATTTAAACACATCAAAATCCGATGAATTTCTTGGCTGCTGAATTTCAGTGACCCCCTATGTTCATGAATCCCTTTTATTTTCTTATAATTTCTACTTATTTCAAGTCATTTTCAAGGATTAAAAGAAGAAAGAAAGAAGAAAAGCACTAACCTTGAATCAAGACTCTCCCAATATTGTAAAACTTCCAAATTTTTCCTTCCCTTTGCTGCCTATAAACTTCCCAAGGTATGGGGATGACTTTTAATGAAGTGAATGGGTGATTTCATGTTGAAAATGAAGAGGAGTGAAAGCTTGCATGAACCGTCCATGGAGGAATTGGGAAAGAACCTTCAGTCATGGTGAGTGAGTTGAAGAAGAAGATGAAATTAGTAGAGAATTCTATCCTCTTATGCATATTTATACCCCCCACTATTAATTAATAAATTAACATAATAATCAAAGTTTTCATATTTCAATTTACACCTCCTATATTTATTTTAATTACTTTATACATATAATTTCATTTTTTTTTTTTTTCAAAATTTAATACCACTTATTTTTACTGGACATTTAGGTCAAAAGTCAACTCTAGGTGTCAAATGACCAAAATGCCCATCTTCGAGTTATAGTCAGACTTTTTTGGTAATACCGATTAAATTCCCGATCCGATGGTTTCTTTAATTTTCATTTTTCTCTTTTATATTTTTAATATCATTTATACCTCAGTAGACCTTTAATTAAGTCTCGAAAATTATTTCTCGGGGTTCCCCACGGTCCTGGGGTCACCTATCACCGCGGTGCTAGCTCGTTTAACCTACTTACCCTTTATCTCTTTTATTTTCTCTTAATTTTTCTCTTTTATTTCATCGTTTTATGTCTCCTCACTATCATTTAAATATAGTTCTAGACATTCTGACTATTTGGATAGACATCAATAGTCGGAATAGCAGAACATACGGACTACCTATGGTGAAGGTGTTATAATTCTTTTCCTCTAATTAAAATTTCATCCTCGAAATTTACCCAGTGTAAATAATTGAGAAACCACTATATCCTTGTCTCTCTGCTTTTTCGTGTTATAATACCTCGTTTTCTCTTTAGTCTATCTTATTAGACCTAGCTTTACAATCTTATCCTCATCTCAATTTACTATCGGAAATACGTAGCTCTATACAATAGCCCCAAGTCGGTACTGTAATCTGTAGGTACAACGCATATATAGGAATGACTATAATTTGGGTCTATCAATATATATGTAATGGTAAAATGTACGTCTGATAACATCTATTGGATCTGGCTCCTCTCGAGCCATAGCGCACACTCGGGGTGCTACTCTAGCCTCGGCCCGATCTGTAGTCTTAGAAGTCCTCTGTGATGTACCAGCTGTCTCAGATCTCACAGGTCTTCTACCCCTCTACACTGTCGGTGCAGACCTCTCAGTCGGTGGTAAAGTAGTGGGAGCACTCCTCTGTGGACAACCTCGTATGAAATGATCCGTAGATCCACATCTGAAAGATCCCCCAATCAATAATCGACACTCCCCTTTATGTCTCCTACCACAATGTGTACATTTTGATACTGGAATTGATTCCCTTGTTACTGTACCCAAGGAACTAGATATAAATACTCCAAACTGGCCCCTCTGGTCTTGTGTCTGGCTTTGTGAACCCTTATGCTTCTTACTACTAGTAGCTAGTGTAGTAAACTAGCCCGGTCGAGGACCTCTCTTACGCTGTCTGTCCCTCCTGGACTACTCCTCATTTCTGACTCTCTCTACATCCAGAGCTGATGCTACTAACAAGGAGAAGTCCATAAAGTGGTAAGATGTGACTATCAGTCTGATGTTGTCAGTCAGTCTGTCCTCAAACCTCCTACATTTATCAACCTCTGCGGGCATTAGCTCTAATGCATATCCATTAAGTCTCATGAATTCCTGCTCATATTTAGAGACTGTAAGCTGCCTCTATCTCAATGCCAGGAGTTCTCTCCTTCTGGCCTCTGAGTACACATGGCTGATGTATTTCTTTCTGAATTCAGCCAGAAAGAACTCTCAGATGATTTGTGCAGGCTGTACCACTCTTGATACTGTCACCCACCACCCATATACATCCTCCTGAAGTAGTGACAAAGCACACTCCAACTACTGCTCTAGGGTGAATTGGAGCTGCTACAAAACTCTCTCTGTCCTCTCCAGCCAATACCTATTACGGGTGGATCATCCTCCTTCTTACCCTTAAAGTCAACTGCCCCATATTTTTGCAGTCTCTCTAATAGGGATCTATGTACAGTTTGCGGCTGTAGGGGTGGTAGTGGCTATACAGGTGGTGGTGGCGGTGGCTGTGGCTGTGGCTGTACAGGTGGTGGTGGTGGTGGCTGTGGCTAAAGTATGGCTCCGGTGACCTGATGGAGTAGCTGAGTCATCTGTTCCAAGAAGGACTGTTGTGGTCTACCCGTAGCACCATCTACCCGTAGCACCACGTGATGACTCTGCTCTACTACTGCTTCGCCCCCCACTAGGAGCAGATGCGGGTGCGTGACTCTTTACCTCCTCCTCGATAGTGTGTGAGTTATTTTTTTTATATATTTTTGTTATGAATTAATTAAAATATAAGTTAATTACTTTAAGATCCTTAAAAATTTTAATAATTCCTAATTAAAAATATTCTATTTTTAATAAAAATTAAAATGATAATTACTTTAATATCATTAAAAATTTTAGTTAATTACAAATAAGCCCCTAATTAAAAATAGAATAAATTACAATTTAGTTTCTAAGATTTGGTGAAACCTACATATTAGTCCCTGTATTTTTAAAACTCACTTATTTAGTCATTGAGATTTTAATAAATAATTTTATAATTAATAGTTATTTTGTAAAATTAACTATATTAATTATGTTAAAAATTTTAGTATGTAATTTACCAATTTTTAATTTGTAAAATTAAAAATTTATACCCATCAAGAACTATTTTATAAATTTATTAAAATGTCAAGGATTAAATATGTGGGTTTTAAAAATAGAACGATTGATCTATAAATTGTACCAAACATCAATGACTAAATTATAATTTGCATAAAAAAATATTATTTCTTAATTAACGAAAATTAAAATGATATTTAATTAAATAAAATATTTGAATTATTTTTAATAAAATTAAAATGTTAAAATAATAATAATAATTTAATATTAAAAAATAAAAAAATAATTAAATGTTTTTAGCAACACACGTAAATGGGGAGAGGAATATTTGAGCTGAGTAAATTGGGCAAAGAATTTGAAAATGGTTAAAATTGAACATTATAAAGAGTTAGGGCGAAAATGACCTTTTGGCCGATTCTAATTTCTGTCTAATGATATGTCTTTACTAGAACACAAGCCCAATCAAACCGTGCTCCCCGCTCTCGGATTCTGCTCTGTCTCAGTCTATATTGCCGCACCCCACACTCCACCATTTTATTGCTTTATTTTTCATTTTAAAAAAATGATTATTTTTATGACTAGAAAAATAGAGATTGAATGTATTTTTTTATTAAAAAAATAATAAAAATCTAGTAGTACCTTTAACTCTAAAAACGTTTTATCTCACTCAAAATTTTTATAATTTAATAAATTTAGGGTCAAATACATAAATTTCTCCTAACATTTGTTAAAAAAAGTCTAGTGACATTTTCAATTAATCAAATTTTTTATTAATTTTGATGTTACTTAAAATTAATTTTTAGAGAAAAGCCAGATTTAAAATATAATTTTAGAAAAAAAAATAATTAACTTTTCCATTACTAATTAGAATCTATTGTGCACTGCAGAAGTGTGTAAACTGTAAAGAAACAAACCAAATACACAAAGTACCAATATTTACGTAGTTCACCCTCTTCACATAGGGTTACATCTACAGACATGCCATCTTTTACTATCATCAATAAATAAATCATCATTACAAGCTCATAGCTATACTATCCATCAACCCAATTGCACCCAAGAGAACTCATACAACATCAAACTGCTCATAGTAAATATATTAGTTAGTCCCTCTCAGTCTTCTCTAGACATAACCCAATATATTTACTATTACAACATGACACCGCAAAGGGTGTCTTCAACTATATGGGCAAGAGCCCTCTCTCCAATGGACAAGAATCCATTCCTCTTGAATTCTATGTCCTTACTTCACCTCAGGTCAAAGCCTCTCTCCACTGTAATAGGCAAGTGCCCCTCATTAATGGGCAGAGCCAAATCCTCAGCAATTGGTAAGGCCTCTCTCTATAATGGGCAACAGTTTCACTCCATAAGCTGAAAGCCACTCTCTTCAATGGGCAAAAGCCATTCTCTTCAATAGGCAAAAGCCATTCTCTTCAATAGGCAAAAGCCATTCTCTTCAATAGGCAAAAGCTAAATAACTTTTTCCATCATTCTCCTATTTATAATATTAATTCCCTCAATCCTTATCTGATTAGGAGTTTCACACTCAATTTAGGAATAATACTAAAATAAGAGTTCTACTCATTATAGGAAATATTCCTCCATCCTATTGAAGAATATTTCTCCCACTCAAATTAGGAAAAGATCTCTCTCCAAATCCCATTAAGATTTTTAGTCATAATTCTAACAATCTCTACCTTGACTCAAAATCCATCAATCATTGCATACCTCAAATTTTTTGGTGTCATCAAATCATCAAATCTCCATGCTTGAGCTTGAACCTTCAAATCATCAATTCTTCAATCTTCATCTTGGGTGTAACTTGCTTTATTCTTCAAAAAATCTTCACATCATCGACCATCTTGATTTTGCATCAAGAGCTTCACCTCAATTTCAACTCTTCACCACTACCACCATTATTGCATGTGCGATTTTCTACATGTCGCAACAGCTCCACCTTCAACCAAACTCACCAAGATCATCCCCATCTCCACCTTCAACCAAACTCACCAAGATCATCTCCATGCTCTAATACCAATTTGTTGTGTATTACGGAAGCGTGTAAACTGCAGAGAAACAAAGCAAACACACAAAACACCAATATTTATGTGATTCACCCTCTTCACATAGGGCTACATCCATGAGCATGCCGTCTTCTGCTATCATCAATAAATAAATCATCATTACAAGCTCATAGCAATACTACCCATCAACCTAATTGCACCCAATACAATATCAAACTGCTCATAGTAAATATATTAGTTAGTCTCTCTCAATCTCCTCTAGACATAACCCAATATATTTACTATTACAACACTACACCACAAAGGGTGTCTTCAACTATATGGGCAAACGCCCTCTCACCAATGCATAAAAATCCCTTCCTCTTTAGGCCAAAGCCTCTCTCCACTGCAATGGGTAAGTGCCCCTCATCAATGGGTAGAGCCAAATCCTCAGCAATTGACAAGGCCCCTCTCTACAATAGGCAACAGTCTCACTCCATGAGCTAAAAGCCACTCTCTTCAATAGGCAAAAGCCACTCTCTTCAATGGGCAAAAGCCAAATAACTTTTTCCATTATTCTCCTATTTATAGTGTTAATTCCCTTAATCCTTATCTAATTAAGAGTCCCATACTCAATTTAGGAATAATACTAAAATAAGAGTTCTACTCATTATAGGAAATATTCCTCCATCCTATTGAGGAATATTTCTCCCGCTCAAATTAGGAAAAAATCTCTCTACAAATCCCATTAGGATTTTGAGTCATAATTCTAACAGAATCCAACCAATTAAATTCAATTTGAAAATCTCCTCAAAATAGATATGAGTGTTACTAGAATATTCCTATAGCATAATTTTCTCATAAAAATTTATCTACCTTGGAGATAATACACAAATGATTATTAACTTTTGATGAATAGAAACATTATCTCCCATCTTTTTCATCCTTTTTCCTCTTTTTCTTCTTTCCTTTTTCCTCATTTCATCTCCCTTTTAAGTGATTATCAGTGGGTTGGCAACCTTTTTTTTTTCTTTTTCTTTTAAATCTTTTTTAATAACTATTAGATTTGTGTCTATTTGATTTATGGGCATATCTCTTTAGATCGATGATTGTTGATAAATCTTGAGTAAATAAACTCTTAGACCTATCATTGTTTATAAATCTTGAGCGAATGATTTTATTGTTTTTTCTTCTTTAATGAGGTCATTGGTAAATTATTTTGTTTTCTTTTTTAGAGAAAAGTGCTCTATAAGATGTTCATTCAATAATAAATTTAAATTTAAAGGTTATTTGATAGGTTTATATTCGAAGAGTGAAGCATACAATTCGCTTGTTGGCTAATTTATATGTTCTGTCAATACTATCAAAATTTTTAAATTCTTTATATTAATTTTTATATAAATAATTAATAAAATTTGTATAGAAATATAGTGTACTAATTTGCACTTTAATTTTGTAATTTATTTTCAATTAATAAAATATCTTTCCCATTCTATAAAAAATATATATATACAAATGACTAATTGTTTCAAGCAACATTGACAGAATTAGAAACCTTCCTCATTTGAAAGAGAGAAGGATATATTATTTGCATTTCATTTTATTATTATTATGTTTAATTTATTGTAATAACATCCACAGCCCATATTATAGGTGGCATGAGGATTAATTTTTGAAAAGGTATAGAAGTGGAAAGCACAGCAGCAGAAGGTGGAGCTACCACAGCCACTGTGCTTTGTGCAAGACAATGTATATGTTCAAATATATTTTTGTCTTTATCCCTTAAAAGCGATTCTGTCAACCAAAAACAATTAAAATAAAAATAAAATTAACAATAAAGATATAATGCCATATACGAGGTGGTGCACTACAGTTGGTCTTATTATCAACCAGCACAATCTGAGACAGCCTGCTTTACTCCCTTAGTTATTCAAAATACAATCAATCAATCATTTAAAATTTTAAATTCAATTAATTAAAATTAAAATTTTATAATATTAAAATTATGATTTTAAATTTTAATTGAAATAAATAAAAAAGTGATCCAAGATATATAGAAACATGCTTTCTTAATTTTCGCTGGGACTTTCAATTTTCATGATTTCTCTGCTTGGATTGGATGTGCTCTTGCACATGAAATTCTTGGTGCATGTATAATGTTATCTCACGTTTGTTTGAGATAAAGACTTTGTAATAAATAAAAGGCTTGGATAAATTTATTTTTTTAAATTAATTTTTATTGTGAAGTTAAGTCTTATTTATTTTTTTATATTATATCAGAAATTATTTTACTTCAATATTACACTCTAGATATTCATATTAAGCGTAAGAAATATATTATTCTACATTAATTTATGATAAAAACTTTATACTCAATATAAAATTTGAGCAAATCTCCTTCTTTAAATTTGAGCAAATCTCCTTCTTTAAATTAGCTTTTAAATTTTCTTTACATATAAAATAGCAAAGTTCATGTGATCAATAAAGCACCCTACATTTCTTCAA
Organism: Hevea brasiliensis; assembly: GCF_030052815.1. Lineage (NCBI taxonomy): Eukaryota > Viridiplantae > Streptophyta > Magnoliopsida > Malpighiales > Euphorbiaceae > Hevea > Hevea brasiliensis. The sequence goes on from NC_079496.1 coordinate 98,295,590, forward strand.
AATTCGTCTCATTCCTCCATTCTCATCCATTTTTAAAAGGAACCATCATCACATGGACCAACCTGTTTGAGAATAGACCCATTAATACAACACAACAAAAGTAATTCTATCTTTTAATAATTCATCAGTGCCCTTTTCAGCTCATGGTCTCCAATAATTCATAACCTCCCTGTTCCTATTTCCGCTATTGCATTGAATGCCAAGACAGTTGTAACGCCCCTCTCAGTTCTCCACAGTGTTTTTGAACTATTATACTATAGTCCTCTCCAACCAGCTCCATTTAAGAATTTATTTGAAGAAAATTGTAATTTTAAAAATATTTAAATTGAAATTCAAATTTCAGATGTTTTCATTATAAAAAATTTAAAATAATAAAATATTTTAAAAATTTTATTAATATATATATATATATATATGTTTTTAAAAAAAAAAGAAAAACCATTGTTCTTTTTTCTCAATAACAATCCTAATCGTATCCTAACTATATATGCATTAGCTATCTGAAATGATGAGTCCACAATCTCATAATGGCCCTGCGATAATTAATTTAATTATTATAAGGGAAGCTTCGTAATTTGAACAACTTGAATTTTTTTTTTTTTCCTTAAGAGTTTGGATGACTTGATGTGTAATTATTTATAGATATAATACTGAAATATTTATTCTTTTTATTTATAAAAAAATCTGAATTTGAGACCCTAATTATTCAAATTAAAATTGCATTTACAATAATTTATTGGATTTCAAATGCAAAACTAATCATGCAATAATCAAAGTCATGTCTCACACACATATTAGGTGGATTTAATATAAACTTGATTTCATATAAAAATAAATTTTAAATTTTAAATTAAATATTTATATTAAAATTTCTATAAAATTTATTAAAGTATATATAATGAATACATAAATTTAAATATAAATAATTAATCTAAAATTTATTACAATCATTTTTATATCATATATCAACTTGAGCTTTTGAGCTTTCATAACTGCACTCATTTGTAATTAATAATTAAACACTTATTTTGACCTAATATGCTTATTGGCATGCAAAACAAAGATGCTTATCCAGACCCATTCATTTAAAATTTTTTACCACCATCATGCATGACTTGTCATGAAGGGTGATGTTTCTACTTCCAATTAAGTGGCGGTGGCCTTGTCTTTTGCTTCTTTTCAACACCTCTCAAGGCATATGAAATAGGCATATTCTTTGATTTTAGTGCATGCATAGTGTGTTTTCATTACCTGAAAAATCACAAGAGAGAAACCCACTTTTAGTTCTACTCATCCATTGCTAATTACTTTCATTCTCACATGAAAATTAATTCTTTCAAGCCTTCATAGAATTTATAGAAGAGTAGCACATCACATGACAAAATCTAGTTGGGGTTATTGCACCTGGGACATTATTTTTTTCTTTATTGATTACCTTTTTCTACGGTTTACCAGTGATCTACATGGGAAAATGGGCCTTGAATCTTCTTGATGTCACATCTTTTCTTCTTCACAAGTTTCTTTGGGTTGAACTGCTCAGCTTTTGGCTTTGCCAATAAAATTTGACATACTTGAGCTTCTGTTCTCTTATCTTGATTTTAATTTATAATTCTTTCTGGGTAGATTGGTTTTCACAATATATATGAGGAGATTGTGTGGGTCAGATCAGCTGCTTTGATTTGTTCTTGTAAGGGGAAAAAAAAACTTGGTAGACATGAGTAAGCTCAGTTTTGGCAAGGTATTGGATTGCCTTTGTCTGAGTCAAGGTTCATCAAGCTCTTGCTTTTGCATGAATTCCGTGGAAAATCATGGTGATGAGTTTGAAAAAAAGCCTCTGATAGCAAGCGACAAAGGGCAGGTGCTCAGATTGAAAGATGTTGTTTCTGGTAACCAGACCTTGGCCTTTCAACTCAAGCCCAAGGTAAGTTTCTCTTCTCTCTCTAACTCCTATTGTTTTTCTGTTCCCTTTGATTAAATCACAAATTAAACAAAAGAAAAACTCTATAGCTTGGTGATTTTCCAATATTGGTGGGAGTTTTTCCTTTTTTTTTTTCCCCCATTTGAATAGTTAAGAATATGTAGCCGAATTTGAATTTGGCAGATCAAATCCGATATGAAACTAAGTATGTTTTCAATGCTTCGTTTGCATGTAGATGGTGGTGCTGAAGGTGTCTATGCACTGCTATGGCTGTGCAAGGAAGGTTGAGAAACATGTATCAAGATTGCAAGGTAAATGAAGATGTCATTGTGCATTGTTAAACTTTTTGTCTCTTTTTAAATTTCTTTTTTCATCTGTTAATGCAACCTTCTTCTCTCACTCTCTCTGTATCATATAAAATAGGAGTGACCTCATACAAAGTTGACCTGGAAAGCAAGATGGTGGTTGTTATTGGAGACATAATTCCTTGTGAAGTGCTAGAAAGTGTTTCCAAGGTGAAATATGCTGAGCTTTGGAATTCTCCATTCTGATAATTACTTTAAAAAATATATATATTGGGGGAAGAAGAATTCATCATATTTATTTGTGCGATTTAAAGCATTCCCTTCCACAACCCCCAAGAATTTACTTCATGATATTTTATTTATATAGTATTTTTTTCTGTTTATTTATTATAAGAACTTATTATTTTATATATATACACATACACCACATATAATACATGCCTTGTTTTATCCATCGACTCTGTAACATTTATGCTATTGTTAATTATTTATGAATTTGCTTCTATCAAACAATATTGTGATCGTACTTTCATTTTGTTTTAGTTTTTCTTTACATTTCCTAAAATGGAAGACAAATGTAAAGGTGGCCCAGATTTAGAGGATGAGTGACTTGGCTAGCTATTTTTAATTTCTAATTTAAAGTATATTCTTAATTTATAAATTAATTTAAAAATAAGTAGTTAATTATTTGATAAAATTATTAAAAATAACTTTTAAATAGTTTAAGTGTTTGATTAAAAAATAATTTAAAAATAACTTAATTTATTAAAATAACAAAAAAAAATTATGTAATTAAGTTTATAGTTGTTCAAATAAGGATAATATTGATATTTTTAAAAATCATTAGGATAATATAGTTTTTTAGTTAATGAAAGAGTAATTTTGAAAAATTAAATAAGGAATATTTTACTTATAATTTTTAATTTATTTTAAATAATTTTTAATTTATAAGTCAAATTAAACACTCGTCTACTTGTGACTTTCGATTTATAAGTAGGTTTACGTTAAACTAAACACTCTCTTATTATCGAAGTAATACTCAGGCGGTTGTGGTGATATTTTTCTTTAAAAATATGTGAGACATGATTTTAAATAGATTGTTTATCACACCTTACTCCTCTATAAGGCATAACATGATCCTATAGAATACCTAATGAACTATCGAACTTCACCTACCAATAACTCATTAAGTACCCTACAAGGGATTTTAAAACAATTTTCTTACTTTTATAAGTGGTAAGCATTTCTAAATAGATATTAAAATCATTTATTCAAAGTTTTAAAAATAGTAAAAAATTTTGACCCATTTTATTTTTTCGCAAATTTTATAGAAATTTCGGCAGAGTGCCGTCTGTATTTTGAGAAAATAGTTCATCAAATACCTAAAAAAAATACTTCCAGTAATTTGTCTCAACAACTTCTTCAAATTCACAACCATCCCAATCAATTTCAACATCATTTATCAACTTCCAAAAATACAAATTCACAATTTCCAATATTCAACATTCATCAAAATACCATTAATCAATTTTATTCAATTTAAAGCAAAATACTTCCATTCATATTTCATTAAAGATAAAACAATTTATATATATATCATTACAAAAATTTATATTAAGAGAAATTCAAACTAAAATTTATTACAAATTTTATACAAACTTTATACAAACTGCTCAAGACCAGTTTTACATGTCCATACCTTTACATACATTACATACATCAAAATAATTTTTTACAGTCAGGGTGTAAATTATACCCGATAGCTTCAAAGCATGTAGCTCCTCAATCCTCAGCAGTTCAATCTACTGCTCCTCTATTCTCTATATCTGCGACAGTAATAACAGCTATCGCTGAGTACTACGACTCAGTGGTGCACAACATACTAAAATAATCTTTATGCAGAATTTAAATCACATTTATTCAAAAATTGGACTGAACATGAGAATTAAATACAAAACATGAATTATGAGATTTTAATCCAAACAATTTCATTTCGAAGTATTAAAACCAATTTCATAAAACCCACAGTTATATCATGCCATTCGAAACAAATATAATCTCAATAGCCAGAGGCTAAGGAGAAGTCACATCACAAGGCTAGCTAGCTCAAATATATGGGAACCCATTTTTTTTCTTCTTCTATTGGCACACACCTCAACACTTCAGCCAGAGAATGAATCAAAATTAGAAACTGATTACCCCCACTAGTCATGCTAGTGAGGTGTTTTAATATATGATCTTGACACTATGGTTTCAAAACTTATCTTAACAATTTACTAAACATTGCCATTTCAAATATACACAAATAACTTTCAATAATTTAAATCAAAAGCATAATAAATATTTCATCACAATGATGTCACAATTCAATATTTCAAATTATTCAAAACAATATGCAGAAGAAAATTTACAGAAATTCTACGTTGTACACAAACCTTATATGAGTCATCTTTTGGCCTTGACTCGACACCTCGGGTTCCTTCCCGGTATTTTTTTCCACTGAAACACACAGTTTCACAATGTTTCAGTATCATAACTTAGCATAAATCCAAAAATAAATTTAAATTCACTTTTACCTAGCTCTAATGTGCTAAACTTGACGTTCTTTAAAATTTGTGTTTCGGGATTACTATTCAAGACACTATTCAAGTCAATTTATTGACTTTCTAAGGCATAATAGGTATGGAAATTCCAACTTCACCCACATACCACATTTTGGTGAAGGAGCGGAAGCGAGAAAAACATAAGTTTATACCATTGAATTCAAAAATTTTCACCTAGGGTAACATGCATCATGCAAGATTTATTTTTATCTATTTAATTCAATGATAAACAACATATTAAAACTCTTTTAATATGTTTTTGGGTCTGTATTTGCCATTTAAGATTTTAGAATTAATCAGATTAATTTTAGAACCCTAGATTAAATCAAGAACAAACACACTAACCTTTTAATGCACTGCAGTGTATTTGCGCCTTTTAGATTCGTCTTCAGGACACCAGATGTTGTCTCTCTAGCTTGTCCACACCAAGAACACCTATGACAGCCCTTGAACAGCTTCTAAAGCTTTTTAAAATCAAGTTCTGCCTTTTAAGAGATTAAAGATGTAAACAGGACACTAGAAACGATTTCTAGTATTTTTAATTCAAGAGATTATTTGCTAATCTCTTGGAATAGATGAGAGATGAAGAGGAAGAGAGAATGTGAGTCTCAAGGGTAGCGGCACACAATGGGAGGCAGCAGCTTGTATTTTTTATTTTTTCATAACAGCACTTATATAGCTAGGTCAACACTTAAACCCTTGCCACATGTCACCCTTTGATTGGTTCTAGGTTTAATTGACCCAATCACATTGTGCCAAGTGTCAAACCTGTATTTAATCTTAATTTTAATCTTCTTACATGATTAAAAAACATTTGGCAAGCTTATGTGTAATGCCATGTGTCACCATCTCATGGTGCCACATGTCACCCTGTGAAATGACCAAAATGCCCTTGTGCCTTAATTTTAAGTTCTTAACCCAAAATCATTATTTTTCATCTTCTAATCAATTTATATCAAATATAAATTAATTAATTAATCTCTATTAATTAATTTCTCATTAAAAATTCACATTTAAACACTTTAAATATAAATTTAACTTATACTTTACATCCAATAATCTAGATTTAGTTTCAAGTCATGCTAGGGACTTTGCAATCTAATTGTAAACCAAACCTATTTAATTAATCAATTAAACTCTTCAATTAATTAATTAAATCATATTTAATTAGGTGATAACTTGTGTATGTGTGTGACTTACTAGGCTCATCATTAATTGGCAATGAGATATGATATCAACTCTTTATATCATCAGAACTCTTTCTTATCATAAATGATTTCTCTAAATCATTTTATGAACCTCATAGACCATGGTTAACACCTAGCATAGCATGCCGTGGCCACCCAATTAGTAATAAGGTTTACCTTAAATGAACCTATAATCATATGTTACCATGCACTGGAATCTCTCTGTTATAAAATCCCAACTCAAGCTGGAGTCATAGTTTATGTCAAACTCCATTTGCTATGAATATTATATTCTCTTTTAATTCCAGTTCTTGATTAAAAAGATTTTCTCATCAGAAACTCTTTTCTGATTAAATCTATCTATCCTGGCTAGGAACTTAAAACATCAAGAACAATTAAATGAACATAGGATTTTATCTCTATTTACTTAGAGGAACAGATTCCATCTTGATCAACACCTACCTCCATATATAACTAGTAGGAGCCAACACATGCCCATATACCCATACACAGTACAAGTATGAAAGCAGTATCAAAATCAAACTACCTATATACAAGATAACTATGTTATCTCAGGTCTAAAGATTATATACACTGATATGATTTATGACAAAATCTTGACAAGAGTAAACTCCATGTGCTTGTTATAAGTGTCACTGGTTCGGTCTACTTATCATTTATAAGTGCCTATCATGTTTGTCATATGGCATGAGACTCACCATTCCATCTTATTTATTTCTCATATAAATAACTTGGGAACAAACATGAATACAATCTTTCTGGATAAGTCATGTCCTTATTATGAAGTATCCTCGATCGTGAACCTATTTATGATACTTTGTACTAGAAATACTGTCACTCATATTCTTAACAACTTAAGAATAGAATTTCTAACAAAATATCAATGGATCTTTTCTATTACACATAAATATATTATGTAAACGAAAAAGTGGAAATGCCTTTTATTAATAAAAACATGTACAAGATACATACTAAATGATATGCTCTAGGGCATACTACTAACAATCTCCCACTAGCACTAGAGCCATTCATTACAATATCTTAGACCCATCTTCTCAAGATGTCGGTCTAGCTGAGTCTGTGACATAGGCTTAGTGAATGGATCAGCTGGATTTTCAGCTAATACTATTTTCTACATGGCTACATCGCCTCGTCCAACTATTTCTCTGATAATGTGGTAGCGCCTTTCTATATGTTTGGATTTCTGGTGAGACCTTGGTTCCTTAGCCTGTATGATTGCTCCATTATTGTCATAGTGTAGTGGAACTGCTGACTCAATGGAAGGAACTACTGTAAGTTTTGTCACGAACTTCTTTATCCAAATAGCTTCCTTTGCAACATCTGATGTAGCAATATACTCAGCATCGGTAGTGGAATCTACATTCGTGCTCTGTTTGAAACTCTTCCAACTGACTGTACCTCCATTACAAATGAACACATATCCAGAGGTAGACTTTCTATCATCGATATCTGATTGGAAATCAGAATCAGTATAACCATCCAATTGTGAGTCTCCACCTCCATAGATCAAGAATAAATCCTCAGTTCTTCTCAAGTACTTAAGGATATTCTTAATAGCTATCCAGTGTTCCAAACTTGGATTGGATTGATACCTGCTAGTCAAACTAACAGCATATGCGATATCCGGCCTAATACACAACATTGCATACATTAAACTTCCAATAGTCGAAGCATATGGAATCCTGGCCATCTTATCTCTTTCTTCAGGTGTCTTTGAAGACATCTCTTTAAAAAGATGGATACCATGTCTCACTGGTAACAATCCTCTCTTGGAATCAAGCATGTTAAACCTCTTTAACACCTTTTCCAAGTATAGACTTTGGGATAAACCAATTATTCTTTTCGCTCTATCTCTATAGATGCGAATCCCAAGAATATAGGTTACCTCCCCTAAGTCTTTCATGGAGAATGTATTTGACAATCATACCTTTACAGTTGTCAACATACCTGTGTCATTACCCATCAACAGTATGTCATCCACATATAAGACAAGAAAAGCGATAGCACTGTCACTAACCTTCTTATATACACATGGCTCATCCTCATTTTTTATAAAACCAAAGGATTTAATGGCTTTATCAAAACGGATGTTCCAACTCCTTGAAACTTGCTTCAACCCATAAATGGATCGCTTTAGCTTGCATACCTTGGAACTATCTTGGGATTCAAAACCCCTAAGTTGTTCCATGAAAATTTTTTCTTCAGTGTATCCATTGAGAAAAGCTGTTTTGACATCCATCTGCCAAATCTCATAATCATAGTATGCAGCTATTGCTAATAGAATCCTAATTTATTTAAGCATGACAACAGGCGAGAAAGTCTCCTCATAGTCGATTCCTTACCTTTGGCAAAACCCTTTCGCTACTAGCCTTGCCTTATAAGTCTCTACCTTTCCATCAGAACCAATTTTCTTCTTGAAAACCCATTTGTTCCCTATAGGTACAATACCTTCAGGTGGGTCAACAAGATCCCAAACTTGATTCTTATACATGGAATCAATTTCAGATTTCATAGCATCAATCCATTTTGAAGAGTTTATATTTGATATAGCTTCTTCATAGGTAAGTGGATCATCTCCATGATCTACTTCTTCATGAGTAGGCAACTCTTGTTCTTCTTCATGAAGGAAACCATATCTCACTGGTGGGTGAGATACCCTGGTTTTTCTATGAGGAATAGCTATAGATGTTTCATCAACGAGTGTAGGTTGACTAGATGGATTTATATCCATCTGATCTGTTGGTTGGTCAGAATTCTCTAATTCCAACTCTATTTGCCTTCCTTTGCCTCCTTCTTGAACAAACTGTTATTCAAGAAATGTGGCATCTCTACTCACCACAACCTTTTGTAATGTAGGCAAATAAAAATAATATCCAAAACTATCTTTTGGATATCCAACAAATCGACCCTTTTCTGATCTGGTTTCTAATTTATCAATGTTCAACTTTTTGATATAAGCTGGACAACCCCAAATCTTAACATGCTTAAGACTTCATTTTCTTCCATGACATATCTCATAAGGTGTGGAAGAAACTGATTTTGATGGAATCCTATTCAGAATATACAAAGCTGATTTTAATGCAAATCCCCAAAAGGAGATTGGCATATCTGTATAGCTCATCATACTACGTACCATATCCAATAGGGTACGATTTCTCCTTTCAGATACACCTTTCAGTTGTGGCGTTCCTGGAGTAGTCAGCTGGGAAATAATGCCATGCTCTCTCAAGTAATCATCAAATTCAGTACTCAAATATTCACCTCCGCGATCTGATTGAAGAGCTTTAATACTCTTTCCTGTTTGATTTTCTACTTCAGATTTAAATTCTTTAAACTTTTCAAAAGATTCATATTTGTATTTCATCAAATACAAATACCCAAACCTTGATTTATCATCAGTAAAGGTAATAAAGTAATGAAAACCGCCTCTAGCCATTTCCTTAAATGGACCACATACATCACTATGTATTAGCTCCAAAATATTTTCAGCCCTTAGCCCTTGTCCAACAAAGGGTGATCTAGTCATTTTGCTCTGAAGACAAGAGTCACAAGTTGGAGTAGGCTCAGAGCCCAATGAGGATAAAATCCCCATTTTCTCCAGTTTTGCAATCCTATCTTCTGCAGCATGACATAACCTTAAGTGCCAAATATGTTTTGAACTTGAGTTGGTTTTCACCATAGCATTGCATTCATTTAGATCACTTGCATTCATTTTGTGTTTGTCATCATTATCTAAATAATAAAGACTTTCATTCATATAACCCGAACCAATATATTTATTTCCAAAATAAATATTGCAAACATTATCTGTGAATTGAAATTCATAGCAATTTCTAGTCAAACTAGATCTAGAAATGATGTTCTTAAAAGCATCAGGTACATATAAAATATTATCCAAATGCAAAATATGTCCAAACATGTAAAAAGATTTAGATCCTAGGGCTAAAGTTTCAACAGTTGAACCATTGCCAATCCGAACTCTAACATCTTGAGAACACAAGCTGCTACTATTTGCTAGTTCCTGCATATCATTAGAAATGTGAGAACAGGCACTAGTATCTAAAATCCAAGCTGTAGATGAACTATGAGTATCATCAGAATCTAAATAATAAGATATGGACATACCTTCCGAAGGTTTATCCTTCTTGTCCTTCAGAGAAGCAAAATACTCTGGGTAGTTCCTTTTCCAGTGCCCATCCTTCTGGCAGTGGAAACACTTTCCTTTGCCTCCATCAGCTTTAGTCTTCCCTTTCTGTTTAGCTATTTTCTTGGAAGGATCAGGAATCTGAGGTTTCTTTTTCTTATTGCCCTTCTTCTTGTTGGACTTTTCAACTGAAGAAGATGTAATCAAAGCTACCTCTTTTCCTTTATTGCCCGGCATATTCTTTTGGGCAATACCTAGCATGTTGAGTAAACCAGCTAAGATGCATTCCTGTTTAGTCATATAGAAATTTGTCACAAAATTCCCAAAAGACTCAGGAAGGGACTGAAGGATCAAATTCATCTATAGTTGGAAATCCATGTTGAAGTTAAGATGTTCCAACTGCTCAATCAGCCGAATCATCTTGTGGACATGATCCTCAACATTCTGTCCCTCAGACATCCTCATGCAGAATAGCTGCCTAGATATCTCATACCTAGCATTCCTACTGTGCTCACCATACAACTCTTGTAGGTGAAAGAGGATCTCACTCGCACTCTGTATGTTCTCATGCTGCTTCTGTAACTCATTACTCATGGAAGCAAGCATGTAACACTTAGCTCTCATATCATGCTCCTTCCACTTGTCCAAAGTTTCATGTTCCTCTTGTGTGTCCTCTGGAGATAAGGGACCAGGAACATTTGAATCTAGAACATATCCTATATGTTCAAGGTTCAGGACAAGTTTCAAATTTCTTAGCCAATCAGAGAGATTAGGTATTGTCAACCTATTGCGATCAAGTATGCTTGCAAGGATATTGGATGGTGGTGGTTGTTATGTGCTCATTATTATCAAAAAATTAACTATAGAAAATAACCAGATTCATTAGCCAATGTATCAAGTAATTAACCAAAATGATTATGGTTTTTTAATTAAATTGGTCCTCCCACTAACTTAGCGAATCCTACACTTCCAATGTAGAAAACGAAAATCCTAGTTGGATGGATTTCTAGTGAGTGATTAAATTCTTATAATTCTATTGATCATTCTCAAGTACATCTGTTATTGGAATTACAATAAACTATAAGTGAGCAACTCCTTGCCCATCACATCTCATGTGAAGTTCAATCCTTTACTTAGCCCCTAATGCTCAAAATCTCAGGTACATCCATTATTGACTTATCTTGCGTTAGTTAAGTTGATCCCGTTGAGCCAGTAATTATGTAAATAATTTTAATGTCCTCAGGTACATCCAATATTGGCCACCAAACCATTTACATATTTACAACATCTCATGCTTAACAATTATTCTTAAGAAAATCTTTTAAATTAATTGCATCTTATGTAACTATTTAAAATTTCATAAAATAATTGCTCTAATGGAGGGCCCATGTTATAATTACTTTAATTATAGCATTTCCAACTTAATCATTTGTTTGGAAGATTTTATGGTCATCCTGATTACTATTAAGGTCTCACTTTGCACATTATCCATTTAGCATACATATATCATATAATTGCATACATTCCCATACATCTCATGCATTCATGGATAAGCAGTAAATATGGTATGATCATGGACTTTCTAAGGGATTCAATTCTGAGCCACCAAGAATTGAATCAGGGCATTCCTAGGTGCATTTCATTCATTCATTTTATAAGAGTTGCTGAAGGAGTACATAATCAACACTTGATCTTGAATTCCTCCCACTGGTCCCACCAATGCTCTTGACCTCCTTGAACTTCTTGCAATCCAAACTTACATAGTAATCCTTGACATACCAAGGCGAATTTACAAGAACTTAAATAAATGAAATTACAACCCAAAAATTATTACAAACTTAATAATAAATGCCAAAAATAAATTAAAATAAATTAATTAATTTACAATCCCAAATAAACATAAAAGAAATAAATTCAATCACATTGGTCTTTTATAGTCCATAATCATCCATCATGCATATCACTATTTAACAATTAAATAAAACATACATACTGAAATTAAATTGAATATCTCATATTCAACTTAAAAATCCAGATTTGAATATGATTCAAATAAATTTAAAAATTCAGATTTGAATCACATTCAAACAACCTTAAAAATTCAGATTTGAATCACATTCAAACAATTTAAAAAAAATCAGATTTGAATATTATTCAAACAACTTTAAAAAATCAGATTTAAATATGATTCAAACAACTTTTAAAATTCAGATTTGAATCACATTCAAACAATTTTTAAAATTCTGATTTGAATCAAAATTTAATTGTGTGATTAAAATTCTAATTAAACAATTTAATTAGACATAGGATGAGCTTTTAGATCATACAACAATTACAAATTAAAAAGCCAAACCTTCAGCCACCCATGGAACCACAACCTTGCGCACCATTAGGTATTCTCTTGCATGCCGCTACACATCCATTGCAACCAGCAATAGAAAAATCATCTGATGATCAAAACACACAATTAAATCATATAATCAACAATCTAAATGGCAAATATAGTAGCTCTGATACCAATTGTAGGAACGAAAGCATGAAAAAACACAAGTTTATACCATTGAATTCAAAAATTTTCACCTAGGGTCACATGCATCATGCAAGATTTCTTTTTATCTATTTGATTTCAATGATAAACAACAGATTAAAACTCTTTTAATATGTTTTTGGATCTATATTTGCCATTTAAGATTTTAGAATTAATCAGATTAATTTTAGAACCCTAGATTAAATAAAAAACAAACACACTAACCTTTTGATGCACTGCAGTGTATTTGCGCCTTTGAGATTCGTCTTCGGGACACCAGATGTTGTCCCTCTAGCTTGTCCACACCAAGAACACCTATGGCAGCCCTTGAACAGCTGTTAAAGCTTTTTCTATTATTTAGAAAATCAAGTTCTGCCTTTTAAGAGATTAAATATGTAAACAGGACACTAGAAACGATTTCTAGTATTTTTAATTCAAGAGATTGTTTGCTAATCTCTTGGAATAGATGAGAGATGAAGAGGAAGAGAGAATGTGAGTCTCAAGGGTGGCGGCACACAATGGGAGGCAGCAGCTTGTATTTTTTATTTTTTCATAACAACACTTATATAGCTAGGTCACCATTTAAACCCTGGCCACATGTCACCCTTTGATTGGTTCTAGGTTTAATTGACCCAATCACATTGTACCAAGTGTCAAACCTATATTTAATCTTAATTTTAATCATCTCACATGATTAAAAAATATTTGGCAAGCTTATGTGTAATTCCATGCGTCACCATCTCATGGTGTCACATGTCACCCTGTGAAATGACCAAAATGCCCCTGTGTCCTAATTTTGAGTTCTTAACCCAAAATAATTATTTTTCTTCTTCTAATCAATTTATATCAAATATAAATTAATTAATTAATCTCTATTAATTAATTTTTCATTAATTAAATTCATATTTAAACACTTTAAATATAAATTTAACTTATACTTTACATCAAATAATCTAGATTTGGTTTCAAGTCATGCTAGGGACTTTGCAATCTAATTGCAAACCAAACCTATTTAATTAATCAATTAAACTCTTCAATTAATTAATTAAACCATATTTAATTAGATGATAACTTGTGTATGTGTGTGACTTACTAGGCTCATCACTAATTGGCAATGAGATATGATATCAATTCTTAGTATCATCAGAACTCTTTCTTACCATAAATGATTTCTCTAAATCATTTTATGCACCTCATAGACCTTGGTTAATACCTAGCATAGCATGCCATGGCCACCCAATTAGTAATAAGGTTTACCTTAAATGAACCTATAATCATATATTACCATGCACTGGAATCTCTCTGTTACAAAATTCCAACTCAAGCTGGAGTCACGGTTTATGTCAAACTCCATTTGCTATGAATATTATATTCTCTTTTAATTCCAATTCTTGATTAAAAAGATTTTCTCATCAGAAACTCTTTTCTGATTAAATCGATCTGTCCTGGCTAGGAACTTGAAACATCAAGAACAATTAAATGAACATAGGATTTTATCTCTATTTACTTAGAGGAACAGATTCCATCTTGATCAACACCTACCTCCATATATAACTAGTAGGAGCCAACACATGCCCATACACCCATACACAATACAAGAATGAAAGCAGTATCAAACTCAAACTACCTATATGTAAGATAACTGTGCTATCTTAGGTCTAAAGATTATATGCACTGATATGATTTATGACAAAACATTGACAAGAGTAAACTCCATGTGCTTGTCATAAGTGTCACTGGTTCGGCCTACTTATCATTTATAAGTGCCTATCATGTTTGTCATATGGCATGAGACTCACCATTCCATCTTATTTATATCTCATATAAATAACTTGGGAACAAACATGAATACAATTTTTCTAGATAAGTCATGTCCTTATTATGAAGTATCCTCGATCGTGAACCTATTTATGATACTTTGTACTAGAAATACTGTCACTCATATTCTTAACAACTTAAGAATAGAATTTCTAATAAAATATCAATGGACCTTTTCTATTACACATAAATATATTATGTAAACGGAAAAGTGGAAATGCCTTTTATTAATAAAAACATGTACAAGATACATACTAAATGAAATGCTCTAGGGCATACTACTAACAATTGGTTACTAAATTTGTTAGTTTTGGTTGTTTACTCAAATTCTAAGTCTTTTAGGCAAATTTGCAAAATTTCAGTTTTGGATGTCTTATGTTGCACTATTCCATTGGTCATTTTACTGTTAGAATTTGGCAAATTTTTCGTCATAGAAAATGTTTCCTATTGTCTTAACTTTATTCTCCTTTTTGAATCACTCCAATTGGAGTTTTGTAGCTCAAGTTATAGCCATTTGAATCATGGCTGCCGGATTAGACTTAACCCAGATTTCTGGGCAAATTCTGGTTTTGGCAGTTTTAGGTCACCAAATTTGGGTGGCCAAATGACTTGGTTAAGGGTATAATTTGGATTTGTGTTCTTCATGAAAGTTTTAGGTCTATATCTCAGCTTTTCACTGGTAAAATGTCAGGACATTTAGGCCTACCTAGCCCAAGTTATGGCCAAATGAACAAATACTGTTCATTTGGTCATTTTTGTACAGGTCAGACTGCATAAATCCGGATTTGGTCAATTTGTTCACTAGGTTTTAGTCACTTTTTGGGCATGATTCCTAAATGAAAAATGTTCCGTTTTGTGTCTATTTTCATTCCTAATTGGTCTCATACCAATTAGACTTGTAAATTTTTAGTTTTGGTCCCACAAAGGGACCTTGGTCCTGCTGCCTGCAGCATGGCCATTTTTAATCCGAATTTAAACTTACTTTTAACAATTCCAACACATCTCAATTGGTCACAAATGACCATTTTTCTTCTCAAACAAGGTCAAACACACCATTTGACTAATTCTCATTTTTTTTTTTCTCCCAAACCCTAGGTGCCCAAAATCCTAATTCATGTAACTGATTAATTCACACCCAATTTACTACACTAATCACATATTCAACCTTAACCAATGTTAAATTCATGTCTAAACTAAATTGAACATATCAAAACTTCAAGGTACCATGGTTGGCCGAAATTTACATTTGGTCCCTCACAATTGTTTTTATTTCATTTCAACCATATTTCTAAGTTCTTCATGCTATAATCACCATTAATTCAACTAGAAAGTTAAGTTTAGTTTACTAACCTTAGTGCAGAAAATTTTTACTCTTCAAACCTCTTCTTTTCTTCTTTCTTCCTTCTTAAACCTTGTTTTCTAGTTGCCCAAACACTTTTTAACCTTGGCAAGATTATTTTCTATGGTGAGATCTTGAAGTTTTCAAGCTCAAAGATGAGCTTTAATGGTGATTTGGTGAGGGAGAGTTGAGAGAGGGATATGGGGCAGTAAAGGAAGAAGATGGCTTTTTGTTTTTTTTTTTTCTTTTTCTTTTCTTTATGTTTTTAGTCTTATGGAAGACAAAAAAATCAAATTAATTAAATTTATTAATTATATATTTATTGCATCATGCATGAGGTCATGCATGATGTCAGCACTTTTTATTTTTTCTTTCCTTTTTTTAATTTATTTTTCAATTAGTTTTTTAATTTAATTCCCGATTCTGAAATTTTTTTTTCTTCTATTTTATTTGACAGTTAGGTCATGAGTCAGCTCTCGGAGTCAATTGACCAAATTGCCCCTCGCTGATTCAACCCGGTTTGCAAATAATTCAAAATTTCTTCCGGCTCCCTAACCTAATTATTTAACTGGCTTAACAATTCTTTTTCGTGATTTTCTCTTTTTCATTGTGTTCGTAATAGTCCTAAGCACCGCAGCATCACATTTTATGGTTCGAAATTTAAGTTTAAATTGACTTCACAATCCTTCCCGAGAAGGTCACCCATCGCTGTGACTCTCGGCTCGTTTAACTTCTTATGTTCTGTTTTTCTTATTTATACTTAACTAATTGACAATTACTAATTATTTGTATTTAGGGCTTATCTAGTTGTCTTAGATATAGTTCTAATCCCCTTAATTTTTTGGACCGGCATCGATCATCGGAATAGTGAAATATACCAAGCTATGCAAATAGGGGTGTTACAATTCTTCCCCCCTTAAAATAAATTTCGTCTTAAAATTTTACCTGGTATCAATCTCTGAACAACTGTGGGTGCTATCTCCTCATGTCCTCCTCTCGTTCCCAAATAGCTTCTTGGCCCGAATGATGGTTCCACAGCACTTTCATTAACGGTATCTGCTTATTCCGTAGCTGTTTCACCTCATAAGCCAGAATCTCTATGGGTTCTTCCTCATATGAGAGGTCTGGATTCATTTCAATTTCTTCTACTAGTAGTACATGAGATGGGTTTAATCGATACCTCCTCAACATAGACACATGGAAGACATTATGTATCTTTTCTAACTCTAGAGGTAGTGCCAAACGATTTGCCAATGGACCCACTCTTTCCAGCACCTCATATGGCCTAATGAAACGAGGACTCAGTTTCCCCTTTCTGCCGAATCTCATAGTTCTCTTCTAGGGGGAAACCTTGAGGAATACTTTCTCGCCCACTGCATACTCAATATCCCTTCTTTTCATATCAGTATAAGACTTATGACAGTCTGATGCAGCCTTAAGTCGATCTCTGATCAATCTGATTTTCTCTTCAGTTTGTTGAATAATTTCTGGCCCAATCATCTTCCTTTCACCTATTTCATCCAACACAATGGAGTTCTGCATTTTCTGCCATACAAAGCTTCATATGAAGGCATTCCAATGCTTGATTGGTAGCTGTTGTTGTAAGCAAACTCAATCAAAGGCAAGTGTGTGTCCCAACTGCCCTCAAATTCAATCACACAAGCTCGTAGCATATCCTCCAAGATATGAATTACCCTCTCAGCCTGGCCATCGGTTTGTGGGTGGAATGCAGTACTGAAGTTCAATCTAGTCCCTAGGGCTCTCTGAAGACTACCCCAGAATCTATAAGTGAACCTAGGATCTCTGTCTGATACGATGGATACTGGCACTCCATGTAGTCTCACATCTCATCAATGTATAACATGGCCAATCTTTCTAAACTGTAGTCCATCCAAACTGGAAGAAAATGAGCAGACTTGGTTAGTCTGTCAACAATGACCCAAACTGCATCATGACTCTTCTGTGTCCTCGGAAGTCCCATCACAAAAATCCATTGTTATTATCTCCCATTTCCATTCTGGTACTGGTAGTGGATGTAACAAACCAGTTGGTACTTGATGCTCTGCCTTTACTTGCTGACAAGTTAGGCATTTGGAAACAAACTCTTCCACATCTCTTTTCAGACGCATCCACCAGTAATGCTCCTTTAGCCCCCTATACATTTTTGTGCCACCAGGGTGCATGGCAAAAGGAGATTCATGTGCTTCCTTCAAAATGATCTGCCTCAAATCAACATCATTAGGAACACACATTCGCTCAGTGTAGCGATGAGACCGTCATCTCTTATTGAGAATTACGGTTTCTTACCTGCTTTGGACTTCTTCCTCTGACCGATACCTTTCATCATTACGGCGACCATTACGATCGATCAATCAACACCGGTGTACTTGCCATGCCATGCAACCGCTGCTCTTCATCATTAATCTCTAAGCTGGCATGTAATGATCTCAACTCATATACCATAGGCAAAGGAGTAACTCGTAGACTTGCCATAGTCTTGCAACTTAAGGCATCAGTCACAATATTAGCTTTTCCTGGCTGATAGTCTATCAGACAATCATAGTCTTTTATCAACTCTAACCACCTCCTCTGTCTCAAATTCAACTCTTTTTGAGTGCCCAAGTGCTTCAAACTCTTATGATCTGTGTAGATATAGCACTTCTTCCCATACAAATAGTGTCTCCAGATCTTAAGGGCAAACACTATAGCTGCAAGCTCCAAGTCATGTGTTGGATAATTCCTCTCATGCGGTTTCAGCTGGCGTGATGCATAGGCAATTGCATCAATACACAGCCTAGCCCATTGTGAGACGCATCACTGTAAACTATATATTCTTTACCTGGAGTAGGTAAAGTTAGAACTGAAGCTTCAGTCAAACATTTCTTCAATTCATCAAAACTCTGCTGGCATTTGTCCGTCCACTGAAATTTCACATCTTTTCAAAGTAGCTTAGTCAATGGAGATGCCAACATAGAAAATTCCTTCACAAATCGATGGTAGTATCTAGTTAAACCTAGAAAACTGCGAATTTCTGTGATATTTCTGGGTGGCCTCCAATTAAGGACAGCTTCAATCTTACTTAGATCTACCTTGATGCCCTCTACTGATACTACATGCCCCAAAAAAGATGTTTCTTTCAGCCAAAATTCACACTTTGACAATTTGACGTATAGCTGTTTATCCCTCAAAGTCTATAGTACAATCCGCAGATGTCTATCATGCTCTTCTGCACTCCTCGAATAGACCAATATATCATTTATGAATACCACAAAAAACTGGTCGAGGTATGGTCTGAAGATAGTATTCATCAGATCCATAAAAGCAGCCGGAGCATTAGTTAACCCAAATGGCATGACCAAGAACTCATAATGGCCATAGCGCGTTCTGAAGGTAGTTTTAGAAATACTTTGCTCTTGTACTTTCAATTGATAATAACTTGATCTCAGGTCAATTTTGGAGAACACAGCTGCACCCCTCAACTGATCAAACAAGTCATCAATGCGGGGCAATGGATATCTATTCTTTATTGTCACCTTATTCAACTGCCGATAATCAATACATAAGCGGTGAGTGCCATCTTTCTTCTTAATAAACAACACTGGCGCTCCCCAAGGTGACACACTAGGGCGGATAAAGCCCATGTCAAGCAGCTCTTGCAACTGCACTTTCAACTCTTTCAATTCTGCTGGTGCCATTCTATATGGTGTTATAGAGAATGGGTCCAAACAAGGCATAACATCAATCTCAAACTGCACCTCTCTTTCTGGAGGTAATCCTAGCAGTTCATCAGGAAATACATCTGGAAAGTCACATACTGTAGGGATGTCCCTCAATGCTGGGCTCCCCACTTAGGTGTCTATCACATGTGCCAAGTATGCTTCACACCCCTTTCTATTAATCCTTCTAGCTAGTGCAGCCGAAATGATGTTTGATGACAATAAATGCCTCTCCCTATGTATTACCACATCACCGTACAGAGGGAGACCAAAAGTGACTGTCTTCAGTCTACAGTCAATCATGGCGTGATGCCTGGCTAACCAATTCATGCCCAAGATAATATCATAATCTCTGAAGGGCATTTCAATCAAATCTGACAGAAAAACATGTCCTTGGATCACCAAAGGACAGTCTCTATAAATTATGTTGACCCGAACCTCTTATCCTAATGGACTAATTACTAGCACTTCAAAACCCATTGGGACACACAGAACAGCAAGTGAATTGACTATGCTAGCACTAACATACGAGTGGGTTGAACCTGGATCAAATAACACAAATACTTTTTGATCAAAGATAGAAAATATACCAGCTACAACATCAAAAGTCTCAGCCTATTCTCGCTGTCTCAATGTATAAACCCTGGCTGAAGCACTTCCTTGTGCTGACTGACCAATAGTACCCTGACTGCCAGAAGCAGTGCCTCTACCTCTGCCTCTTCCCCTACCAACCGGTTATGAACCTCTGGGAGCAGGACTCTGAATAGATCCTTCTGCAGTCATAGGAGCTGGACTGAATCTAGGAGCACTAGTGCAATCTTTAGCTAGATGACCCTTGCCTCCACAGTTAAAACAGGCTCCTGTAGCCCAATAACATTCTCCACAATGAATCTTGCCACAAGTCTCACAGGGGCGGGCAGGATATGAACCCCTGCTCGACTGCTGACCAGACCTAGGGGGTCTCTGTCCAGAGAATCTACCCCTTCCAAACCTTTCACCTCGACCTCTGCTAGGTCCACCAAATTTCTTCTTCTTTCTAGAGGTACCTCCAGAACTTGGCTCTACTGACTTTTCCCCCTTATCTTTTTCTGATTTCTCAGCTTTCTCTGATTTTTCCTTTACTGGGGTCACTTCTGTTTCAATTCTCTCCAACTCAAGTGCTTGAGAAATGAGTTCTAAAAAATTGTTGTGTCTGAATCCCACTACTTGCATCCTCAAACTGGGCTTCAAACCCATCTCAAATCTCTTGCACCTTGCCTTGCTGGTAGAAAGGAGACTTCCAGCATAGTGGCTTAAGCGGAAGAACTCCCTCTTATATTCTGGCACTGTTCTGTTGCCTTGTTTTAAACTCAAAAATTCTTGTAACTTTTGATCCACATATGCATTTGGGACATATTTTTGCCTGAATTCTCTGATGAAGTCATCCCAGGTCAGTACTGGTGGTTCAGCCAAACTGTGGGGATGGTCTTCCACCAATCATACGCATCCCCTTGTAGTAGCGACACAAAGTATTCAAATTTCAGCTCATCTTGGCAATGCAGCTTCTTAAACACTCTGTTTATTCTCTCTAACCACTGCTCTGCCTCTAAAGAGTCTATTGTACCCTTGAATTCAGTAGCTCCATACTTCAATAACTTGTTATACTATCTGGCTGGAGGCAGTGGTTATACCACAGGTGTTTGGGGTGGAGCTTGAGCAGGCATACCCCTAACCATTTGTTGAAACAATACCGCCATTTGCTGTGCAAACTGTGCAAGAAACTGCGGCATTTGTGGGGCTGGTGCTACTGATCCACTGACGTTTTGTAGAGCTGGGGCTTCCCCTTGTGCCTCAGCTTCAACAGATTGCTCGACTGAGCGATCCCCTTCTTCCATTTCAGTTTGAAGTTAGGGTATCTCCTGAACAAATAACACAAAGAGATTCCCTCCGTTAGTTCATATTTATTATGTAATGCACTGTATGTAACAAATAAGGACATTGAGCAGTTGTACTTAACAAAGAAAAGACACAAATTCATAAGTTAAAACATACTTCAAAAATTTTGCTTTGATACCACTAAAACATGTCACACCTTACCCCTCTGTAAGGCATAACATGATCCCGTAGAATACCTAATGAACTACCGAACTTTACCTACCAATAACTTATTAAGTACCGTACAAGGGATTTTAAAATAATTTTCTTACTTTTATAAGTGGTGAGCATTTTTAAATAGATATTAAAATCATTTATTCAAAGTTTTAAAACTAGTAAAAATTTTTTACCCATTTTATTTTTCCGCAAATTTTATAGAAATTTTGGCAGAGTGCCATCTGTATTTTGAGAAAACAGTTCTTCAAATACCTGAAAAAAACACTTCCAATAATTTGTCTTAACAACTTCTTCAAATTCACAACCATCCCAATCAATTTTAACATCATTTATCAACTTTCAAAAATGCAAATCCACAATTTCTAATATTCAACATTCATCAAAATACCATTAATCAATTTCATTCAATTTAAAGCAAAATACTTCCATACATATTTCATTAAAGATAAAACAATTTATATATATCATTATAAAAATTTATATTAAGAGAAATTCAAATTAAAATTTATTACAAACTTTATACAAACTGCTTAAGACCAGTTTTATATGTTCATACCATTACATACATTACATACATCAAAATAATTTTTTATAGTCAGGGTATAAATTATACTTGATAGCTTCAAAGAAGGTAGCTCCTCAATCCTCAGCAGCTCAATTTGCTGCTCCTCTAGTCTCTATATCTGCGACAGCAATAACAGCTATCGCTGAGTACTATGACTCAGTGGTGCACAACATACTAAAATAATTTTTATGCAGAATTTAAATCACATTTATTTAAAAATTGGACTGAATATGAGAATTAAATACAAAACATGAATTATGATATTTTAATCCAAACAATTTTATTTGGAAGTATCAAAACCAATTTCATAAAACCCATAGTTATATCTTACCATTCGAAACAAATATAATCTCAATAGCTAGAGGCTAAGGAGAAGTCACATCACAAGGCTAGCTAGCTCAAATATATGGGAACCCATTCTTTTTATTCTTCTACTAGCACACACCTAAACACTTCAACCAGAGAAGGAATCAAAATTCGAAATTGATTACCCCTACTAGTCATGCTAGTGAGGTGTTCAAATATATGGTCATGACACTGTGGTTTCAAAACTTATCTTAACAATTTACTAAACATTGCCATTTCAAATATACACAAATAACTTTCAACAATTTAAATCAAAAGCATAATAAATATTTCATCACAATGATGTCACAATTCAATATTTCAAATTATTCAAAACAATATGCAGAAGAAAATTTACAGAAATTCTACATTGTGCACAAACCTTATATGAGTCGCCTTTTGGCCTTGACTCGACACCTCGGGTTCCTTCCTGGTATTCTTTTTCACTGAAACACATAGTTTCACAGTGTTTCAGTATCATAACTTAGCATAAATCCAAAAATAAATTTAAATTCACTTTTACCTAGCTCCAATGTGCTAAACTTGACGTTCTTTAAAATTTGTGTTTTGGGGTTACTATTCACGATACTATTCAAGTCAATTTGTTGACTTTCTAAGGCTTAATAGGTATGGGAATTCCAACTTCACCCATATACCACATTTTGGTTACTAAATTTGTTGGTTTTGGTTGTTTACTCAAATTCTAAGTCTTTTAGGCAAATTTGCAAATTTTCAGTTTTAGGTGTCTTATGTTGCACTGTTCCATTTGTCATTTTACTGTTAGAATTTGAAAAAATTTTCTTCATAGAAATTGTTCCCTATTGTCTTAAATTTATTCTACTTTTTGAATCACTCTAATTGGAGTTTTGTAGCTCAAGTTATAGCCATTTGAATCATGGCTGCCGGATTGGACTTAACCCAGATTTCTGGGCAAATTTAGTTCTGGCAGTTTTTGGTCACCAACTTTGGGTGGCCAAATGACTTGGTTAAGGGCATAATTCTGATTTGTGTTCTTCATAAAAGTTTTAGGTCTATATCTCAGCTTTTCACTAGTAGAATTTCAGGCATTTAAACCTGCCTAGCCCAAGTAATGGCCAAATGAATAAATACTATTCATTTGGTTATTTTTGTACAGGTTAGACTGCATAAATCTAGATTTGGTCAATTTTTTCTCTAGGTTTTGGTCACTTTTTAGGCATGATTCGTAAATGAAAAATGTTCCATTTTGTGTCTATTTTCATTCCCAATTTGTCTCATACCAATTGGACTTGTAAATTTTCAGTTTTGGTCCCTCAAAGGGACCTTGGTCCTGCTGCCTGCAGCATGGCCATTTTTAATCCAAATTTAAACTCACTTTTAACACTTCCAACACATCTCAATTGGTCACAAATGACCATTTTTCATCTCAAACAAGGTCAAACACACCATTTGACTATTTCTCACATTTTTTCCTCCCAAACCCTAGGTGCCCAAAACCCTAATTCATGCAATTGATTAATTCATACCCAATTTACTACACTAATCACATATTCAACCTTAACCAATGTCAAATTCTTGTCTAAACTAAATTGAACATATCAAAACTTCAAGGTACCATGGCTGGCTGAAATTTACATTTGGTCCCTCACAATTATTTTTATTTCATTTCAATCATATTTATAAGTTCTTCATGCTATAATCACCATTAATTCAACTAGAAAGTTAAGTTTAGTTTACTAACCTTAGTGCAGAAAATTTTTCCTCTTCAAACCTCTTCTTTTCTTCTTTCTTCCTTCTTAGACCTTTTTTTCTTGCCCAAACATTTTTAACCTTGGCAAGATTATTTTCTATGGTGAGATCTTGAAGTTTTCAAGCTCAAAGATGAGCTTTAATGGTGATTTGGTGAGGGAGAGTTGAGAGAGGGATATGGGGTAGCAAAGGAAGAAGATGGCTTTTTGTTTTTTTTTTTTCTTTTTCTTTTCTTTATGTTTTTAGTCTTATGGAAGACAAAAAAATCAAATTAATTAAATTTATTAATTATATATTTATTGCATCATGCATGAGGTCATGCATGATGTCAGCACTTTTTACTTTTTCTTTTCTTTTTTTATTTATTTTTTAATTAGTTTTTTAATTTAATTTCCGATTCTGAAATTTTTTTTTCTTCGATTTTATTTGACAGTTAGGTCAGGAGTCAGCTCTCGGGGTCAATTGACCAAATTGCCCCTCGCCGATTCAACCCGGTTTGCAAATAATTCAATATTTCTTCCGGCTCCCTGACCTAATTATTTGACTGGCTTAACAATTCTTTTTCATGATTTTCTCTTTTCCACTGTGTTCGTAATAGTCCTAAGGACCGTAGCGTCACATTTTACGGTCCAAAATTTGAGTTTAAATCGACTTCGTAGTCCTTCCCGAAAAGGTCATCCATCGCTGTAACTCTCGGCTCGTTTAACTTCTTATGTTCTGTTTTTCTTATTTATACTTAACTGATTGACAATTACTAATTATTTGTATTTTGGGCTTATCTAGTTGTCTTAGATATGGTTCTAATCCCCTTTATTTTCTGGACCGACACCGACGACCGACATAGTGAAATATACCAGCCTATACAAATAGGGGTGTTACATTGTTTATGTGTTATTATATATAAAAAAATTGGTGTGGAAAAATGGAAATGCTCTCATATATTATATATTATATCTATTAATTATAAAACCCCATCTTACTTCATGTAAAAACTTAATGAATGCCCATTTCAATGCTAAAAAAAAAATTGTGAAAAATAATAAAGAGAAGCAAATGTTAATATGTTTATGGCTTTAATTAGCTTGAAGTGGTTTCACAGTCTTAGTCTAGCTGCAGTAGTGCTGTGCCTGGCTTGCAGGCTTGGGCACCCAAATAGGTGCATGGAGGCAAAGGCAGAAGATATATAATGTGCCCTCTGCAGCAAACAAGATATATCGGATAGGTCATCCTCCATATTACAAATCGCAAGAATGATATTTTCAGTTAAAAAAAAAAAAATCATCAATATATCAGTAGCAGATGCTCTTGTGCACTAGTGCTGTCCTTGATAATCTCACACAGCACAATACCATCTATAATATTGAAACTTGAAAAGGATATGCCAGGATTGCCACACGGATTCCAGTTGAAAAAAAAAAAATCAAAGAAGTCATATATTTCAGTTAACACTAAATAAATTTAGAACTAATATTTGAAATAAATAAATCTCTCTACTCTCTGCCAAGGCCAACGGATCCCATTTAAAAAAAAATAATAATAAGTTCATATATTTCAATTAAGATCAAATAAATCCGAAATTAATATTTGAACTAAATAAATTCCTCAACTTTCTATTAAAACTAAATAAATTCTTCTATTTTTTATTAAAGTCAAATAAATTCTTCTATTTTTTATTAAAGTCAAATAAATTCTTCTATTTTTTATTAAAGCCAAATAAGTTTATAAATAATAA
This sequence comes from Hevea brasiliensis, assembly GCF_030052815.1. Taxonomy (NCBI): domain Eukaryota; kingdom Viridiplantae; phylum Streptophyta; class Magnoliopsida; order Malpighiales; family Euphorbiaceae; genus Hevea; species Hevea brasiliensis. Next base: position 98,321,650 of record NC_079496.1, read on the forward strand.
AGTATTAATTTTTAATAATAAAATATTATTTTTTTTTATTTTTTAAATAATAAAATATTGAAAATAATTTTAATATTAAACAATTTTTATTTCCAGGTTTTTCAATTTATTTTTTTAAAATTTTATTTTAATTAAAGCTAATAAATAATTTTTATTATTTAAAATTAGAAAAATAATATTTTATTACTAAAAAAATAATATTTTATTAGATATAAACTTATTTGACCTTCTTAGAAAGTATATAAGCATATTTAGCACAAAATTTAATTTTGAGTTTATTTGACCTTCAAGTAAAAATAGATCTTATTTGGACCTTTTTTCAATCCCATTTCTATAGAATCACTGTTCACTTCCAAATATCACAACAAATTATATGGAGTTTTGATTATTCTAAATTAATCGGCACAAGTTAATTTATGACAAGATCTAACTAGTCATCAATTAAAGTCTAATCTCTCTCTTGTTTATATAGAGAGAAAACTCTCATTTTTTCTTCAATTTCTAGACCTTTTGTGCCCGTGTCTGTCATGTCGGCTTTCTCTTGTCTCATCCAAATAGGGATTGTCACACCTTACCCATTCATAAGGCATAACATGATCCCACAGTATACTTAATGAATTATCGAACTTCGCTTACCGATAACCCATTAAATACACTATAAGGGATTTTAAAACAAATTTGTCTTCTTTTGAAGGTAGTGAGCACTTTTGACAGGTATTAAAAACTTTTAATTTCATTTTAAAAACTAGGTAAAAATTTTGATAACTTTTATTTTTCCGTAAATTTTGTAAAAATTTCGGCAGAGTACCGTCTATAATTAAGAAAAACAAAAAATTTAAAACCTGCAAAAAAACACTTCCAATAAATCACTTCACAAATCCTAACCTCCATATAATCTCAAACCAACATCATCAACCACAATTCAACTCAAAATTCTCAGATCAAACCATTTCAAAATAATTCCATCAACATTGCATTCAATAAAGCTCATTTACATTCACAAGTTTAATTTACAGATATAAAATCCAAAAATAATGTGACACCCCTTACCCGTGTACAGTATACCCGAGTAAGTAATGCCACACGGTGTACTGGCACACTCTAATATACCTTACTTAATTTGTGTCATGCTTTTGAAGTTAATTTATGAAATATGATTTATTTTAACTATTTATCAAAAGTATTATTCATTTGAGGTTCCGAAGATTTTAAGGAAAATCCGGCGGAGTACCGGCTAAAAATGGAGAAAACAGTTCTTCGGAACCTGTTAAAAACACTTCCAATATACTATTTCATTCATTCTCAACTCCAATATCATCAATAAAACTCAATATCAATATCTCAATAATTTGTCAATTTCAGGTCTCAACAACCTTTTCATTTCTCAAAACATCCCTTTCTCAGGGTTCTCATATATAAACAACCATTAAATGCTCAATTTAATACCATACATGACCATAAATCTTTATTATTTACATGAACCTCAAAATACATTACATAAATCCCAAATACATATGAGAAAATAAAAGGTTAATTACAAAATGACAAAATGACATCTAGTGTCCTACCAATGCACTGCAGGTGACGAGGTGACACGGACACTGAGCAGAACTGCCGGATGGACTCACCCAGTCTGAGGTCTACTGGGCTCACGATCAGGATCTCCAGTACCTACGCGTGGCAAAAGCAACGCGCTAAGCAATAATGCTTAGTGGTGCAATAATATAATAAAAGAAAATAACAGATATAAATATGTATTGTATGTACATGTTTTGTTTGTCATGTATTTGTATATCCATTCATTTATTTCTTCTACATTGCTCATTTTCATTCATTTGGTTGCCCAAGTAACCTACACTAGATGACTGGACTGGATAACAGGTAAACTGGCACTGGGTACCTAGTACCTCGGGCCGTCACACCATCGGTTACATATGCATCTCCCGGTGTGCAATGAGCGGCTAACAAGCTGTCAGAATAATATCGAGCACAAGGCCAAGTCTCAATACAAAGTCAGAATGGCTAAAAGCCATGAAATCACGGAATGGCATATTGCCATGTGCGATCGCTAATCGAACCCTATTGGCATGCCAAACTATCCAAACCAATCTTGTTAGGTATACTAGGGCATTTGAAACTTTTAAATTCTTCAATTTGTAAATTTCATGTTTTGGTGTTACTATTCACCTCATTGGTCAACAAAAATGTTGACTTTTGGATAGAAAATATGTTCATTGACTTTGGCACTCCCAACATACCACATTTGGTGTTTAAAACTTATTGGCATTAAGTGTTAATACCATTTCAAAGTGTAACTCAACACAAGCAGAATTTTCAGTTTTGGTGAGTCAACTTCACTGTTCCATTGGACACTGTTACTGTAGGAATTTGAAGAAATGTAAAACATGAAAGTTGTTCCTTATTTTGTCTAGTTGAATTTTCTTTTTTGAATCACTCCATTTGGAGTTTTTTAGCTCCAGATATGACCCAAAAACCCAGGCTGGCCGGATTTGCATTCTGCAGAAAATACCATATCTACATTAGCATGAACAGTAACTAGAGTCACTTGGTTGGATGGGTTCTGGCCATAATTTGGGGTAGGTTCCTTCATGAAAGTTGTTTGTCTATGTCTTAACTTGTTGCTGTAAAAATTTCAGGTCAATTGACCAAATCTACAGTGAGTTATGGCCAAATGAACAGTTACTGTTCATTTGGCAAATTCTGCAGAATTCAGTGCAGGGTATCCGGATTGTGGCTGAGTTTTGACCCTTTTGCTTTGGTCTTTTGGGCATGGTTTCTTCAGCAAAAATGTGCCATTATAAGCCTAGTTTCATGTCCAATTGGCCAAACACCAATTGGACTAACACAGCCCAAGTTATGGCTGTGCAAAGGGACTGAATTTTCAGTCCCTATGCTGCTGTCCTAGGGCAGATTTCACTTTCACTTTACCCTACCATTTTTCAGTTCTAATTATGGTCAACATATCCAAAATGGTCACTTATTGACCATTAGAGTGTTCTTTAATAGGTTGGTCAGCCAAGTCACTTTTTCATGCCTCAAAACCCTAGTGTCCAAGGCAATTTACCCATAAACCTCCTTTAGCACCCTAGTTAAACATCTAGGTAATTATATAACTTAAATACAATCTCCAACTCATGCTAAGTCCATTAAAAACATTCAAAACACTCCCTTATTGGTTCTTCTTAGGGCTGCCGAAATTGAAGTGTTCATACCCATAGGTTTTTTGTTCATTTAAACTACAAATCTTACTAAGTTCAAGTCCAAAATCATGGAATTAAAGAGTTTAATGGGTATAAGTGCACTAACCTTGTTTGGGCAGAATTTCCAAAGTCCTAAACCTCACTTTTCTTCCTTTCCTTACCTGCCAAAAGCTTCTCCAAGTGATATGGTCAAGGTTTAATGAATGGGGTTAGGGTTTAGTGGTGGAAACTCATGGGAAATGGAGGTAATGAAAGAAAATTTTCATGGAGGGAGGAAGAAGAGAGGATCACATTTTTAAGGAAGAAGAAGAAGAAGAAAGCAGCTGGTTTTTTAATTGTTTAGGTCTTCTTTTATCTCTTTATTAGTTAGTCAAATAATGGCTAAATTTTGATTGGTCATAGTTTTTCTTAATGACATCATAATTCCCATTTACTTACTTTTCTTCTTACTTTTGTTTTCTTATTTTCATTTCTCATTTTTAATAAATTTTTCATCAACATTAATTCATATTTTATGTCATATTAATTATTTACTCAACTGGACAAGTCGGCCAAAAATCACCTCGGAAGGCGAAATGACCAAAATGCCCTCCGTTTGGCTTAACGGGTCAAAATCGTCTGTACCGATTGAAAAATTTTTCTAGGTATTTTCTTGGCAGTCTAATGCCATGGGAACCTCAATTACCCTTCTCTGGAGTCCCAAAAATTATTTTATAATTTTTCCCCCAGGTCTAGGGCTCCTCGTTGCGAGAACCGCAACTTCCCTCCGGTTACCCATCGCTTGGGCACCGGCTCGTTTTGCTTGGTTGTATTTTATTTCTAAAATTTTTACTAAGTGTTTCTTATTAATATTTGAGTTAATTATGGTTCTCGACTTTAATTTTAATATTTTTCTGGACGTTCTAGCTGTCCGGACCGACACCGGTCACCGAAACAGTAGAATGTACGGAGTGGTTACCGGGAGGGTGTTACCAATAATATTATTAGAATTTACTGTACAACTACTCAATTTTACATTAATACATATGACACTATGATATTTAGATCAAAATAACTACAAGGGTATAAATAAATACTCGTACAAAAAGGTCAATGTGATCCTCTCAATAGCAACTCACTCTGCTGCTTTCTGCTTGCCCTTATCTGCGACAGCAAAATAAGCTATCGCTTAGTAAAATTTACTCAGTGATGCACAATAAAAATTTAAAATACTGTAAATAAAATATTTATTGACTAATCATAATTTAATCATTTCATAATCTCATTTCACAATTTTCAAATCAGATTAATAATACAATTTTGTCAAATAATTTCATAAACACAGTGTTGCCAATCCATACACAACTTAAGTCATGACACAAAATTTCCAATCAATGCCATGTTGTACACTACGATAAAGCAATCTATAACCTCACTAATCGAAATCAATGAGGGAGGTGGCTAGCTAGCTAATGAGTACTCATCCGATCTCGATCTCGACCTCAACTAGTAAGCCAGAGAGAGAGGAAAATAATCAATCTCAACCCCATAAATGGAGGAAGAATAATATGGCACTGTCATGCTAAGTGTGAATCCAAAATCAATTTAAAATTATTTATTCAGATATTACATGAAAAATCCAATCAATTTCCAAAGTTCAATTTACATTCACAAAGTGGCAACACAATAGTTCTTGAAATTTAAATTTAACACAATCAACTTACAATGCGTAACAAATCAAGGTTTCAATGTAAAAACAATAGTTTAAATTTATTGTGCACAAACCTGGACTGAGTCGCCTTTAGGCCTTGACTCACTTGTCCTTATCCTTCTCAGGGTCTTTTTCAACTGAAACACACAGTTTACAGTGTTTCAGTATCACATCTCATAATAAATCCAACAATTTATTTAATACTTATTTAATTATATCTCTACATAGGCTTATAATGGCAATGTCTAGACTTTGCATTTTAGGGTTACTATTCATGGCACTATTCAAGTCAAAATACTGACTTTCTCATATTTAATAGGTATGCGAATTCCAATTACACCCACATACCACATTTTGGGTGCTTAATTTGTTGGCTTTAGTTGCCATTTCAATTTCTAAGTCTCCTAAAAGAAATTTCAAGTTTTTAGTTTTGGTCTCCTATTTTGTACTGTTTCATTGGTTTGGTTACTATGGAAATTTGGCCAAGTATCCTTCATCAAAGTTGTTCCTTATTGTCTTAGCTTTAATTCCCTTTTTGAATCACTCCATTTGGAGTTTTATAGCCCAAGATTTGCCTATTTTTCTAAGGCTAGCAGGATTAGTTTAAACCCAGAATTCTCGGCACTTTCTTGGTTTTGGCAGTTTTGGTGTGCTGATTGCAGCTCACTTTTTGGATAGGTTATGGTCAGAATTTGGGTTTGTGCTCTTCATAAAAGTTGTAGTGCTATATCTCAACTTTCCATTAGTATAAAATTCAGGTCATTTGGACCTTCCTACGCCAAGTTATGGCCATTTGAACAAGTACTATTTATACAGTCAGTTTTGTACAGTGGCAGTGTGCATTACCCGGATTTGACCTAATTTTACACCACTTTGTGTTCAGTTTCAGGGTTGGATTCCTGCATGAAAATTGTGTCATTATGTGTCTATTTTTATTCCCAATTGACCTTATACCAATTGGGGTGGCAGAATTATAGTTTTGATCGTTGAAAAAGGACCTAGGTCAAACTGCCCAAAAGTGAACCTTCTCCAATCCGAATTGCATTACAATTCTCTTCACTCCAACACTTCCCAATTGGTCCCAATTGACCATTTCTAAGCTCAATTAGGGTTAATTGTATTAATTGACCATTTCCTCCAATTTTTCCCCTAATTTCTAAAACTCAAGAATCCTAATTTTTGAAATTGTTTAATTAGTTAAATCAAAGTGCATAATCTTCCTTTACACACTAAATTCATCTCACTTACCCTTTTTAATTCATCAAAATCACTCAATCCTATTCCCACTAATGTTGACCAAAAATCCTTCTTAGCCTCACATGTTTAATTTGTTTGATTTTATCACAATCTCTAAGTTGCTTCACTACATACACATGAATTTAACTAGGAAGTGAAGAGTTAAAACACTAACCTTTACTTTGGATTTCAATTATTAAATTGCTTCACTTTCTTCCTTCCCTTTTTTCTTCAATCTTCTTGTCTAGTTGCAAAAGCAAGGTTTATCAAGATATTTGGAGAATTTTATGGTTAATTTTGGGGAGTTTAGAAAAGCTTGAAATCAAGTTTTAATGGAGTTTAGAGAGAGAGATGAATGAGGGAGTGAGGGACGGCAATGAGGGATAAGGAAGGCTAATTTTTCTTTTTTCAATTTTTGTGTGGTTTTTTGTTAATTTGACTTATTCAAAATTTTTAACAAATTAAAAATCCATTTATGATGTCCTGGGTGAGGTAACCTTGATGATGTCTTAAATCAGTTTTCTTTTCTTTTTTCTTTTTCCTTTATTTTTTCATTCTTCTTTAATTTAATTCTATATTTCAAAATTTTCATTTAGGTCATGAGTCACATCTAGGGGTGAATTGACCAATTTGCCTCTCATCGGTCTGATCCGGTTTGTAAATAATTTGGTATTTCTTCCAGAACCCTAACCTAATTATTTGACCTACTTATCAACTCTTTTATGTGATTTTCTCTTTTCCACTAGCTTCGTCATAGTCCTTAGGACTGCGGTGTCACAATTTCCCGTTCAAAATTAGGATTACAGTTGACCTCGCAGTCACTTACCGGTAAGGTCACCCATCGTTGTGACTCCTGGCTCATTTAAACTTTTATGCTTTGTTTTTCTTATTTATACTTCACTATCTGGTACTCACTATTTATTTCCATTTAGGGCTTTTCTAGGTGTCTTAAACATAGTTCTAATCTTCTTAATTGTCTGGACCGACACCGATCACCGAAACAGTGCATTACACATAGCTATGCATATTGGAGTGTGACAGAGATGGCCTCCTTTTATTTTCAAAAAGTGGGTCTCCCCTCTTAATCCTAGAACTGAGTTGTATATAGTCTTTTATGGCTTTTTGTTGCAAGTCGATGCTAATGGTGAAGGGGCTTTATCTTCAGGAACTTATGTATGGTTGTTTTACTTTATTTCTCTTCTGGTCTTTGGTCTATTGTGTGTTATATGCAAGTTTAGTGGTTCTTCGGCATTGCTTCCTTGGTGTCTTAAATCCAAGAACTAGAATCAATGAGTTCATGACTCTTAATGGTGATGTATCTCCTAGGGTCATTATTAGTGTCACTCGTAGGGTATCCAAACTCTTAATAGCCAAAAAAGCTAGGGAGCTTTGCTCGCCGCCCATTGGTTCCCCTTAGGTTTTGATCTATTCATGCCATGGCTCTAAGTTTTCTTTAGTGATGCTTTGGGCCCTTTTGCCTACTCAACATTTTGGGAGTGCTATTATTAAGGAATATCTTGTTGATGGCTCTAGCTGAGTTGATTTCCCTTGAGCCTTTTCTATGTCATCTTCAACTCCCCAAAATAGCCTTGCATGGGTTTATTCTTGCCCGATAGTGACACTGTCATTGCTTTTAGGTCATGCTTATGCAGGACTAGGAATTAGGGTTGGATATTTATGGACCTTCAGACTTTGGTTCTCTAGGTTGGGGTAACCTTTAGGGCTCTTTTTTTAGGCCTAATATGGGTTTGGTTTTGTTTTACCTAGAGTATGATGTTGGATCTAACTTGCTTGTATGTTCAAAATCCTAATTGGATCCTCTATATTTATAACGGGCATCAAACTTTTTCTTGCAATGAATAACTACCTATTGATAAAAAAAAATGGCAAAAATTCTTTCCTATATTGGCTTTATACATCCAATCAATTTTATAATAATTAACATACTCAAAATTACTTTTGACCAGTGATATAAACCAAAAAAAAAAAGGTGAAAAGGTGATTTTGCCATAAAAATAAGATAAATTACTATTTTCTCCTTGAAATTGGATTAAAATTTCTAATAGGTTCTTACTATTTTAAAATCAAACTAAAACACTCTTATATTTTATTTTTGTTAACTAAAAATTGTTTACTAAATTTTGGTTCATTTTGTTGTTACTGAATAATTAATAAGATGGTTAAAGGGCATAATTAATTCCATAATTTCTAAACTAAGCAAATTAAATACATTTTGAAGGAGAAATAAAATGAAATTGCCTTCATGTCCTAAAGCACGTATTGCTTTCATGTCCTAAAGCTAATGTGTGTTGAAACGAGCTGGATAATAATTTGCATATTAATTTCTTTTATCTTTCTCTACTTTCTACTTGCATCATGTTAATAAAAAAGATGAGCTAGCTACTAAAGTGTGCATATTAAGTTATGGCAACGTAATTTTTACTCTCCTTCTTCCACTGTTTCGATGCAGTAGTGTATCTTCAGGACTAGAAAGCTATGCAAATGCCTTCTGTTATTATTAATGGTCATTCTCCTCGAGTGGTTAGTTTTAAGTTATGGTAGAAATCAATAAATGGTAAAAAATAAATGCAATATTGATGCTACCATCTTCAGTGGTTGTTTTACGTGATGATATGGGTGATTTTATTGTAGGTTTTTTTTATTATAGAGATAGTATTTTTTTCTCTAGCTATTGTCGAAGCTATTGGATTTCAGGAGGCTCTTTTTTGGCTCCTTTCTAACAGCTTTCTGGAAGTTGACTTGGAAATAGATTGTTAGGAGATGTAATTTGCGCTTTCCAAGACTAGTGAGGACTGGTTTGAGTTCAGCCAAGCTATTAAGGACTATCGTGCTCTTCTTTCTCAAGGTGCGAGTCTTAGCTTTAGATGGGTCTTTCATCAGGCTAACATGGTTGCCCACTTCTTAGTGAAAGCAGCTTTGTTACATGCTAGGCGATGTCAATGGGATTCCATTCCCAGTTCTTTAATTTATGTCCTTCTGTCTAATATTTCTCATCCAGGTTTTTCTTTTTCTTAATATTTATGGTCCTAGGTTGGGTGTATGGGGTTGGCCTATTGACCTGGGTTAGGTTGGACCGGCTATGTCAAGTTTTTCTTTATTTTTTAATGAAAGTTATTTGTTTCAAAAAGAAATGAAAATGTTTTCAATACTTTTAATTCTTACTCTTTAGAACTGCACAACTTTTTATTCAATTCAATAAACAAAATTTTAGTCAATTTTAATTTTCATATTTTAAGCTAGCTTTTATTTCTCTCTATTTTGCTTGAACTATAGTCCATATATTTTTGTTAAAGTATTAATATTTTTTATAGTTTATATCATCTAGTATAATAATTTATATATTTATTTATATTTTTAATAATTTAAATAAACAAAATTTTCCTTAAAATAAAAAATTTGTATCTTTGAGTTGTGATATGCTTTAGAGAATCAAACAAAGTCAAGATATTGCCTTTAATACAATTCGACCATAAGAGAATGCACATTAAATAAATGAAAACTTGTATCACTCCAAGGCAACTCTTCACATGCCAAACACTTTTTCCATTTAACCAAACTTTGATTTAAAAAGATTAAAGGAATTTAAAAAAAAAAAGAAAAAAAAAACAAACTACAAGTTTAGGCATTCAACCAACTTGTAATTACAATGATCTTGAAACAATCTAGCATAATAATAAAAGAAAAGAAAGGTAGAAGGAAGATAAGTAGGAATATTGAATCTCCTTTAATAAAAGTGAACTCGCTGCAAAAAATAATCAAACTCAAAGGAGATGCCACAACCAAAAGGTAGGTTGACAAGTCAAACTTCACTATACTTTAATGAATGTGATAAGAAGAAAAGAAAAGTACTTTACTAAAGCTTCAAAAATAGGTTCGAAAATAACAAAGAGAGGCCTTTATATAGGCACTCAAGCCAAAAACACAATCCAAATAGGAAAATAAAATAAAGTCTTACATAAACTTGTAATAGGATAAACATAAAACAAATAAGAAACTAAAGATAAGTAGAAAAACTAAAAGAAAGTCAACACTCCAACCAATGAGAAGCCATGCACCAATGATGAAGAAGATAAGGATGAAAATTTCTTTTCCAACTTGAATTAAGGCTATCTTTGTAAAATAAAATCAAGTTCCTCAATTTTTGCCTAAAATTTAGGATTTGGATAATTACAACCCTAAAATCACTCCAAAGTATAAGGATAAAGGTAAATCAATCCTAATCCATTCCAAACAGCCTATTTACATGCAATATAGGCCATTCCCACTAGGATTTGATGCTTTTTCATATTTTAGAAACTTTGCCAATTTTACCCTTGCTTTTGTGATGGGTCCCATGTACACATGGCTTGCTTTTAGATCTTTATTTCCACCATCATTTTCCACCATGATGCACATAATTTCCCCCTTATTGAATAGGATTTGCCCTTAAATGTACCTCTTCTCCACCAACCAAGTCATCATCCAAGTATGGAGAAAGATCCCTCACATTGAATGGTGCTAAAATATTGTAATCTCTAGGAAGATCTATCTTCTGCGCATTGTCATTCACCTTTTCAACCACTAGAAATGGACCATCAGCTCTTGGAATATGCTTACATGAAATGTTTCTTTTCTATGGTGAATCCAAACAAGATCTCTAGGTGCAAACTTCACTTTCTTGTGCCCTTTATTGTGTGTGTTGCTATATTTTTCATTATTTTTCTCAATTTGCTTCTCGACACTCTCATGCATAGCTTTGACCATCTCGACTTTTCTCTTCCCATCCATGCAAACTTCTCATTGATTAAAATTAGAATAAGGTCAAAAGGTGTAATGGGATTGAATCCACACACAACTTAGAAAGGAGATTGCTATGTACACTTTAACTGTAAAGCAAATTCAACAAAAGCAAGTCATTCATCCTAATTCTTCAAATTCTTATTCATAATAGTTCTAAGTAAATAGTGTGTGGTTTACCACTTCTATTTTCCCATCTATTTAAGGATGACAAGCAATACAAATGAATAGCCTTATCCCAAGCTTCTTTCATCAAAGTCTTCCAAAGTAGCTTAGGAAGTTAGTGTCACGATATGAAACAATGCTCCTCGGAACTCTAAGCAATCTTACCACTTATTTGAAGAACAAATCAACAACATATGAGGCATCATCGGTTTTATGATAAGGAATGAAATGGACCATTTTTATGAATCTATTACAACCATTGTGACTGAATATTTTTCCCCTTTGTGTTCTAGGCAAACCAAGCACAAATTCCATGCTTACATCTTCCCATGGATGACTAGAAACAGGTAGAGGCATATACAACCCTTGAGCTAATTCCTTGCTTATTGCCTTTTTGCAAGTTATACATCTTTTAATGATCCCATGCACCTCATGTATCATGTAAGGCTAATGAAAGTGTCTACAGCTTCCAAAGTTTTCTTTTCACCAAAGTGTTTCCTCCTCCATGTGCTTCTCTCACCAAAAGCTCATGCATGGACGAGTTAGGAATGCACAATCTCCGTATTTTGAATAGGAACTCTTCATGTTGATAGAAGCCATGAACAAACCCTTTTTAGCACTTCTCATATATGGATGCAAAATCTAGATCTTCTTTGTATTATTCCTTTAACAACTTAAAACCTATTAACTTAGCATTTAACATGGAAATTAAAGCATACCTTGAAGATAGTGTGTTAGCCACCACATTGGTTTCTCCTTCTTATACTTGATCACATATAGAAAGGAATTCCACCCAATTCCACCCAATTTTCTTGCCTTTTGCTTAACTTGTTTTGGCCTTTCAAATGCTTCAAGGACTCATGATTAGTGTGAATCTAGTCAATGTGAAACATGAATTCTTTAGGTAATAAGTAGTGCTACTAAGTCTCCAATGCATGAAGTAAGGAATAGAATTGTTTGTCATAGGTAGAGTAGTTTAAACTTGCACCATTTAACTTTTCACTAAAATATACAATAGGATGCCCTTCTTGCAATAGAAGAGGCCCTCTGCCTTCCAAAGAACCAAATTAGGGCAAGTATAGGAGCAAAATTCAACTTCCCTTTGATCAACTCAAAGCTTCTTTATGCAGCTTCATTCCACTTGAACTTTTCTCCCTTTTTTATGCATTCAGTTATAGGAGCCATTATGGTGCTAAAATCCTTCCCAAACCTCCTATAGAAATAAGCTAGGCCATGAAAACTTTTTACTTCAGAAACATTTATTGGAGTTGGCCATTCTTTGATTGCACACACCTTCTCCTCATCAACCTCTATGCCATGCTTAGACATAACAAAGCTAAGCAAAACAACTTTGTCTTGGTAAAAATTGCACTTTTTAAGGTTGCCATATAACTTCTCTTCTCATAACACTTCAAATATGGCTTTTAAGTACTTTAGGTGATCTTCAAATGTCTTTTTATACACCAAAATGTCATCAAAATAAACAACACAAAAGTTATCGATAAATCTCTTCAAAACATGGTTCATAAGCCTCATGAAGGTACTAGGAGTATTAGATAACCTGAATGGCATAACTAACCATTCATATAGCCTAAATTTTGTCTTGAAGGCTACTTTTCATTCATCACCCTTTTTCATGTAGATTTGTTAATACTTACTCTTTAAGTCAATCTTTAAAAGCAAAATAGCACCATGTAACTCATCAAGTCTAGGAATGGTATAATAATACTTTACAGTGATTTTGTTGATGGCCTCACTTCCACACACATATGAATTGTGCCATCTTTCTGCACTAATAAGGTTAGAACAGAACATGGGATCATGGACTCATATATATATATCCCCTCTTTAATAACTCAATCACTTACTTTTGCAACGTTTTAGCTTCTTTAGGATTGTTCCTATAGGCTGGCCAATTTGGCAATGAAGATCTATTAACAAGATTGATTTGGTGCTCAATACCACGAATAGGTGGTAGTCCCTTTTGTAGTTCTTCAGGAGTACATCTTCAAATTCCTCCAATGACTTAGCAACTAGCGGTGGAATTGAGATATCATCATTGCACTCCACTTCTTTAGCTAGAAGCATAAACACAAATTCATGGTTAATTAAAGCATGCACCACATTCCCCTTATTGAGGAACAAACTCTCCTTTTTCTCCTTGTTGATTATAGTATGATCTTGTTGCACTTATTGTAGACCTAAAGAAGCTAACATTATCTTCTATCTATCTTTTGTGAAAGAGTAGGTATTTTTAAATCCATCATGACTCTTTAGAGTAGGTGTTTTTAAATCCATCGTGACTCTTCTATCAAATTGCCAAGGTCTCCCCAGTAGCAAATGGCTAACACTCATGGGAACTACATCACATAACTCCTCATCTTTGTATTACTTCCCAATGGAGAATGGCATTATGAGTTGCTTTGTTACGTTAACATCTCCATTATTGTTTAGCCATTGAAATTTGTAAAGATAGGGGTGAGGTAGAGTAAATAAATGTAGTTTCTCCACCAAAGTAGTGGATGCAACATAATTACTCCACATACCTTATTTTGGATAGTGCACCTTATATGAAAGATATTCTCATATTGCTCCTCCTTTTGCTTGGCTTATGCACTTAAGGTGCGCCTTACTACTAGCATCTCTCCCTCTTTTTCTTTCCTAATGTCCTCCTTTTTAGCTAGTTTTTCCTTACACTCATCTTCATTTTCCAGCTTAACTTGAGTCTCTCTTGGCACCATAACTCTTTTGTTGGGACATTGAGAAGCAATATGCCTACGGCTAAGGCACTTGAAACACATGATGTCTTTATTCCTTTTGGAAGGGGCTGATTCATCCAATTTTTTTTTCGCCCTTGAATGCATCACTTTGGGATTTAGTGTAACTACTCCTTTTTTCTAACAGTTTGCATTCTTAGCATTAGAATTTTGTGTACTTATGTCAATGCTGGTGGTTTTAACAATAAAAGGCTTTACCATATTAGTCTTGAAACCTCCTCTCTTCTTTTGTCTCTTCGCCTTAATGGCAAGCTTGATCGCATCCTATAAGAACACATAATTTTGTAACTCAACAACATTAGTAATCTCATAATTTGGCCCACTAAGGAAATGAGCAATATTTTACTCTTATCATTCTCGCAAATCACATTTCATCATGAATATCTCAAACTTTTTGACTTAGTCCTTGACACACATGCCTCCTTGCCTCAAGCTTTATAGCTTGATGTATAGTTCTTTCTTGTAGTATTTAGGAACAAAGTGTCTCTCCATCTCACACCAAGAGGCAATCTCATCAAAGCCATTAAGCTCAAACATTCTCCCACCATAAGTTAGCATGGTTTATGAACTCAATTTACACTTTTTAGCTTTAGTGTAATCTTAGCATTCAAAGATCTTTTCCACCATTTGTGCCCATTATAAGTACCCCTCCTGTGAATTAGTCCCTTTAAAAGTAGAGATTCTAATCTTGATTCCTCCATTGTTCCTCTTTTGCCTCTTTTGTCTAGAACCTTTTCCATACCATTATTAACATTAGGGTCATCATCAACATCATCATTAATTGTTTAAAGTAGCTTTTCCTTGTGCATTATTTCCTCTTGGTGCTTGACGGGTCAATCTAGCCAATGTTTAACTGATTTGAACCAATTGATTCTTGATCTTTTCTTGTTGTCTATCAAGCCTCATGAGGTGAGCTTGATCCTAGGTCATAACCCTTAGTACTTATGGTAAGACTTCATTTGTTTGACCTATTGAAGATGGAGTGCTTTTAACCATTGCTTTGATACCAAAATTGATGTGCCTTACAAAATTAAATAAAGAAAAGTAAAATAAAGTGGAGATATTGACTTTAATTGAATTTAACCAAAAGAGAATGCACTTTAAACAAACAAAAACTTGCATAACTCTAAGGCAATTCTTCACATGCCAAACACTTTTCCACTTAACCAAACTTTGACTCAGAACAAAAAGTAAATGAATTTAACCAAAAACAAAAGCACACACCCAAACTACAAGATTAAGGATTCAGCCAATTTGCAATTACAATGAGCTTAAAACAATCCAACGCAATAATAAAGGAAAAGAAAGGTAAAAGGAAGATAAGTAGGAATTCAATCTCCTTTAATAAGAGTGAACTTGCTACAAAAGATAATCAAAACCCAAAAGAGATGCCACAATTAAAAGGTAGGCTAAGAACTAGAACTTTACCATACTTTAATGAAAGTGATAAGATAAAAAATAAAAAAAAAAAAAAAAAAAAAAAAAGAAGAAGAAGAAGAAGAAGAAGAAGAAGAAGAAGAAAAATACTTTAATAAAGCTTCAACAATATGTTTGAAAAAAAAAAAAAAAGGAGGCCTTTATATATATAGGCACTGAAACCAAAAACACGATCTAACTAGGAAAATAAAATAAAGTCCTATATAAACTTATAATAAAATAAACATAAAATAAATAGAAAACTAAATACAAGTAGAAAAACTGGAAGAAAGTCAACACTCCAGCCAATGAGAAGCCACACACCAATGATGAACAATACATGGGTGAAAATTCCTTTTCCATTAGGGCAATCTTTGTGTAATAAAATTAGCTTCCTTAGTTTGGGCCTAAAACTTAGCTTTTGGACAATTACAATCGTAAAATCACTCTAAAGAATAAGGATAAAGGTAAATCAATTGCAATCCATTCCAAACAACCAATTTGCATGCCACATAGGCCATTCCTGCTATGATTTGATGCTTTTTCATATTTTAACAATGTTGCCAATTTTCCCCTTGCTCTTGTGATGGGTCCCACTTACACATGGCTTCCATATCTTTAATTCCATCATAATTTTTGCCATGATGCACATCAAGTTATTTACCTTTTCCTAAAATGTAAATAACTAAAAAATTTCCTAAGTGTTTTTTTTTTTTTTTTGTTCATTTCCACCCTAACTACAATATACAGAGAACAACCTTTCTCTTCATTTTGTCAATGTCAAAAAGGTGTGTATTTATCTTTTTAAATTATAATTAAACAAAATTATATTTGAAAATAAGAATTTGTAAATTTGAGTTGTTTATGTTTTTTTTCAAAGTGTCAA
The DNA here is from genome assembly GCF_030052815.1 of Hevea brasiliensis. Classification (NCBI taxonomy): domain Eukaryota; kingdom Viridiplantae; phylum Streptophyta; class Magnoliopsida; order Malpighiales; family Euphorbiaceae; genus Hevea; species Hevea brasiliensis. Next base: position 98,337,838 of record NC_079496.1, read on the forward strand.
GTTCAGTGTTAATGCCCTTAGAATAAAAGTGGATGATAATACTAATTATGAAATGTAATGTTATTTAAAAGGATAATTTGTTCATTTAATAATCAATAACAACAAAAAAAAAATCTTTTTTAAAGGGACAACAATTAATAGAAATAAAATATGAAAGTATTATAATTTGATTTTGAAATGATATAAATCTACAAGTGATTTTGACTTTATTTTAAGAGAATATCATAATTCAACCAAAAAGAAACAAATTATAATACTGAATCCTAAAAAAGTTTATTATTAACTCAGAGTATGGGATAAAATTATATTTTTTAGCATAGGTAAGAATTTGGGTTATCTTCACCTTGTGGTACTTGAGCTTAGGGCATTATAGCTCTGTGGTATCTAAACTTCAATTTGTAATATAAAATTTCTCAATTTTAATTTAATGCATATAAAAGTACCTCTAAATTATAATGGGTAAATTTCACTCATGGTACATAAACTTAGGGTGTTATAACAGAACCATACCTAAACTTTACTTTGTACTATAAAACCTCTCAAAACTTTAATTTAAATTACAAAAAACACCTTCTTACCTTCTATAGCCAGTTTTTAGTTAGCTAATTGATGTGGAGCATACACCATGGTAAAGGACTTCTTTCTCTCTTTTCCTCTCTCATCCACATTGGTTATGTTTTTTCTTTCATCTCTCCCTCTCCTTTCTCTCCATAATTCCCCCTCTTTAGTTTTGTCCTCCTCATGTCAATGTCTCATTCATTTGAACCCAACTAATTCTCCTTAAAGACATAACAGTCCCTCTTACTACTGCTTCTTCAACACTTTAGGCAAAAGAGGAATCTCCTTTCATTTATGAAAACATATCATAGAATCAGTTTCTTTTTTTCTTAAAAAATGATACTCAGTATTGATGTTGGACAACTTAATGATTTTGGAGATGAGTATGTTGTTGTCTTGGATCTTCTTCTTAGATGTGTCTTTGGATGATGATTAGAGACCATTTGCTTTCATTTTTACTTTACTAGTAGAGCAAGGAATTCCTTTCCTTTTTTCTTTTGGAAATTAAGTGGGTTGTTTTTCATTGAACTAGTTCTGCGAGCGATCTCTTCGACTATGATTTTTTTATAGAAAAGTAATAGAACCCAATCCAAGAACTAGTTAATCAAAAACTTGAAAAATGTTGTATGACTTATGATTGTAATAAAAGAACAAAGTCAAAAGAAGATTGGAAAGATGAGAACAACTTTGTAAATTAAAAAGTCATGATGTCCATAATAAGTAGTAGCACATAAAATGTTGAATTGATAGAACAAGAAGTAAAGATAATTGTGAAACAATAAGTAATATCTTCACTCAAAATTAGGAAAAGAAGAGGGGGAAAAAAGACTTGGAAATCAAGCTTTTTTGTTCAAGCCAATTGTATTTTATATTATCAAATGAATTTTGAATTTTAATATTAAGCTAAATGTCACACCCCACCCCTCCGTACGGCATAACATGATCCCGTAGTATACCTAATGAATTACCAACTCTGTCAACTGATAACCCATTAATTAAACGACAAGGGATTTTAAACCTTTTCTTACTTCTTTTTACAGTGGTGAGCACTATTTACAGGTATTAAAAATTTTTTTAACTGAAGTGAAACTAGATAACACATTTGAAGTATTAATAATTTCTGTAAAAATTTTGGCAGAGTGCCACCTGTATTTTGAATAAAACAATTCTTCAAAAACCTGTAAAAAATCACTTCCTATATTTTGTTCAATCCTCAAACTCCAATATTTAATCAACACAATATGTTCTCAATATTTGCCAACTCAAATCCACAATAATTTTTCAGTGTTTTCAAAAGCTGAAATAAAAGAAATATATCACAATTTTACAAGCCAAAATAATTTGCAATTTATTTTACAACTTCAATGTACAATTGTAATTTACAACTGCTCAAAACCAAGAATAATATATACATATAGTGAACATACATTACAAAACAAAATATAAAATAGAGTATACTCAATATACCTGATGAACTCTCAATGAAGCACTAGCAGCCTAGTCTCACGCTCGATCTGTCTACTGTGTGATAAAGAATGAAAAGCTATCGCTGAGCCAATGTCTCAGTGGTGCACAACATTAACAAAATGCAACTTTAAATCACAAATCATAAGTCATATAAATAGTAGATACTTAAAACCATAGTTAAATTCAAAAGACTGTGAATATCAATAAGAATTTAAACTCCATTTCACAATATCACAATGAATATCAATAAATCACACACACAGCTTAATCATGTTCCAAAGTCTAATTCATCCCAAGAGCCGATGGCTAATGAGGAATAACATAGCTATCTAGCAATAATATGAGTACTCATTCTATTCATCCTCAACAGGCACACACCTCAACATTTCAGCCAGAGAGGGAATTCGAAGTCAATTCATCACACTAGATAAGCTAGTGAGGAATTCAATCAATATACATGATAGTTGTGGTTTCAAACCATTTACAATGTTTTTCAATCAATAAGTATCCATCAATATTATTCAAATAATTTTTCACAATTTAAAACAATAACATACAATTTGTCATAATTTATTTCAATTGAAAAATTCAAAAGAAATAACTGTTGTGCACAAACCTTTGATAAATGTCTCTTAGCTCTGACTCAGTGTTTCCTTCCCCTTCCCTGAGTCTTTGCTAACTAAAACACACAATTTGAAGTGATTCAATACTCATTTAATCTGTCTCTAATAATAAGGCTTAATAATTAATTTATTGAATTCTATTATTTTCCTTAGTCAATCTAAAATGTTGACCCTCGATGTACTCTAGGTGAATTAGGTTTAATGTTACCAATATGTCACATTTTATGGCCTTTTAGTGTTGGTACATGTTACCAAATTCATTTTCAAGTATGTTGCATTTTATTGCAATTTGTTGGATTTCGGTATACTAATTTAACCTAGTCGAATGACCTAGTTTCCTCGATTTTCGAGTTTTGGTCAAAACTACAAACTTGTAGGTCTATGTCTTATTGCACGTGAGGTAAAATTTCAGGTCACTCTGCGTTTTGTAGACCAAGTTATGGTCAATTTACCAATGCTGGACAGAATGCACCAAATTGGTAACTTTAGGTAATTTTAGGTCACTTTTGGTTCGGCTAGTTTTTGGACTTGAATTTGTGCAAGCTATTTGACTTGCTTATGGTCATTTCTGGGTGTTAGTGTCTTCATAAGAATTGTAGATATATGTCTAAAGTATTCATGTTAAAAATTTCAGGTCAATTGGACCTGTTTTGAGTGAGTTATGGCCAAAACACTAACTACTGCCCAAATAGTCAATGTTCAAGCCTTCAAAGCACTAATCCGGATTTGGTCATTTTTCAAGTCACCTTCTAAGCAGAATTTTGGTAAGTTTCCTTCATGAACGTTGGCAAATTTTGTGCCTAGTTTTACCTCCAATTAGTCTCATACCAATTGGAGCCACACACTTAAGGTTCTAAGCTAAAACATACACTGCCCTATTACAATTTGTTCATCCTTTACCAATTATACATCCCATGTTTACCAAGTTACTCTTCCAAGCCAATTCTGGTTTGTACCATAACATTAACATATTTAGCAACACATTTTTTGGTCATTTTGGCAGCTTTTAACCACTCTCAACATACACACTATAATACAGAATTTTCTAAGTCTAATTACAATAATTAACCACAAGATATACCTCATTTACATGTCCAAATTCAAACCACTATACACATATCCAAATTCAAACAATTATTCATATGCACATGCTGCCATCAATGACAACATAATTCAATAATATTTCATGAATTCAAACACTTCAATCTTCTTCATGATGCTGCCACAAGTTTACACCTACCCATCAATTTCTATTTTCACTTTTCAAGCTTCCAAATCAGACCTTACTCATGGAATTCAACTACAATACAACCAAACATTTAAATCATCATTTAAACCACTATTTACATGTAAGAATAAGCTATTCTTATTGAGGTTCCATGGCTGCCAAAATGTACATTTCCACTAATTCATCAAACTTCAAAAATCCTTCCACAAATCAACTACCCACAACACCCATTCAAAGTTTAATGAAACAAGAATTAAAAATACATACTTACCACTTTTGAAATTCTTCAAAACCTTACCAAAACTTAACTTTCTTACTGCCTATCTACTACCCAAGTTGTATAGACAAACTTTAGTGAAGAAATCAAGTGCAAAAGGGGCTCACTTCATGCTTGCATGGAGGTTACGAAGCTTTGGCCATGGTGTTTCCATGGTGGATTCAATTCGGCTGCTTTTGGCAAAGTGAGGAAGATAAAGTTATCTGTTGTCCATATTATGTTTAACGGTCCACTTTAGTGGTGTTAGTGGAGCACTAATAGGATTAAAAATAATTTTTAATGTTAAACTTTCATAATTTAGTTTTTATCCCCCATTTTTTTTACTATTCTTATAATGTGTCATAATTTAATTTTTCATGATATTTTCCAAGTGTAATATCATTTATTTTTAATGGACATTTAGGTCAAAAGACAACTCAGGGTGTCAAATTACCACAATGCCCCTGTTCAAGTTGCATTTCCGATTTTTTTGGTAACACCGAGTTTCGTCATTTTCTCGATTTCTCGTCTTTCTTTGTACTAATTAATTAATTTTTCTTTGATATTTCTAATGACATTTATACTTCAATAGATATTTATTTAAGTCCTAAAAATATTTTCCAGGGTTCTCCGAGGTCCAGGGCTAGTCAACGGCACGCCGCAACTTCCCTGTGCGGTCACCCATCACTATGGTTCTCGGCTTGTTTAACTTGGTTACATTTTATTGCTATTTCTTTTCCTTTTTTTTCTTGTATTTCATTATTTTATGTCTCTTCACCCATATCTAAGTGTAGTTCTAAGCATCCTAGTTGTCCGGACAGACATTGGTCACCGAAACAATAGAACGCACTACCGAACATAGGGGTGTTACAATTCTCCCCAACCCCCCCCCCCCCCCCCTAAAATAAAATTCGTCTCAAAATTTTACCTGGCATTAGTTTTTGAACAGTTGTGGGTGCTATCTCCTCATGTCCTCTTCATATTCCCAAGTAGCTTCCTAGCTTGAATGATGGTTCCATAACACTTTAACTAGGTGTATCTGTTTGTTCCTCAACTGCTTCACCTCATATGTCAGAATTTCTATGGGTTCTTCCTCATATGAGAGGTCTGGATTTACCTCAATCTCTTTAACTGATAGTACATGAGATGGGTTAGATCTGTACCTTCTTAACATGGACACATGGAAGACACTGTGTATCCTTTCTAGCTCTGGAGGTAATGCTAGCCGATATGCCAAAGGACCCACTCTCTCCAAAACCTCATATGGTTCGATGAAATGAGGACTCAGTTTCCGCTTTCTGCCAAATCTCATAATCCTCTTCCAAGGAGAAACTTTAAGGAATACCTTATCACCCACTGCATATTCAATATCTCTTCTCTTCATATCAACATAGGACTTCTGATGGTCTGATGCAGCCTTGAGTCGATCTCTGATGATCTTTTTCTCTGTCTGCTGAACAATTTCTGGCCCAATCATCTTTCTTTCACTAACTTCATCCCAACATAGGGGAGTTCTGCACTTCCTGCCATACAGAGCTTCATATGAAGGCATCCCAATGCTTGATTGGTAGCTGTTGTTATAAACAAACTCAATCAAAGGCAAGTGTATATCCCAACTACCTTCAAACTCAATCACACAAGCCCGTAGCATATCCTCCAATATCTGAATTACCTCTCAGACTGGCCATCTATCTGTGGGTGGAATGTTGTGCTAAAGTTCAATCTAGTTCTTAGGGCTCTCTGAAGACTAGCCCAGAATCTAGAAGTGAACCTAGGATCTCTGTCAGATACAATTGATACTGGCACTCCATGCAGTTTTACAATTTCATATATGTACAATCTGGCCAATCTTTCTAGACTATAGTCCATCCGAACTGGCAAAAAGTGAGCAGACTTGGTCAGTCTGTCAACTATAACCCATACTGCATCATGACTATTCTGTGTCCTCGGAAGTCCCGTAACAAAATTCATAGTTATCCGTTCCCATTTCCACTCTGGTACAGGCAATGGATGTAACAAACCTGCTAGTACTTGATGTTTTGCCTTCACTTGCTGACAAGTTAGGCATTTGGAAACAAATTTAGCTATATCCTTCTTCATACCCATCCACCAGTAATGCTCTTTCAGCCCCCTGTACATTTTAGTTCCACTAAGGTGCATAGCGAAAAGAGACTCATGTGCTTCCTTCATAATGATCTGTCTCAATTCCACATCACTAGGAACACACATTCTACCCTGATGTAGCAATAAACCATCATGTCGCATAGAAAATTCAGGTTTCTTGCCCTGCTAGACTTCTTTCAAAAGCTTATGATATTTTTCATCATTCTGAGCAGCCATTCTGATATGATCAATCAACACTGGCTGTACATGCCATGTAACTACTGTCTGTCCCTCATCATCAATCTCCAAACTGGCATGCTGTGCTTTCAATTCATGTACCATGGATAAAGGAGAAACTCTGAGACTTGCCATAGTCTTGCGATTTAAGGCATCAGCCACTACATTTACTTTCCCTCGCTGATAGTCCATTAAGCAATCATAGTCTTTAATTAGTTCTAACCATCTCCTCTGCCTCAAATTCAATTACTTCTGAGTGCCCAAATACTTCAAGCTCTTGTGATCTATGTAAATGTAACATTTCTCCCCATACAAATAGTGTCTCCAGATCTTCAGAGCAAAAACAATAGCTGCTAGCTCCAAATAATGTGTTGGGTAGTTTTACTCATGCGGTTTCAGCAGGCGTGATGCATAAGCAATGACATTCCGATCTTGCATCAATACACAGTCTAACCCATTGTGAGAAGTATCACTATAAACTGTGTATTCTTTACCCGGTGTAGGTAAAGTAAGGATTGGAGCTTCAGTCAAACACCTCTTCAACTCATCAAAACTTTGCTGGCATTTATTAGTCCACTGAAATTTTACATTTTTCTGAAGCAGCTTGGTCAGTGGAGAAGCTAACATAGAAAACCCTTTCACAAACCGATGGTAATATCCAGCTAAACCCAGAAAACTGTGAATTTCTGTGATATTCCTGGGTGGCTTCCAATTAAGGATAGCTTCTACCTTGCTGGAATCTACCTTGATCCCTTCAGCTGACACAACATGTCCCAAGAAGGAGATTTCTTTCAGCCAAAATTCACATTTCGACAATTTGGCGTATAGTTATTTCTCCCTTAAAGTCTGCAATACAATCCGTAGATGTCTGTCATGCTCCTCTGCATTCCTCGAATATATCAAAATATCATCAATAAACACCATCACAAATTGGTCGAGATATGGTCTGAAGATAGTGTTCATCATATCCATAAAAGCAGCTAGAGCATTTGTTAACCCGAATGGCATTACTAGAAACTCATAGTGGCCATATCGAGTTCTGAAAGCAGTTTTTGGAATACTCTGCTCTTGCACTTTCAACTGATAATAACCAGATCACAAATCAATTTTGGAAAATACAACTGCACCCTTCAACTGATCAAACAGATCATCAATGCGAGGTAATGGATATCTGTTCTTTATTGTCACCTTATTCAACTACCGATAATCAATACATAAGCAAAGAGTGCCATCTTTCTTCTTAACAAAACAATACTGGCGCTCCCCAAGGTGACACACTAGGGCGGATGAAGCCCTTTTCAAGTAATTCTTGCAACTGTACCTTCAACTCCTTCAACTCTGCTGGTGCCATTCTGTATGGTGTTATGGAGATTGGATCCACACTAGGCATAACATTAATCTCAAACTGCACTTCTCATCCCGGAGGTAATCCTGGCAATTCATCAGGAAACACATCTGAAAAATCATATACTGTAGGGATGTCCTTCAATGCTGGACTCCCCACTTGGGTGTCTACCACATGTTCCAAGTATGCTTCACACCCCTTTTTAATCATTTTTCTGGCTAGTGCAGCCGAAATGATGTTTGATGGCAATAGCTGCCTCTCCCCATGTATTACCACATCACTGTACTGAGGGAGACCAAAAGTGACTGTCTTCAGCCTACAGTCAATCATGGCGTGATGCCTGGCTAACTAATCCATGCCCAAGATGATATCATAATCTCTGAAGGGCATTTCAATAAGATCAAACAAAAAAGTGTGTCCTTGGATCACCAAAGGACAATCCCTATACATTCTATTAAACCTGACCTCTTTTCCTAACGGACTTGTTACTAGCACCTCAAAGTCCATTTTTGTACATGGAATAGCAATGCAATCAATGATGCTAGCACTCATATAAGAATGGGTAGAACCCGGATCAAATAACACAAACACATCTTGATTAAAAGTTGAGAAGGTACCAGCCATAATATCAGATGTCTTGGCCTCTTCTCTCTGTCTCATTGTGTAGACTCTGACTGATGCACTTCCTTGCTCTGACTGATTCACTGTGCCTTGGCTGCCTACTAGACTACCTCTACCTCTGCCTCTACCTCTGCTAGGTGGTTGTGAACCTCTGGTGGTAGGATTTTGAACTGACCCTTCTGCAGTAGTAGGAGGTGGTACAACTCTACGGGCACTGGTGCAGTCCTTAGCAAAATGTCCTGTGCCTCCACAGTTATAACAGGCTCCTATGGCCTTGTAGCATACCTCACCATGATTTCTTCCACAAGTTTCACATTGGCGGGGAGGGTATGAACTTCTGGTACTCTGCTGACTAGATGGAGGAGGTTTCTGTCCTGAATATCTTCCCCTACCAGACTTTTTACCACCTCAGCTGTGTCTCCCATGGTTCTTCCTCTTTCCAGTAGGACCATTGGAACTCTGTTCTACTGACTTTCCCTCTTTTTCTGTCTTCTCTGATTTCTTTTTCTCTGGGGCTGCTTCTAACTCAAATCTTTCTAATTCTAATGCTTGAGAAATGAGTTCAGAAAAGTTATTATATTTGAATCTGATCACTTGTAATATGATACTAGGCTTCAAGCCGGTTTCAAACCTCTTACATCTCTCCCTACTGGTAAAAAGTAGACTTACTGCATAATGGCTCAGGCGGAAAAATTCCCTTTTATATTCAGTCACCGATCTACTCCCCTGTTTCAGACTTAGGAACTCTTGCAGCTTCTGGTCTACATAAGCATCAGGGACATATTTTTGTCTAAACTCCCATAGAAAATCATTCCATGTTAGCACTGAAGGTTCTACCAGAATATGAGGAATGTTTTCCACCAGTCATATGCATCCCCCTGTAGTAGAGACACTGAATATTCAAATCTGAGCTCCTCTGTATAATGTAGCTTCTTCAATACCCTATCCATTCTCTCTAACCATTGTTCTGCCTCTAGAGGATCTACTGTCCCCTTGAACTCAGTAGCCCCATATTTCATCAATTTTTCATACTGCCTAGCTAAAGACTGTGGTTGTACCACTGGTGTCTGTAGTGGGACTTGAGTAGGCATATTTCCAGCCATTTGTTGGAACATTGCAGCCATCTCACGAGCGAATCGAGCAAGAAATCGTATCGAGGGTGGCGGTGATCCACTGACATTGTGTAGGGCTGAGGCATCCCCTTGTACCTCAGCCTCTATAGATTGATCGACTGAACGATCACCCTCTTTCATAGTCAATTTGAGGATCTTAGACCTCCTGAACAATAACACAAGGAGATTTCCTCCCGTTAGTGCATATTTATAATGTAATGTACTGTATGTATCAAACAATGACATTGAGCAGTTGTACTATGAAGAAAGAATATTCAAATTACAGGTCAAAATAGAATTTAAAAACTAGCTCTGATACCACTTAAACATGTCACACCCTACCCCTCCGTAAGGCATAACATGATCCCGTAGTATACCTAATGAATTACCAACTCCGTCAACTGATAACCCATTAAATACACTACAAGGGATTTTAAACCTTTTCTTACTTCTTTTTACAGTGGTGAGCACCATTTACAGGTGTTAAAATTTTTTTTAACTGAAGTGAAACTAGATAACACATTTGAAGTATTAATAATTTCTGTAAAAATTTTGGCAGAGTGCCATCTATATTTTGAATAAAACAGTTCTTCAAAAACCTATAAAAAAGCACTTCCTATACTTTGTTCAATCCTCAAACTCCAATATTCAATCAACACAATATGTTTCTCAACATTTGCCAACTCAAATCCACAATAATTTTTCAATGTTTTCAAAAGCTGAAATAAAAGAAATATATCACAAATTTTACAAGCAAAAATAATTTACAATTTATTTTATAACTTCAATGTATAATTTTAATTTACAGCTGCTCAAAACCAAGAATAATATATACATACAGTGAACATACATTACAATACAAAATGCAAAATATAGTATACTCAATATACCCGATGAACTCTCAATGAAGCACTAGCAGCCTAGTCTAGTCGCTCTGTCACCTGCGATGACAAAGAATGAAAAGCTATCGCTGAGCCAATGTCTCAGTGGTGCACAACATTAACAAAATGCAACTTTAAATCACAAATCATAAGTCGTATAAATAGTGGATACTTAAAACCATAGTTAAATTCAAAAGACAGTGAATGTCAATAAGAATTTAAACTCTATTTCACAATATCACAATGAATATCAATAAATCACATACATAGCTTAATCATGTTCCAAAGTCCAAATCATCCCAAGAGCCGATGGCTAATGAGGAATAACATAGCTAGCAAGCAATAATATGAGTACTCATTCTATTCGTCCTCAACAGACACACACCTAAACACTTCAGCCAGAGAGGGAATTCGAAGTCAATTCATCCCACTAGATAAGCTAGCGAGGAATTCAATCAATATACATGATAGTTGTGGTTTCAAACCATTTACAATGTTTTTCAATCAATAAGTATCCATCAATATTATTCAAGCAATTTTTCACATTTTAAAACTATAACATACAATTTGTCATAATTTATTTCAATTGAAAATTTTAAAAGAAATAACTATTGTGCACAAACCTTTGATAAATGTCTCTTAGCTCTGACTCAGTGTTTCCTTCCCCTTCCCTGAGTCTTTGCTAACTGAAACACACAATTTGAAGTGTTTCACTACTCATTTAAACTGTGTCTAACAATAAGGCTTAATAATTAATTTACTGAATTATATTATTTTCCTTAGTCAATAAAAAACGTTGACCCTCGATGTACTCTAGTTGAATTAGGTTTAATGTTACCAATATGTCACATTTTATGGCCTATTAGTGTTGGTACATGTTACCAAATTCATTTCCAAGTATGTTGCATTTTATTGCAATTTGCTGGATTTCAGTATACTAATTTGATCTAGCCGGATGACCTAGTTCCCTCAATTTTCGGGTTTCAGTCAAAACTACAAACTTGTAGGTCTATGTCTTATTGCACGTGGGGCAAAATTTCAGGTCATTCTGAGTTTTGTAAACCAAGTTATGGTCAATTTACCAATGCTGGACAGAATGGACCAAAGTGGTAACTTTAGGTTATTTTTAGGTCACTTTTGGTTCGGCCAGTTTTTGGACCTGAACTTGTGCAAGCTATTTGACTTGCTTATGGTCATTGCTGGGCATTGGTGTCTTCATAAGAATTGTAGATATATGTCTAAGCTATTCACGGTAAATATTTCAGGTCAATTGGACCTGTTTTGAGTGAGTTATGGCCAAAAGACTAACTACTGCCCAAATAGTCAATTTTCAAGCTTTCAAAGCATTAATCCGGATTTGGTCATTTTTCAAGTCACCTTCTAAGCGGAATTTTGGTAAGCTTCCTTCATGAAAGTTGGCACATTTTGTGCCTAGTTTCACCTCCAATTGGTCTCATATCAATTAGAGCCACACACTTAAGGTTCTAAACCAAAACATACACTGCCCTATTACAATTTGTTCATCCTTTACCAATTACACATCCTATGTTTACCAAGTTCACTCTTCCATGCTAATTCTGGTTTGTACCATAACATTAACACATTTAGCAACACATTTTTGGTCATTTTGGCAGCTCGTAACCACTCTCAACATACACACTATAATACAAAATTTTCCAAGTCCAATTACAATAATTAACCACAAGATATACCTCATTTACATGTCCGAATTCAAACCACTATACACATATCCAAATTCAAACAATTATTCATATACACATGCTGCCATCAATGACAACATAATTCAACAATATTTCATGAATTCAAACACTTCATTCTTCTCCATGAGGCTGCCACAAGTTTACACCTACCCATCAATTTCCATTTTTACTTTTCAAGCTTCCAAATCAGACCTTACTCATGGAATTCAACTACAATACAACCAAACATTTAAATCATCATTCAAACCACTATTTACATGAAAGAATAAGCTATTCTTATTGAGGTTCCATGGCTGCCAAAATGTACATTTCCACTAATTCATCAAACTTCAAAAATCCTTCCACAAATCATCTACCCACAACACCCATTCAAAGTTTAATGAAATAAGAATTAAAAATACATACTTACCACTTTTGAAATTTTTCAAAACCTCACCAAAACTTAACTTTCTTGCTGCCTATCTACTGCCCAAGTTGTGTAGACAAACTTTAGTGAAGAAATCAAGTGGAAAGGGGGCTCACTTCATGCTTGCATGGAGGTTAGGAAGCTTTGGCCATGGTGTTTCCATGGTGGATTCAATTCCACTAGTTTTGGAAAAGTGAGGAAGATGAAGTTATCTGCTGTCCATATTATGTTTAACAGTCCACATTAGTGGTGTTAATGGAGCACTAATAGGATTAAAAATAATTTTTAATGTTAAACTTTCATAATTTAGTTTTTATCCCCCATTTCTTTCACTATTCTTATAATGTGTCACAATTTAATTTTTCATGACATTTTCCAAGTGTAATATCATTTATTTTTAATGGACATTTAGGTTAAAAGATAACTCGGGGTGTCAAATGACCACAATGCCCCTGTTCGGATTGCATTCCCGATTTTTTCGGTAACACTGAGTTTTGTCATTTTCTCGATTTCTCGTCTTTCTTTGTACTAATTAATTAATTTTTCTTTGATATTTCTAATGACATTTATACTTCAATAGATGTTTATTTAAGTCCTAAAAATATTTTTCAGGGTTCTCCGGGGTCCAGGGCTAGTCAACGGTCCACGCCGCAACTTTCCGGTGCGGTCACCTATCGTTATGGTTCTCGACTCTTTTAACTTGGTTACATTTCCTTGCTATTATTTTTCCTTTGTTTTTCTAGTATTTTATTATTTTATGTCTCCTCACCCATATCTAAGTGTAGTTCTAGGCATCCTAGCTGTCCGGATAGACATTGGTCACTGGAATAGTAGAACGCACTACCGAATATAGGGGTGTTACACTAAAAGCACAAAGGTCATAAGATTCAAACTATCCTATCTAACTACAAATTGAATCTTCATTTTGTTAATAAAATTTAAATTAGAATGCGAAAAGTCAGCTGGCATATGCAAGAGAAAGCTAATACTAAAAACAACAACTAACTTCCACAAGCCCTTTTGGATCAAGCAAAATGCTAAATTTAGGAAAGACCATCACATGACTAGTTCTTAGTGCACAACCCACCCAAGATTGGTTAGTCATTTAATTGCCCATCTTTGTATTTTAGGGCTAACATTTCAAAACAAAATATTTGATAACTTTACAACTCATCTTTAATATAAAAAAATATTTCATCTAGTATTGCATGAAACAATTCATAGCATAGACTTTTTTAAGCCAAGTGGAGCCTTAATTTGTTCGATATGTAGATAAGAGATTTCCAAGTATTTGACTTAGTAGTTTCAAGAAGGGGAAATGCAACCTAGGTTTGGTTTTGAGAATGTGGGGGGCCTTTGATGGGTTAAGAAGGAGGATAGAAAGAGATCAGATGGAAAGGACAGAGAGATGGGAAAGAGAAAGGGGAAGGATAGAGACAAGAGACAAAGGAGGATCATGGAGCGAGATGATAGAGAAATAAAGGACAGAAGGAGGAAAGAGAAAGTATAACCAACATGGATAAGAGAGATAAAAGGAGAAAGGTCTTTTTTCATTGTGTATGCTCCACATCATTTGATTGCTTATAAACCAACTGTAAAAGGTATAAGGGTGTATTTTGTTGCTTAAATTAATGTTTAGAGTGTTTTATGTTATAAATTAAAATTTAGATACTATACTTTTACAATATTCTAAGTTATCGTACTATATGTGAAATTTACCTGTCTTATAATAATTAGTTTCCTGATTTACAAAGGGGGTTAATTTCATCCATGGCACCTTAATTTTGAGGTGTGCAACATCATGGTACCTCAACTTTAATTTGTAACATAAAACCCATCAAACTTTATTTTTTTACACAATAAAGTACCTTTTAATTTTAAAAGTTGATTTTTAGGTTACAAGCTAACATGATTGGATCACATTCTCTCTTCTCTCTCTCTCTAATGTGTATTCTATTGAGTTCAATAAGCAAATGTTAAAAGAAAAAAAAAAAAAAAAAACACACACACACACACACACACGCCCGAAATCCCTAATTACCTTGTCATCAAATTGCATGTAGGAATTAACTTTAGACATATATAAGAGTGGGACTTAGAGTTGTAGTTAGAGAGAGGAATTTGCATTTATGGGTCCAAGAGCTTTCATATTAATAAAAGCTTATGAAGACACTAAACATAACTTTTTGATTTGCAAACCAAAGTAATTTTATATGGAAATGATGGTAAAGGAAGGCATTCAAGAGGTGTAGTGATGTCAAGGAGGCATTTAGGATCATGGGGTGGAGCTATGAGGTGAAAAAGTGGCAGAGGATGGCATCATTACAGGGGTGTGGAAGGTGGTGATGAATTGCATTTTATAATAATTGTCTCCATTAGTTTTAATGTTTGTGGTTTGTTTAGTGGTTCCTATTTATGTTTCTTTGATAATTTTTTTGCAAATTTTGTTTACTTGTTTTAATTAAATTTTGGTGTTTTATGTTAGGTTGGAGGTGAACACATTGAATTAGTTTAGAACTTGGAAAATAAAAAGCACTTTGGCACATAATTTAACCATTCCTAGCAGTATTCCTCACACCTAGGCCATGAGAAGTGGAGGAATAATGGCTAGACCATGAGATCATCTATCTTAGAAGATTAAAAGAAATGAAGAAATAGCCTAAGGCAACATGTCTTACGGCTAGGCCATGGGAAATAGGAAAGGCGCACGGTCTAGTCATGAGACATGCAAAGCAAAGTTATTTCTTGTTTTATGATGTTTCCAAGTCAAATAAAAATTAGTAAGTAGATAGATGACCTTAGCATTATAAAAACCTCTTTTTGCCTCTCTAAACTCACAAGAAAGATAACTAGAGCTGATTATTAAAGATTCAAGAAGATTTGTAGCTTTGGGAGGATAATTCAGATTCAAGCCTAGATTTGCATTCTTTTATTTAGAGTTTTTATTTCTCTATTCTGTCTTATTTTAGGATTTATTTTATTGTATTGACAATGATTCTAAGTCTAGAATTATGAACAATTGTTATGGATTTTGATACTATGAAGAACTAATTTTTCTAATAAGGATATCTAATGTAGTTTGATATTGTTTTCAATTCCAAAATTTTGTATTAGTTTTCTTTATTAATACAATTGCTTATTATTTATGTTTAATGCCTTTAAGTATTATTTTTGGCACTTTCCAGTTTATGATTAGTAATGGGAAGGAAGGTTATAAACATGAGTTTAATAATAAGCATTATAGGAATAATAATTAGAGTGAGGGCAAAAGATTTAACTCGTGGATTTTGGGAATAATCATTGTTCTTAAAGAATTAATTAACTAATATTTGTTTTGCTATTGGAAAATAGATTATAGGTTTTAATTAATATTTAATATGGCTCTAGAGAGATTATTAAATATATTAGGATTATTGATCATTACATTAGTAATTAAATTTGGATTATTAATTAGATTAACTAGAATTGATAGTCAGTTCAAGTGAAATCAAGTATACCCTAGTGCTTTGTTTGTTGGATTTTATTCAGTGTTCATTGTGTTCTTTAAAGTTAATTTTACTTTTTTTGTTAAATTTATTTTCTTTTCTCATTCAATTTCAATCATCTAGATATTAGTAAAATGAGGGCGCGTTTTTGGCACTTAATCAATCCTCATGGGAATGGTATCTATTTTATCATTGTATTACTTGAGTAAATCTGTACACTTATAGATGGGACCATAAAGGTGGCACCACAAATATGATAGAGTCAAAGGGTCTAGTGAGAAGGGTTAAAAGAAGCTAAGGACAGAAGAAGTGATGGAGTCGAAGGAAGCAGAGACATCAATAAGTGTGTTAGTTAAGGGAGAGGAGTTGGGTAGGGAGAGTTTTTAGCATGTGAAGGGCTGCTAAGGTCCTTTGGTGGCTGATGTGTGTCTATTAATTGCTTGTTTAGGAGTCTTAGAGAGAAATATAAAAGCATTTTACTATAAAGGAAGATTCTAACCTAGGCAAGTTTAGGAAAAACTTTGACTTTTCTCTCTACTACCTATTTAGCTTGAAAGAACAAGATTACATTCCTAAACCTCTCTCTGATTTTTGGCCAACATGAAAATTAGCTGCCAAAAACTTTTTTTTTTATCTTATTTTTTGAGTATTCCCTCTTATACACTTCCTATTTTGGCTTGATTTTCCCCTAAATGCATAAGGAAGACTAAGTTCTCTCCCTCTCTCTCCCTCTCTCTCTCTCTCTCTCTATTGGATGGCAATAGGCTTGGAGCAAGGTCTTAATGGCCTTGTTAAAACTATATCCTTTACATTGGACTTTGACAACTATTCAATAAAGTCCATAATATATTTACTATTGATGATGGTTAAGTTGGAAAAGGAGATGTGTTTAATAACTCTATAGGCCAAAATGACAAATTTTTATTTGTTATATAGGTTATATTGTTGAAAAAGCTGAATTGTCCAAGTTTTAGGAGAGACTTTATCAGATTTTGGTAGGCTTAACTGCTTTCTTATATCAAACAAGTCACCTTAAACCTTAAATGCTCATTCCATGTCCTACTTATGTGTAAAGTAAGAAGATATTAATTTTATCTATTGGACTATTCAAAATTGCATACTTCCCTTATTAATTGACCATAGATTTAAATGATGAGCCATTTCTATCATTTTCATTATACAAATTCTTCTTCTTCCTCTTCTTTTTCTTTTTACTAAAATACTCCACAAGAATTCTAGGTATTGTAAAAGTGATGGCTCTAGATTCATCAACACCATCATCTCTTACTCTAAGCTTAAAGTTCATGGCTCCACCAAATTTCCTTTTATAACCGTCAGCTTGGATCTCAACTTTCAATCTTTAAAATTCTAATTCACAGTTCTTTTGCTTAAGCTCAACAGTATCATGCATATCTATTATAGCTGTAGATATGAGGTAGTTAGGAGCCCAATGATAAAAGCTTGAAGTAGCCTCAAGGATATTGAAAATGCTAGAGAAATGAAATATGATATTCTACATTATTAAAATAAAAATTAAATAGGTTTATAAAAGAGAAATAACAAAATAGAAAATAATAAAATAGGTTAGAAAGAGCAATAGGGCCTATAAGCAAAGGTATGGATCTCCTGCATTTTAGTTGGATCCAACCTAATGCTACACTGAATTAGAATAAACCAAGGAAGTGCCAGCTGGAGTCATTTTTTGTAGATTCACTAAGTGTGCACATTTTATTTCCCTACAACATCATTTTTCAGCTTATTTAGTTGCATACAAGTTACAACTGCCATCCTTGTTACATATACAAGGAGCAAGCTTAGGAAGAAGAGGTAAGGGGCTACTGCAACTACTATAAGTGAAAGTAAGGGAATGTAACAAATGTGAATTAAACAGCATCACATGTGGAATTAGAGGTATGTAGATAGTTTCTTAGAATTGGAGGGAAAGTAATAGTTATTCTGTTATAACTATTGTAATAACTACTAGTTAGTTAGAGAGACAATTACTTGCAGCTAGCTGATGTATAAGGGTCAATAAACTCTCTTGTAAAGACTCATAATTTCCATGAATCTACCTTAAAAAGTAAAAATGGATAATTTGTAGTCTTAATTACTCACATAAGGTACATTCCATTATTATAGTAGCTAAACAGAACTTAAGGGGACAATTGAGGTCTTTAAAGTAAATCACTACAGGTAGCATATACAGGTAACTATCTTAAAGAGGCATAAAAATGAACATATTAGAAACACAATGTTTGAATTTGATAGAGAAGAAGCATAAGAAATATTTCCCCCCTCTTTTAGCATAGAAGAAGGTTACCACATCCTGACATCCATTGTAATAACTTGAATTTTAAAATATAAATTTTATATTTTTATATAGTACTTAAATATTATTTTAATAGTATCTAACTAATTTATAATTTTTGTATAACTTTCATTTATATATTTTTATGTTATTTATAAACATATTTTATAAATTATTTAATAGTCCAATTTTAAGTGAAATAATTAGTTTTAAATATTAACATTAAATCAATTAACAAGATGTATTATTATATTATTGTTAACCTTGGCTCTAAGATTTGATTTAATTGTTATTAATTTGATTATTATCATTATTATCAATATTATTTATTACATTTTCTTTATTATTTTAATCATACATATATTTATATTTTAAGACCCAATTGAAAGTTATTTTGGACTTGATTGAAAAATCATGAAAAGTTCAAGACTAAAAGTGTAATTAAAAGTAAAAAAAAAACTTCAACAATCAGCAATAGCCCTTACCCCCCCCCCTCCCCGTTCTCTCTCTCCTCTCCTTCACTTCCCTCCGACCGATCCAGCGTTGATAATGCACCGATGAGCTTCCCCACCTGCAGATGACACCCAGGCACCGCTAATAGTGGTGAGGGATGGTTGGAGTAGTGAAAATGAGGAGAGAGAGAGGTGGAAGGGATGCGTGATATGTCCACTTTATCGGCCGATTACAACCATTTTTGGTGGCCATCTTGCTGGCTATGGGTGGTGATGGCTTCCTTACACAACTAGCTTCCATTTTCGACCAGCAGTCCTGAAGCCGATGCCGGAGGAAAGAGATTCTACGAAAGAGAGAAAGGAGAGAGAAAATAGGTGGCAATAGATTTTTGGCCATTTTTCTGGTGATTCAACGTTGGATCGAAAATCCGATACCATCGTTGAACTCAGAGCGATGAAACCTTTAAGATGGGATTGGCCTCACTCTAATTAGATATCATTTGAAAAAAGCGATCATCGGATGGTCAGATCGCTTGATAAGATTTTCAACCCTTTTGGAGTCCTATAAATTAAAAATAATTACATGATAATCATTAACAATTTATGGGTTTCGTTTAGGTGTGATCGGATCAGCGATAGCTCTTTGACACTCGGGACTGAGTTTTCAGCCTGGTCTGGGTGTCTGGCAGGCTGTCCTAGAAAGGGGTCATGTTTATAGTCATTTCCAGCATTTTCAGACATCCCGAATATGTTTTAGGTAGCAGAATTTGCAAAGGTAGTCCCTAATTCAAGTTGTATAGTTTGTGCCTTGATTAAGTTAGCTAGTTAAATCTATAAAATATTCCTAGCTTAGAAAAATTAAGTAAAATAATTTTAATCAATACAAGGGTGATGTAAAGGATCTTCAAGAATATATTTATAATTTTTGAAGCGCTGAAAATAAATATTTAGACTGTAGAGGAGTTAAAAATTCGAGCTAGAGTTTGGAGGATTAAACATAAATTAGGATTTTTGTAGGCCCCGGAACAACATTATAATTGTTATGGTAGGGCTGAGTCCCTGTTTGTTGCTATTGTTACATTTTTTTTTTTTGCAAGGGGTTAGGTCTAGCTGTAGAGGAGACTCTGTTGAAATTTCAGCAAGATTATAGAATTTATTTTGATTTTATAGTTTGAATTGATTATTTAATTTTGTCAGTCTTTTGCTAGAGGTCAATGTGTATGTTTAGGTGATCGGTGCCTCCCGTCTTCTTTTTCTAGCCAGACTAGCTGCAGTCTAGTCGACTAATCTGTGAGTTGGATATTGATTATTTTTGTAATTTCAATATTAATTATATATCTGGCATGCTTATGTACTTTATAAATAATTAGTTAGGCATATAAATAATTAATATATTAGGGACATTTTTTATTACTACATATTTAATTATTGATATTTGTTGTGATTGCCACCTTGAGGATAATTTGAAGTTGTGTGTGTGTGATAGCATGAATATGGTGTGGATATGGATATGGGTAGGATGGATAGTCGAGGCTGGAGCTTGACTCACTAGGACTCGATCCTTATATATGGATAAGTCAGGGGTGAGTACGATTTTGAATTGATCTCGCTGACCCCCGCACTTGGATTATTAAGCGAAAGTACAGCTTGAGTTAACCTCACAGGCAAATATTAGATTAAGAGAGATGTATAAGGGATTATATCCCATATATACATATTGATGTGATGCATTGGGTGTTTGAGTAGCTCAAAATTAACTTCTTGTGTGAATATTGATTGAATTACTTGTTTTATATGTTGGATGTGCATTTCATAGTAGGATTGAGCTAGTTTTAGATAGTTGTAGAAATTACATTTATAATCAATATCTAAACTCTCTATGTTAAACGTTCATTTCTGTTCAAATATTTTCTCCAAGTTGTAGGAGAAGAGAGTTTATTTCTTCCAGTCTAACCTGCATTTTCCTCTGCCCGTTGTTCTTCTTAGTTTAATAGTTATTGTGTCTATTTGTTGTTTATTTATTTAATTACTAGAACTCTGCTGTGGTATTGGTTATGAATATATTGTATTATTTAATGAAGAAAATTTATGATATGAGATGATTTGTACATGCTTTGGGTCAGGCCTGAGCTAGACTTCCCTAGTAAGGAATTTCTGATAGATATTGGGTTGACTTAACCCAAGTAAATTTATAGTATTTTATTTTATTCCAGTATACATGTTGGGCCTTGATTTTGGTCTTGGTTATGAGTTTAGGAATAGTAACGTTTACTATGGGCCTCGGGACCTTAATACTGGCCCAGGTCCTAGTACCGATTCAGCTTGTAGAATTGGGTTGTGACATCTATTTCAAATTCAATTAAAAGTCATCTACTTAATTCATTGCTAGATAAGGAATTTTATCGTTTACTGCTTAACAAAGAGAAAAAAAAAAATTGTAAAACTCACAAAACACTTATTTTGCCACGAACCTTAGATATTTTGAGGGACATTACTAACATGTGAAACTTAAGATAAGATAACACATCATAATCAAGGACGGAAGGAGTGGGGGCTAGGGGAATGTTGGCCCCCCAACCATCAAAAGTTTCTTTACATATTATTTTGTATTTAGGACAACTTTTAGTTTATTTTAGTTCTTGGCCCCCTAAATATTTTCAAAAATTTTTAATAAGTATATTAAATTTTGATTTTTTAATTAATTGTTCTCTTAAATTTTTAATTTGCCTTGCTAAATATTTATAGAAATATAAAATAAGTATAGTAAATTTTAATTTTCACCTATTGACTTTAATAATTTATAATTTATATATTATGATTTAAATCGAAACATTAAATTATTTTCATTAAATAAATACAAAAGTTTAATTAAAAATTAATTATTCAAACTTTTAAATTTATAAATTAAAATTTGATTGGTAGTTGTTCTTTGAAAGTTAAATTCAAACAAATCTAATAATCTTCTATCATATAATCTAAAATTAGATGAGATTTTTTAATTTTTATTTTTTTGCTCTCCCTCTCATTCTATGGTACAATATAAATTTTTTTTTCTCTTTATCTTCTTTCTCTTTTAGCTTTCTTTACTTTATTGATATATGTACAAGTTGATAAAATCAAAAGTTTCAACTCTTACACAAATTTTAGATGGATCAAATTAAATATATATTTATTTTTAATTTATATAGTTTATTATTTTATGGATCTCTATTTTTTTTTTATCTCTTTAATTTTAATGATTATTATTATTTTTAATTTTATGCTATTATAGTATATAGTCTAGTTATTTAGTGTTTATATTTATTTTTGACTTTTGAGTCTATAAATTTTGAGCAAGGATTTGATATAACATTTTGATACTGCTTGATTTTTGTTTCTTTAAATTATATAATTTATATTATGAAATTATATACTACTTTAATTAAACTATAATATTGTAATATTTATATTTATTATAAAAATTTTATTATAATTTTTTTAATTGATAAAATAATTTATAATTTAATATTTTATGTTGTTTTTATTTATTATTGGCTTCAATGAAAATTTCCTAGCTCTACTTCTATCATAATGCCTCATTAAATTGGTTATTTTTTAAAAAGAAAATGGGTATTGAATTCTTAAAAAGAAAAAACAATAAATAAATGCATGTCCAACATTCAACTCTCAGTGTAGCTGTCACACATGCCTGACAAAGCGTGAAACAATTTGCTCATGAAAGCGGTGAAATATTCCCCTAGTTTTTTATTTTTTTTATCAGAATATTACATGGCACGTAGTTTTACCCTTTTTCTGTCCAAAAGTTTGGATACACGTACATATGATAAAATATATCAGCAATAGTAATTAAAATTATCATAATTTTAAGGTCTTTACCTATTGGTAGAGATTAAAATAATTTAGAAATTGAAAAGGTTTGTTCATGCTACCCTAATTACACATATAGATACACCACTAAGACATTTATGCATTAATAATTTAATAACATACATATTGCTTTTTTTTTGTTATCCAATTCCAATGAATTTTAGGTAATTATTATAGTTTGCCTTAAATTTTAACCGATTTAATTTTTTTTAATATTAGTTTATTATTAAAAAAATCCTAAACATTAATTTTGTTTGACAAAATATTTCTCAAACTTATAATAACAAATTTTCAAATTAATTTTTTTTTATAATATGATATTTATAAATACAGTTTCAGCACTTTCAGATGAAAGATAAATATTCTTTATTTTTAGGAAATAAATCGTTTTAATGATATTAATATTTTTATAATAAAGTTAAATAGTGATTGAAATGATTAATATTATTTCAAGTGTGAGATAAAAGAAAATAAAAAAATAATTTTATTATTTTTAAATTTAAAATTGATTAATTTTTATAAAATTAAATTAAAATTTTAAAATTTTTTAGTGATAAATTAAAATTAAAGTGTTGAAGTGAAATATATGGCAAATTCAGAGTCCGAAGAAACTTTTGCATTCATAATGGTCCTGCTTATTTTAATACTTCCTAGAGTTATTGATGCACAAAATTGCATTAGGTGTTAAATTAAAAATTTTCTAAATGAAATATAATGAGATTTTAGCTTATTTAAAAAATAAAAATCTATAAAAAAAATCAATTATCTTAAAATTATAAAAGAATTTAATTTTTTTAATTAAAAAAAGTTTAAAATATAAAAATTAAGTAAAAAATTATGTTTATTATGCCCCAAGCTCAAGAGGAAAAAATCTCGAGATAGGCGTTAGTTTGTCTGTTTACGTGGGCAAATAGTGAATTGCCACGTTAATTCTCTCTCTCTCTCTCTTGTCTTCTACCTTCTCCTTTTCTGGCTAACTCTTTGAGGCCCTTTTCAAAACAAAGCTGAAAGCCCCAACCAACAAAACAGAACAACTTAGATCTCGCCTAAAAACGACGCCACAGAACCATGACGAAACTTCTCTCTCTTTTCTCTCTCTTCCTTCTCATTTCTCTCTCCTCCGCCCAAACCCCCCCAACCGCCGCCCACGTCGAGCTTACCAACTACGGCTTCCCTATCGGTCTTCTCCCTTCCTCCGTCCTCAACTATACTCTCAATCTGTCCTCCGGTGACTTCTCTGTCGACTTCGGTGGCACGTGTCAAGTCACGCTGCCGCCCGATAACTACTTGGCCACCTACTCGAAAAAGGTGACCGGCAAGATTGTTAAGGGTCAGATCGCGAAGCTGGAAGGGATTCGGGTCTGGGCATTCTTTAAATGGTGGTCTATAACAGGGATTAGGTCTAATGACGAGGATTTGGTGTTTGAAGTTGGGATGGTTACCGCTAAATATCCATCGAATAACTTCAACGAGACTCCTGAGTGCGAGGGCAAGCACTCAGCTTCTTAATTCAAAAGAGGTTCGCCTGCTGTTCCATTGAAAGGTGTGCAAATTTAACTATTTGTTTAATAGAAGTTAACTATTTTCTAATTCGCTACCTGGTTTTCTTCTAATTATTTAGCTGCTTATGCAATTTTTTTTTTTTTACTGATTCTTAATTGGTTATTGTTTAAATATCGGAATTTATTCTATCGTTTTTTGCTGCGCTTGAAAATGGCTTAATTTCATTGATATTATTTATCGGCTAAACGAATTTGTTTAGTGGGTTGTTTGGTGGGTAGCTGCTGGTCACAATTCGCATGGATTAGGAACCTTCAGTGAATGTTCTTTGCTTCTGCAAGGGGGTTCAAATTTCCAATTTCCAGCTGTTGGGTTCCTTGAATTGATAAAAATAAGATACCTGCAAAATGGGAAATTGGTTTAAATTTGGTCTATGTTGTTTTGCATGCAATTTCAGTTTTTTAAACTTTGAGGTAACTGGGTAGTTTGATTCGTGTCACAGTATAAGGCTTCTAGTCTGGTGTAGCAGTGTAGGTAGCTTTTGTTAAAATTGGGTGTGGAAATTTTTTATGTATAATTTTCCTTTTTGAGCTGTCCAGGTTTGCCATGACATCAAAAGAAAATGCTTTGGCATGGCCGAATCAATCATGATTGTGAAACCTAAACAATGATGAAATGCACTTTTTGCAGCTGTTTGCCGAAGCGTTTAAAAAAATACGCTAAATGTATATTGAAAGTCTTGCCTTGATATTAATAAGGTCTTTGTTTACTTGGTGGTTTATTTACTTAGTTAATCACCTAGATTATGCAATTCTTAATTTTCTGATGCTTTTAGGCTTTGTTTCTGTATTACTTTGGTTGCTTGGTTTCTTTAACATAGTAGCATTTTACCTTCACTTTACTTCACTCGAGTGGTCAACTGAGGATAAGTTGAGAGAATGTAGATTGAGGTGGTTTGGTCATATGAAACGTAGAAATACGGAGACTTTAGTTAGACAAGTAGAGTACGTTAGGTTAGAGGATAAAAAGAAGTAGATCTAAATTGAGTTGAAGGAGACTAGTACAACATGACTTAGAAGCATTACACGTTTCCGAGGATTTAACCCAAAATCATTTAAAGTAGAGAAAGAGAATCCATATAGCCGACCCTAAATTTGTAGGATAAAGGCTTAGTTGAGTCGAGTTGAGTTGAGTTGAGTTGACATACCTGTCATCTATTAATTAAGTATTGGTATCTGAAAAACTATTTTATAGAAACTTATCTCTGTAGTCTTCATGAAGTAGGAGACCTGATCAATATCTATTTTGTACTTGAATTTGCTTGCTTTTGACAGGGAAATTAAAATTTAACACAAATGGTAGAGCTTTTTATGCTTGAATTTGAAATTTAAGTTACAGTGAAGTTTAATCTGGAGCTGAGGTTCGGTAATTTTTTTTTATCCAAGTTAGATCTAACTTACCAAGGCTGCAGGCAGGGGCAATTTTACTGTATTCTTCTTTTATTTATTTGTTTGATGAGACTATGTTTGCACTTTAGGTTAAGTCCTTTATTTAGTGGTTGATGGAATATTGGTGAAACCTTAAATTTTTTTATTTTTTATTTTTTTGGGGGTTCAATTTGCTTCGACTAGGACTTAAACTTGAGCCCATACAACCCTCAAGACGACTTCAGGTTCACAGGGTTAAAACTCATTGGTGGTGAAACCTTTGAGGGTGAAGTACTGAGTACTGACCTCAATCTTGCTGGGTTCATTGTGTAACTATCCGGTCCAAAATCATGCTGAATAAACCTTGTCTTCATTATACAATTGATGGAAACTGAAGGAGCATAAATTATATGCAAAATCATGGATAGCCACATCTTCAAAATTTTTTAATTAACTGCTTTTTTTTTAAGGTCTGGAGGAGGGTACTAAGGCAACCTATTCTATGAGCTGCTATGCTCTCATCTTGCTTTGCCAGATGTTTGTTTTCTATATAAATAAGTTTATAAGGTGACTCATTTTCTTCTGATTTAAACGCAATTGGTAACAAAAAAATGAATGCTGAAGTATACCTTTGAACTATGTATCCTTTTTAGATGAATAATTACATGTTTGATTTCTTTCCCTTTTAGATATTAAAGTGTGTGTGTGTGTGTGTGTGTGTGTCTCTGTGCGTGCGGAGGTGCGCGCGCATATAATTAATTGAGACAAAAATCATGTTTTGCATTCAAAAATTTACTTTTAAAATTTTACTATAACTTTTTCAATAATGAACTTTATCATGATGAAATAGTATAATTGTACATGTGATAAATTGATAAATGACTTTTAGTTACTACTTATATAGAAATATATATTTGATAGCATTAATAATAATATGAATTTTTTTTTATAGCTTTCAAGGTATTAGATTTTGTTGAGTTTAATTATAAGATATTAATATTATATTTTAATTTTTTAATAATATTTTATTATTTATTTTTTATACATGACCCCGGGAAAAATAATTTTTAGATACGCTACTGTCTAATCTGCTTTTCTTTTTCCTTTGCAGGTTCTGTTTGGAGTATCAGTGATATTATTTCATATTATACCTTCTTAGGCCAGAGGGCATTAGGTAGATCAAATAATTTATAAGCAGGCAGTTTTATTGTCTAGAATACAAGGATTACAAACCTCATATGTTTGTTCAAGTTTTATCTGTATATTTGCCACCGATTATCTGAAGTAATGTTAAGTTTCTGTCTTACTATATATTATGCATTGAGTTCTATATGAAATGATTTTGGAACTATTTACGGTAAATTTGTGGAATTCCTGATTTTTAGCTATGCTGTGGGCAAGCATGGATAAGCTGGTCCGCCATGCACGTAAAGTTGACTAATACGCGAACAGAATCTACAAAACCAGAGACTGGAGCATTGTTTGCGACTTGGAGTTGGCTAAAATTCAAACCGACTATTATTAATATTGTAATGATGCTTTTAGTGAATTACCCGGTTTCTGCTCTTTTTATATCCGTTTTTGTGCTAGGACCAGTGAAATGGTCACAAAGAGCCAATGACGTGATGGCCAACACTGAGGTGCTGGGGCTGCTAGCTCCTAGCTTCAAATATGCCTGGTTTGTTCCTGGTTTTGTTCTCGGCTTGGGCTTGTAAATAAAGAGAAACCGAATATTCAGTTCATATGTTGAGTTTATTAACAAAAAAATCTAAATGAAACCAATCCGAACCGAAAGTCTACATATAAACCTCAAACTATGTCGTTTTAACTTATACATCCACAGTTACATTGAGCCACAGAATCAGCATTTCATTCTTCTTCTTCATTTCTTTTTTCTTTTTTCGTTTTCTCTCAGTAGTACTATACTTCTTGCCCAAAACATTTACAGAGTTCTCTTTCACCAGTCTCTTTTTCATACATTTGTTAAAAGTTTGTATACTCTCTCATCTCATTTTAGCTGTCCATCTTCTCCTTACATGTTGATTTCTTCATTTATGCCATGATTTCAATTTTCCAAATATGATATTAGGAAAAATTCTTGCATCTGATATTCTTGAAAGGATAAGTTCTGCTTTGTTTCATATGATTTTATATGGGTTTCCATGCCAGTCCACTGGGCCTCTGTAGAGAAAAAAAAGAAAGGTCACAAAGAAATGTACTCACCCATTCTCAGTCTCCATGATGCCATAGAAATCCAAACCAAAACCTGAAGGGTCTGCTCACTCTCCATAATTTGGGTCATGTTTCTAGATGATCCAGCAAAGGCATACTTTAAAAAAATATTTAGAAAGCCTTTGATTTTAGTTATCGTATAGTTGGACACTAGACTTTAGGCCAATGGTATAATAATATAATCATATTTGCAATGACATCATTTAAAATATGATATTTAATTGAATTTGACATCATTTATATTTAGAACAACTTTAAAATTGAATTTAATTGCAATAGTTTCCTAAAATAATTTGTATGCACAAATTGTGAGTCTAAAAATTCAAACATGAAAAAGAAAAAGAAATGCAAATTAAAGTTGCATTGATCTTGAAAGTAAATTATAATTTATGTACTTTCTTCTTACAAAAGGGTACAAATCCTCTAATTCAACTTCTTCTTTGTTGATGAACAATGAAAAACTTCAACAAGTGAGCACTTTGGAGCGTTAAACCTAGAGCTTACTAAGTTTTTGAGCTTCAGAGTTGTGTTTGGCTTTTATTTATAAGGGGATTGTAGAAGTCCCTCAACTAAAGTGAAACTCTATATTAGAGCTTATACCTATCTTATGCCAAAAGATGGATTTAATTAATTCATTTAACTTTTTTTTTTATAAATATTTCTTTTTAGGATAAATATGTAAATGTCATTTTTTATGTTGTGGTTATAATAATATAATGGTTATATATATATATATATATATATATATATATATGTACAATATCATAACAAACTACTAGTCAGGAACAATAGTGTCCCAAACTACTATATATAATAATATAGTGTCATAAAACATTTAGCTTAAACATTCACTAGAATTTTTTAATCTAGAATTAAAATATAAATTTTAAATAAATTTGTTATAATTAGGTAATAAATTAATAGTCCAATAATTGTTTTATTTTCTTTTTTTAGCATTAATTGATGGACTTTTATAAGAAAACAAAATCACACACCAAAGGATTTTTTTAATCTAAAATGTTATTCCTGGAAATAACAAGGTTTGATGAAATCTTTAGTACGTACTTGTTTAGTGATCTTTATAA
The DNA here is from genome assembly GCF_030052815.1 of Hevea brasiliensis. NCBI lineage: Eukaryota > Viridiplantae > Streptophyta > Magnoliopsida > Malpighiales > Euphorbiaceae > Hevea > Hevea brasiliensis. Next base: position 98,366,752 of record NC_079496.1, read on the forward strand.
AACATTCGGAGCAGATTAATAAAAAATTATGTAATGAAATTACTTTTGCATTCATTGCCAAGTATATAGGAACACAACTTAAAGAATAAATTTTATCCACAATCACTTAATTTTATTGATGATTTTATTTTACTTATTATACTTTTTTTTTTATTTTCCATTATACTTTAATTTATTTTAATAAAATTACTCATTTTTATTTTTTATTACTTCAAGTCACACATATCAAAATTTCATAAAATTTTTAACAAAACTCTTATATAATGTATCATATGTGACTTTAAATTATAATATATATATATATATATAAAACTATGAAGATAAAATTTATTTATTTTTTTAATTTTTTAATCTAATCTAGAAAGGAGATAAATTTTTTATAATTTAAAATTATGTAAAATATATTATATTAGAATTTCACTAGAGATTCTATCATATTCTGATCTGAGTAACTGATAGGTCCCAGTAAAAGCCAAAAATATTATTCTACTTACAGTGAGAATAAACCAACGAGAGTTTTAATTGCGAAATAGCTTTTTCTCTTATTGATGACTACCACAGATTTAAATACAATTAAAATCAACAACTTTTCCTACTACTCAGGTCCTTGTTCCTGAAGAATAGGACAACACCTTAAAGTGAGCACAGTAATAATCATAAATGAACAACAATATCATCCAAACTGCTTGTCCTAGTCTAACGCAAGCCTGACCATTTCGTGACCTATCGTCAAGCGCATGGCTGCAATGCATGGCTCCTTACGTAAAATATTTTGGATTTTTAACTGGTGTCCTCTAGACCTTCGTGGCTTATTAATACCCTCCCCTGCGACAGCAACCTTGTCCCCAAGGTTGACATTGAAGAACTTATCCTGGATGTCTTGAGAATTTTCCCATGTAGCCTCTTCGACCGGCAGGTCCTTCTATTTAAGAGCATATTTGAATTAATTGTTAAATACAACTGATAGCTGTTAACTGATAGCTGTTACTATTAGTTGATAGCTGATAATTGATAGATGATGATAGCTGTTTTATATTAAGTGTTTGGTAAAATTATATTTAATTGTTGCTGTTAATATGTGAAATGACTAATAAGGATATATATCATATAATTTATTTTTTTAAATAAATATAAAATTATAAATTTATTACATTATATTATTTATTTTATTATTAAATTAAATATATAATTATTAAATTAATATATTATATTATTTAAATAAATATATAATTATTAATTTTTTATATTATATCATTTATTTTATTATTGAAATAAGAAAATAATTATTTTTTAAGATAATTAAATAATTTTAAAAATATAGATAAAATAATAAAATAATTATTATTGTCAATAAAAAAATTTATAATTAATTTTAAGTTTTTGGATATAAATAAATATTTTATATTTTATGTTATTAATAAAAAATATTTTAATAAAGTTGAAATACGTTAATTAAAATATTAACATTATAAATAAAAAAATAAAAATATTAATAATATTAATTTTCAAGTTAAATAAAAAAGGATAATATGGTCAAAATAAAAAATAAAACCAGATCAGCTATCAGCTGATGAGAAACAGCTCTAAAAATAGAGCTAATACAAACTGCAACTGATGGGTATCATATCAGTTGCACATCAGCTATCAGCTGCACTCAATAAGTAAACCAAACACCCCCTAACTAAGCTTTGTTATACGAATTTGGACCCTTTTTTGATCCAACGAGTATCTATTACTGTTTCTGGTGTCAAGAGTATCTCACCATCTTCATCCAGTGGAGGTAAGGCAGCAGTGGAGGGAACAGTGTCGCCTAACTTTTTCTTCAGAAGGGAGACGTGAAAGACAGGATGGATACGAGACTCAGGAGGCAAGTTGAGCTTATACGCCATTGGGCCAATTTTTTTCTCAATCTGGTATGGGCCATAAAATCGGTTCGCAAGCTTCTGATAAACTCTTTTGAATATTGATCATTAGCGGTAGGGATGGAGCTTGAGAAAGGCATAGTCACCAACTTGAAATTCAATATCACATCGTTTGGCATCGGCAATCTGCTTCATGCGATTGTTGGCAGCATGTAAGTTGATTTTGAGTTATCGAAGTAAAGCATCACGGGAGGCTATGCTGTGGTCGACATCATTTACTGGACAAAAACCTTCTTTATAGTAAGGAATTGTTGGTGGAGGTCTTCCATATAAAGCTTGGAAGGGAGACATTCCTGTGGATGCATGGTAAGTTGTGTTATACTAGAATTCTGCCCAAGGAAGAAAAGAATACCATTTACGGGGTTGTTGAGATGCAAAACACCGAAGATACTGTTCAATACAGCGATTGACCACTTCTGATTGGCCGTCCGTTTACGGATGATAAGCAGAACTCATTTTCAGTTAGGTACCAGACATTTTGAAGAACTCTTGCCAGAAGCGACTGATGAAAAAGGGTCCTGATTGCTAATGATAGTTCGCGGCATTCCATGTAGTTTCACAATGCCTTCAATGAATTTTTCTGCCACCACCTTTGCCGTATAGGGATGAGAAAGAGCCATAAAATGTGCTGATTTACTCAACCTGTCAACTACAACCAATATGGAATTTTTGCCATGTGAAGAGGGTAAGCCATCAATGAAATCAAGAGTGATATCATCCCATCCTTGACAGGGAAGTGGGAGGGGTTGTAGAAGCCCTGCTGGTGACAAGGTTTCACTCTTTGCCCGTTGGTAAGTATCACAAAAAGCCACATAAATTTTTTATCGTCTGGTACGTTGACGGCCAGTAGAACTGTTGTGCGAGCCATTTATAGGTCCATAAGACTCCAGAGTGCCCCCTTATTTTTGAATCATCAAATTCCTGGAGAAGTTGTCTAATGGCAGTGGAATGGGGTGGCACCACTACACGATTTTTGTAGCAAAGTAAGCCGCTGTGGCGACCATATGGACTGCCTGGATTGTCATCAGCCTGTTTAGCAATTTTCTGCATGTAGGAATTGTTGAGGCAGTGGGTGTAGAATAGGCTTTGAGGCGTGATGAATCACTATCTTTAAGGTATTAATTGCCCCTACTAGATTGCTGCAAGGTTATGGCAATATACCTCCAGGATACAACAAAGCCTGAAATCTGTGACAAAGAACTCTGAAGATTTCCCTTAAGAACTCTTTATACGAACTGAATTTAGAGAGACTAGAAGAAAAGAAGAAGAAGTAGAAGTAGTATATATCTGGATTGAAAAAACTCATCCATATTTATAATGAATGAAAAGCCATGGCACCTTTACTAGATAGACACATCTGTCTATCTCCAATAGATACAACTATTTGTGTAATAGACATGTCTGTTTATTAACAGACACCTATATAAACAGTTGTGACTATTTGTATAGAATTGACATGTCTGCTTATTAACAGACACATCTACTTGTTAATAAACACATCTGTTCGTAATTTATTTACGAAAATTACAATATGATAATTATTTTATTTCACACATATACGTGTCAAGCGCCATAATAGAATTATATATATTGAATTATATATATATAATTCTATACATATTTCACTCTTGTCATCCCCTTATATTTTAACAATATAGGAATTCTTTCTCTCTATACTGTCTAACATACAAGCTATTTATAACAATCCCCCACTTAGCTTGTATTGTTAGATCCCATTGTTTCATGCATAATGAAAAGTATCTTTCGATTTAAACTTTTCCTATGTGTAAGTATTTCAAAGTTCTATAGAAATCATGGTGGCCTTAGCTTAAACCTAGATTCCTATTAAATAGAACCGGAAATACTACACACACGAATCAATTAGTTCGACTTAAAAAGTTCACCAACATTTTAGCACGAATATGGCCTTGTGCTACCTCCTGTTTTCATGAACATTTACAAAAGTTATTCTCACTTTTGTTGAAGCGGCACCACTTCCTATGTTCATATAGGTGAAGTTTCCTTTGTAATAATTTTAAACTTCATTAAGAGTATAAATACTCATCCTCATTCCATTAACTTAATACACTAAGTATTTAATTACAACATTTACTAATGACTTGTTGTTATCCTTTAAACTTTATTTAGTAATAATACTATAAAGTAGGGTTCCCATCAGTAGTAAATTTAATGGAATATTCTAAATCCTAATAAGCACATGTACTTATGATCATAACTCTCGAGAGCCCTTTTATTAAAGGATTTGCTAGATTATTATAGGATTTAACATAACATGGTAATAACACCATTAGAGACTAATTGTCTTACATTTTCATGTCTTAAGCTTATATGTATATTCTTTCAATTGTATATTTTACTATAAGCTTTAACCATCATGATTTGACTATCATAATATAAAGAAATAGATGGCACAGGTTGTGGCCACAACTTAATATCCGATAACAAGTTTCTTAGCCATTCTGCTTCTTTACCAACATTAGCCAAAGTTATAAATTCGGATTTTACCGTAGAATAAGTTATACAAGTTTGTTTTTTTGATGCCTAAGAAACAGAACCTCCACTTAAAGTGGACACCCAACCAAAGGTTGACTTATTATCCTTAGTACTAGTTATCCAATTGGCATTTATATAACTCTAGGATCTCCATCATATTTGTTTCACTAGTCAACCATATAATCACATATTTATAACATGAACTACATAAATAATTCACAGTCTAGATATGTACCTTATTTGCAGAAATAAACTGCTCCATAACTTGTTTAAAATGAGAGTATCTAACAATAAAGGACCAAGCTAAACTTGCACACACACACAAATGCATACTCATTTGTCCTTTTGTCACTTCTTACAAATGACTTGCAAGGCTCTTATATTTACTACTCAAAATGTACCAAACTTTTGGCCAATAAGTTCATCTCTTCATGCATGTAACTATTTAGAAGAATTGCATCTTTTCATTTAGTTACATCTTTTGGCCAAGGGACATAACTCTTTGCATGGATACAACTCTTTATATGGTTTTAGCACAATTGGAAACTTATCACAGAATAATCTATAGTTTATAATTCATTTTTTAAATATCCAAAAACCCTTGAAATTTCTTTTCAATATTCCACACTAGGATTATTAGTATATCTTGACAATTTATACATTGCAAAAGCAATATTAGGAGTAGTGCAATGCATAACATACATTAAGCTACCAATAGCACTAGCACACTCAATTTGAACAATTATTCTACCAAAATTTCCAGTCAATTTGTAATAAATGTCATAAGGAGTATTTGATTCTCTCAATATAATAAAATTGACAAAGAGTAAAACCCCCACTATGTTACAGTTAGGTAGTTTTAGGCAGATCCCTCAAGGATAATAACCAAAATATAAATCTAGATAGTAATTTTAATCAAGAATAAATTAAAGAATAATAATATTGATTGTAGGTAAAAATGAAGAGAAGAGACAAAAAAGAAAAGTTAATAGATTTTTATTCCAAACTGCTATTTATAAAGCATTTGCATCTCTTCAAACATATACAATAGTTCACTTTGTATCTATTAGAATAATTATATCTGTTCACTTACACCTTTTAGAATAGACACAACAGTTCACTTTGTATCTCTTATAACAATTACATTTATTCTCTTGCACCTTTTACAACAGATACAATCATTCACTTTGTATCTCTTAGAATAATTATATCTGTTCACTTATACCTTTTACAATAGATACAACTGTTCACTTTGTATCTCTTAGTATAATTACATCTGTTCACTTATACCTCTTAGAACATATACAACCGTTCACTTATACCTCTTAAAACAGATACAACCATTCACTTATACCTTTTAGAACAGATACAACTATTCACTTTGTATCTCTTAGAACAATTATATTTGTTCACTTATATCTTTTATAATAGATACAACCAAGATGAATTAGGATTTATGCATATAACCTTATATTTCTTCTAATTATAAGCATGTCATCAATATAAAATAAATTATCAGATAAAAAATTTTAAATGAGTAAGTATTTCTGAATCTATTTAAGAGAAAAGTCGTATGTGGCATACAGTAATTTCTTCCTATAATCATTCAAACTAGAAGTATGATGTGCTATTATTTCTCCTAATTGCAATGATTTAGGAACTACCACTTTCAAATCCTTAAACTTTGAAACAAAGATATGTAACTCATGGACTTATCCATAACAGGCATATTATCAAGTATTTAGAATTCAAAATATTTCATAATGAAAAATTTATCCATACCTTTTTTTTTCTGTATTATTTTCGAATTCTAATGAATTCCAGATTTCCTTTGGAGAGTTGACAGAGGTAAACAAATCTTACAGCCTATCTGATGAGTTATTGAGAATATGATTTCGGCATGGCAATTCATCTTCTTTTCTTGATCTGCTTTCACCTTCTCAGTGAACATAATTTCTTTCCTTAAAATGATCAAGTTTCACGAACTCTTGATTCATCACGGAAACAACCTTAGACTCTATTGCGATTAATACCTTAAAATTGTTTGTAATTTATTTACGAAAATTACAATATGATAATTATTTTATTTCACACATATACGTGTCAAGCGCCATAATAGAATTATATATATTGAATTATATATATATAATTCTATACATATTTCACTCTTGTCATCCCCTTATATTTTAACAATATAGGAATTCTTTCTCTCTATACTGTCTAACATACAAGCTATTTATAACAGGAATTATGACTAGCTTCGGCTTTGATGGCTTCCCTGATTTCTGTTTGTGATACGAACAATGCGTCAAGGCTAGGACTTCCTGCTACGCGTGACAGAGCATAACAGAGAGTCTGCAGCATTGTTTTCCTTTCCGGGCTTGTACCGGTTCTCGTAATCATAACCCAGCAATTTCGACACCCATCGCTGCTGTTCTGGAGTTCTATTCGTTGTTCCATTAAATGTTTAAGACTGCGTTGATCAGTGTGCATGTAGAAGTTGCGGCCCAATAAATATGGTCGCTAGGTCTGTATTGCATGGATGATTGCCAGCATCTCTTTGGCATATATGGACCACGATTGTTTGTTGATGCCCAAAGCTCAGCTCATGAACGCAATTGGCTTCCCCTGCTGAGTCAAAACTGCCCCTATTCCACTCCCTGAGGCATCGACTTCAATGATGAATGACTCATTGAAATTCGGCAATGCAAGAGTTGGGGTAGTGGTCATTGCCTGTTTGAGTTCTTGAAAAGCTTCTTCAGCTTCCTTTGGCCACCCGAATTGTCCTTTCTTTAAACGGTGGATGAGGGGGCAAGCTATGATACCGTAGTTATGCACAAATTTTCTGTAATAACCTGTGAGCCCTAAAAATCCACGTAACTTAGAGATATTAGTAGGCCTAGGCCAATGGAGCATGGATCGAATTTTACCCTGATCAACGTTAACTCCTTGAGGAGTTATAATGTGTCCCAAATACTCGAGTTCTTGTAGACTGAAGGCACATTTAGTGAGTTTGACAAAGAATTGATGCTGCCTTAATATTTCAAAAGTTGTTTTAACATGTTCGAGATGCATGTGCCAATTGGGGCTATATATCAAAATATCATCAAAATATACTAGTATGAATTTATGGAGGTAAGGGTGAAATATGGAATTCATAATAGCTTTAAAGGTAGACGGGGCATTGCATAAGCCGAAAGGCATGACAAGATATTCTTCATAATGACCATCATGAGTTCGAAAAGTAGTTTTAGGTATGTCTGTGGGATAGACTCGTACCTGATGATAGCTTGCTCGGAAGTCCAATTTAATAAAATAATTAGCTCCATGGAGCTCATCAAGCATGTCATCAACTGTGGGAATTGGGAACCTATCTTTGATAGTGACGGCATTAAGTGCTCTATAATCAGTGCAAAAATGCCATGAACCATCTTTTTTTTTTTTTTAACTAATAATAAAGGAGATGATTGTTTTTCTATTTCAGCTTTTTGAAAATAGGCATTCCTGTAAGGTCTGACATTAATGGGCTAAGTGCCTTCCTTCAAGTTTATGTGATGGCCCACTTCTCTGGGTGGAGGGAGTTGCGTAGGTTCTTGGAACAGGCCTTGGCATTGCTGTAGTAACTGCTACATGTTTGGGTGGGTTTCAGGTGGAATTTGTCCTGCCGTGGCTTGGAAGCAAATGGCAAACATAGAACCCCCTTATCGCACATCCTTCGAAATAGCTCTCATGGAAGCAGATTGAATGCCTTGAGAATCAATTCCTTGCAACCGGTGAGTGTGGTTGTTCCATTGGAATTCCATTGTGAGTTGTTGCTAGTTACAAGCCACTGTTCCCAGTTGTGCCAGCCATTGAATTCCTAAAACCACATCCAACCTAATCAAAGGTAAGTAATATAGTGTTAACACAAAAGGAATACCTTGGAGCAGAATGGGAATATTGTTGAATCTCCCTTTGCATTTTAATGGTTTGCCATCGGCCACGTTAATGTCGAATGGCTCTGTTGGAGTCACAGGCAGCTGCAGTATGTCAGCCATTCTGTCACTAATGAAATTATGAGTGGATCCACTGTCAATTAGAACAACCACCTCCTGTTAAACAATCTTTGCTAGTACTTGCATGGTTTTTTTGGGCTGTCCATCCTGTGAGTGCATGGAATGAAATCTCCGGTTGACGTGCCATAGAGTGATTTTGCTCCTCCGTATCTGATCCTTCATCTCCGCATTCTAGTACAAGGAGTTGAGGTCCCTTGCAACGATGTCTTGGGGCAAATTTCTCGTCGCAATTAAAGCACAGACCCTGAGCCCTTCGCTTCTGCATTTCATCCCATGTAAGTAGCTTCATAGGTGATGCGGGTTTGAACTTTGTTGGAAATGATGATTCGGTCGTGAATCGGTTGCCAGGCCGTGAAAGTGGTCGTTGACGATTCAGCTGCTCATCCCGCATCCGAGCTAGGCTAATGGCTTCTTTTAGAGATTTTGGTTTGAACATTCGTATGCCATCTGCTATCTCCGATTTCAAACCTCCCATGAATGTGCCCCTCAAGGCCCTTTGTGTCCATCCTTGAACCCAGTTGCCCAAATGTTCGAACTCCTTCTAATATTCTCGTAATGAGCCCACCTGTTTAACTTTGGACAAAGCTTCATCGAAGTCCTCACCGTCAGTAGGACCAAATCGTGTCCAGAGTTCCTCGTAAAAGGTTTCCCAGTTTATCACTCGGTTTTCTTCCTTATCGGACCTCTTCAACCTTTGCCACCATTGATTAGCTTCACCTTCTAAATGAAAAGAAGCCAAGGGTACTTTTTGTGATTCCATGGTTCCTTGATACTCAAAGAATTGCTCCATTCTTGTGAACCATTCTGTGGGATCATCACCCGAAAAATGGGGGAACTCCAATTTGGCTAATTTGGAAGAGAACCATGGCCATCCTCCCTCAGGTTGGTTGCATGATTCATCTCTATAAGGGTGTGGTGGTGGAGTAGCTGGATTGATAGGAAGGTTCTGATCGTTGCTTGAAGATGCAACAGCACCTCTTGGTGTGAGGAGCTCTGAAATTTTGCTGATTGCATCTTCCAAATGGTGTAACTTATCAGTGACGCCTTTCTCCATGGTACTAAAGTTAGTTTGGAGTCCTCCAAAACTAGCTTCTAGATTTTCAATCCGTTCCTTGTTTACTGCCATGAGGAGTGGCTCTGATACCAATGATAGGTCCCAGTCAAAGCCAAGAATATTATCTACTTATGGTGAGAATAAACCAACGAGAGTTTTAATTGGGAAATAGCTTTTTTTCTTATTGATGACTACCACAGATTTAAATAAAATTAAAATCAACAACTGTTCCTACTACTCAGGTCCTTATTCCTGAAGAATAGGACAACACCTTAAAGTGAGCACAGTAATATTCATAAATGAACAACAGTATCATCCATAACTGCTTGTCCTATTCTAACGCAAGCCTGACCATTTGGTGACTATCCTCAAGCCACCTTCACATCCTCCTCCCATATTCTTTTCTTTCATGTGACTACAAGGCTGCAATGCATGGCTCCTTACGTAAAATATTTTGGATTTTTAACTGGTGTCCTCTGAGACCCTCGTGGCTTATCAGTAACTGCTAAGAAAAAAAAAAGATTGAGTGATTTTGTTAAAGTAAATAAAAGTATAATGTCTAAAATAAAACAATTAATAAGGTTGAGTGGCTATTGGGAAAATTTAACAAAATCGTAATTTTGTTATTGTTGTGAAAATCATTCACATAAAAATTAAAGAACATAAAATTTAACATAGCTTAGCTTAAACCTACTTTACAACAAATTAATAAATTATGACATTAATTATTTTTTTTAACCCACAATCATTCAACTACTAACTCTTGTAATTCGATGGCCATGAAACTTCACTCTACTTTGATGGCCTTATTGCACTTATTGTCCTCTAACTCTATTATGGCCACACCACACCATCTTATATAGGCCACGATATGGACATGGAGAAAAAAAATTTCTAATCTTATTCTTTTCTTTCAAGTTTGGAATACTGCATTTTCTTTTTGTTTTTTTAATTTTTAAATTTCTTAATTAAATTTTAACTAAACTTCCTAAATAAACTCTGTCTCCTAATTCTATTTAGACTTGGATTTCTAATAATCTCTTCCTCTAAGTCAAATGAAATTAGTTTTCACAACTTCTGTAAAATGTTAATTTTTGCTTGGGTATTTCCTCACATTCTTGATTGTTGATGTTGCCTCTTACCTCATGTCACACCCTCCCCCTCAGTAAGATGTAACATGATCCCGTAGTACATCTAATAAATCACCGTACTTCGCCTACTGGTAACCCATTAAATATACTACAAGTGATTTTAAAACAATTTTCTTACTTTTCGAAGGTGGCGAGCACTTTTGGTAGGAATTAAAAACTTTTATTTAAAGTTTAAAGACTAGTTAAAATTTTTGTCTATTTTTATTTTTATGCAAATTTTGGAAAATTTTCGACAGAGTGCCGTCTATATTTGGGAAAAACAGTTCTTTAAAATCTGTGAAAAATACTTCCAAATAGTTCATTTTATTTCTCAGCCCCAACCGCCAATATATCCTCAAATCAATACAATTCAACCAGATTTCAACTCAATTTTCACAACTTAAAAATTTTTCAAAACAATTCGATAACTTATAAACATTGCATTAAATTAAATTTACATACACAAATATTAATTAACAAAAGAAAAATAAGAAATAATATTATTACAACTTAATGTACAACTGCTCAATTTTAGATTAACACATATGAGAACTATTTACATCAAAATAAACTACAAGGGTATAACTAAATGCCCATACAAAAGTCTCCGTGTAGTCCCAACAATTAGTAGCTCACTCTACTGCTTTTTCCTTGTCTCTATCTACGACAGCAAAGAAAGCTATTGATGAGTATAAAAGTACTCAGTTGTGCACAATAAAATACAAAATGCATAATATAAAACATTTATGAACAATTCATAATTCAAAAATCTCACAATCACATTTCACAATTTTTCAAATCACATTTATAGCAAATCATAATTTTCAAAGCTTAATATGACACAAATTTGATCAAACAATTTAATAATTATAGTTTTGCCAATCAATAACACAACTTAGGCCATGACACAAAATTTTCAAACATGCCATGTTGTACACCACGACAAGGCAAACTCACCCCACTAATCGAAATCAATGAGGGAGGTGGCTAGCTAGCTAATGAGTACTCATCCAAACTCACCTCTTGACTGGAAAGCCAAAGAGGGAGGAATATAGTAAAACTCACCCCATAAATGGAGGAGGAACATAGTGATATTGCCATGCCAAGTGTGAATAAAAACAATTTAAATCAAGTTATTCAAACATTTCATACAATTCATAAATCATATTTCATTCCAAACTTTTCATTTACAAAGTAGGCAACACACTATTTTTCAAATAATATTTTTAAAGCTATAATAATCAAAATTATTCACAATATTTATTTCAAGAATTGTCAAGTAGAAACAAAGAATTTTAAGTTTGTTGTGCACAAACCTGATGTGAGTCGCTTCTAGGCCTTGACTTAGTTTGCCTTATCCTTTTTCAGGTCTTTTTTAGCTGAAACACAAAATTTATAGTGTTTCAGTATCTTATCTCACAATAATTCCAATAATTAATTTATATATGTTCAATTCTAGCTCCAATATGCTTAAACTTATATTCTTGAAAATTTTCATGTTGAAGTTACTATTTATGGTACTATTCAAGTCAAAATATTGACTTTCTTATGCTTAATAGGTATGGGAAATCTAATTATACCCACATACCACATTTTGGTTACCTAACTTGTTAGTTTTGGTAATTTTCTTAAAACTTAAGTCTTTTAGGCAAACTTTCAAATTTTCAGTTTTGGTGACCTATTTTGCACTATTCCATTGGTCATGTTGCTATTAGAATTTGGCTAAGTTTTCTTCATAGAAGTTGTTCCTTATTGTCTTAGCTTTATTTCCCTTTTTTAATCACTCCATTTAAAGTTTTGTAGCTCAAGTTATAGCTATTTGAACATGGCTGGCCGGATTGGCCTAACCCAGATTTTCTGGGCACCAAAACTAGTTCTGGCAGTTTTAGGTCACTAAATTTGGGTGGCTAAATGACTTGGTTAAGAGCATAATTTGGGTTTGTGTTCTCCATGAAAGTTGTAGGTTTATATCTCATCTTTCTACTGGTAAAATTTTAGGTCATTTAGACCTGTCTAGCCCAAGTTATGGCCATATTGTTCATTTGGTCATTTTTATATAGGTCAGTTTGCCTAATCCGGATTTGGCCAATTTGTTCACTATGCTATGGTCACTTTCTGGGCATGATTCCTGAATGAAAAATGTGTCATTTTGTGTCTAGTTTCATACCCAATTGGCTTCATACCCAATTGGCTTCATACCAATTGGGTTCGTAAATTTTCAGTTTTGGTCCCTGAAAGGGACCTTGGTCCTGCTGCCTGTAGAATGTCTTTATCCAATCCGAATCTCCATTTGATTCCAACACACCACAATTGGTCATGCATGACCATTTTTTAGCTAAAAGGGACCTTGGTCCTGCTGCCTGCTGAATGTCCCTATCCAATCTGAATCTCCAATTGATTCCAACACTTCCAACATACCACAATTAGTCATGCATGACCAATTTTCAGCTAAAAGGGACCTTGGTCCTGCTGCCTGCAGAATGTCCCTATCCAATCCGAATCTCCATTTGATTCCAACACTTCCAACATACCACAATTGGTCATACATGACCATTTTTTAGCTCAAACAAGGTCAAACATGTAACACCCTCCCGGTAGCAACTCCGTACATTCTACTGTTCCGATGACCAGTGTCGGTCCGGACAGCTAGAACGTCCGGAAAAATATTTAAACTAAAGTGAGGAACCATAATTAACTTAAATATTAATAAGAAAAATTTAGAAAAAATTTTAGAAATAAAATACAACTAAGTTAAACGAGCCGGTGCCCTAGCGATGGGTAACCCAGAGGGAAGTTGCGGTTCTCACAACTAGGAGCCCTAGACCCAGGGGAAAAATCATAAAATAATTTTTGAGACTCCGGAGAAGGGTCATTGAGGTCCCTATGGCATTAGAATGCCAAGAAAATATTTAGAAAAATTTTTCAATCAGTACAGACAATTTTGACCCGTTAAGCCAAACGGAGGGCATTTTGGTCATTTCTCCTTAAGAGGTGATTTTTGGCCGACTTGTCCAGTTGAGTAAATAATTATTATGACATAAAATATGAATAAACATTACTAAAAATTAAATTGAAAATGAGTAGTGATGAAAAGAAAAGAAATAAGATTAATATATATATATGATGTCATGATGACCTCAATTAAAATTTTTAAACCAATGGGGGATTAACAAGTTTTATTAAGGGATAAGAAAGATATAAAATTAAGGTCAAATAATAGAAAGAAGTTAACATCTTCTTCCTTGTTTCCCATGGCCGGCACCCTTCCCATTCCTTCTTCCTCCATTGTTGCTCAAATTGAGCTTGAAATCTCCCAAAATCCAACCTTAAAATCCTAATATCCCTTCACAAAAATTCATCCCCACATCACAAGGCAACTCTAGGCTACCATAAGAAGTAGAAATTCTAAGGAGAATACAAGTCCAAGAAGTGCTACTTAAAGGTTAGTGCATCTATATACCTAAAACTCTTTAATTTCATGATTAGGGACTTGAATTTAGTAAGAAATTGTAATTTAAATAGACAAAAACTCATGTGTATGTGTACATGAATTTCGGCAGCCCTAAGGAAGGAATGAGTTTGATTGTTTTAATGGATTTAGAATGAATTAGAGATTATGTTTAAGGTGTATATACACATATATGATGAATGAAAGTGTTTAACTAGGTGTATGGGTGAATTGAAATGGGAAATTAGGGTTTTGGGAGTGAAAAATTGGACTTGGCTTATGAAATGATTAATGGACATTCTAATGGTCAATTAGTGACCATTTGAGGCAAGTTAATCATAATTTGAAGTGAACTAAAGTGTTACAAACCCAATTGGTAGGCTGCCTAGTGACAGCAGCAATGAGGCTGTGAGTCCAGCCTGTTTGGACTGCCATATCTTTGGCTGTGTAGGTCCAATTGGTGTCTGGCCAATTGGACATGAAACTAGACTTATAATGGCACAATTTTGCTGAAGAAACCATGTCCAAAAGACCAAAGCAAGTGGACCAAAAATTGGCCCCAATCCGGATACCCTACAAACAGGTTCTGCAGAATGACCAAATGAACAGTTCATTTGGCCATAACTCACTGTAGATAAGGTCAATTGACCTGAAATTTTTACAGCAACAAGATAAGACATAGGAAAACAACTTTCATGAAGAAACCTATCCCAAATTATGGCCAGAACCCATCCAACAAGACAGTGGCGATTCATCGTTCATGAATCAGATTTGGTAAATTCTGCAGAATTGAAATCCGGCCAGCTGTGGTTTTTGGACCATATCTGGAGCTACAAAACTCCAAATGGAGTGATTCAAAAAAAAGAAATTCAACTAGATAAAATAAGGAACAACTTTCATGTTTACCATTTCCTCAAATTTTCACTGTAACAGTCACCAATGGAACAGTAAATTTGGGTTATAAAAACTGAAAATTCTGCTTCCCTTGGTTTAAACTTAGAAATGGTATTAATGCTTAATGCCAACAAGTTTTGAATGCAAAATGTGGTATGTTGGGAGTGTCAAAACCAATGTACCTATTTTCTATCAAAAAGTCAACATTTTTGTTGACCAATGAGGTGAATAGTGACACCAAAACTTGAAATTCAAAATTTGAAGAATTCAAAAGTATCAAATGCCCTAGTATACCTAACAAGATTGGTTTAGATAGTTTGGCATGCCAATAGGGTTCAGTTAGCAGTACTGCACATGGCATTATGCCATTCTGTGATTTTATGGCTTTTAGCCATTTTGATATTGTGTTGAGACTTGGCTTCGTGCCTAATATTATTCTGACTTGTTAGCTACATTACATTTACCGGAGATACATATGTGACCGATGGTGTGACGGCCCGAGGTACTTGATACCCAGTGCCAGTTTACCCATTTATCCAGTCCAGTCATTCAGTATAGGTTACTTGGGCAACCAAATGAATGAAAGTGGACAAAGTTAACGAAATAAATGGATGTACAAATACAAAACAAATAAGACATATACATTCAATGCATATTTATTTCTGTTATTTCTTTCTATTTTATTATTGCACCACTAAGCATCATTGCTTAGCGCATTGCTTTTGCCACGCGTAGGTTCTGGAGATACTGATCGTGAGCCCAGTAGACCGCAGACTGGGTGAGACCATCCTGCAGCTCTGCACAGTGTCTGTGTCACCTCACCACCTACAGTGCATTGGTAGGACACTAGGTGTCATTTTGGCATTTTGTAATAAATTTTTATTTTCTCATATATAGTTGAACTTGTGTAATGTATTTTGATGTTCATGTAAATAATGAGAATTGTGTTTGTGAATGTTTATCTGTGTTTTATACACGATTACCACATGAGCTGAATGATTGAGAAACGAAATTGAAAAATATTGAGATTTCGATATTGGAGTTTGAAAGTGATGAGATATGAATATTGGAAGTGTTTTTAATAGGTTCCGAAGAACTGTTTTCTCCATTTTTAGCCGGCACTCTGCCGGATTTTCTTTAAAATTTTCGGAACCTCAAATAAATAATAATTTCGATAAATGGCTTAAATAAATTATATTTCATAAACTATATTCAAAACTATGATAAAAATTGATTAAGTTAAAATAGAGGGTGCCGATACACCGTGTGACATTGCTTACTCGGATATACTGTACACGGGTAAGGGGTGTCACAAAACACACCATTTGACCAATTCTCAAAATTTTATCTCCCAAAACCCTAGGTCCAAAACCTTAACTCACAATTTTTGTTACATTTTATTAATTCAACACATATAAACATACTTACTCAATTCATTGAAGCTCATGTTTACTTTTAATTCAATTAAACACATGCAAATCACACCCCTACATAGGCTGGCCGAATTTTCCTTTGGTCCTCCAAAGATGTTTTCTTTTCATTTTAAGTATATTTCTAGGTTAATTGAACTAAGAACATAAACATTTAACTAAAATATTCAAGTTTAGATTACTAACCTCACTTTGACTTTCAAATTTCTCAAATCTTCAATTTTCTTTCTTTTCTTTGTCCTCCAATCTTCTTTTCTACTTGAGTTAGCAAGGTTTAATGGGGATTTTGGGGACAAAGTGAGGTTTTGAAAGCTTTGATCAAGCTTCCATGGGTGTTGCTTTAATGGTGAGAATGGGAGAGGTGGGGTGGCTTGGAGTGAGACAAGAAGAAGATGCAAATTATTTTTTTTCTTTTCTTTTATGTATTTTTAAAGCTTTTAGTAAGACAACAAAAATATCCTAAAATTTTAAACTTTTAATTATTAAGTTTATTGCATCATGCATGATGTAATAAACTTTTTCACTTTTTCCTTTTTCCTTTTTTTTTATTTATTTTTCCATTAGTTCTTTAATTTAATTCTCGATTTTGAAATTTTCTTTTCTCTGATTTTATTTAACAGTTAGGTCAGGAGTTAGCTCTAGGAGTCAATTGACCAAATTGCCCATCACCAGTTCGACCCGGTTTACAAATAATTTAATATTTCTTCTGGATCCCTAACCTAATTATTTGACCGACTTAACAATTCTTTTTCATGATTTTCTCTTTTCCACTGTGTTCGCAATAGTCCTAAGGACCGCAGCGTCACATTTTACGATTCGAAATTTGAGTTTAGACTGATCTCGCAGTCATTCCTGAGAAGGTCACCCATCGCTGTGACTTCCGGCTCATTTAACTTTTTATACTTTGTTTTTCTTCTTTATACTTAACTATTTGACAATTACTAATTATTTGCATTCAGAGCTTAACTAGGTATCTTAGACATGGTTCTACTTCTCTTACTTGTTCGGACCGACACCGGTCATCGGAATAGTAAAATATACCAGGCTATGCCAATAGGGGTGTTACAATTAAGGTCCCTTAGGCAAATCTCACATCGACAAAGCACGGAGATGGTCTTGGGTTCAAAAAGTAATGATATATAAAATAGGAAAACTAATCACTAGAGGCGCCTTTTGGTGGAATGGCCTGGAGAGTTGGAAGAACTCTAGGGTTAAGGGTGCTCGCTTAAGAGAAATCCTAGGATAGGTGACTTCCTGGGAAGGTCTCCATTCCACCTATGGGACAAAACTATGAGGTTTATGGCCAAAGCGGATAATTCCTCTAGTGGTTGGAGCCTGATCATTACAATTGGTATCAGAGCCGCTCGCGTGTCTTCTTGGGCGATGGTGGGGCAAACCTCAGCGAGGATGTTGAGTCCCGAAAAGGGGGGGAGAAAGCTACCTTAGGCAAATCCCACATCGGCAAAGCACGAAGATGATCTTGGATTCAAAAAGTAATGATATATAAAATAGGGGAACTAATTACTAGAGGGGCCTTTTGGTGGAATGGCTTGGAGAGTTGGAAGAACTCCAGGGTTAAGGGTGCTCACTTGAGAGAAATCCTAGGATAGGTGACCTCCTGAGAAGTTCTCCATTCCACCTATGGGACAAAACCGTGAGGCTTATGGCCAAAGCGAACAATTCCTCTAGTGGTTGAAGCCCGATCATTACACCTCAACTTGTATTCTTCCAATCAATGTGCTCCTTTCCAACTTGTAGAGTTTGTTTGCACCAATCTTTTTACCCTTCATGATCATAAGAGTACTTTGGCTAACTTTCATAACTCTAACATGAACTGAACACCTATAACTCAAAGAATCCAGCTTACCTAAAGAGATTAAGTTCTATTCAAATATAGGAATATACTTTACTTTATCAAACAATTTCATGCGATCACCATGTAGCTTAATCTTCACTCTTCCAACTCCTTCCACTTTAATCTTGTTCCCATTACCTAGCTTCACCTTCTGTTCTTTATTTTCTTCAATCCCATCGAACCACTTCTTTTTTGAGCATATATGGAATGGACAAACAGAATCTATTATCCACTCATCTTGCCTTTTTTGCATCATCATTAATGTTCATAACATCACATTCTTCACCATCATCAATTGCAATTGTAGCAATTTCTTATTTTTCCTTTTTTGACTCTTCTTAAATTGTTTAAACTCTTTACAATCTTCTTTCATCTTCATACAATTTTATTGAATGTGGCCCTTCTCATGACAGTAGTAGTATTCCCTATCTTCAAGGTTTATTCATGGTCTCAAGCTTGATCTACTATTCCTTTTCTAATTTTTTTCCACGTGGATTGCTTCTTCCACGACTTGAACTAGCAACAAAAGCTTCACCTTCATTTCTACTACACTTCTTCTTGAACTTCTTGTGATCTAAGATAACTGCAGTAATCTCCTCCACCTTCAAAGTCTCCTTCCCAACTGTTCACCAAGCTTTTATAAGATTGTGGGAGAGAGGTTAGATGCAAGGAGACTTTATCTTTATCATCTACCTTAACACCAATAATAGCCAATTAGATAATTAATTTATTGAAAACATTAATGTGATCCCTCACTTTAGTACCTTCCTCCATTCTGAGTTGTATAACTCCTTCAAGTACAAGTGATTTGCTAGTGATTTTAACATGTATAAACTTTCTAATTTCTTCCATAAAATAGTTGGCAAAGTCTTCTCCAAGATATGATACTTCATATTAAGGGCTAACTTTAATCGAATCTAACTCACTGCCCTTTATTGAAGCTTCTTCTTGTACAGAATAAGAGTTCTGTAACACCCCTCATCTGACTGTAGTGTAGTCGAGCAAGGCGTACTAGATTCGGTGCCAGAGCACCCTATCTTATCTTACTTTATTATTTTAGTAATTTTGAATTCG
The DNA here is from genome assembly GCF_030052815.1 of Hevea brasiliensis. Taxonomy (NCBI): domain Eukaryota; kingdom Viridiplantae; phylum Streptophyta; class Magnoliopsida; order Malpighiales; family Euphorbiaceae; genus Hevea; species Hevea brasiliensis. The sequence goes on from NC_079496.1 coordinate 98,386,128, forward strand.
TTTAATTTAATATCAATTATTTTTCTATGGAGAAACTAGCGGAATTTTCCCTATTTTATTATCAGTTGACGTATTTCACTATTCACCTGCTTGAAATTTTCAATAATATTTTATAATAAAAATATCATTCATGCTCATCATATTTATCTCACATTCAATTCTTGTAATTCACATACTCATTTGTACAAATCTATTCATACTCAATTCATATGTAAACATTTTCAAATTACATAAGCAAAATTTTCAAATTTCATTAATTTACATAATTTATAAAATAATTACATAATTTCAGTTCCATAATCTATATATTCAACATACAATTCATAGTTTTCATTAAAATAATAACTAATTATAATGTACAAAATACATAATTTGATCAATATGGGCCCTATCTACATGTATTGTTGAGGAGGTGACAACCTTGAACACTCAGCAGATCAGAACTCTAAAATCTCTATTTGGTATTCGTTGGGCTTTAACTTCATTACCTGCGCGAGGAAACAAATCCATCGCGCTAAGCATTGCTGCTTAGTGGTGCAATAATATAACAAGGAAATAATATAACAAGTAAAAATAATTAGAGCATATTTTCTATACTCAAGAATTTTACTGGGTTCATATGAAATTTTCCATATAATATATCTTTTGTCATTTATGTTGCTCTCTAGAATCACTTCTTTCATAAGTTTACAATAATTATTTATATAATGTATAAATAAATCTAAAATTTATACTTATACTTATATTCTTATGAAAATCACATTTGTAATGTTATTCAAGTTATAATTCTTCCACTAGTCTTTTTATCACTTCCTTGATACTTTCTAAGTTGTTTACAATCATTTCATAATATTTAAAATTTTTAGAACTAGTTTAATTTACTTCAAATCATTCTAAGAAATAAATTTTTGGAGCTAATCTAATTTATTTCAGAACTTATTCTCATTTATTTACTTTCTAGCATTTTTAATTATTAATATTCATAACTTATTTTAATAAATCAGATTGCTCAAGTAACCTACGACAGGCTGACTAAACTGGATAATGGGTCGTTAGCATTGGACACCGCGGTGCATCGGGCCGTCATACTATGGGATGCAGAACGTCAACCACGTATACAGTCAGTATGGCCAAAAAGCCATGATAACACATAATTGGGCATAAAAGCCATGAATGTTGGCATAAAGCCGTGAATGGGGGCATAAAACTATGAATACGGGCATAAAGCCATGAATACAAGCATAAAGCCTTCGCAGTACTGCTAAAACAATACCCTATTGGCATGCCAAACTATCCAATCTGACACACATGTCTAGGCAATACAAGGGCACATAATATCATTAAATATTAATATATTGTGTTTTATGACTTCATTATTTCATAATAATATTCAATTATAATGTATAAATTCATTTGATCATATATATGATCACAATTCATATCAATTATCCTTTTATATCATTGTACTCAAAGTAATTTTCCTTTCTATAATAATGAGAACTAATGTCTCATTTATACATTAATATGGTTCATTTATTCATTCATTATGTTATTCATATGATCACAATTCAAAACAATGGTTCACATGTACCATTGTATTCAAAACATTTTTCCTTTCTCATTTATACATTTTATGAATTCTATTTGTGATGGGCATATAAGCCCTAACTACCTATTCACATCAATTAGGTGACTTACTTTTCTTGTTTCAAGTAATCCATGAACATTTCATGGATTTCAAATTTATGGCCTTAATTTTCCTTTAACAATATAGTTCTTACACTTTGTGTCTTTATATTACTATTCATATTACTATTCACTCAAATTGTTGACTTTTTAATACATAATGAATTTATTGAACCTAAGTTCACCAAGATACCACATTTTGCATTTTGTTTTTGTTGGTATTGATTTCCAATACCATTTCAAAGCTTATCTTATGTTATTCAAAATTTTCAGATTTCATACCCTAGGTTTACTGTTCCATTGGTTATTTGTATAGTAGGAATTTAACAAAATTATCTTCATAAAAGTTGTTTCTTATTGTGTCTAGTTATATTTCCTTTTTTGAATCATTCCATTTGGAGTTTTGTAACTCAAGTTATGGTCATTTTACCATAACTAGCCAGATTAACCTATACCCAAAATTTCTGGGCAATTTGGTTCTGCCAGATTTGGTGACCTATGTTTGTTAGCAATTTGACTAGGTTATGGTCAGAATTTGGATTTATGTTCTTCATGAAAGTTGTAGAAATATGTCTCAGCTTTCTACTGGTAAAATTTCAGGTCAATTGGACTTTTCTACACTGAGTTATGACCAAATGAATAAATACTATTCATTTGGTCATTTTACACAGGCAGAATGCAAGTCACCCGGATTAGGGCAATTTTTAGGTCAACTTGATTTGGTTTTCTGGGCAGGGTTTCTTCACCAAAGTTGTGCCATTATGTGTCTAGTTTCATGTCGAATTGGCTTTGCACCAATTGAACCTATACAACTCCGTTTATAGCTACCCAAACCTGCTGGACTCACAACCAGTCCTACAGGTCACCAAGGGTAGCGTGCCTAAACTCAACTCCATTATCCTTACTCACTTCAATTCCTCCTCACACACATTCAAATGGTCACTAATTGACCATTACAAGGTTAATATACCATTTCATAAGCAAAACTCTTATTTTTCATAAACCCTAATTTCCAAAGTGTTCATTTCCTACCTTTCATGTCATCTTACTCATCCAACACACATAGTTCAACATCTAACTCAAGTTATCTTATCACAAACCACTTCTAAACAATTCAAGTCATACAAATCAACAAATCTGATCCTTCTCCCATGGCTACAAATTTTCATACACACTTCAATATAATTGTTTTGTTCAATTTTACAATAAATTCTCATTTAATTTGTCTTCCTAACAAAGATTAAAAAGATAGGGAAGTAAGTATAGGCACTAACCTTTTTGAGCTTCACTTAACCTTGATTAAACCTCACTAATCTCTTCTTCTTTGGCTGCCAATAGCTTTTTCTAGGTGAAAAATCAAATTTTTGTGAAGGGACTTGGCAATTTTGGTGTACAAATGGAGAGGAAATTCAAGCTTTTAAGCTTGAAAATGGTGGAACCTCTTCTCTCTCTCTCTCTCTCTCTCTCTCTCTCTCTCTACGTTTTTGGCTGCCCAAAGGTTGAAGATGCAGATTGTTTTTCAATTTTTGGTCTCTTTTATCTCTTTTAATGAGTTTAATAAATTGTGATTGGTGGAGGAAATTTAAATGACATCATATGATGTCATAATTAGTATTTTCTTTCATTTTCTTTTCTTTTCTTTTCTACTCATTTCTAATTTAATTTTTAGCAATATTTATTCATATTTTAGATCATAATAATTATTTACTAAACTGGACAAGTCGGTCAAAAATCATCTCTAAAGACGAAATGACCAAAATGCCCTCCGTTTGGCTTATTGAGCCAAAATCATCTATACCGATCGAATAATTTTTCTAAATATTTTCTTAGCATTCTAATGCCATAGAAACCTCAATGACTTTCTCTGGAGTCTCAAAAATTATTTCATGAATTTTCTCTCGGGTTTAGGGCTTCTAATTACGAAGACCGCAACTTCCCACTGGGTTACACATCGCTAGGGCACCAGCTCATTTAACTTGGTTGTATTTTATTTCTAAAATTTTTTCTAAATTTTTCTTATTATTATTTGAGTTTTATGACTCCTCACTCTAGTTTAAATATTTTTCCAAATGTTCTAGCTATTCGGATCGACACCGGTCATCGGAACAGTAGAATGTACGAAATTGCTACAATGAGGGTGTTACAAGTTTGGAAAGAATAGAATATAACACCCCTATGTTCGGTAGTGCGTTCTACTGTTCCGGTGACCAGTGTCTATTCGGATAGTTAGAATGTCTAGAACTACATTTAAATGTTAGCGAGGAGACATAAAATAATGAAATACAAGAAAGGAAAATACAAGAAAAATATAGGAAAAATAATAGCAATGAAATGTAACCAAGTTAAACAAGCCGAAAACCGTAGCGATGGGTGACCGCACAGGAAAGTTACGGCGCAGGCAATAGCCAACCTCAAGACTGTAGGGAGCCCTCGGAATTTAGTTTTGAGACATAATTAAAGAATTATTGAAGTATAAGTGACATTAGAAATGTCAAAGAAAAATTAATTAATTAGTACAAAGAAAAACGGGAAATCGAGAAAACGACAAAAATCGATGTTACCGAAAAATCAGGAATACAACCCGAATAGGGGCATTGTGGTCAATTGACACCCCGAGTTGCCTTTTGACCTAAATGTCCATTGAAAATAAATGATATTAAACTTTGAAAATACCATGAAAAATGAAATTTTAGGTGTTGTATAAATAAGGCAAAATATGGGGTATAATGTTGAATAAATGAAAGCTTAACATTAATTTAAATTTTCTAATAACTTAGTGGACCACTATGGAGTATATAAAGCATTAAAAAAACTAGAATTGTCCCACTAACATTCTACAACACCATTTCTTCCTCAAGTTCTCTCCTTGCCGAATTCAAACTCCCTTCCAAATCACCATTGTCATTCCAAGGTGAGCTCCATGCATCCATGACCCAAGCTCCCAATGGTTAAGCTCCCTTCATTAAACTTGACCACCACATCTTGGGCAGTACTTAGGGAACAAGAAAGAAGGAATTTGATGGAGTTTTGAGGAAGTCCATAAGAGGTAAGTGGCCATTTCTTTATCCTTTCCTTGTTAAACTTTGAGTTAATGTGGTGGTGAGTTAATTTATGGAAGAAGTTTCGAGGTTTGATGAATTATTGGTGATGTGCCATTTTGGCAGCCATGAAAGTTAAAATGTTTAACTTCTTGTTTACATGTAAATGATGAGAAAATATGTTGATTAATGTTATAAGATGTTGTAGCCAATATATATTAAGTGTATATGGTGATTGAGCAATTGATCTTGAAGTTGAAGAAAGTATGGGAAACTTTGGTAAATTGGAGCATTTCGGCAGCCTTGAGAAAGTCACGAGGAATGCTTGAATTCATGAAGATTATTTGATATAATTTGATTTTAGAGTTGCTAAGTATGTATGTAATTTATTAGTGAAATTATATGTAATAATTAGGAATGTTTATGTGTGTACATTGTTGGATTTGGACTTTGTGAATTGTGATTGCATTTGGTGCATTTTGAAGTTGTTATATTCTGTCCAAGTTGACCTATAATGTAAAGAATTGAATTGTTATGGTTAGTGCCAAATGCAGAATGGTATGGAGAAGTGAAGGTGTAATTGGTAAATGTGTGTTTGGTTTGGGGCTTGAAAGGCATGTAGAGGGCAGTGTGCAAATGAGCCAATAACCCTAAGTGTGTGACTCCAATTGGTTTGAGGCCAATTGGAGGTGAAACTAGGCACAAAATGTACCAACTTTCATTGAAGAAAGCCTACCTAAATTCTGTCCAAAAAGTGACTTGAGAAATGACCAAATCCAGATCAGTGACTTGAAAGCCTGAAAATTGACCATTTAGGCAGCAGTTAGTATTTTAGCCATAACTCACTCAAAACAGGTCTAAATGACCTAAAATTTTTACCATTAATAGATTAGACATAGAGCTACAACTATTATGAAGACACCGAAACCCAAAAATGGCTATAAGAAAGTCAAATAGCTTGCACAAGTTCGGGTACTAAAACTGCCAGAACTAAAAGTGACCTAAAATTGACCAAATTTTGCACTAAAGGTGCAATCTGTCCAGCTTTAGTAAATTGACCATATCTTGGTCTGTACAACTCAGAATGACCTGAAATTTTGTCCAGAGTGCAATAAGACATAGAGCTATAATTTTTCTTCTTTGACCAGAAGCTAAAAACCAAGAGAAATAGGACTTTAAGCTAGACCAATCTAGCACACAAAAATTGAGAACTTGACATTTACATGCAATGATGCTTGAAATAATTTGGCAATGAATGCCAACTTGTAAAAATGGTAAATTGCACTATATTGGTAGCATATTGAAATGAAAAATGTGATATATTGGTAACATTAAAATTTATTCCCCTAGAGTGCATTAAGGGTCAACATTATAGGTTGACTAAGGAAAGTAATAGTATTAAATAAATTAATTATTGAACCTTATTGTTAGAGACAGTTTAAATGAGTACTGAAACACTTCAAATTATGTTTTTCAGTTAGCAAAGACTCTGGAAAGGGGAAGGAAACACTGAGTCAGGGCCAAGAGGTTACTCTTCAGAGGTTTGTGCACAACAGTTATTTCTTTTGAATTTTTCAATTGAAATAAATTATGACAATTTGTATGCTATTGTTTTAAATTGTAGAAAATTGTTTGAATGGAAATTTGATGGATACTTATTACTTGAAAAATATTGCAAATGGTTTGAAACCACAGCTATCATGTATATTGATTGAATTCCTCACTAGCTTGTCTAGTGGGACGAATTGACTTTGAATTCCCTCTCTGGCTGAAGTGTTGAGGTGTGTGCTTATTGCGGACGAATAGGATGAATACTCATTTATTTGCTTGCTAGCTATGTTATTCCTCACTAGCCATCGGGTTTTGGGATGAATTGGACTATGAAATCATGATTAAGCTGTGTGTGTGATTTATTGATATTTATTATGATATTATGAAATGGAGTTTAATTTTTTATGACATTCACTGTCTTTTGAATTCAACTATGATTTTAAGTATCCACAGTTCATATGATTTATGGTTTATGGTTTTAAATTGTATTTCCTTAATGTTGTGCACCACTGAGACATTGGCTCAGCGATAGCTTTTTCATTGGTGTCGCAGGTAGACAGATGGACAGAGCAGCAGAGTAGGCTGCTTGTGCTACATTTTAAGATTTCGCCGGGTATATTGAGTATACCATATTTTGTAGTTTTTGTTGTAATGTATGTGCTCTATATGTATATATTGTAATTGGTCTTGAGCAGTTGTAAACTAAAATTGTAAATTATTTTGGCTTGTAAAAATATTGTGACATATTTCTCCTATTTTAGCTTTTGAAAACTCTGAAAAATTGATGTTGAATTGAGTTGAGAAATTTATTGTGTTGAACTATTACTGGAGTTTGGGATTGAACAAATTATTGGAAGTGCTTTTTCACAGGTTTTTGAAGAACTGTTTTATTCAAAATACAGATGGTACTCTGCCAAAATTTTTACAGAAATTATTGCCACTTCAAATTTGTTAATTGGTTCACTTCAGTTAAAAAAAAAAATTTTAACACTTATCAAAAGTGCTCACTACTGTAAAAAAAAAAAGAAAATGTTTAAAATCCCTTGTAGTGTATTTAATGGGTTATCAGTAGAAGAAGTTTGGTAATTCATTAGGTATACTATGGGAGCATGTTATGCCTTACAGAAGGGTAAGGTGTAACATGTTTTAGTGGTATCAGAGCTAGTTTTTAAATTCTGTTTTGACCTGTAATTTGAAAATTCTTTCTTCATAGTACAACTACTCAATGTCATTGTTTAATACATACAGTACATTACATTATAAATATGCACTAACAGGAGGAAATCTCCTTGTGCTATTTGTTCAGGAGGTCTAAGATCCTCAAATTGACTATGGAAGAAGGGGATCGTTCAGTCGATCAATCAATGGAGGCTGAGGTACAAGGGGATGCCCCAGCCCTACACAATGTGGCATCAGCCGCACCAGCCCCTCAGTGCCACAGTTCCTTGCTCGTTTGCACAGCAGATGGTTGCAACGTTCCAACAGATGGCTAGTAATATGCTTACTCAAATCCCACTACAGACACCAGTAGTATAACCACAGTCTTTAGTTAGGCAGTATGACAAGCTGATTAAATATGGGGCTACTGAGTTCAAGGGGATAGTAGATCCTCTAGAGGCAGAACAATGGTTAGAGAGAATGGATAAGCTGTTCAAAAAACTACACTGCACAGAAGAGCTGAGATTTGAGTATTCAGTATCACTACTATAGGGAAATGCATATGACTGGTGGAAAACCATTCCTCATAGTTTGGTGGAACCTCTAGTACTAACCTGGGATGACTTTCTGCGGGAGTTCAGACAAAAATATGTCCCAGATGCCTATGTGGACCAAAAGCTACAGGAGTTCTTAAGTCTGAAACAGGGAAGTAGATTAGTAGCAGAATATGAAAGGTAGTTTTCCTGCTTGAGTCACTATGCAGGAAGTCTCCTTTCTACTAGCAGGGAAAGATGTAAGAGGTTTGAAACCGGCATGAAGCCTAGTCTCAGACTACAAGTGGTCTGATTCAAACATACTAACTTCTATGAGCTTAGTTCTCAAGCACTTGAATTAGAGAGAATTGAGTCAGAAGTGGCCCCAGAGAAAAAGAAATCAGAGAAGACAGAAAAAGAGAAAGAGTGGAAGTCAGTAGATCAGAGTTCTAGTGGTCCTACTAGAAAGAGGAAGAACTTTGGGGGACATAACAGAGGTGGTAAAAAGTCCAGTAGGGGAAGATTTTCAGGACAGAGACCTCCTCCATCTGGTCAGCAAACTACCAGAAGTTCCTACCCTCCCCGCCAATGTGAAACTTGTGGAAGAAATCATGGTGGGTTATGCTATAAGGCCACAGGAGCCTGTTATAACTGTGGAGGCACAGGCCACTTTGCCAAGGACTGCACTAGTGCCTGTAAATTTGGCCTACCTCCTACTACTGCTAAAGGGTCAGCTCAGAATCCTGTCACTAGAAGTTCACAACCACCTAGCAGAGGTAGAGGCAGGGGTAGAGGTAGTCTAGTAGGCAGCCAAGGCATAGTGAATCAATCAGAGCAAGGCAGTGCTCAAGTCAGAGTCTACGCAATGAGACAGAGAGAAGAGGCTGAGACATCTGACATTGTGGCTGGTACCTTCTCAACTTTTAATCAAGATGTGTTTGTATTATTTAATCCGGGTTCTACCCATTCCTATGTGAGTACTAGCATCATTGATTGCATTGTTATTCCGTGTGTGAAAATGGATTTTGAGGTGCTAGTACAAGTCCGCTAGGACAAGAGGTCAGGTTTAATAGAATGTATAGGGATTGTCCTTTGGTGATCCAAGGACATACTTTTCTGTCTGATCTCATTGAAATGCCCTTCAGAGATTATGATATCATCTTGGGTATGGATTGGTTAGCCAGGCATCATACCATGATTGACTGTAGACTGAAGACAGTCACTTTTGGTCTCCCTCAGTATAGTGATGTGGTAATACATGGAGAGAGGTAGCTATTGCCATCAAATATCATTTCGGCTGCACTAGCCAGTAAAATTAACTGAAAGGGGTGTGAAGCATACTTGGCACATGTGATAGACACCCAAGTGGGGAGTCCAGCATTGAGGGATATCCCTAGAGTATATGACTTTCCAGATGTGTTTTCTAATGTGTTTACATGTAAATGATGGGAAAATATGTTGATTAATGTTATAAGATGTTATAGCCAATATGTATTAAGTGTATGTGGTGATTGAGCAATTGATCTTGAAGTTGAAGAAAGTATGGGAAACTTTGGTAAATTGGAGCATTTCGGTAGCCTTGAGAAAGTCATGAGGAATGCTTGAATTCATGAAGATTATTTGATGCAATTTGATTTTAGAGTTGCTAAGTATGTATGTAATTTATTAGTGAAATTATATGTAATAATTAGGAATGTTTATGTGTGTACATTGTTGGATTTAGAATTTGTGAATTGTGATTACATTTGGTGCATTTTGAAGTTGTTATATTTTGTCCAAGTTGACCTATAATGTAAAGAATTGAAGGTTTATGGTTAGTGCCAAATGCAGAATGGTATGGAGAAGTGAAGGTGTAATTGGTAAATGTGTGTTTGGTTTGGTGCTTGAAAGGAATGTAGAGGGCAGTGTGCAAATGAGCCTATAACCCTAAGTGTGTGACTCCAATTGGTATGAGGCCAATTGAAAGTGAAACTAGGCACAAAATGTGCTAACTTTCATGAAGAAAGCCTACCTAAATTCTATCCAGAAAGTGGCTTGAGAAATGACCAAATCCGGATTAGTGACTTGAAAGCCTGAAAATTGACTATTTAGGTAGCAGTTAGTGTTTTGGCCATAACTCACTCAAAACAGGTCCAAATAACCTGAAATTTTTACCATGAATAGATTAGACATAGAGCTACAACTCTTATGAAGACACCAAAACCCAAAAATGACCATAAGCAAGTCAAATAGTTTGCACAATTTCGGGTACTAAAACTGCCAGAACTAAAAGTGACCTAAAATTGACCAAATTTTGCACTAAAGGTGCAATCTGTCCAGCTTTAGTAAATTGACCATATCTTGGTCTATACAACTCAGAATGACCTGAAATTTTTCCCAGAGTGCAATAAGACATAGATCTACAATTTTTCTTCTTTGACCAGAAGCTAAAAACCAAGAGAAATAGGACTTTAAGCTAGACCAATCTAGCACACAAAAATTGAGAACTTGACATTTACATATAATGATGTTTGAAATAATTTGGCAATGAATGCCAACTTGTAAAAATGGTAAATTGCACTATATTGGTGGCATATTGAAATGCAAAATGTAACATATTGGTAACATTAAAATTTATTCCCTTAGAGTATATTAAGGGTCAACATTATAGGTTGACTAAGGTAAGCAATAGTATTAAATAAATTAATTATTGAACCTTATTGTTAGAGACAGTTTAAATGAGTACTGAAACACTTCAAATTGTGTGTTTTAGTTAGCAAAGACTCAGGAAAGGGGAAGGAAACACTGAGTCAAAGCTAAGAGGTTACTCTTCAGAGGTTTTTGCACAATAGTTATTTCTTTTGAATTTTTCAATTGAAATAAATTATGACAATTTGTATGATATTGTTTTAAATTGTGGAAAATTATTTGAATGGAAATTTGATGGATACTTATTACTTGAAAAATATTGCAAATAGTTTGAAACCACAACTATCATGTATATTGATTGAATTCCTCACTAGCTTGTCTAGTGGGACGAATTAACTTTGAATTCCCACTCTGGCTGAAGTGTTGATGTGTGTGCCTGTTGAGGACGAATAAGATGAGTACTCATTTATTGCTTGCTAGCTATGTTATTCCTCACTAGCCATCAGCTTTTGAGATGAATTGGACTATAGAATAATGATTAAGCTGTGTGTGTGATTTATTGATATTTATTGTGATATTGTGAAACAGAATTTAATTCTTTATGACATTCACTGTCTTTTGAATTCAACTATGATTTTAAGTATCCACAGTTCATATGATTTATAGTTTATGGTTTTAAATTGTATTTCCTTAATGTTGTGCACCACTGAGACATTGGCTTAGCGATAGCTTTTTCATTGCTGTCGCAGGTAGACAGATGGACAGAGCAGCAGAGTAGGCTGCTTGTGCTACATTTTGAGATTTCGCCAGGTATATTGAGTATACCATATTTTGTAATTTTTGTTGTAATGTATATGCTCTGTATGTATATATTATACTTGGTCTTGAGCAGTTGTAAACTAAAATTGTAAATTATTTTGGCTTGTAAAAATATTGTGACATATTTCTCCTATCTTAGCTTTTGGAAACTCTGAAAAATTGATGTTGAATTGAGTTGAAAAATTTATTGTGTTGAACTATTACTGGAGTTTGAGATTGAACAAATTTATTGGAAGTGTTTTTTTACAGATTTTTGAAGAACTGTTTTATTCAAAATACAGATGGCACTCTGCCAAAATTTTTACAGAAATTATTGCTACTTCAAATTTGTTAATTGGTTCACTTCAGTTAAAAAAAATTTTTAACACCTCTCAAAAGTGCTTACCACTGTAAAAAAAAAAAAAAAGAAAAGGTTTAAAATCCCTTGTAGTATATTTAATGGGTTATCAGTAGACGAAGTTTGGTAATTCATTAGGTATACTATGGGATCATGTTATGCCTTACGGAGGGATAAGGTGTGACATTGAAAGTATCTATATCGATATTTTTGTATCATACAAGTATAGCTCTGATGCGTCCCACATCGATTCTGTAGGGAGGTCTTGGGTGTTATATATATGAGTTTGCAAACCTCCCCTTGTGAGCTAGCTTTTGAGGTGGAGTTAGGCAGGTTCATATCATTCAATCTCGGTATTGGGTGGCGATACTTTACAGTGATTTTGTTGATCGCCCTACAATCCACACACATGCGCCATGTGCCATCTTTCTTTGGTACCAAAAGGACGGGTACAGCACAAGGGCTCATACTTTCTCTCACATAACCCTTAGCTAGCAATTCCTCAACTTGCCTTTGTAATTCTTTGGTTTCTTCAGGTTAGTTCTATAGGCTGGACGGTTGGGAATAACTGCTCCAGGTACAAAATCAATATGGTGCTCAATCCCTCAAATAGGTGGTAGTCCAGCTGGCATCTCCTCAGGTAACACATCCTCATATTCCTGCAAAAGGGAGACAACAACACTAGGCAAATTGGGGTCAAGGTCAGATGTGGATAAACAAGAGTCCTTAAACACAATTAATAACATTTGCTTGTTGGAAAACATGGCATTCCTCACATCTCTTCCTTTAGCATACAAGCTTAATTTTCTCTCCCCTCTTTCTGCACAGCTCTCCTTTTGCGTCGAAGATTCACCTTTTTCAAGCACTCTTGGAATGTTTTCTTTACTATCTTTTCTTTCTTCACAACCACCCTTGTCTTGCTCACTTACAACATTTTCACTCAATTTCTTTTCACTCCTTTTCTTCTCTGCTCTCTTTTCGGCCACTCCTGATTTTACCTCACCCATTGCTTGCTTAAGCCTTGTTTGGTCTTCATAAATCTGTTTTGGTGTCATAGGTGCCAAAATGATTTTCCTTCCATTCATTTCAAAAGAATACCTATTTTTATACCCATCGTGGATCACCTTTCTATCAAATTGCCATGGTCAGCCAAGTAATAAATGGCCAGCTTGCATTGGAACCACGTCACACATAACCTCATCTTGATACTTTCCTATTGCAAAGGAAATCAGCACTCGTTTTGTTACTTTCACCTCACCGCATTCATTCAACCACTACAATTTATAGGGTCTAGGGTGTTTCAAAGTCCTCAACCCTAATCTCTGCACCAAAATAGTACTAGCAACATTGGCACAACTTCCCTCATCAATGATGACACTATAAGCTTTGTCTTGAATAAGACACCTTGCATGAAAAATTGTTTCTCTTTGCAATTCATCACTAACATCCTCCTTTACTTGAGTGTTTAATGCTCTCATAATCACTAGAGCACTTCTTTCAGCAGCATATTCTACCTCTGCATCCTCCTCCCCTGAAGATGTGGAATCACTCACAATTTCCTCCTCTGTTTCTATCTCACCATTTTCTCTCATGACCATGACTCTCTTGTTAGGGAATTGAGAAGCTATATGTCCACTGCCCAAACACCTAAAACACTTCACATCTCTATTTCAGGTAGTAGTTGCAACCTCCTTTCCTTTACTTTCTACAAATTTCTTCTCCACCTTCTTTTCCTTTTCCTCATTTTTCTTATAGTTGCTAACAGCCTTTTCCCTATCCTCCTTCTTCCAGTTAGACTTCCAAGATGAAGAAGTACCTGCATTTCCTCCAAATTTTGACTTGCTTTTAAGTTGCCTTTCTACCTTCATAGCCATGTGGACCATATCCTCCAACTCAACATAATGATGTAACTCAATAATATGAGTAATCTCCTTGTTTAGCCCATTCAAGAATCTGGCCATGGTGGCTTCTCTATCCTCCTCTACATTTGCTCTGATCATAGCAATTTCCATTTCTTTATGATAATCTTCAACACTTTTAGAACCTTGAGTCAATCTTTGTAACCTCTGATGTAGCTCTCTATAGTAATGACTAGGAACAAATCTCCTTCTAATTATACATTTCATCTCACCCCAGGTTGCAATTGATTGCTCATAATTTCTCCTTCTACTAATCAACACTTGATCCCACCATACCAAAGCATAATCAGTAAATTCTACTGCTGTTAACTTTACTTTCTTCTCATTTGAATAGTGATGACAATCAAACACAGCTTCTACCTTCCTTTCCCATTCTAGATACACATCCGGATCATTTTTCCCTTGGAAAGAAGGGATGCTCATTTTAATACTTTTGATATTGTGATCTACCCGATTCCTCTCTCTTTCCTCTCTTCTTATCCTCCTATCCCCATTCCTCCTATCTTCAGCTCTTCTCTCATACCTACCCCTCCTAGGTCTTTCAACCTAAAAATCATAGTTATCAACCTCATTTTCATCAGATTCAACTACGGGAGGTACAAGATCCCTCCTATTTGGCCTTCTCTCATTTTGCCTATCTCTTTGCTCCAATCTTTCCAACCTATCTATGATTCCATTGCACACAGCATTCATTCTTTCAAATTGTTGTCTGACAGCCTGCATGTAGAATGGATTTTCACCTTCCCCCTCACTACCATCACCCTTTCTAGACATGTTTTCAGACCTGCAAGAAAATGGTTAGTGTAAAGAAAATACCTCACTCACTCCCTTACGTGTTTACACTCAACAGGGGACACTCCACTCGTGTTTAACTCAACAAGGCTTTTTCCCTCTTATGAACTCACCACTTTGTGCCTTTTACCTCTCTTGGCTATGTCCACAAGTTCTTATCAAACTCAAGTAAATCAAACCAAGATTGTACCCACAAAAATTTAACACAATAAAATTCTTGAACGTGGCGGATCAAAATGAGTAATCAAGAAAGCAATAATGTGACTCAAGAAGTCAAGAAAAGAAAAGCTCAAGTATGGAAATGTAATGCAATAAGGAATCAAGAAAGAAGACACCAAAATAGAAGAGTAGTAAGCTGGAAAAGAGACAACCTAAAGTAGAGATATCAAGCTTAAATATCCAAGTTTGCCACCAACTTATCACAATTACCAGCAGTTCACACAATACACCAAGAATTGCATAAATTTAGGATCACCAAGCAAACGAGTGTATTTTGATCTGAAATTGAGTAGGCAAATGCAACCCAATACTGACTAATTGCTGCAAGAATTTCAGGCTTTTCTTGACAAACTTACTATGTAAATCAAATGTAATCGTGTCTGCCGCAAAATTTTGGTTCCCCACACAAACGATTAAATTTTGAGCTGAAATTTAATTTGAGAATAGCTCAAATGTGGCACAAACAACTTGTAAATTTTCAGGAATTTCTGGGCTGATTTGCTATGTGAACTTAATTTTGATCAGCTCTGCCGCAAAATTTTGGTTCCCCACACAAACGGATGAATTTTAAGCTGAAATTTAATTTGGGAACTACTGATATGGGGTATAAATATTCGGTAAATTTTAAGAAATTTCTGGGTATATTTGCTATGTGAACTTATTTTGATCGATTCTGCCGCAAAATTTTGGTTCCCCACACAAACGGTTGAATTTTAAGCTGAAATTTAATTTGGGAACTACCGAAGTGGGTTAAAAACACCCTGTAAATTTTCAGGCATTTCTGGGTCTATTTGCTATGTGAACTTAATTTGATCGGATCTGCCGCGAAATTTTGGTTCAGTAGGCAAACAATATCAAACAACCCCCAAAATTTACACCCAATGTCTTAAACACACCCAAATAATGCTGGTAAAGTTTCAGGCCTAATAGGTAAGTCAAACTCAATGACCCAAATAATCTCTCATGCTTGATATCAAAATGAAGGAAGCAAGATGGATAGCTAGAATAATGGCTTTGGCTTGATTAACCAAAAAATCTAAGACAAACTCAACAAAACAAATTTTTAAACAAACAAGTCATGCTAAACCCCAAGAGCCAATTTCGGTCAAGCATATAATGAACAAAAATGTGAATAACAGAAACACAATAAGAAGCAAAATAAGGTTTAGCAAGAAAGAACCAGATGCAAGATGAAGAAGAAGAAACAAATATGGAACTAGAGCCAAACAGCAAATATGAAAAAGGTAACAAACAAAAAGAATAAGAAGCAAATAGAGAATCTACCTTATTTGGACGTCCCTTTGCTCTGATACCAAAACTGATGTGAACCTTCAAGCAATTGGTAACTTGAAAACCCACATTCAAAAATTAAATGAACAATATGGAAAGCACCAAATCAAGATATATGAATTTGATTCTTTAAACCAGCACAATCAGATTGTTGTGTAATTCAAAGAAAATATCAGAAATTGGATTCTTGACTTAATTCATATGGAGAATGAATAAACCAAGAATATTATGCACATTAAACCTTGCAAGATAGAAATCTCAGCAAGTTAATGAGCTTCACAATGTCACACCCTACCCCTCTGTAAGGCATAACATGGTCCCGTAGTATACCTAATGAATTACCAACTTCGTCTACTGATAACCCATTAAATACACTACAAGGGATTTTAAAACTTTTCTTACTTCTTTTTATAGTGGTGAGCACTATTTACAGGTGTTAAAAACCTTTTTGAACTGAAGTAAAACAGCTAACACACTTGGACTATTAATAATTTCTGTAAAAATTTTGGCAGAGTACCACCTGTATTTTGGACAAAACAGTTCTTCAAAAACCTGTAAAAAGCACTTCAATATTTTTCTCAATCTCAAACTCCAACGTAATTCAACACAATATGTTTTTCAACTCAAATCCACAATAATTTTTCAAAGACTGAGATAAAAGAAATACAGTACAAATTTTACAAGCCAAAATAACTCATAATTTACTTTACAACTTCAATGTACAATTTTAATTTACAACTGCTTAAAACTAAGAACAATATATACATACAGTGAACATACATTACAGTACAAAATGCAAAATGTGGTATACTCAATATACCCGATAATCTCTCAATGTAGTACTAGCAAATTTAGTCACTGTCAGTCTATCTACCTGCGACAGCAATGAAAAGCTATCGCTGAGTAAAATTTACTCAGTGGTGCACAATAACAATTTGAAATGCGATATATATAAATCTTTTATTGACAATTCACAAATCAAATGATTCACAATTCCATTTTACAATTTACAAAATTCATCTAACACAAATTTGATCAAGTAATTGAATAATACCATTTTGCAAATTAATAACACAATTCGATCAAATAACTGAATAATATCGTTTTGCAAAGCAATAACACAATTCGATCAAATAACTGAATAATACAATGTTGCCAATCGATAACATAATTTAGGCCATGACACAATTTTTCCACACATGCCGTGTTGTACACCACGACAAGACACACTCACCCCAATAATCGAAATCAATGAGGGAGGAAGCTAGCTGAATAATGAGTACTCATCCACACTCACCTCAGACTGGGAAGTCAATGAGGGAGGAACATAATCACACTCACCCCAGACTGATAAGTCAAAGAGGGAGGAATATATCAATAGTGTCATGCCAAATGTGAATCAAAACAATTTCAAATCACAATATTTCATACAAACTATAAATCACATTTTATCTCAAAATTTCCATTTGCAAAGTTGGCAATACAATAAGTTCCAAATAATATTTCCAAAACCAAAGCAATCAAAACTTATTCATAACTCATTTCTCTACATAAATTTACTAGTAAAAGCAGTGAATATAAAAGTATTGTGCACGGACACAATTTAAAACTATAATGTTGAATTAAATTTTTAAGTAGAAAATGAGAAGTCAAACTTATTGTGCATAAACACAATTTAAAATAATAACATAGAAATAATCATAATTTATTTCAATTGAAAAATTCAAAAGAAATACTTATTATGCACAAAAACAATTTAAAACAATAACATATAAATAATCGTAATTTATTTCAATTGAAAAATTCAAAAGAAATACTTATTGTGCACAAACACAATTTAAAACAATAACATATAAATAATCATAATTTATTTCAATTGAAAAATTTAAAAGAAATACTTATTATGCACAAACCTCTGATAACTGTCTCTTGGCTCTGACTCAGTGTTTCCTTCCCTTCCCTGAGTCTTTGCTAACTGAGAAACACAATTTGAAGTGTTTCAGTATTCATTTAAACTGTCTCTAACGATAATGCTCGATAATTAATTCACTGAATTCTATTATTTGCTTAGTCAACCTAACATGTTGACCCTCGATGCATTCTAGCTAAATTAGGTTTTAATGTTATTAATATATCACATTCGATAGTATTTTAGGATTGGTACATGTTACCGAGTTCATTTCCGTGTATACTGCATTTTCTTGCAATTTGCTGGATTCCGGGATACTAGTTTGACCTAGCCGGACAACCTAGTTTCCTCGGTTTTCGGGTTTCGGTCTAAACTACAAACTTGTAGATCTATGTCTTATGGAACGCGGGGCAAAATTTCAGGTCATTCTGAGTTATGTAGACCAAGTTATGGTCATTTTACTATTGCTGGTCAAATTGCATCAAAATTGGTCACTTTAGGTCACTTTAGGTCATTTTAGGTTCGGCCAGTTTTTGGATCCGAACTTGTGCAAGCTGTTTGACTTGCTTATGGTCATTTCTGGGCTTTGGTGTCTTCATAAGACTTGTAGATATGGGTCTTAACTATTCATGGTTAAAATTTCAGGTCAATTGGACCTGTTTTGAGTGAGTTATGGCCTAAACACTAACTGCTGCCCAAATGGTCAATTTTCAGGTCTCAATTGTACTTAATCCGGATTTGGTCATTTTTCAAGCTACCTTGCAAGCAGAATTTGGGCAAGCTTCCTTCATGAAAGTTGGCACATTTTGTGCTTAGTTTCACCTCCAATTGGTCTCATACCAATTGGAGTCACACACTTAAAGTTATAGGCCTAAAACTCAAACTGCCTTATTGAAATTCTTGCATACACATCAAGCATCACTTTTAACACTCACTAAACTTAACCTTCAAACCAATTCTGGTTGTACCACAACCTAAACATAATTTATAACATATTATAGGTCATTTTGGCAGCTTACAATTACATTCAATGTGCACCAACAAGTGCAGAATTTGTCCAACTCAATTTACAACAATTCAATCACCAATTCATGCCCATTTACATGTCCCACTTTACACCACCATACATACACTCAAACTGCCATAACAACCAACACATTTCAACACCATTATTTCATAAACCAAGCATGAATTCCAGCATTCCTCAAGAGTTAACAAACTGCCACAATGGTACATTTACATTCCATTAATTTCTAAGCTTTAAATTTCATTTCACATTTACATATACCAAGTATACATCACCCAAACAATTTCCTACACAATATACATTTAATCAATCATTTAATTCACCATTTACAAGCACAAATGAACTGCCTTCAAGGTGTTTCCATGGCTACCAAAAATACATATTCCCATTCAACATTAAACCTCAAAAATTTCTTCATAAATCAAACACCCATAACATTCTTACAAACTTTAACAAAGCAACAATCAAAAATACAAACTTACCACTTTGGAAATTCTTCAAAACTCCATAAAAACTTTCATTTCTTGCTGCCTATCTACTGCCCAAGCTATGTAGAGCAACTTTAATGAAGAACAAGTGAAGAAATTATGGCTTTAAATGGTGGATTAGAGTTCATGCATGGAGCTTGGAAGCTTTGGCCATGGAGTTCTTCATTGGGAGCATTTCGGCTGAATTTGAGAGGTTGAAGAAGAGGATGAATCTGCTGTCCAAATGCAGATTAAGTGGTCCACTAAATGTCCACTTAGTGCTCCACTAATTAACATTAACATTATAATAATCCAAGTTTTCAATTTCCACATTTAACTCCTAATTTTTGCTATTTAATTTATGTACCACCAATTTAATTTTTCATAACATTTTCCAAATATAATATCATGTATTTTTAATGGACATTTAGGTCAAAAGACAACTCGGGGTGTCAAATGACCACAATGCCCCTGTTCGGGTTGCATTCCCGATTTTTCGGTAACACTGGGTTTTGTCCGTTTTTTCAATTTCTCACTTTTCTTTGTACTAATTAATTAATTTTTCTTTGATATTTCAATAGGTGTCTATTTAAATCCTAAAAATATTTTCCAGGGTTCCCCGCGGTCCAGGGCTAGTCAACAGTCCACGCGACTTCCCCGTGCGGTCACCCATCGCTAGGGTTCCCGGCTCGCTTAACTTGGTTGCATTTCTTTACTATTATTTTTCCTTTGTTTTTATTGTATTTTCTTTTCTTGTATTTTATTATTTAATGTCTCCTCACTCATATCGAAGTGTAGTTCTAGGCATCCTAGCTGTCTGGACAACACTGGTCACCGGAACAGTAGAACGCATTAGCGAACATAGGGGTGTTACACATAAGAACAAAGGCAACTGCCAATTTACTCACTAAAGGAGCAGAAACAATCTTTCATTAATATTCAAAGTGTGTCCTCCACTCTCTCATTATACTTGTATTTATAACCTCTTGGCTTCAAAGCTAAAGACAAAAATATCCCTACTTTAGTAACAGCTGTAAGGAGCTTTAAGTCCAAACAAAAATTAATCTATCAAAAGACTAAAAACTCCTTACAAAAAGTAAATTTAATACAGCAGCAAGTAAGGGCATTTAAGTCCAAAAGAGAGGAGGTTATAACAGCAAGGAATATTCCTTGAAAAAGGTGCCAGCAGATACATGTACATGGATTGGATCTGGTACATGCATGGCCCCAGGTTATTCCATATAATCTAATGCTCCACATGACACCTGGTCACTTCCAAGCATAATTTTCACCAAATTTAATCCTTTATATTTTTCTTCATGCCATTCCAGCTTATAATCCTTGCTCCTTATGATTTCACAAATTAAATTCTGAAGTGATTTAGCTCTAGCTCTAGTAATTGGACCTTGGATGAAATCCTTTGGCGTGGATGTAGCTTGATTCTCATCATTCCCCTCCGCTTCAAAAGGATTCGTCCTCGAATTTGTTCCTGCATCAACACAAGGAGATAAATCAGCAACATTGAAGGTGGCACTGACATTATACTCACCGGGCAGGTTTATTTTGTAGGCGTTATCATTAATTTTGGTTAGCACTTGGAAAGGTCCATCACATCTTGGTTGTAATTTTGATTTCCTTCGAGAGGGAAACCTTTCTTTGCGCAAGTGAACCCATACCCAATCTCCAGGTTGAAATGTGACTTTCTTCCTTCCTTTGTTGGCTTGACAAGTGTTTTTTTCATTTTTCTTTTCAATTTGAAGCTTGGCTTGTTCATGGATTTTCTTCACCAATTCTGCTTTTCTTTTTCCATCTAAACTAGCAAGCTCGTTCACAGGCAAAGGTAAAAGATCCAAAGGAGTTAAAGGATTGAAACCATACACATTTTCAAATGGAGAATAGCCAGTAGAAGAATGCACATTTCTATTGTATGCAAATTCAACAAGTGGAATGCAATCTTCCCATGACTTCAAATTTTGCTTAACCACAGCACGCAAAAGAGTAGTTAGTGTCCTATTTACTACTTCAGTTTGACAATCGGTTTGTGGGTGACAAGTGGTGGAAAATAACAACTTGGTGCCCAATTTTCCCCACAAAACCTTCCAAAAGTGACTGAGGAATTTAACATCCCTATCACTAACTAAACTCATAGGTATGCCATGCAACCTAACAATATCTCTAAAGAATAAATTTGCAATATTTGTAGCATCATCAGTTTTATGGCATGGAATAAAATGTGCCATTTTTGAAAACCTGTCAACAACAACAAAAATTGAATCATGGCCTTGTTTAGACCTAGGTAATCCCAACATAAAATCCATAGACAAATGAACATAAGGATCACTAGGGGTAGGCAAAGGTGTATACAAACCTTGTGGCAAAACTCTAGATTTAGCTTTAGCACACACAATGCACCTAACACATACTCTTTCAACATATCTTTTCATATTCGGCCAATAAAAATGTTCCTTCAATACATCTAAAGTTTTGGCAACACCAAAATGACCCATTAATCCACCAGCATGAGACTCATTCACAAGTAATTCACGCATGGAACTCTTAGGCACACACAATCTATTTTCTCTAAACAAATATCCATCATGCCTATAAAACTTCTCAAAAGCATTCTTTTCACAAGCTGCATACACTCTAGCAAAGTCATCATCTTCAGCATATAATTCTTTCACATATTCGAATCCTAATAACTTTGCATCAAGAAGGGCAAGAAGGTTATACCTTTGAGATAAGGCATCAGCCACCACATTTTCTTTCCCATGTTTGTATTGAATCACATATGGGAAGGTCTCAAGGAACTCAACCCATTTTGCATGACGCCTACTTAACTTATTTTGCCCCTTGATATGCTTCAATGACTCATGATCTGTGTGGATGGTAAATTGCTTTGGCCAAAGGTAATGTTGCCATGTTTCCAAGGCACGTACCAATGCATACAACTCCTTGTCATATGTAGAATAGTTTAAAGCTGCTCCATTAAGCTTCTCACAAAAGTATGCTATTGGTCTCTTTTCCTGCATTAAAACGGCTCCAATACCTACACCTGATGCGTCACACTCAATCTCAAAAGTCTTAGAAAAATCAGGTAAAGCCAACACAGGAGCGAAACATAACATGTCTTTAATT
Source organism: Hevea brasiliensis (assembly GCF_030052815.1). NCBI lineage: Eukaryota > Viridiplantae > Streptophyta > Magnoliopsida > Malpighiales > Euphorbiaceae > Hevea > Hevea brasiliensis. Next base: position 98,408,639 of record NC_079496.1, read on the forward strand.
TTGTGAAAAGCATCATCTTGTTTCTGTTCCCAAACAAAATTAACATTCTTTTTGACAAGATCATTCAATGGTGCTGCAATGGTACTGAAATTCTTAATAAATCTTCTATAGAAACTAGCTAGTCCATGGAAACTACACACTTCAGATGCAGACTTTGGAGTGGGCCAGTCTCTAATAGCTCTAATTTTTTCATCATCGACTTCAACACCATTAGCACTAATGACAAATCCTAAAAAGACAACCTTTTCCATGCAAAATGAACATTTCTTCAAGTTAGCATATAATTTTTCCTTTCTTAACACATCGAATACAGCCCTCAAATGATGCATATGTTCATTCATGCCTCTACTATAAACCAATATATCATCAAAATAAACAACAACAAATTTTCCAATAAAAGCATGCAACAAATGATTCATCAATCTCACAAAAGTGCTAGGAGCATTAGTTAGCCCAAAAGGCATCACTAACCACTCATATAGTCCATGCTTTGTTTTAAATGTAGTCTTCCATTCATCACCTACTTTCATGCGAATTTGATGATATCCGCTTTTCAAGTCAATTTTGGTAAACACACAAGCACCACAAAGTTCATCCAAAAAGAATAAGAAGCAAATAGAGAATCTATGATGCGTCCCACATCGATTCTGCAGGGAGGCCTTGGGTGTTATATATATGAGTTTGCAAACCTCCCCTTGTGAGCTAGCTTTTGAGGCGGAGTTAGGCAGGTTCATATCATTTGGTATCAGAGCCTCACTCTGTATGGGTCGGTGGGCCATGTACAAAGGTTCTCTGACGTTATTCAGGAGAGGTTGGGGTGAACGAGTCATGACCCCGGTTAGTTCACGAGGACGTTCAGTCTAAAGGAGTTAGGAATGATGCGTCCCACATCGATTCTGCAGGGAGGTCTTGGGTGTTATATATATGAGTTTGCAAACCTCCCCTTGTGAGCTAGCTTTTGAGGCAGAGTTAGGTAGGTTCATATCAAGCTCTATATATAGTTTGTACATGATAATGATATTGAAGAGTAACCGATATCATAAAGAGTACATATAATAGATAAGTGATTATCTTTATCCTAAGACCTCCCTCATGCTGGTGATGGAAGGCACTAGAGACTCAGCTTGTCATGATGTTGAACAAATAATTTACACCCCAATGGTTTAGTTAATATGTATGCTATCTATTCTTCAAAATTGGTAAAACTAACTTGGATGGCACAATTTTGAACTTGCTCTTGAACAAAGTGGTAGTCTAGTTCGATATGCTTAGTTCGAGCATCAAAAACTAGATTAGCGCTTAAGCATATAGCCCCTACATGATCACAATAAATGGTTGTAGGTTAAGTGAGAGGAATACTAAGTTCATGTAACAATGATTTTATCCATTTAACTTGTGCTATTACATTGGCCATTGCTTTGTATTCAGTCTCAGTTGATGATTGGGCTATAGTTGTTTTTTTTTTATAGCTTATGAAATAGGATTGTGATGCACTTGTATTATATAGATGTTTTTAAGCACATTTGTATAATATTTCATGGCATTTAGAATAGCAATCTCATACATAGTTATTAATTCCATTAACTTTTGTAAATCCCAGTTCCAGGCTCTAAATTCCATATTTCTGCAGTATTTTAGGTATTTTGGTAAAGTCCCAGAGCATAGGAGTGCGAAGGGAGGCTTGGAGAGGTCAAAAGATTGAGAATTGCTACTGATACAAAGTACACGGGCTATGTAAGAACAACCATGGATCCATGTAAGATTCTTCCAGAAGAAATTCAGAAGAGCCGAGGAAGAAGCAAAGTACACGGGTCATGTACCTAGTGTAATGGTCGGGCACCAACCACTAGAGGAATTGTCTACTTTAGAAATAAGCCTCACGATTTTGTCCCATAGGTGGAATGGAGAACTTCCTAGGAGGTCACCCATCCTAGGATTTCTCTCAAACGAGCACGCTTAACTCTGGAGTTCTTCCAACTCTCCAGGCCATTCCTTCAAAAGGCGCCTCTAGTGATTAGTTCCCCCATTTTCTATGTCATTATGTTATGAACCCAAGACCATCTCCATGCTTTGCCTATGTGGAATTTGCCTAAGGGACCTTTGTCCCCCCCTTTCGGGACCCAGCATCCTCGCTGAGGTTTGCCCCACCATCACTCAAGAGGACACGCGAGCGGCTCTGATACCAATTGTAACGGTCAGGCACCAACCACTAGAGGAATTGTCCGCTTTAGCCATAAGCCTCATGGTTTTGTCCCATAGGTGGAATGGAGAACTTTCCAGGAGGTCACCCATCCTAGGATTTCTCTCAAGCGAGCATGCTTAACCATGGAGTTCTTCCAACTCTCCAGGCCATTCCACCAAAAGGCGCCTCTAGTGAATAGTTCCCCCATTTTCTATATCATTACGTTTTGAACCCAAGACCATCTCCGTGCTTTGACAATGTAGGATTTGCCTAAGGGACCATTTATAAATGTGACATCCCTTACCCGGCTACAATGTAGTTGAGCGAGGCATGTTGTAACATCCCCACTGTACGTTTTCTGTACGTTCTGTTGCTCCAGTGGCCAAATATTAGTCCAAGCAAGTCAGGATGTTTGGAACTATACTTCGGTGATAGTGAATAGACATATAATGATGAAATAAATAAAAAAAATACAAGAAAAATCAAAGAAAAATGAAAGAGAGAGAAAATGAAGCTAAGTTAAACGTGCCGGCACCTCAGCGATGGGTGACTGACTGGCAAGGCCGTTGTCCACCCCAAGATCGCGGGGAACCCTCAGAATTAAATTTTGGAACATAAGTAAAGGTTTATTGAAATGTAATTGAAACTATAAATATCAAATAAAAATTAATAAATTAGTACAAAGAAAAATAAAAAATCAAGAAACAGACAAAAATCGGTGTTACCAAAAAATCAGGAATATAACCCGAAGTGGGACATTTTGGTCATTTAACACCAAGAGTTGCCTTTTGACCTCAATTTCCATTAAAAAAAATGATATTGCACTTAGAAAATGACATGAAAAATTAAAACGAGATACAATATGTAAATAGTAAAAGAATTGAGATAAATGAGCAAATAAGGAAACTTTAACTAATTAAACATTAAACTATTGCTTAGTGCTCCACTAACTTGAATATTGGGACACCAAAACAAGCCTTGGGACAGCAGATTGCACTCATTATCATCTTCTTCTTCATCCAACTTCATCTTGCTGAAATGAAATTCACCGTGGAAACCACCATTGCCGCCCCACATGCAAGCTTCATATTGAGATATGTTGAATTTTGGTGGAAGTGAATGTTGAACTTGAATGGTGAATTGTGTGCATTGAACACTTGAGTGTTTTGCCCAATATGCTTGCTGGAATTGTGTACAATATATATATATATATATGGAAGTGCCATTGATTGAATATTGAAGTAATGAGGAGGAGAAGGAATATCAAATTGGAAGTGTAAGTGTCTTGTGCAGGTTGTGTATTGATGGCAGTACCTAAATTAGGTCATAAGTGCCAAACTGTGAACCCAATTGGTATGAAGCCAATTGGGGGGGGGGGGGGGGGGTGAAAATAGACACCAAATAGGCCAACTTTCATGTAGAAATGTTGCCAAAATTCTGCCTAGAAAATGACCAAAACCGGAATGGCAACCTTGCAACCCAGATTTTTGACCATATAAATAGTAATCATTAGGATGACCATAACTCACTCAAAACAGATCCAATTGACCTGAAATTTTTACCATGGATAGCTTAGACATAGAGCTACAATTCTTATGAAGACACCAAAGCCCAAAAGTGACCAGAACCAAGTCAAATAGCTTGCACAAGTTCGGGTACCAAAACTGTCGGAACTAAGAGTGACCTAAAATTGACCAAATTTTGCACTAAAGGTGTAATCTGTCCAGCTTTAGTAAATTGACCATATCTTGGTTTATACAACTTAGAATGACCTGAAATTTTGTCCCAAGTGCAATAAGACATGGAGCTACAATTTTGCTTCTTTGACCAGAAGCTAAAAACCAAAAGAAATAGGACTTTAAGCTAGACCAATCTAGCACACCAAAAATTGAGAATTTGACATTTACATACAATGATGCTTGAAGCAATTTGGCAATGAATGCCAACTTATAAAAATGGTAAATTGCACTATATTGGCAGCATATTGAATTACAATATGTGACATGTTGATGCTAGAAACAACTTATCCATAGTACCTAAAAAGGTCAACATATGTATTGACTTATGAATTACATAATAACTAGTAAACTCTAAAAAAATTGATGAATTAAACAATTAATTTATAATGTATCCTAGTTTTCCTAGTTGACTAGTTTGGATAGGTTGTATGCCAATAGGATTCTAACAGCTGTATTGTAAATGGCTTCATGCCATACTATATTTTTACGGCTTATTATGTCTCACTGTGACTTTAATAGCCTACGGCTATACATATTGTGTATTTATTCTTGGCTTATCGCCAAACCCAACTAAGATGGCTCATTAAAGGAAAACTCAGAAGACCTTAGCCGCACCTCTTTAGTATGCCTTTAACACTAGTAAGATTAAGGAGATATTTAATTTCTTACTAAAAATTTCATTAATCTCCTTCCTAATGACAAGTTTTTAACTAAGGAGGAGATGAAAGGAAGAGACTATTGTATGTATCATGATTCATGGAATCATAACATGAATAATTGTTGGGCCCTTAGAGGAGTGATCCAGGATCGCATTAAGAAGGGTGTCTTGAAATTCTCTAAGAAGAAGGAGTCCATGCTGATTGATGAAGACCCATTTCGTTCAATGGTGTCTATCAATACAGCCATTGTGGACCTTTAGGGAATCATCAATGAATTGAGAAAATTACAAGTTCAAATTGAGGTGGCTAGAAGATTCAAAGGCTCGCATCGCAAGTTCCCAATGTATGGAATTCTCTTTAAAGTTTCTTAAGGGCTACCTAAGAGGCAGACATATTATAATCTACCATATAAAAGGTTTTCGAGGGAAAAATATAGAGGGTCCTACAAGAAGCTCAATAGGGGAGCTGGCTACCATCAGGCTATTTCCTAAGGAAAACTAAACTTTTTCCACCTGTGGAACTTGTAATGAAGTTTTAGAGAATTCAGCTTAGGTCCGTGGCACCACCCTTGGTTAAACCAAATAAATAGTGGCAACTTCTGTACCATTTTAAATTTCCACAACCGTTGACTCGTAACTAGAAGAGGAGGCTTTAAAGGTAAAACAAGAAAAGTAAGTTCAATAAGAAAACAATAGAGGACTCAGAGTTAGTGGGAAGTTCAAAAGTGGTGCCTATTCAAAAAAAAAAAAAAAAGGTAAAGCTTTTCCTATTGACTGTAATGTTGCTTGCTTGATTTTATTTCCTGCTTTTTAGAATGTACTAGTAGAGTGTGTAATGGAGATACCATCCAGTGTGCTAAGCCAGGGGAGCCAAAGAAGATAGTGATTGATAAACCTTTAGAGAGGATGACTAAGCATCTGTAAACCCTGTATATCACATCAATAATGATTCAACAGTAAACATAATTTCACTTAGAATGCTGCTAGCACTAGGGAAGTTAGAGGAGGATTCATCACCACTAATGTCTCAGTGTCTGCATTCATCGTGGAGATATCCAAGACTCTCGGTGTTCTGCTAGTAGAGGTAACTGTGAGTAGTAAGTCTTCTATTACCTCTTTCTTTATAACATGTTCTACTACAAATTATCAAGCACTTTTAGGAAGAGATTGGATACATGCAAACTAGTGTATTCCATCATCATTTCACTAGCTTTTATTATTTTGGAAAGGAAATAATGTAGAAGTCATATGGGTAGATGTTAAGCCATTTATGGCTCATTCTGATGTGGTAGAAGCTCAGCTCTATGACATTGATAGAAGTCCTATTCAGTTTTTAAAATAGAAACCTCACTAGATGGCTTGAGTGGCACCAGTTCATAACTCTTTTAAAGGAGTTCACCCATGGAGAAGGAACAAAGAAGGTGGAGATGGGAGGTTCAATGGAGGAAATTAACACTTCACTTACAATCGTGCCTTATAAGTGGTTGATGGTGGAGCTATCATAGAATAGCTCCAGTATGGTGACAAATATGCATAAAAGGAAATGGTGGTGTTATAGCTACCATATATAGAATTTAGATGCAGCAACTCCTTGATAAAATAAAAATAGAGGAAATCTTAGTAGCCAAAGGTGTTGAGGTCATCTATGAGCAGAAACCAGAAGAAGATGGATCAGAGGAGATATAGCTCCAGAACTTGGAACCTGCACCTGTAAAATTGGATGACGTGCTAACTAAAGTGTAAGATCCTTTGAAAGAGATTAATATTGGCTCACTAAAAGAGCCATGGGTAATTTATATAAGTTCTTTATTGAGAAATGACTTAAAACAGAAAATAATTTAAGTGTGCATGAGCATGAAGACTATTTTGCATGGAATTATGATGGGATGCCAAGTTTATAAAGGAGCTTGGTTGAATATAAATTACTCATTAAGCCAAAATATACGCCACACTGATAGGTGCCTAAAAGAATTTCAAGGTAGGTAGTTCTGAAGATTAAAGATGAGATTGAGAAACTATTGAAAGCAGGTTTTATCAAACCAACCAAGTATGGTTAACGACTTTCTAATATCATCCTTGTTGTTAAGAAAAATGAGAACTTGTGCATGTGTATTGATTTTAGGGACCTGAGCGTTGCAACTCCAAAGGACATGTATGTGATGCCAATAGTGGACATGCTTATTAATGTTGCCACTAAGAATGAATTATTATCCTTCCTTGATGGGTTCTCTAGCTACAATTAGATCTTCATTGCACTAGAGGATGTGTTTAAGACTGCCTTTAGATGTCCTAGTTCCATTGAAACATTTGAATGGCTAGTCATGCCCTTTAGCGTGAAAAATGCCGATGCTAAATACTAGAGGGCTATGAATGCGATCTTCCATGACATGTTAGGGAATTTCATGGAAGTGTACATTGGTGACATAGTCATGAAGTCCAAAAAGGTAAATGACCACCTGGAGAACTTGAGGAAGAGTTTCTAGAGGATGAGATAACACCAACTAAAAATCAATCCCCTCAAGTGTGCATTCATGGTTAAACCTAGGAACTTCTTGTGATTATTAGTGCATTAGAAAGGAATTTAGATCAATCAAAACAAAGCCAAAACAATCAAGGAAGCTAAATCGCCTTAGACCAAGAAACAGTTATAGAGATTCTTGGACAGGTAAATTATTTAAGAAGGTTTATCTCTAACCTTACAGGAAAGGCAAAAGAGTTTTTAACCTTTCAAAACTTAGACAAGAAAGTGAACTCAAGTGGGAGGAAAAGCACCAATAGGCCTTTGACAAAATCAAGGACTACTTACCAGCCTGCCAATGCTGGTTCCACCTAAGGGAGGTGATCCATTGAAACTCTATTTATCTGCTGCTTCTGACTCTATTAGTTATCTGCTAGCACAAGATAACTAAATGGGACATAAGTAGATGGTGTACTATCTCAATCGAATTCTCACAGACACAGAAGCTAGGTACTCTATTATAGAGAAACTTTATTTAGCCTTATGTTTCTCTTATATGAAATTGAGGCATTATCTAATTGGATCTAGAGTGTATATTGTTTCTCAAACTAACCTGATGAAATATATGTTGCATAAACCCTTAATCATTGGACAGATTAGGAAATGGTTATTGGCATTTTTAAAATTTACTTTAATTTACTTCTTTTAAAATGCTATAAAAGGATAGGTACTTGTAAACTTTTTGGCAAATCATTTGTACCTAAAGTGGATAATCCAATTGAATAGGACCTTAACATTTTTAGTGCTGAGAAGGTTCAATGGACTCTTTGGTTTAATGGTTTCAGTATAGAAGCTTCGGCAGGCGCTAGGGTTTTAATCACTTCCCTTGTAGGAACCAAGACAGTAGTGTTTTTCAATTTAGAATTCCAATGCACCAACAACCAAGCTGAGTATAAGGCACTGATTATCCACTTGGAGATTTTTAGAGAGTTAGGAGCAGAAGAGTTGCATATAATGGGTCACAATTAGTCATTATGCAATTGATAGGGGAGTACAAATGCAGTAGCTTTTCCTTAGCTTCATACTTTAAAATAGCAATATAGCTCTTAGATTGCTTCAGAGAAGTATCTTTCACACATGTGCCTAGAGTGGTCAATTGTGAAGTAGATGAGTTGGCCCAATTAGCTTCTAGCTTAAAGATGTCTCAGAAACTCACCCACTGAATGATTTTGGTCAGGAAAAGAAAATATCTATCCATCGAAGAAGAGGCATACCAGTCAATTCATTTAACACTAACTTGGTTATTACAAATGATTGGAGGAACCTGTTGATAAAAAACCTAAAGAATCATTCAGTTAAAGTGTCCCACTCTATCAAAGTATAAGCTTTGAATCACCTATTACTTGAAGGAGAACAGTTTTGGAAAGGTTTTGATTCGGCCTGCTACTCAAATGTCTTAACGCTGTTAAGGCTTTAATAGTGATGCAATAGGTGCACGAGGGTATCTGTGGTGCACACCAAGCAGTTGTTAAGATGAGGTGGCTTATTAAGAGACATGGCTATTATTAGCTGCAGATCCTGAAAAATTATGTAACCTATGCTAAAAGATCTAGATAGTGCGAAAGGTATGGTGCAGTCAAGAGAAGGCCAACAGAGGAAATGCACCCCATCTTGAAACCTTGGTTATTCAGAGGCTAAGCAATATGCCTCATTGGGATGATCCACTTTGTATCTTCAATTGGACAAACCTTGATCATTGTTGCAATGGATTACTTTACCAAATGGGTGAAAGTAGTACCTGTAAAAAAAGTAAAATAGAAGGATGTGATCGATTTCATCAAAGAACATATCATCCACAGGTTCCTCAGACTATCACAATTGGCCAAGGGACTGTGTTTACTAGACAAGACATGAGAGACTTCACAGAGGACTATGGTATAAAATTACTCACTTTAACTCCATATTATCCTTAAGCCAATAGATAGGTAGAAGCATCCAATAAAACCTTGAAAAGTATCTTAGAAAAAAATGATTGGTAAGAACCTAAGGGAGTGGCACCTGAGATCGTCAGAGACCCTGTGGGCTAACAAAACCTCTAGGAGAGATGCAACGAAGCTAAGCCCTTTTGTCTTAACTTATGGGCATGATGTCATTCTGTAACACCCTCACTGTAGCAACTCCGTACATTCTATTGTTCTGGTTATCGGTGTCGGTCCGGACAGTTAGAACGTCTGGAAAAATATTTAAACTAAAGTGAGGAACCATAATTAACTCAAATATTAATAAAAAAAATTTAGGAAAAATTTTAGAAATAAAATACAATCGAGTTAAATGAACAGGTGCCCTAGCGATGGGTAACCCAGTGGGAAGTTGCGATCCTAGCAACTAGGACCCCTAGACCCAGGAGAAAATTCGTAAAATAATTTTTAGGACTCCAAAGAAGAGTCATTGAGGTTTCTATAGCCAAGAAAATGCTTAGAAAAATTTTTCAATAGGTACAGATAATTTTAGTCAATTAAGCCAAACGGAGGGCATTTTGATCATTTTGTCTTCAGAGATGATTTTTGGCTGACGTATCCAGTTAAGTAAATAATTATTATGACATAAAATGTGAATAAATATTGCCAAAAATTAAATTGAAAATGAGTAGAGAAGAAAGGAAAGGAAAATGAGAAAAATGTTAATTATGACATCACCATGAGGTCATTAAAAGTGCTCCCACCAATCACATTTGAACAAGTTATTAAAAACCAATTAAAAAGAGATAAAAGGAGGTAAAATTAAACAAAAGCCATATGGTCTTCCTCACCCAAACCAGGTGCCACCCACTTCGCAAAACCCAACCTCCATGAAAGCTTAAAGCAAGCTTCAAATCCCACCTCATCTCACCTTGAAACCACAACCTTGCTTCACTAAAAACTGATTTTGCAACTTGAACAGCCTCTAGCCATCAAAAAGAAGAAGGAAGAAGAAAGTTTTGAAGACTTGGAAAAGTTAGCAAAAGAGGTTAGTGTCCAATCTCCTACCCCTTTGATTTAATTCATGTTTATTGGCATGAAATAAGTAGAAAATGTGAGAAAAACAAAATAAAACTTATGTGTGTCAATCCCTATAATTTCTACAGCTTAGGGGTAGTTAGGGTTTGATGAAATTACTTGAAACAAAGTGTTTATGAGTTGCCCATAGCATGAGATGAGTGCTTGAACATGTAAGAGTAAGTGAAATGCAAGTGTGATGCATGAATGAATCTTGAAAATATGGACACTTGAACAACATTATGGTTTGCTCATGTAATGGTATGTTAATATTGTAATGGTCAATTAGTGACCATTTGAATGTGTGTGAGGAGGAATTGAAGTGAGTAAGGATGTTGGAGTGGAACATAGGCATGCTGCCCTTGGTGACCTGTAGGACTGGTTGTGAGTCTAGCAGGTTTGGGCCGCTATAAATGGAGTTGTATAGGTTCAATTAGTGCAAGGCCAATTGGACATGAAACTAGACACATAATGGCACAACTTTGGTGAAGAAACCCTACCCAGAAAACCAAATGAAGTTGACCTAAAAATTGCCCTAATCCGAGTGACTTGCATTCTGCCTGGGCAAAATGACCAAATGAACAGTGTTTATTCATTTGGTCATAAATCAGTGTAGAAAAGTCCAATTGACCTGAAATTTTACCATCAGATAGCTGAGACATAGGCCTACAACTTTCATGAAGAAACCAAACCCAAATTTTGATCATAACATGTTCAAAAATTGACTTGCAGTTAGTGTACAAAATACTATAGATTTGGTTCTGTCTAGAAAATATGGAAAATTTGCAATCCGACCAGTTATGGTATTTAGGCCATAACCTGAGCTACAAAACTCCAAATGGAGTGATTCAAAAAAAGAAATGTAACTAGACACAATAAGGAACAACTTTTCATGAATATAATTTTGTTAAATTCCTACTGTATAAATAACCAATGGAACAGTAAACTTAGTGCTCGAAATCTGAAAATTGTGAATAATCAACACTAAGCTTTGAAATGGTATTGGCAACCAATACCAACAACTTTAGAATGCAAAATGTGGTATATTGGGGATATTTAGACCAATATACCTATTGTCTATGAAGAAGTTAATATTTTAGTTGACTAATGAAATGAATAATAACAATGAAACTTCAATTTTAAGAATTGTGCAATTTAAAAGTGTAACATGCCCTAGTACACCTAGTAAGATTGGTTTGGATAGGTTGGCATGCCAATAGGGTTCAGTTAGCCGTACTTCACATGGCATTATGCCATTCTGTGATTTTATGGCTTTTGCCCATTCTAAAATTATGATGATACTTGGCCTCGTGCCTAATGTTTATTACAGCTTATCAGCTGTTCTGTTGCACACCGAGAGATACATATGTGACCGATGGTGTGACGGCATGAGGTACTTGATACCCAGTGCCAGTTTACCCGTTTATCCAGTCTAGTCATCCAGTATAGGTTACTCAGGCAACCAAAAATGAAAATTGATAAATTTAATGAAATAATGAATATATCAAGTACCAAATAAATAAGACCACAAATAATTATCGAAAATTTGTCTGCATGAGACATCAATATATTTACTGCATATTTATTTACTTTTAGTTCTTTTTTTTTTATTATTGGCACCACTAAGTATTATGGCTTAGCGCATCGTTTTTTGCCACGCGTAGGTTCTGGAGAGATAGACAGAGAGCCCAACAGACCACGGACTGGGTGAGGCCGTCTACAGTTCTGCATAGTGTCCGTGTCACCTCACAGACTTCAGTGCATTGGTAGGACACTAGGTCTCATTTGGGTATTTTGTAATTAACTTTTATTTTCTCATGTATAATTGAGACTTATATAATATATTTTGGTATTAATGTAAATAGTGAAAATTTGTGTTTATAAATGAAAAATTGAGTATTTATTTATGACTTGTATATGAATATCATGTGAAATGAATGAATAAGAAATGGAAGTATTATTGAGAAATATTGAGACTCTGTTGATATAATGGAGTTTGGTAATGATTGAAAACATATTGGAAGTGTTTTTCACAGGCTCCGAAGAATTATTTTCTCTATTTTTAGCCGGTACTCTATCGGATTTTCTATAAAATTTGTGGAACCTCAAATATATTTATAATTTCAATAAATGACTTAAATGAATTATATTTCATAAATTGCACTTTATAACCATTAGAAATAAATTAAGAAAAAATAAAAATGATTAAAATAAAATATGGTGTTCTAGTACACTGTGTGACATATCTTACTCGGCTATACTGTAGACGGATAAGGGGTGTCACATTTAGTGGTATCAGAGCACGGTTTAGGCATTTCTACGTCTAGATCAAGTCCATACCATGCATTGTATTTGTAAGAGTCAAGGTGACACTAATGCAGATCTATTTATCTTTGTAATTTTGATTAGGATATGGACCCCACGTCACAGAGGGCAGTTGAGGAGGAAGTGGAGAGTCATGCTCCACCTGCAGTAGCTGAGACTGGGGGTAGGGGAGAACCTACTCCACCAGCTCCAGCAGAGCTTACTTAGCCTCCACAGGCCATGTTCCAGCAAATGGCCGAGTTTTCAGACAAATGGCTGGGGTAATGCCACCGCCACCACCACCTCCACAACAGAAATCACATCTAGAAAGATTGAGAAAATTTTGAGCAGTGTATTTCTTTGGCAAGAGAGAAGATGATTCTATTGTAGCCGAAAACTGGTTGAACAGAACAAGAAGGGTTTTAAAACAACTCCATTGCACTCCAGAGCAAAACCTAGAAGCTGCTGTATCTCTACTACAAAATGATGCCTATCAATGGTGGGATACAGTGTCTAGTGAAGTGCAGCCAGAACTAATAACCTGGGATTTCTTCCTCTCAGAGTTCAAAAATAAATATGTGGGTAGAGTATATCTGGAAGAGAGAAAAAGAGAATTCATTAACCTGAGGTAGAGACAGCTGACAATGGCAGAGTATGAAAAAGAATTTGTCAGACTGAGCTGCTATGGAAGGGAGATAGTCCCTAATGAGGCCGAAAGGTGTAAAAGATTTGAAGAGGGTCTAAATGACAACATAAAGATAATGATCACTGCCTTGGGAATCACAGACTTCACCAAGTTACTGGAAGCTTCATTAAAAGTTGAGAAAGTTAGAATAGGTGAGCAGACTAGAAGAGAGAGACAGCAGAAGAGGGGCTCGGGTTAGTCTAGCTCATCTCCTGCATCTGGGAAGAAGTTCAAAGGTCCACTTGCACAGAGTTCAGGTCAACCTCAAGGTCAGGGTCAGTCCCAGGGGCCCAAGCCACAGTTCACCCCTAAGAGAGGTCAGTCCACACCATCAGTGGGCAGCTCTCCAAGGACGGGGTTCAGGGGACCAGCCCCAACATCTTTTGCATGTTCGTATTCTTTGAAGTGGCATAAGGGGGAGTGTTGGAGAGTGACGGGTGCCTGCATAAGGTGTGGGTCGACAGAGCATTAGTTAAGGAACTGTCCACGCAGAACTGCTACAGCTGCTCCAACACAAGTAGATAGACCTACTCCTGCACCAAAAAAGGGTAGGAAGTCTGGTAAATCTAAGGCAGTGGGACCATCACAGAGGCCTGCATTTGAGCCAACAGAGAGGCCAAAGGTCAGAGCACCTGCCAGAGCCTATGCCATAAGAGCTCAGGAGGAGCAAGATAACCCGGACGTCATCAGGGGTACGTTCTCCCTCTACAATACATCTGTGCATGTATTAGTGGATCCAGGATCCACTCATTCATACATCTGCATCAACCTACTCGTAGAAAGGGGGATACTAGTAGGAGAGAGTGACCAAGACATTCTGGTCACTAATCCATTGGGCCACAGTATAGTGGTGAACAAAGTGTACAAAGGTTGCTTGTTAAGGATTCAATGGTATGAATTCTTGGCAGACCTGATTGAGTTATCTTTCTATGAGTTTGATGTGATTTTGGGAATAGACTAGTTGTTACGTCATCAGGCAATGGTTGATTGTAAATTGAAGAGGATCTCCTTGAAAACTCCTGAGGGTAATGAGATTACAGTTATGGGGAAAAGGACAAATTTCTTTTCCAATGTCATCTCAGCCACAATTGCAAGAAAACTGATGAGAAAAGGCTGTGGTGAAGCCTACCGATCACATATGGTGGACACTAGGTAGGCTAAGCCAGATCTGTGTGACATACCCACAGTAAGAGACTTCTCAGATGTGTTCCTTGAAGAATTGCCTGGCTTGTCACTAGAAAGGGAAGTCAAATTTGCTATTGAGATACTGTCAGGCACAGCACCAATCTCTATTGCTCCTTATAGGATGGCACCTACTAAGTTAAAGGAGCTGAAAATCTAGTTGCAGGAGTTACTGAATAAGGGGTTCATATGCCCCAGTCTGTCACCATGGGGAGCTCCAGTGCTGTTTGTGAAAAAGAAAGATGGGACTTTGAGGTTATGTATTGATTACCGGTAGTTGAGTAAAGTGACAGTGAAGAACAAATATCCGTTGCCTAGAATTGATGATATGTTTGATCAATTCAAGGGAGTAGGAGTATTTTCCAAAATTGATCTCAGATCAGGGTATCATCAATTGGGGGTGAAGGATGCAGATGTGCCAAAGACTGCATTCAGGACCCGGTATGGGCATTATGAGTTTTTGGTGATGCCTTTTGGCCTAACAAATGCACCAGCAGCATTCATGGACCTTATGAACAATATCTTCCATCCATACTTAGATCGGTTCATAGTGGTCTTTATTGATGATATTTTGGTGTATTCTAAGACCAGGGAAGAACATGATGAACATTTGAGGATTGTTCTGCAAACCCTGATAGAAAAAAAGCTGTATGCTAAGTTGTCCAAGTGTGACTTTTGGTTGGGTGAGATTGCATTCCTTGGACACATAGTGTTAGCTGATGGGATTAGAATGGATCCCAAGAAAATAGAAGCAATGATGGAATAAAAGCCTCCCAAAAATACAACTTAGGTCAGAAGTTTCTTGGGGCTAGCTGGATATTACAGAAGATTTGTGAAGGGATTCTCTTTAATAGCTGCTCCAATGACCAAGTTGTTACACAAGAATGTCAAATTTGACTAGAATGACAAGTGTCAGGCCAGTTTTGAGAAGTTGAAGGCTATGTTGATAGAGGCACAGGGTTGACACAGCCAGTGTCAGAAAAGGACTTTGTAGTCTACAGTGATGCCTCTCATAATGTGTTAGGGTGTGTATTGATGCAAGAGGGGAAGGTGGTCGCCTATGCTTCCAGGCAGCTGAGGCCACATAAACAGAATTACCCTAACAATGATCTATAACTTGCAATAATTATCTTCGCACTGAAGATATGGAGGCACTACTTGTATGGTGAAAAGTGCTACATTTACACAGACCACAAAAGTCTGAAGTATTTGCCAACCTAGAAAGAGCTCAACCTTAGACAAAGGCGATGGATCGAGTTCCTGAAGGACTATGATTGTGTAATTGAGTACCTGAAGGACTATGATTGTGTAATTGAGTACCATCCTGGGAAGGCAAATGTAGTTTCTGATGCTTTGAGCAGAAAATCCATCACAGCTTCGAGATCATTGAATGCTCGTCTATCATTGGCTCGAGATGGAGCTATTTTGGCTGAGTTGCAAGTGAGGCCAAACATGCTACAATAGATTTAGATGGGCAAAAGGTAGATGAAAATTTAATGACTACTATGAATAAAATCTCAAAATGAAAAGTAACTGACTATGGGGCGAAAGCAGATAGGTGTCTGTACTACAAAGGAAGAGTATGTGTACCAGATGATGGGGAATTGAAAGCCAATATTTTGAAAGAGGCACACACCAGTATTTATGCTATGCACTCAGGAAGTACAAAAATGTATCATGACTTAAAGCTTCATTATTGGTGCCCTGGTATGAAGAAGGACATAGCTGATTATGTGACTAAATGCTTAACATTTCAGCAAGTTAAGGCAGAACATCAAGTTCCATCGGGTTTGCTACAACCTATACGCATACCTGAATGGAAATGGGATCGGGTCACCATGGATTTTATAAGCGGTCTATCTCTCACCCAGAAGAAGCATAATGCAGTATGGGTGATAGTAGATAGATTGATGAAGTCAGCACACTTTTTACCAGTTAGGACTGACTACTCAGTGGAGAAGTTAACAGAATTGTATATCAGTGAGATAGTTAGACTGCATGGAATTCCACTTTCTATCATATCTTATCGAGACCCAAGGTTTACATCGAGATTTTGGAAGAAGTTGCATGAATCCTTGGGTACACAACTCCACTTCAGCACAGCTTTCCATCCTCAGACGGATGGGCAATCAGAAAGAGTAATCCAGGTAAACAATTGAAACCAATTGAATTAATACAAATATTGAACTGAAATGATAATAATAACATGAAATATATATCAGGTCCTTGAGGATATGCTGAGGAGTTGTGTCATTGAGTTTGAGGGAAGTTGGGATAGATATCTCTCACTGGCAGAATTTGCATACAATAATAGCTACCAAGCTAGCATCCAAATGGCCCCGTATAAAGCATTGTATGGGAGGAAATATAGAACTCCAGTGTGTTGGATTGAATTAGGCAAAGATAAACTGGTAGGGCCAGACCTGGTGAAACAGACTGAGGAGAAAGTAAAACTAATCAAAGCCAATCTGAAGGTTACCTCAGACAGATAAAAATCTTATGCCGACCTGAAGAGAAAAGAAATAGAATATGCAGTTGGTGACAAAGTGTTCCTCAAGGTGTCACCGTGGAAGAAGGTACTAAGGTTTGGAAGAAAAGGTAAGTTAAGCCCTAGGTTCATTGGCCCATATTAAGTCATTGAACGTGTGGGTCTAGTGGCCTACAGGCTAGCTTTACCAGCCGAGCTGGACAAGATCCACAATGTATTCCATGTCTCTATGCTAAGAATATACCGCTCAGATCCTTCACATGTCATCTCCATGGAAGTAATTGAAGTACAGCCAGATTTAACATATGAAGAAGAACCCATTCGGATCCTGGCTCGAGAAATGAAAGAGTTAAGGAATAAGCAGATTCCACCAGTGAAAGTGCTTTGGAGGCACCACAACACCAAGGAGGTAACTTGGGAAAGTGAAGAGACAATGAGGCAACAGTTCCCTCAACTGTGTGCATCAGTTAAATTTTGAGGACGAAATTTAAATTAGAGGGGAAGAGTTGTAACACCCTCATTGTAGCAACTCCGTACATTCTACTGTTCCGGTGATCGGTGTCGGTCTGGACAGTTTTTGGAAAAATATTTAAACTAAAGTAAGGAACCATAATTAACTTAAATATTAATAAGAAATATTTAGGAAAAATTTTAGAAATAAAATACAACCGAGTTAAATGAGCCGGTAGCCTAGCGATGGGTAACCTAGTGGAAAGTTGCGGTCCTCGCAACTAGGAGCCCTAGACCCTCGAGAAAATTCATAAAATAATTTTTGGGACTCCAGAGAAGAGTCATTGAGGTTTCTATAGCATTAGAATGCCAAGAAAATGCTTAGAAAAATTTTTCAATCGGTACAGACAATTTTAGTCTGTTAAGCCAAACGGAGGGCATTTTGATCATTTCGTCGTCAGAGATGATTTTTGGCTGACTTGACCAGTTAAGTAAATAATTATTATGACATAAAATGTGAATAAATATTGCTAAAAGTTAAATTGAAAATGAGTAGAGAAGAAAGGAAAGGAAAATGAGAAAAATGTCAATTATGACATC
Source organism: Hevea brasiliensis (assembly GCF_030052815.1). Lineage (NCBI taxonomy): Eukaryota > Viridiplantae > Streptophyta > Magnoliopsida > Malpighiales > Euphorbiaceae > Hevea > Hevea brasiliensis. The sequence goes on from NC_079496.1 coordinate 98,426,420, forward strand.
ACCATGAGGTCATTAAAAGTGCTCTCACCAATCACATTTGAACAGGCTATTAAAAACCATTAAAAAGAGATAAAAGGAGGTAAAAATAAACAAAAGCCATATACTCTTCCTCACCCAAACCAGGCGTCACCCACTTCCCAAAACCCAACCTCCATGGAAGCTTAAAGCAAGCTTCAAATCCCACCTCATCTCACCTTGAAACCACAACCTTGCTTCACTAAAAACTGATTTTGCAGCTTGAACAACCTCTAGCCAGCAAAAAAAAGAAGGAAGAAGGAATTTTTGAAGAGTTGGAAAAGTTAGCAAAAGAGGTTAGTGTCCAATCTCCTACCCCTTTGATTTAATTCATGTTTATTGGCATGAAATAAGTAGAAAATGTAAGAAAAACAAAATAAAACTTATGTGTGTCAATCCCTATAATTTTTGTAACTTAGGGGTAGTTAGGGTTTGACGAAATTACTTGAAACAAAGTGTTTATGAGCTGCCCATAGCATGAGATGGGTGCTTGAACATGTAAGAGTAAGTGAAATACAAGTGTGATGCATGAATGAACCTTGAAAATGTGGACACTTGAACAACATTAGGATTTGCTCATGTAATGGAATTTTAACATTGTAATGGTCAATTAGTGACCATTTGAATGTGTGTGAGGATGAATTGAAGTGAGTAAGGATGTTGGAGTGGAACTTAGGCATGCTGCCCTTGGTGACCTGCAGGACTGGTTGTGAGTCTAGCAGGTTTGGAAGCTATAAATGGAGTTTTTATAGGTTCAATTGGTGCAAGGTCAATTGGACATGAAACTAAACACATAATGGCACAACTTTGGTGAAGAAACCCTGCCCAGAAAACCAAACCAAGTTGACCTAAAAATTGCCCTAATCTGGGTGACTTGCATTCTGCCTGGGCAAAATGACTAAATAAACAGTATTTATTCATTTGGTCATAACTCAGTGTAGAAAGGTCCAATTGACCTAAAATTTTACCAGCAGATAACTGAGACATATTCCTACAACTTTTATGAAGAAACCAAACCCAAATTTTGATCATAACATGTTAAAAAATTGACCTGCAATCAGTGTATAAAACACTGTAGATTTGGTTTTGTCTAGAAAATCTAGAAAATTTGTAATCCGTCCAGTTATGGTATTTAGGCCATAACTTGAGCTACAAAACTCCAAATGAAGTGATTCAAAAAAAGAAATATAACTAGACACAATAAGGAACAACTTTCATGAAGACAATTTTATCAAATTTTTACTGTACAAATGACTAATGGAACAGTAAACTTAGTGCTTGAAATCTAAAAATTGTGAATAATCAACACTAAGCTTTGAAATGATATTTGCAACCAATACCAACAACTTTAGAATGCAAAATGTGGTATGTTGGGGATATTTGAACCAATATACCTATTGTCTATGAAAAATTCAACATTTTAGTTGACTAATGAAATGAATAGTAACAATGAAACTTCAATTTTAAGAATTGTGTAATTTAAAAGTGTAACATGCCCTAGTACACCTAGTAAGATTGGTTTGGATAGGTTGGCATGCCAATAGGGTTCAGTTAGTAGTACTGCACATGGAATTATGTCATTCTGTGATTTTATGTCTTTTAGCCATTTTGAAATTATAATGATACTTGGCCTCGTGCCTAATATTTATTATAGCTTATCAGCTGTTCTGTTGCACACCGGAAGATACATATGTGACCGATGGTGTGACGGCCCGAGGTACTTGATACCCAGTGCTAGTTTACCCGTTTATCCAGTCCAGTCATCCAGTATAGGTTACTCAGGCAACCAAAAATGAAAATTAATAAATTTAATGAAATAATGAATATAACAAGTATCAAATAAATAAGACCACAAATAATTATCGAAAATTTATCTGCATGAGATATCAATACAGTTACTGCATATTTATTTACTTTTAGTTCTTTTTATTTTATTATTGGCACCACTAAGCATTATGGCTTAGCGCGTCACTTTTTGCCACGCGTAGGTTCTAGAGAGACAGACAGAGAGCCCAGTTGACCACATATGGTGTGAGGCCGTCTACAGTTCTGAATAGTGTCTGTGTCACCTCACAGACTTTAGTGCATTGGTAGGACACTAGGTCTAATTTTGATATTTTGTAATTAACTTTTATTTTCTCATGTATAATTGAGACTTATGTAATATATTTTGTTATTAATGTAAATAGTGAAAATTTGTGTTTATAAACGAAAAATTGAGTATTTATTTATGACTTGTATATGAATATCATGTACAATGAATGAATGAGAAATGCAAGTATTGTTGAGAAATATTGAGACTCTATTGATAAAATGGAGTTTCGTAATGATTGAAAACGTATTGGAAGTGTTTTTCACAGGTTTTGAAGAACTGTTTTCTCTATTTTTAGCCAATACTCTGCCTGATTTTCTATAAAATTTGCGAAATCTCATATATATTTATAACTTCAATAAATGACTTAAGTGAATTATATTTCAAAAATTGCACTTTATAACCATTAGAAATAAATGAAGGAAAAATAAAAATGATTGAAATAAAATATGGTGTTTTGGTACACTGTGTGATATATCTTACTCGGTTATACTGTATACGGGTAAGGGGTGATTCCTTCACTTTGGGTTGCAAGACAAAATGACTTGACTCTAGGTGAATACATAGAGATAATAGCTATGGAGTTGGAAGATTTAAATGAAGATCGAATGCAAGCCTTCAACCATATGGCTACACTAAAAAGGAAACTATCAAGGATTTATAATAAAAAGATCCAAAGATAAAGTTTTCAAGGAGGCCTAGTTTGGAATACTATACTACCTATTATTGCCTAGGATAGAAGGTTTGACAAGTGGTCTCCAAATAGTGAAACACCTTTCTAGGTGCATTAGGTACTCAGGGGAAATGCTTATTGGTTGGCTAGCCTTGTAGGGGAGCCACAAAAAAAAGCAATCAATTGCGAGTACTTGAAGAAATACTTTCCCACTATGTGGGAAATGCATGAGCAGTTAAAGGGAGAAAGCTAAGGCTAAAGTGTAGCCCCACCTAGCTAACCCCATGGCTTCTTTAAAGATTTCTGCAAGCAATATAACTGTAACACCCACCATTTTTCAATGTTCGAATTCCTATCATTCATGGGAAATTCTCATGAAACTTAGGGTTTCATGGACAAGGAAAAATAATGGTAAGTTCTATATGTGTGCAAATGCTAAGTTAAAGAGTCTATATAAATAAAAGTTTATTTATTGGTTTTTGCCAAGTGAAGAGAATAAGGTGTGTTCTTGGCAGCTAAAGTCCCCTTTTTACTTTTAAAGTGTCCTTTTGGACAGTACGAAAGCAGCCAAAAACTAGGCTTTTGGCAGTTGAAAGTCCCCTCGACAACAAGGGGTATAAATAGCCTTTTTAGCTTGAAATTTAAACAAAAAATCAATTTTTCTCTCTGTACATTATTGTTACATGCACAAGATTATAATTGATATTTTATTGGCCATTTGAAATTTTTAAGTGCTTAGAGTTCCCTTAGAAGGCTTAACCACTAAAATCCTTTTTCTACCAATTTTCTTGTGTTTAATTTTCAAGGGAGAAATGTATTTCTCTAATTCCATTTTCTTTTTATCTTCAAAAGATGGTTTTAAGTGTGATTACATGAGTTATTATGAGTAATATAATTACACGTAAAATTGGAGTTTAATTCAATGTTTTGAAAGTTTTTGAGAAGTTTTGCATGTGGGATGTTTTGATAAATCCTTAAATGCATATTGGATGTGGGGACTCTTGAATGAATCTATAGTGCTTATAAGCATGAAAAGTTAGGTTGGAGATGTTTTAAAGTTATTTTGGCAGTGTTGTCTCTTTTATTTATTTTTGGATGAAATTGAGAAAATCTTGATTATTGGTTGTTTGATGGATGCATGTAGCATCCTTGGATGTTTTTAAGTTGTTGCATGTGTTGGACATGAGTTGGATTGATCATATGAAGTTTTAGAGCTACTAAATGCAATTTATTTGAGTTTTTGGCTAGTGGAATTTTACAAAATTAGAATTGAGAATTCTAGAAATTCCCAAGTTCGGCTACTAAAAACCATTATTTTGGCAGTTGAAGTAATTATTGCTTCTTGGGAATTTGTGAAGGCCAAGACTTTAGCAGCTGGAGTAGAGAAGCTCAGGACTTCGGTAGCTGAAGTTCCTTACTTTAGTAGCTGGAGTGGCTACTACCCAAAAAGGGCATTTAAGATTCAAAACTTCAGCAGTTGAAGTTCCTTACTTTGATAGCCGAAGTTAGTTCTGCCAGCCTTATTTCCTTTTTAATTCTAAGGCTCCAAAACTTATTTTTATGATCTAAAAAAATCTAGAATAACTTGTTTAATGTATTTATAGAGTTTAAGAGTTCTGAATAACTTTTTGAGGTCTGACTTTTATAGGATCAAATTTATGGGACTCAGGAAGCCAAGGTTAAGAGGATAGCAATCATTCAACTCTGGTGTTTGATAGGCTTCAAAAGGTTAGTAACACTAATCATAGTGAATGAAAATCTTTTAATTGGGCTCATAATCATTCACATGCATCATTTCATGATTTATTAGGGTATATGTATCTATAATACAAATATACTACATTATGAGGTGGTAATACTAGAAGAGGCCTAATAAGCCCCTAGCTCATTATTTATGATGAAGGAAGACCCGAGGAGCTTCTTTATGAGTTGGGCATATTGGATATGTTATTTAAGAAAAAGGAAGTCCTAAGTAGCATCTATATGAGTTAGGCACTTTGGTTTTGGGAAATCACTAGTGATAAGTCTATCTTTTATGAATTATTTATGATGTGTAAACTCATGTGAATAATGCAATGCATATGTATGAACTGAATGATATAAAAAAATGAATAACTATTGGTTTACTCATTAAGCTTCCCCAAGTTTAACCCTTTCCCCTAATCCTTAGGTACAGGATTACAAGAATAGAGTTATCTACAAGAAGAGCTCGTTAAAGGCATGAGTTAGCAAGTCCTTTTATATGGTGTGATGTAGATTGGACATTTAATTTATAAATGGTTAGATATTGTGTTTGGTTCAAAGGATTGCAATAAGTAAGGCATAAATATAAGAAATGCATGTAAGTTTTCCTTAATCCATAAGCACTTCCTTTAATTATGAATGCATGAATGTAAGGATTACACTTTGGCATTTTATGATATGAAAAGTTCAATTTTTGAGCTATTTAAAAAAAAAAAAGTGTTTTATGTTATGATAAATGCTAAAGCGTAATTATTTTTTAGTTGCTTGGATTTTTTTTTTTTATGGTATAAGGATATTTTTAAATAGTTTCTTAGGCTTACTATAGGTTTTGATAGCCCATTCCCTAGCACTAGTAATGGACCCTAGTTGAGTCATTACAAGAATAGACAAAGTCGACATATGGCAATATTTTCTTTATATTCACACATATAAGGTCAACAAATAACTATGTAAAAGTTAGGCCTATCAGCCATTAATATAAATAAAAGAGCTAGTCTATGACTCAAATGTTCATCAAAGCTGTCAAATAACTGTCATGAAAATATATTACATTACGTCCCATAAAAAGTACAATAATAAATTGAATCAAAATCAATTCAAGAATAGCTGCTCTAATAGATAACCAATGGCTGTAGTAAAAAGATAAGAACTTGAGGCACCTTCGGCGACTCTGAATCTAGAGCTCCATCTGAGGAAGTATCACCTTCAAAAGCTTGTCTTCAGCATCTACCTTCTTAATGCTATGGGTATAGTCAACCTGTTTCTCTTAGACTTACTCCAGTAGTGAGGCCCTCTTAGCCTTTGCATGGGTAATCTCAACCTTTAGCTCAATCAACTACTGTTCCAATGTTGTGATCTCATCCTCTTTTCCTGAGCCACGCTCACTTGCAAGTTAGCCTAAACAAACAAAAACTGGCCTTTCGAGATGTGAAGCCCTGAATTTCCTTAGTCAAAGATTCAGTTGCCTTCTTCTTTTCTAGGTGCTGAGGAAACAAATCAGACAACTAGGCTTGAAAGTCATTGAATTGGCCAGATGGCTCAGAGGCAACCAAAGTGAAGAGAGAAGATAAGATCATACCATACTAGTCCTTAGAAAGGTCACCAATCTATAAGGAGAATAGAAGTCTCAACCTCTTCTTAACTTATTAACAATCTATGCAAAGGGACTGCGAGGAGAGCTTGTGGAATCAATGTTAAGATCGGTGAAATATGAAAGGTTCAGAGCTAATAGAGGATCAGATATGGTCTGAAAACTAATTATTGGAGATGCAGGGGCAGTTGGTGCAGTAATAACATCAGGCTTATTAGCCGGTGCTATAGTGGAAGCAGTGGTAAGGTCAACAGAAGTCATTACAACCTAAAGATCTAGTACTTGCATGCAAAGGGAAGGTTAGTATAGTAAAATAATATAGTAATGCACAAAGGGTGAGAAATTCAAATATTAAGAAGAGAAGCGAATTGTGTGTCATCTAGGGAGTCAATATCATCCTCCTCTATTACCTCAGTGTCCCCCCTTTGATCAAGGGCAAGTACAACAATTTTACCCCATCACTATAAGTGGCATCCTGCAAAGAAGAGATATCTGTAGTAGAAGTGCCCTTAGGACTAGAAGAGCCAGTGCGATCAGAATCAAAGGCAGTAAAAATCACAACAAGACTCAAGGCAAAGGTCTTAAGACCTTTAGTCCTTGGATTCATACATCCAGAGTCTGTAGGAGGGATAAATATAGGAGGATCTATCTTCGATTGAGAAATAGAGGGTGATGTGCCTTGGACCTTAGGCTTGAACTTTGGTGGTGGACTTTACTTTCTTAACAGTAAGAGAGGAATGTTGTGAAAGGGCCACCTTTTGTTTCTTGACAACATGAGGAACAAGTGAAGCATCTATGGAAAGGTATTAAGTTAAAAGTAAATAAAAGAAAAAGGAAAAAGAGAAGTAAAGTATGGAAAAGTTACTTGGTGGAATTCGAACTCTTATAGATTCCTGTGACCTATAGGTCCACCAGCTATGAAAAATGAAAGCAGTAAAAGTAGGGGAAGGAACCAAGCATAACTATGCAGTCTCATAGAGTATGAAGTCACTGTAAGACTGGAGAATAATCTTATATTGAGGGAAAAAGATCATGGCCTCACCAATTGGGTTATAAGTAGGGACAGGGGAATGAATACCCTAAATCAGACCTAATTACAGAGACCAAAGAAAAGGCATGTAAAGCTCTAGTCCTATATGTGTCACTCTAGTAGAGTGGCATAAGTAGCACTAGTGTGCAAAGGCCTCAAGATAATGAAAGAAGCACAAGTGCGAATAGCAGTCTCACTCGATGGCATATTACTCTAGTTCAACCATTGAGGAGCTATAGTGTGGTAAGGTCCTTTGGAGAGTCAAAAGGTGTGAAATCATCAAAGCCTATTAAAGAGAGGGTAAGGAAGAACTACAACATCTGCTTTGTACTTCAATCATAGGCATAGGAAATAACTTGTGACTTTAAAGTGTTAATCAGAAAAGCTATGAGAGAAATTAATAACCGAGGAAAGCATGAGAAGAGCCAGTTCTAAACTGTAACATCCTCAATATAGGCAGTTTCGTACATTCCCCTGTCCCAGTGACTAAATGTTAATAGTATGCCCTATAGCATATCATTTAATATGTATCTTGTAGATTTTTTTATTAATAAAAAGACATTTTCACTTTTCTGTTTATATAACATATTTATGTGTAATAGAAAAGGTCCATTGATATTTTGTTAGAAATTCTATTCTTAAGTTGTTAAGAATATGAGTGACAGTATTTGTAGCACAAAGTATCGTAAATTGGTTCATAATCGAGGATACTTCACAATAAGGACATGACTTATCCAGAAAGATTGTAATCATATTTGTTCCCAAGTTATTTATATGAGATGAAAATAAGATGGAATGGTAAGTCTCATGCCATATAACAAACATGATAGGCACTTATGCATGATAAGTAGGCCGAACCAGTGACACTTATGATAAGCACATGGAGTTTACTCTTGTCAATGCATTGTCATAAATCATATAAGTGCATATAATCTTTAGACCTGAGATAACACAGTTATCTTGTATATATGCAGTTTGAGTTTGTTACTGCTTTCATACTTGTACTGTGTATGGGTATATGGGCATGTGTTGGCTCCTACTAGTTATATATGGAGGTAGGTATTGATCAATATGGAATCTGTTGCCCTAAGTAAATAGGGATAAAATCCTATGTTCATTTAATTGCTCTTGATGTTTCAAGTTCTTGGCCAGGATAGATAGATTTAATCAGAAAAGAGTTTCTGATGAGAAAATCTTTTTAATCAAGAATTGGAATTAAAAGAGAACATAATATTCATAGCAAATGGGGTTTGACATAAACCATGACTCCAGCTCGAATTGGGATTTTGCAACAAAGAGATTCTAGTGCATGGTAATATATGATTATAGGTTCAATTAAAGGTATTCCTTGTTACTGATTGGGTGGCAATGGCATACTATGCTAGGTGTCAACCATGGTTTATGAGATGCCTAAAATGATTTAGAGAAATCATGTATGGTAAGAAAGAGTTTTGATGATATTAAGAGTTAATATCATATCTCATTGCCAATTAGTGATGAGCCTAGTAAGTCACACACATATACAAGATAATCACCAACTAAAATGTGATTTAATTGATTAATTAAAGAGTTTAATTAATTAATTAGGTTTAGTTTGCAATAAGATTGCAAAGTTCCTAGCATCACTTGAAACCAAATCTAGTTTATTGGATGTATAGTATAAGTTAAATTTATATTTAAAGTGTTTAAATATGAATTTAATTATGAGAAATTAATTAATAGAGATTAATTAATTAATTTATATTATATTTGATATAAATTGATTAGAAGAGGAGAAATAATTATTTTGGGTTGAGAACTCAAAATTAAAACACAAGGGTAATTTGGTTATTTCACAGGGTGACATGTGGCATCATGAGATGGTGACACATGGCACCATATAAGCTTTCCATTTGTCTTCCAATTATGTAAGATGATCAAAGTCAAGATTAAATCTAGCTTTGACACATGACACATGGCTTAATGTGATTAGGTCAATTAAAATTCAAGATGCAATCAGGTGATGATATGTGGCAAGGGTTTTAAGTGATGACCTAATTATAAAAAGGAAATAATGAAAAATAAAATACACACATTCTGATTTTTCTAAAGAGGTGCCACCACCCATAAAGCTCTCTTCTTCTCTTCTTTTTCTTCTCTCATCAATTCAAAGAGAATTGTCCATATTCTCTTGAATTAAAATTGCTAGAAATTGTTTCTAGTGTCCTATATACATCTACAACCTCTCTAAAGGGAAATCCCTAATTTCTAATTGGTTGGTAAGGCTTGAGAAGTTGTTTAAGGGGCTGCCATTGGTGATCTTGGAGTGGACAAACTAGAGAGACAACATTTGAGGTCCTAGGTGCTTCCCAAAGGTACCAATCACATCTATAGTGCATCAAAAGGTTAATGCACATATTCTTGTATTAATCTAGGATTCTAATGAATTAATTTATTAATTCAAAAATCTTAAATGGAAAATGTAGATCCTAATACATATTAAAAGTGTTTTAATATGCATTTGAACATTGAAATCAATTAGGTACATAATGGGTATTGCATGATGCATGAAACCCTAGAAAATTTTTTTTTGAATTCAATGTTCTAATTTAACAATTTTCATGCTTTCGCTCTTTCAATTGGTATCAGAGCCACTATATTTGCCATTTAGATTGTTCAATATGTGATTTAATTATGTGATTTGATCAAGAATTGATTGTTTCATTGCTGGTTGGACTAACAAAGGTGGCGGCTTGGTCATCACCATGATGGTGCGCATGGTTTTTTGGACTTGAGTGTGGGCTTGGTTTCAATGCCCATAATTAGGCCCATGACTAATTAAAATGTTTAATTAGGAGTTTTAATCACACAATTAAATTTTGATTCAAATCTGAATTTTTAAATTTGTTTGAATAAGATTCAAATATGAATTTTTAAATTTATTTTGAATAAGATTCAAATATGAATTTTTAAATTTGTTGAATGAGATTCAAATATGAATTTTTTAGTTGAATATGAGATATTCAATTTAGTTTTAGTATGTATGTTTTATTTAATTGTTAAATAGTAATATGCATGATGGATGATCATGGACAATAAAAGACCAATGTGATTGGATTTATTTCTTTTATTTTTCTTTAGATTATAAGATAATTAATTATATTTTGATGGCATGTATTATAAAGGTTGTAATATTTTTGAGTTGTAATTTCATTTATTTGAGGACTTTAAAGTCCATGTTCTTGTAAATTTGCCTTGGTATGCCAAGGATCAATATGTAATTGGATTGCAAGAAGATCAAGGGGGTCAAGAGCATTGGTGAGACTAGTGGGAGGAATTCAAGATCAAGTGTTGATTATATACTCCTTCAGCAACTCTTGTAATATGAATGAATGAAATGCACCTAGGAATGCCCTGATTCAATTCTTGGTGGCTCAGAATTGAATCCCTTAGAAAGTCCATGATCATACCATATTTATTGTTTATCCATGTATGCATGAGATGTATGGGAATGTATGCAAGTATATGATATATGCATGCCAAATGGATAATGTGTAAAGTGAGACCATAATAGTAATTAAGCGTATCACAAAATCTTCCAAACCAATGATTAAGTTGGAAATGGTATTGTCGCAATGGGATTTTGCGGTTGCCCGGACGATCACTCACCGAAGTGGGAAAGAGTGAGGAGTCGCCACCTTAGTTTTGAGGGGAACTAAAGAAAACCATTTGAGAAGATAAATAAAGAATGAAACCACTTCAAGACAGAGATTCTAGGTTCGGTCCGTAGCGGGTGGGGAAGGTGTTAGGCACCCCACCTCGTCCCTTAATAAGGGTAAGTAGATTTAATTTTGCGTCCTTTATAAATTAGTTAGAAGGGCTCGGATGGGAATGTTAGTCCTTTTGGTAAAAGGAATGTTTGATTTTTCACTGATTAGAATCACCCAGATACATAAGTAAATGAGACAACCTTAGTGAATTACTTTTGTATGTTAATTTTACTTGAAAAGGAATGTTTTATTTAAAATTTAATTTAGAAGATCGGATAAGAACTCTCTTCCGAACCTCTTTTAGATACTCATTATAATTTTGGTTGGGGATAGGATAAGAACTCTCTTAGATCCCTAATAAATATTTATTAGAGATTTTAATTTGAGATCGGATAAGAACTCTCCTCCGACCTCTTTTAAGTATTTATTAAAATTTTAAGCTGAGACCGGATAAGAACTCTCCTCCAATCTCTATTAAGCATTTATTAAAATTTTAAGCTGAGACCGGATAAGAACTCTCCTCCGATCTCTATTAAGTATTTATTAAAATTTTAAGCTGAGACCGGATAAGAACTCTCCTCCGATCTCTTTCGGATTAGCATGAGCCTGGAAGGGGCTTTGCCGATCTCCCGAATTTCAATTTCAGCTACATGTCACAAGAACCTAAAACTAAGGTTTCGGCATTCAAAAATACTGGAGATTATGTTTCTTGAGACCATATGACTAAATGGGTAATACTAAACCTGATTTACCGACCTTCCATGTAGTCATTTCACGCATACCTATTAATGTCCGATCTGTTCTGTCTAGTTTATTTTGGTTTTATTCCTCTTCATGGAATCTTGCCGAATTCCCGTTCACGTCAGCCTAATAGTTTGGCTATTTTCCTGACGTGTTATTCAAGCTTTCTCTTTTAAAAGAGGCCCTTAAGTTCTGAGATACCTATATTTTGCACGACCACTTACACGCTACTAGGAGCTAAAAGCTCGTATTCGAAATGATGAAAATTGATGAAATGATGGACCGATCACTAAAGAGATAATCCGAGTAACGTTCTTTGAGATTTTTGCTTAGAATAAACTTAGAAAACGCGTACGTAAAGAGAACAAAGAAAGTGCGAAAAGTAAACGCAAATACTTAATAAAATAGTAATATGAACTCTTACCTGTGAGGAGCCAAATATATTGAAATAACTGTGAGGTGGTAAATAGTGATGAAGATGGCGGATTGATCAGCCTGAGAGTTGATGTCTGTGAGGAGCCAAATGTATTGAAATAACTATGAGGTGGTAAATAGTGATGAAGATGGCGGATTGATCAGCCTGAGAGTTGATGTCTGTCGTGAAACCGAGAGATGCTTTAGCTAAAAGGTAACCAGGTAAGAACCAGGTGGAAGGAAGTTGAGCTTGAACAGAGGACAGGAAAGCAGAGATGGCGAGTATGACCAGATAATGAACAAACCGGAAATGTAGAGTTCCATATTCAAAATCTTTTCAAGAAAACAATCCTGAAAACTAGTTAAAAAAGTCATTTTAATCACTACAAAGCAATGAGTAACAAATGAATGAAGTTTGAGTTCCTCCACGATAATAGCGACCTCTAGTCTATATTTTTGTCCGTCCCTTGAGCAGTTTTATGCCGATATTTATAGGAATCGGGTGCTCTTCGTGAAGGGTCAGGATTTATTTGAGGGAGATGGAGGGTCGAGATCTCGAAGGACATGATCGGAGGTTCAGGAATTAAAGAGAATCAAAATGAATGGTTGAGATCACTCTTCATAATATTTGTCCTTTTCTTCTTTTCATCTGACGGTCCCAAATTTCCTTGTCCGGAACGATCAGGGCTAAGAGTGAAAGACGCCATTTGTGTCGTCTTCTCTTTTGATCCAAGGGTTCGGATTCATCCTTACAAGTGAGATCAACGGTGGAGATTGGGATGTACAGGATCATGACATACCACGGCACTGTCGGCATTGCGAGCGATTCTTAGGCGTGCGGTGGAGATCTCGTCTGCCACGCTTTAACTACCTCGGCTCTGATTCTGACGACGGTTATTGGGATTTGTCTTATTCTTTTTGTCTTCCGATCCCTCCCCTAGCTCCTATTCCGATCTCTCATGCTGATCTCCTATCTCCCGATCTCTTTTATCCCTTGATCAGTCTGGATTCGGTCCAAGCATTAATTGCATCTCGATTCTCGAAGCGTCTGCTTCGTTTTCCGCTCAGCAATAAATGCTCATTTTCCCCTATATATACCCCTGTCGACGGAGACATTTTCTTCATCTGACTTTCCTCTCTTCATTTCTTACTTACCTTGTTCTAGCTGCTCCGGTAGAAGTTCGGCTATAAGCGAGGCTTTGATCTTTTCCGATGGATTTCCTTTCTCACCGACTGAAAATTTACGATCCCGGTGATTGGATGATCCTAATTGACGATGGTGAGAGAACTGGATTTGACCGATCCGTATTGCGGGCCTCGGTTGTACCGGTCTCGAGTTGCTCAACTGAGTTCATTCGGCTTCTCATCACATTGAGTGTTCCGACAGCGATTCTGATCCACATTGGGTGTTCCGACAGCGGATGAAGCATCCGGTCGGCAATATCCTTGGGATCAGTTATAAACTGATCCTTAGATCGGCTGGTGGTATCCTTGGGATAAGTTATAAACTGATCCTTAGATCGGCCCCTTCAGATAGGATTTTCGTCGGTCTCTAGAGAGATCTCCCAAATGATGTAATTCTTCAATGTAATCAGATCTCTAGAGATCTCACAAATGATGTAGTTAGACCTTTATTGTAATCAGATCACTAGAGATCGCCCAAATGATGTACTCCGATCTCTTGAAAATAAAGACTTTACTTTGTCGGTTATCATCTTATTATTTTGCATTGATTATTTTCCGATCTCTGATGTGATTATCCAATCTGATTCTTTACCTGAATGACCCTTAACTGATCCTTTATTCAAAATTTTTAACTCATTATGCCGATCTATAATTAACCGATCTAAGTAAATTCGGATATTTGAGAGAATTGTCAGAACAGCTTTCGAGTCACACCAATAGATGTGCTGCCTAGAACCTCTCGAGCATTAAATGCTCGGACTAGTATAAATAGGGGTGGGAGGGTTAGCGTTGTTCTCTCATTCCATTTTCAATCCCTGCTCACAACTTGAAGTTCTCTCATTTTCTCCGGTCTCTCCGCCGATCGGACTCGGTAAGGACTTTGATCTTCTTTCTTGTTTAAGTTCTTTGTTTCTTTTAAAAATGAGCGTTAGAAGGTCGAGAGCGGCGAGCCCTCCTTCCATTCAGTTCTCATGGTCATCGTCGGCGAAGAAGAGGCGATCGGGCGGCGTGCAACCTAAACCCCTAGGGTCTCTGCTCAGTGAGTCGGGTCATACCATCAAGGCTTGCACCACCTTCAAGGAGAGACCCTTCCTATAGACGAGCTTCCGTCGGTTCTTGAGAATCCGATCGCAATCGTTTGTTCAAGAATACAATATTTGTCTGATTCATATGAGTGATCAAGTGCCATGGCGATCTTCGTGTCGATCACTCTTTTGAAGAGAATGACATGGTCATGGTGTACGAGGAACGATTAAAGGCGATGCGAGGTTCCCTCTAGCCGATTTCTATAAGGAGGTCCTAAAACTTCACCGAGCATCCATTGTTCAAATCCACCCCAACTCGTGGCGGATCTTGGTAGCTTTCCGAGGTCTATGCCGAGCTAAGGGAATCGGACCTACGGCTAAGGTGTTCGCCGAGCTGCAGGACTAACTCGCCGAAAGGATGACGAACATCGGTTCTTTCAGTGAAGCCTCGTTGCGGACTCTTTTTCGATCGCCCTCATCCCTTAAGAATTGGAAGAACCAGGTTCTTCATTCCGAGGAGTAAAGATCCGAGCCGCTTTGAGGACTTTCCTCGTAGCTGGTGGTACCAGGCCCCTTCCGAAGCACATTACCACGAGTCAAGAGGAAAGCTCAATAGTGATGGAGTGAAAAGTCGAGCCGCCACTCTAAAATATTCTGTCCAAATGCGGTGGCCGAATCGCACCATTGGACCATGCAATCGATCACCGGCCAAGCTCGCGAACTTCCGCTCTGACCTCGGCATTGGTATTTTCTATATCTCAGTTCTCAGGACCTTAGCGATCTCACTAACCTCTTTTCTGTGCAGGTATGGCGGGTGGTGAGGGTTCTAGGAAGCGGAAGAAGGAAAGAGAGATCTCCCGGAAGGTAAAGGAGATGAAGCGTTCGGAACGTCTTCAAACACCGATCCACGAACACAGGGAGATACAAAGAGACCGCCTCAACCTTGGTCCGTCGACCATTGAGGCTGTCAGATCTCCTCCTAGATCGGAAGAGCAGCCCCCGCCTCTCTCAGTTATTCCAAGCACGGAAAGGGAGCCTTCTCAATCTTCTGGGAGGACCTCTTCTCGTGGCGCTCAGATACTGATCGACTGCTTGAAGAATAACCGGACTGTTAGGGAGAACTCCGATTTTGCCAAAGTCCTGGGATCTACCATCTTCTTTCAAGAGGATCGGGACAGGCTATCCCAGAATGGTCTCGATGATATCTTGACTCGAACCATGAGCCTAAACGTGGAGTGTCTGGTGAACCAGACCATGATTCGGGAAAAGATTCAGCGTCTGGGTAAGGAGGTTGGGAAGAAAAATCAGGAATTGACTTCCCTCCGATCCCAACTCTCATCCGCTCGGGATTATATATCTCAAGTCGAGGGACGGGCGAAGTACCATGAAGACCAGCTGGCCGAAAGGTCTCGTGACTTGGCTGAAAGTGAACGGGCTCTCAGAGAAGTCCAGGCACTTCAGGCCAACGAAGCCGCTCAGGTCGCTCAACTTGTAGAGGAGCTTAACGCGAAGGATAAGGAGCTTTCGGAGAAAGAAAAAGAGCTCAAGGAAAAGGATGAAGAGATGGTGTCGGGAATAGCCGGAGCCTATGTGAATGCTCATAAGGATCTCTTGGCCGAACTTCAAAAGCGCTATCCTGAAGAGGACTTCTCTTGGATGGACGACCTGGCTCCCGGGGGCGATGGTGAAGATAGTGAGGAGGAGGGCGAGGAAGAGAGAGAGAGTGAGCAGAATGTAAATCAGGCTGGGGGTGATCCCCCAGCCGAATAACTTGTACAAATTATGAAATGAAATGGAATATCTCTTTTGTTCAATGAATGGATGTGATTGGAAAATCTTCGAATTGCCTAAGTATTTGATTGTATGAGCATAGCGAAACATGAACTAAATGCCATTATTAATCTAAGTATAAAAGATCGGAAAGCACAATAAGCATGAGATCGGTGGGGGAGAAATGCTGAACGGGACTTGATTAAAATTGTAAATTTAACTTGAACACTTAAGATCGGAACCCTCGTTAAACCGAACCCAAACTTTAGCTCTTAATCTTCCGAAAAGGAGGTCGGCAATAAAACTGGTAGGAAAAGATCTAGTGCCAGTTCATTTTATTTATCAACAGAGATCAGGAATATACTTGACAGGTCTGGAAATTCGACAACGGGTTTGAGAGGTCGGTAAATGATTTGAGAGATCGGCGAGGCCTTAATGAATATGAGGACTCAAAGATTAATTCAATTCTTTGTGAGGAGAGATCGGAAATGTGACCGCCTATCAAAGAGGGATCTAAACGTGATTAGTCTGTTCAAAGAAGAATTTTTATTGATTCTAGGATCGCCAAAATATGGTGTCGACAAATGCCTCTTTACGTAATATCTATTAAAGGAAAAATTTCCGTATAGGAATTATGTAAAGATTCAGACTCATATTTTGGACGATTAGGTGTTCGAAATTAGGGAACTAAAGCACACCTAAGTTAATGACCTCGAAAATTAAAATCAACTTGGATCTAGAAACCAGAGGTTGATAACAGGAATGTAAATTGCATGAAATTAAAATCAACTTAGATCAAGGAACCAGAGGTTGATAACAGAAATGTAAATTGCATGAAATTAAAATCAACTTAGATCAAGGAACCAGAGGTTGATAACAGAAATGTAAATTGTATGAAATTAAAATCAACTTAGATCAAGGAACCAGAGGTTGATAACAGAAATGTAAATTGTATGAAATTAAAATCAACTTAGATCAAGGAACCAGAGGTTGATGGTGGAATTGCAGGAAATTAAAATCAACTTAGATCAAGGAACCAGAGGTTGATAACAGAAATGTAAATTGTATGAAATTAAAATCAACTTAGATCAAGGAACCAGAGGTTGATGGTGGAATTGCAGGAAATTAAAATCAACTTAGATCAAGGAACCAGAGGTTGATAAAATAAATGTAAATTGTATGAAATTAAAATCAACTTAGATCAAGGAACCAGAGGTTGATAACAGAAATGTAAATTGTATGAAATTAAAATCAACTTAGATCAAGGAACCAGAGGTTGATAAGTAAATGTAAATTGCATGAAATTAAATTAAACTTAGATCAAGGAACATGATGTTGATAACTTGAATGGTAAATTGAATGAAATTAAAATCAACTTAGATCAAGGAACCAGAGGTTGATAACAGAAATGTAAATTGCATGAAATTAAAATCAACTTAGATCAAGGAACCAGAGGTTGATAACAGAAATGTAAATTGTATGAAATTAAAATCAACTTAGATCAAGGAACCAGAGGTTGATGGTGGAATTGCAGGAAATTAAAATCAACTTAGATCAAGGAACCAGAGGTTGATAACAGAAATGTAAATTGTATGAAATTAAAATCAACTTAGATCAAGGAACCAGAGGTTGATGGTGGAATTGCAGGAAATTAAAATCAACTTAGATCAAGGAACCAGAGGTTGATAACAGAAATGTAAATTGTATGAAATTAAAATCAACTTAGATCAAGGAACCAGAGGTTGATGGTGGAATTGCAGGAAATTAAAATCAACTTAGATCAAGGAACCAGAGGTTGATAACAGAAATGTAAATTAAAATCAACTTAGATCAAGGAACCAGAGGTTGATGGTGGAATTGCAGGAAATTAAAATCAACTTAGATCAAGGAACCAGAGGTTGATAACAGAAATGTAAATTGTATGAAATTAAAATCAACTTAGATCAAGGAACCAGAGGTTGATAACAGAAATGTAAATTGCATGAAATTAAAATCAACTTAGATCAAGGAACCAGAGGTTGATAACAGAAATGTAAATTGCATGAAATTAAAATCAACTTAGATCAAGGAACCAGAGGTTGATAACAGAAATGTAAATTGTATGAAATTAAAATCAACTTAGATCAAGGAACCAGAGGTTGATGGTGGAATTGCAGGAAATTAAAATCAACTTAGATCAAGGAACCAGAGGTTGATAACAGAAATGTAAATTAAAATCAACTTAGATCAAGGAACCAGAGGTTGATGGTGGAATTGCAGGAAATTAAAATCAACTTACAAAACAAGTCTGACTTTGGCACATGAAGTTATTCCTTGACAAAGTGTACTTAACAAGATAATGAAGGCGGACGATTAATGGAGGAGGAGTTGTAAGGCCTGACCTATGACCTCGTTCTTTCGGATGTCCCTTTTCCGTTCCCGACTTTCTCCTTATTCTTCGGAAAGCGCCCTTGTGGGTTTTCACTTTCTTTTCGTCCATTCGACAAGAAGCGCCCTTTCGGGTTTTCACCTCTAGTTTTTTTTTTTATTTTTTTTTTTTAGCGGCTATTCCCTGCAAATCTCATAGTAAAGTACGCGAGGTTATCAATTTTTAAATTCAAATCATATGGCAGAAATTTAACTAATCAATAGCGCATTAGTCAAAGAGAAAGGATAGTATTAAAAAGTGAGTAAGCAGGAAAAACAAAAGCAGAAGGAATGGAGTATAACTTTATCATGGCTTTAGGAAAAATAGACTTTCAAAGGAAAAGGAAAGGTACAAGGATAGATCTCATATATTCTTTTTAGTTGGTTTTGAAGTCTTTTAACTGCCATATTCCAAGTTCTCTGAAGTCTCTTGCCGTGACGGTTGCCTCTCTATCCGCGGTTTCATGCCCCCTTCCTTATTCCTCCAGTTTGGTTCTTGGGACGCCCTTTTTGGTTTTCACCCCAATAATTTTTTTTTTTTTTTTTTTTTTTTT
Source organism: Hevea brasiliensis (assembly GCF_030052815.1). NCBI lineage: Eukaryota > Viridiplantae > Streptophyta > Magnoliopsida > Malpighiales > Euphorbiaceae > Hevea > Hevea brasiliensis. The sequence goes on from NC_079496.1 coordinate 98,445,408, forward strand.
TTTTTTTTTTTTTTTTTGGACGCCCTTTCGGGTTTTCATCCCTTCTCCTTTTTATGCATAGTATCTCTTGACAGTGTCAGCATTCACAGGTCTCGGGAATTCTTCACCGTCCATGTGGGTCAAGATCAAGGCTCCTCCAGTAAACGCCTTTTTAACCACATAGGGTCCCTCGTAGGTTGGTGACCATTTGCCCCGGGGATCGTTTTGGTTTGGTAGTACTTTCTTTAGAACTAAGTCCCCGGGTCGGACTTCCCGTGGGCGACGCGTTTTTATCAAATGCTCGCCATTCTCCTCCGATATAATTGCCCGTGACATGTCTTTGTTAACCTTTTCTCATCCAAAGAAGTTTAATCGATCCAACCTTGACTGGATCCATTCTGACTCACCAATCCCTGATTCCTTCAGAATCCTTAGGGAAGGAATTTCAACCTCAACAGGTAATACTGCTTCCATCCCGTAGACCAGTGAGTATGGAGTTGCCCCAGTTGAGGTTCTTATGGAAGTCCGGTATGCATGAAGAGCGTAGGGGAGCATGTCATGCCAATCCCTATATGTGACCGTCATTTTCCGGATTATCCTCTTTAGATTTTTGTTCGCGGCTTCCACCGCTCCATTCATCTGGGGTATGGGGAGGAATTGAGATGTCGGATTCTGTATTGATCACACAGCTTCTGAATCTTCGGACCGTTCAGGTTCTTGGCGTTATCAGTGACAATTTCATTCGGGAGACCATGCCGGCATATGATATTGTTTCTGAAGAATTTGAGAAACGTGTTCTGCGTGATGTGAGCATAGGATGTCGCCTCGACCCATTTGGAGAAATAGTCGATGGCTACAAGGATGAATCTGTGCCCATTGGATGCCTTGGGATTGATGGGACCAATCACATCTATGCCCCACATTGCAAAAGGCCACGGTGAGACGAGATTGAACAGCTTGTGAGGTGGCACATTTATCGGATCTGCGTAAATCTGACACTTGTGGCACTTCCGGAAATACTCGATGCAATCCTTTTCCATTGTGGTCCAAAAATACCCACGCCGCATGATTTGCTTGGCCATCATGTGTCCATTGGCGTGAGTTGCACAATTTCCCTCATGAGTTTCAAAAAGGATTCTCTTTGCCTCTTTTGCATCCACACATCTCAATAATTCACCGTTGGAGCTTCTTTTGTATAGGGTTTCCCCACTGGGAAAGTACCCCAATGCTAACCTCCGAATCATCTTCTTTTCATTTTTGCTTGCCCCTGAAGGGAATTCTCCGGTTCTACAGTAGATCAGGATGTCGTGATACCAAGGCTTTCCATCGAGCTCTTCTTCAATCATGAAGCAATAGGCTGGCTCATCCCTTACTTTAATCTTCAACGTCTGAAACGTCTGCCCTTCTTCGATTTGAGCCATAACAGCTAGAGTAGCTAAGGCGTCAAGAAATTGATTCTTGTCTCTACTCGATGAGTGAAAGAGATTTCTTGAATTCTCGATCATCTCCATGAAGTATTTACGGTAGGGGATTAGCTTGGAATCCTTGGTTTGCCATTCTCCCTTGACACGATAAGTTATCGAGCCGAGTCTCCATACACCTCCAACTTTCGATTTTCATCTCTATAGCAAAGATGTAGACCCATTACACAAGCTTCATATTCTGCGACATTGTTGGTACAACAAATCCCAACTTAGCACTATTGGGAAGTGCTTTCCATCTCGGGATACTAGTCCAGCTCCAATTCCATGTCCGTATAAATTGAAAGCTACGTCAAAATACATTTCCCACACATCGATCGACCCTCTTCTTCGCAGCTTTACTTCATTAATATGTTCATCGTGGAACTCAAAATCGAGCTTCATAATCCGGATAGGGTTTTCCGCTAGGAGGTCGAATTACACTACCTTTCACCGCTTCCGGTCATGTAGACTATATCATACCGAGAGTATAACCCGCCACTTGGCTATCCTTCCCGGCACGAATGGGCTTTCGAATACGATTCGATAGGATCCATCCGAGATAAGCAATGTCTTATGATTCAACATGTAGTGCTTGAGGCGATTTGTCGTCTGTGCTAACGCGCAGCAAGTCTTTTCTAAGAAAGAGTACCTTGACTCACAATCATTGAACTTCTTGCTCAGGTAGTAAATGGCCCTCTCTTTTCGGCCGGTATCATCATGCTGTCCCAAAACACATCCCATAGAGCTCTGTTGGACTGCCATGTACAGGATCAGAGGCCTGCCTGCCACAGGCGGGACCAATACTGGTGGGTTTGACAAATACTGTTTGATTGTCTCGAAAGCCTTTTGACAATCCGAATCCCATTGGGTAGGATTGTTCTTCCGGAGTAGTCTGAAAATAGGCTCAGCTTTGGCAGTGAGATTAGAAATAAATCTTGAAATGTAGTTCAACTTTCCTAGAAAACTGCGCACCTCCCTTTCTGTTTTTGGGGACGGCATTTCTTGAATAGCTCGAACTTTGTCCGGATCCACTTCTATCCCTTTCTCGCTTACTATGAATCCCAACAGTTTTCCCGATCTAGCTCCGAAGATGCATTTAGCAGGTTCAGCTTAAACTTGTATTTCTGAGCCTTCGAGCACCCTCCTCATCACCCGAACGTGGCTCTCTTCTCCTCGGATTTAATGATCATATCATCCACATATACCTCCACTTCTTTATGCATCATATCGTGGAATAATGTGACCATTGCGCGCGGGTAAGTAGCCCCGGCATTCTTCAACCCGAAGGGCATGACCCGATAGCAAAATACTCCCCATTGGGTGATGAAAGCAGTTTTATCCTTGTCCTCCTTGTCCATTGGAATCTGATTGTACCCTGATGCCCCATCAATACACGAACACCTACCCAATCCCGCAGCATTGTCAACTAACACATCAATGTGAGGGAGAGGGAAATCATCTTTCAAACTTGCTTTATTAAGGTCCCTGTAGTCAACACACACCCTGACTCTCCCGTCTTTCTTCACATCGGGACGACATTAGCCACCCATTGGGGATATTTGACTACTTCCAAGAATCCGTCACATATCGTTCTTGACTTCATCCCGAACCTTGAGCAAGGTGTCGGATTCATTCTCCTCGCTTTTGCTTCACCGGATCGTTCTCGGAATTAAGGGAATCTTGTGCGTCACTATCCGGGGTCCAAACCGACCATATCATCATAGCTCCATGAAAATACGTCGAGAAATTCCTTAAGCAGACCGATCATATCTCCCAATTCCTCACTCTCCACTACCTTAAGTTCCCTTTTTACTTCTTCCGAGCCTAAGTTTATTGTGTGCGTTTCATCTTCACAAGGCACGAGGGAGGGTTCATCTTTTTCATTGCTTTCTTCTGTAAGGTCTTCCTCAGAATTACTTGAAGTAATGGCAGTTATGGGGATTTCAAAATTAACCAGAGGAATTTCTGAGTCTATTGGATTATTAGGTGTTAATTGATGAATGGTCCTGAATGAATAAAGAATAGAACATGTTATAAGGATGGAATTAAAAAGGAAAGAGAGTATTGGATTTAAAATGCGCTATCAATTCATTAATATTAATGCCATAAGAAAAGGTCCATTTACAGTATTACACTTGTCACCATGGACAAAATGATCAAGTGTAGATAACCAGAGGTACTTTACTCGAAATTGAGTACAGGGATATCCTCCGTTGTCCAATTGTCAAGCTCCTGCTTCTCAGCCATGGGTGAAACTAGGGCCTCATACAAGGAATCCAGTTGGATGACATCTATGGATGGATCATCTGGTGATTCTTCTGTACTTGCCGGATGTTGGATGACCGGTTTGGTGAAGATCTCCGTAATTCTCGGGACTATTTTCATTTTTCCCGTCTCCTGGTCGAACCTCTGATCCCGAAGCATCCTCCTCATCCAGAATCGCCCATCCACGAGGGCATCCTCCTCATACCCCAAACCACAACGGCCTATCTTACGAATAGCGGTATAGGCTCGACGATTCCTTGCAAGGCAAAGGCCCAAGCCTTTCCCCTCTTGATACCCTGTTCTTGACATGTCTTTGTCAACCATAGACATAGCCCCTACATTCCCAGTATCTTGCAATTCAAGGGCATGGAAAGAACTATCCAATGATTCCTCGGCCACTTCCACATAAGGAAGTTATTGCGACTTGGTGACCGATGGCCTCTTCGCCCTTACCGTGATGATTTTGCCGCCTTAATGTATTTGATCTTACGGTGTAAGGTTGAAGGAACAGCAGTCGCAGAGTGGATCCACGGCCTCCCTAATAACATAGTGTAAGCCGGCTCAATGTTCATCACTTGAAACGTGACGTTGAAAGTACATGCCCCGACTTGGATTGGCAAGTCAATGTCTCCCAGTACCTCTCTCCTGGTACCGTCAAAGGCTCTTACCACCATTGCACTCTGACGTATATGCGATTGGTCAACCGCAGAGCTCGGCTAAGGTCGCGCTTAGGCAATACATTGAGGGCCGATCCATTATCGATGAGAACCTTGGCCACTATACAACCCTTACACTTCACGATTACATGTAGAGCTTTATTGTGCCCTAAGCCCGCAGGTCTACCTCCTCTTCGTAAAAGGCTACAGATTGGATGCCTGGATTTGTCCTACTATTTTCTCAAACTGCCCCGGAGTAATGTCGGGGTTCACAAAGGCCTGATCCAGGATTCTTTGTAGGGCTTGTCGGTGGACTTCCGAGCTCAGGATCAGTGATAACAGTGAAATTCGGGCGGGGGTTTTTCTCAATTGCTCCACCACGTCATACTCGCTCTGCTTCATTATTTGGAGCAGCAGTTCTTCATCTTCCTTGCGCTCAATAGGCTCTGCTTCCTCTGCTTTCTCAACCTCCTCTTCCGTGTTTCTTGATGACTCTCCCATTTTTACTTTCCCTTTTTTCTTCTCTCTTTCTTCGTTCCCGTAACACCTCCCACTTCGAGTTATAAACTCGACTTCTTGCTCAGGTGGAGAAGGTTTTGTTGCAATAACGGGCCGAGAACTGGTTTGGGAGTAATGTTGCTAGCAGGTCCAGCATAAGTCATCCTGAAATGCTCGTGAGGAGCGAAACATGGTTTTGGTGGTGTCGGAGGTGAGGCAAGGCTAGGGGCGGATGCGCTGCTTGACGCTCCCTGAGTAAAAACTTGGAAATTATAGTTCCAAGGGACTGCGTGAGTATTGGTGACAGGAAGCTGGGGCGTAGTTCGGATAACTGTTACTGGCGGTGAGGCTACTGGGGGTGAGAAAGTGATTCTGGGCTTGGAGGTAGAAGCAGTTTGGCTGAGTCTAGCGGTGTTCACTTCCCCTTCCGCCTTTGTCTGGCATCTCAGAACTTTAAGAGATAACAAATTTCGGACTTCTTGCCTGAACCCCTCACAATCTTGCGACTTATGGTCACCGCCTCCATGGTAAGGACACCCGTACTCTCTTCAAATCTCGCTACACGAGGGCAAAGGTGACCTTCTCTTACTGACATGGCAAAAATTTCTTTGAAATAAGGGACCAACTTGTCCACTTCCGGTGTTGATCCTTCTCCCTCAGACTCAATCATATTCACACCACTACCCGCATTATGGTTAGGTAGTGGGTTTGAGGTGACATTGGGGAGGGAACCATTTCCCTCGATCTTCAACCACCCGTTCCGGATTAGAGCGTGCACTCTCCCTCTGAGTGCCCCGCAGTTGTCAGTTGAATGCCCTTGTGCTCCTCCATGATACTCACAACGGGCAGTGGCATCATACCACCTGGGATATGGCGGCTGGATTGGGTCTAAAGGGACTGGTACGATTTGGTTTATACCGACAAGGTATCGTGATATTTCACCGAGAGGGAGGGGAGGTGGATCAGATTCCTTGGAGGTCTTGGGTTATTTTGTGGTGGTCGTGGTTCATCTGGAGGAGGAGGTGGTCTTGGTTGGAAATTTGCAGGTGGGGCGTATTGTGGGCGTGGTTGTGAATAATTAGGGAAAGGGGTGGGATGTTTGCGATAGTTGGGCCATGAGAGGGAGGATATGGCCGGTAGTTATTTTGGGGGAATTGGGGAAAATTATTCTGTCGAGTGATGGAATGCACATCACTCTCCTTTTTCTTGCCAAAATTGGCAGTCTTTTTCACAGGATTCTCAGCCAACTCCTGTAGTCTTCCTATTCTCAGATTAGCTTCAATTCTCTCACCGGCTTGGATGATATCTGAGAAGCTGTTGGAGGTATTTCCGATCATCAGGTTGAAGTAGGGAGCCTTCAATGTTTCGATGAATAGGGAGCAGAGTTCATTATCGGTCACTGGAGGATATACTTCTGCGGCCTTCTCCCTCCATCGTTGGGCATACTGCTTGAAACCTTCCCGGTCTTTCTGTACCAGGTTCTGGAGGTCCCTCCTCGTGGGTGCCGCATCACAATTGAATTTGTACTGCTTTAGAAAGGTATCGGCTAAGTCCTTCCAGGAGTGCAGCTTGCTCCTGATTTTCCATTATCTTCCTCGTTCGAGATCTTGTTAAGTACACTCGCTTGGGTTGGATCGTGTGCTTGGTCAGACTTGCCTTGTTTGAATCAATATTGATTTCCTGTGAGGATAAAAAAATAAAAAAAAAATTTAAATGAATTTGAGTTTTGCAAAGAAACTAAAAGTACTGGTCTGGACGAAGGATATAGTGGCGTTTGAGAGCCAGGTTGGAATCTACAAAAGGATAATCGCCTCAACTTTATCATGGCATCGTTCGATAGTCTGACCGTGAATGACGGGATTGAATGCGCATTTATGATACCTGTCCATATAGCGCATTCCAATTTTTCACATAACCCTAGCGAGGGAGTTCCTACGGGAGTCATATTATTCATTCACAAATCTGCTTAGACAATGGTCCAAAAATCATTTCATTAACTGAATAATTTGTACAGCATATTCTTTACATCGGCCTAGGTTCTGGGATGTTCTTTATAATGAGATGACATTTTCTGAGATACTCATATAACCTTTCCTCTTGTTTGGCAGGATCGAACACTTTCAGAGCATACTCGGATTCAGGTAATAGTTCCTTTTTTCCCTGTGCTATCATTTTCTCCAACTGGTCCACATTTTCTTTCAGTCCTTGATAGAGGGCAGCTTGTTTCTCTTTCTCTTTCCTTTCTTTAGCACACTCTTTCAAGATGTCGTTGATGAGGAGTGCCTGTTCTTTTAATTCAAGCTTCTTCTTCTTGTTTTCCTGTTTATACTCTTCAACGAGTACCTCTTGGTACTTCATCCTTTCTTGAAGCTTACTATTACGCCCTTTCATCTCTTTGAACTCACTTGGAGAGAGTTTCTTTCTTTTCCCACTGTACCTCTTGCTCTTGAACCCTATCCTTTCGGCCCTTGCCTCTTCCTTGAGCTTTCTTACCCTTCTCTTAAGTTTCAGCTGTTGGTCCTCCAATATTTTCAATCGATCTTGCAGCTGTGAGTTCTCGGTATTTGCCTTTTGTAGCGAGTCAACCAGGCGATTATCAGCTTCCTTTAATAGGGCGTCTTGGCGAGGGTTAGAGTGTTCTTGGTCCCTATCAGCTCTCCATTTAAGGTAATCGCCCGAGGCACTTGGGCCTTTGGGTGATCTCTCCATTAGAGTGATGTTTTCCCAGGACTTGCGAGCCATTTTCAACCCTTCTTCTTCCTTGAGCTCATGGTAGAAGTGACCTTGGTGGTATTCTTTAATGTTGATCATGGACTGTGTTGAGCCAAACTGCCTCATTACCAGTGCTGGAGTGTAACTTGTATACCCGGTTATTCCAATCAGGGACACCGACTGAATACCTCCTGTACCAATCAAGACGGGTTGGCTTGACGTCCACAGCTTCCTCCAACAGTAATCATGGCTATTGAAACTCAAAATCCGTTCCCGCCACTGTTTTTCATTCTTCGAGCTGATCACTAACCGGATCATCTTCTCAATGGGAGGCTGGTCAAGGTACCAAGTCAATCCTTTTGTCTCCACAGGACACATGTGACTGATAGTCCAGAGGTATAATAACTGAGAGCAACACTTAATGGACCCTTTCCCTGTTATGCAGTAAGTTAGGGTTAACAAGGTTTCGCAAGAATTGCCAGATCGGATTGATCCCCGCCTTTCTCTGTCCAAAATACCTCCACCAGACCGCAAGTGATGATCCCCAATGGCCCCGGAACAGGATCGGACCATAGATTCCCAAGGCGAGTGCCACGAAGCTTGATCCCACTGCTTTCTCTTGGAGGTGATGATCTAACCGCTTCTCAAGGTACGCCCAATGCCATCCATGCGTGTTCCTTTGATCGCTCTGGACTTTAATTCTTCTGTGTGATAACCCATCATATGTGCCAACCGCTTCGTGTCCGCCTATGCTCGAGGTGTAAGTAAATCCGCTCGCAATGAGTATGGGATCCCCAGCAATGCCTGACATTCCTCCATAGTGGGGGCCGTATCAATGTCATTGAAAGAGAACACTCCGTACTTAGGATTCCAAACCGTCAACATGGCTTTTAATGCAGGGATTTGGACCTTGACTTGCATTAAGGTTGCAATCCTTCCGTACTTCTCTTCAAACTGTACCTTGACCTGGTCGGGAAGCAACCTCCATCTATTAGATGCACTTCGAGGTTGTTCATTTTGACCTCTATTTTGTCCAGATCCAGTGAAGGTATTGAGCTAATGTGTGCCTCGGAAACATCATTTTGCGAGGGTACCGACCAATGAGCTGATTTGGACCAAAGTTTAGCATGCTGAGCCTCTCCTGCCGACTGACTCGAGGATGCCATGATAAAAATGATGCCTATCCTTATACAGACTCTTGGTTTGGTAACGCCTGCGGGAAAATTTGTTAGTAAGACAAATTAGGGTAATTTTGAATCATCTTGATTGTGAGGACACGTACACATTTATCAAAGTAGGAAAATGTGTAGGCGTTTAGTAGGATTCAAGATTACCCTCAAAACAAATGAACAAAAGGAAAATAAAGAATAATAGGTTCAGAATAAGTATGCCCCTTTTGTCCTATAGTAGGGAGACTCCTAAAACCGGGTAAGCGCTACCAATCTGGATAGATCTAACATATGAGGCAGTTTACTCAGGCTTTCAGCGATCGTGACGGTTTAGCTCAGGATCTAATTTTCTAATAGCCACGAGTTCCCAAATTGCCCCTCAGAACAAGAGAGCCCCATTCTACCCCCATGATATTGTCGGAAAATTCCACGGGTATCACGGTAAATAGAACAAGTTTCAATTTGAGCGAAGCCTTCACGGATACTAACGGGTAAAACCCACTGCACCGCTACATGACCCCCTCCTACTTTCCTAAAAGGGTAAGAAAGCCCGGGTTAGGACCATAGTGTGTGAGGACATTGTGTAAGTGTTCAGTGTGTGAAGGGACACTTTTACCTCTTCCCAATTCAGGGGGATTTTATTTTTCCATTTTTTTCTTTTTTTTCTTTTTCTTTGAAATGAAGAGCAATCAGAGGAGATAGAACAGGCAAAACAAAATAGTTAGTAGCAATAATAATTAGCATATAAGATATCGCCGAGTGAGCCCCCCTAAATATAATTTGATCGGACAAAAATTAAGCCTACTTTTGGACCTCTAGACTGGGGTTGAGATATATAATCCCCAGCGGAGTCGCCAAGCTGTCGCAATGGGATTTTGCGGTTGCCCGGACGATCACTCACCGAAGTGGGAAAGAGTGAGGAGTCGCCACCTTAGTTTTGAGGGGAACTAAAGAAAACCATTTGAGAAGATAAATAAAGAATGAAACCACTTCAAGACAGAGATTCTAGGTTCGGGGTCCGTAAACGGGTGGGGAAGGTGTTAGGCACCCCACCTCGTCCCTTAATAAGGGTAAGTAGATTTAATTTTGCGTCCTTTATAAATTAGTTAGAAGGGCTCGGATGGGAATGTTAGTCCTTTTGGTAAAAGGAATGTTTGATTTTTCACTGATTAGAATCACCCAGATACATAAGTAAATGAGACAACCTTAGTGAATTACTTTTGTATGTTAATTTTACTTGAAAAGGAATGTTTTATTTAAAATTTAATTTAGAAGATCGGATAAGAACTCTCTTCCGAACCTCTTTTAGATACTCATTATAATTTTGGTTGGGGATCGGATAAGAACTCTCTTCCGATCCCTAATAAATATTTATTAGAGATTTTAATTTGAGATCGGATAAGAACTCTCCTCCGACCTCTTTTAAGTATTTATTAAAATTTTAAGCTGAGACCGGATAAGAACTCTCCTCCAATCTCTATTAAGCATTTATTAAAATTTTAAGCTGAGACCGGATAAGAACTCTCCTCCGATCTCTATTAAGTATTTATTAAAATTTTAAGCTGAGACCGGATAAGAACTCTCCTCCGATCTCTTTCGGATTAGCATGAGCCTGGAAGGGGCTTTGCCGATCTCCCGAATTTCAATTTCAGCTACATGTCACAAGAACCTAAAACTAAGGTTTCTGGCATTCAAAAATGCTGGAGATAAGGTTTCTTGATACCCTATGACTAAATGGGTAATACTAAACCTGATTTACCGACCTTCCATGTAGTCATTTCACGCATACCTATTAATGTCCGATCTGTTCTGTCTAGTTTATTTTGGTTTTATTCCTCTTCATGGAATCTTGCCGAATTCTGTTCACGTCAGCCTAATAGTTTGGCTATTTTCCTGACGTGTTATTCAAGCTTTCTCTTTTAAAAGAGGCCCTTAAGTTGCAGATACCTATATTTTGCCTGACCACTTACACGCTACTAGGAGCTAAAAGCTCGTATTCAGAAATGATGAAAATTGATGAAATGATGGACCGATCACTAAAGAGATAATCCGAGAGTAACGTTCTTTGAGATTTTTTGCTTAGAATAAACTTAGAGAAAACCGCGTACGTAAAGAGAACAAAGAAAGTGCGAAAAGTAAACGCAAATACTTAATAAAACAGTAATATGAACTCTTACCTGTGAGGAGCCAAATATATTGAAATAACTGTGAGGTGGTAAATAGTGATGAAGATGGCGGATTGATCAGCCTGAGAGTTAATGTCTGTGAGGAGCCAAATGTATTGAAATAACTATGAGGTGGTAAATAGTGATGAAGATGGCGGATTGATCAGCCTGAGAGTTGATGTCTGTCGTGAAACCGAGAGATGCTTTAGCTAAAAGGTAACCAGGTAAGAACCAGGTGGAAGGAAGTTGAGCTTGAACAGAGGAAAAGAAAGCAGAGATGACGAGAGTATGACCAGATAATGAACAAACTGGAAATGTAGAGTTCCAGTATTCAAAATCTTTTCCAAGAAAACACTCCTGAAAACTAGTTTCAAAAGTCTTTTTAATCACTACAAAACAGCAGAGTAACAAACTGAATGAAGTTTCAGAGTTCCTCCACGATAATAGCAGCCTCTAGTCTATATTTTTGTCCGTCCCTTGAACAGTTTTTATGCCGGTATTTATAGGAATCGGGTGCTCTTCGTGAAGGGTCAGGATTTATTTGAGGGAGATGGAGGGTCGAGATCTCGAAGGACATGATCGGAGGTTCAGGAATTAAAGAGAATCAAAATGAATGGTTGAGATCACTCTTCATAATATTTGTCCTTTTCTTCTTTTCATCTGACGGTCCCAAATTTCCTTGTCCGGAACGATCCGAGGGCTAAGAGTGAAAGACGCTGGTATTGTCGTCTTCTCTTTTGATCCAAGGGTTCCGGATTCATCCTTACAAGTGAGATCAACGGTGGAGATTGGGATGTACAGGACTGTCATGACATACCCTGGCACCTGTCAGCATTGCGGGCGATTCTTAGGCGTGCGGTGGAGATCTCGTCTGCCACGCTTTAACTACCTCGGCTCACGATTACGGCGGTTATTGGGATTTGTCTTATTCTTTTTGTCTTCCGATCCTCCCTAGCTCCTATTCCGATCTCTCATGCTGATCTCCTATCTCCCGATCTCTTTTATCCCTTGATCAGTCTGGATTCGGTCCAAGCATTAATTGCATCTCGATTCTCGAAGCGTCTGCTTCGTTTTCCGCTCAGCAATAAATGCTCATTTTCCCCTATATATACCCCTGTCGACGGAGACATTTTCTTCATCTGACTTTCCTCTCTTCATTTCTTACTTACCTTGTTCTAGCTGCTCCGGTAGAAGTTCTGGCTATAACTGAGGCTTTGATCTTTTTCCGATGGATTTCCTTTCTCACCGACTGAAAATTTACGATCCCGGTGATTGGATGATCCTAATTGACTATGGTGAGAGAACTGGATTTGACCGATCTGTATTGCGGGCCTCGGTTGTACCGGTCTCGAGTTGCTCAACTGAGTTCATTCGGCTTCTCATCACATTGAGTGTTCCGACAGCGATTCTGATCCACATTGGGTGTTCCGACAGCGGATGAAGCATCCGGTCGGCAATATCCTTGGGATCAGTTATAAACTGATCCTTAGATCGGCTGGTGGTATCCTTGGGATCAGTTATAAACTGATCCTTAGATCGGCCCCTTCAGATAGGATTTTCGTCGGTCTCTAGAGATCGCCCAAATGATGTAATTCTTCAATGTAATCAGATCTCTAGAGATCTCCCAAATGATGTAGTTAGACCTTTATTGTAATCCGATCCCTAGAGATCGCCCAAATGATGTAATCCGATCTCTTGAAAATAAAGACTTTACTTTGTCGGTTATCATCTTATTATTTTGCATTGATTATTTTCCGATCTCTGATGTGATTATCCAATCTGATTCTTTACCTGAATGACCCTTAACTGATCCTTTATTCAAAATTTTTAACTCATTATGCCGATCTCTAATTAACCGATCTCAGAACATTCGGATATTTGAGAGAAGTGTCAGAACAGCTGTCGAGTCCCACCAATCGATGCGCTGCCTAGAACCTCGCGAGCATTAAATGCTCGGACTAGTATAAATAGGGGTGGGAGGGTTAGCCAGTTGTTCTCTCATTCCATTTTCAATCCCCTGCTCACAACTTCGAAGTTCTCTCATTTTCTCCAGTCTCTCCGACGCCGATCAGACTCCGGTAAGGACTTTGATCTTCTTTCTTGTTTAAGTTCTTTGTTTCTTTTAAAAATGAGCGTTGCCGAAGGTCAGAGAGCGGCGAGCCCTCCTTCCATTCAGTTCTCATGGTCATCGTCTGACGAAGAAGAGGCGATCGGGCCCAGTGCAACCTAAACCCCTAGGGTCTCGCTCCAGTCGGGTCGGGTCATACCATCAAGGCTTGCACCACCTTCAAGGAGAGAGACCCTTCCTATAGACGAGCTTCCGTCGGTTCTTCGAGAATCCGATCTGCAATCGTTTGTTCAAGAATACAATATTTGTCCTGATTCATATGAGCTGATCAAGTGCCATGGCGATCTTCGTGTCGATCACTCTTTTGAAGAGAATGACATGGTCATGGTGTACGAGGAGCGATTAAAGGCGGTCCGAGGTTCCCTCTAGCCGATTTCTATAAGGAGGTCCTAAAACTTCACCGAGCATCCATTGTTCAAATCCACCCCAACTCGTGGCGGATCTTGGTAGCTTTCCGAGGTCTATGCCGAGCTAAGGGAATCAGACCTACGGCTAAGGTGTTCGCCGAGCTGCACAGACTAACTCGCCGAAAGGATGATGAACACTGGTTCTTTCAGGCGAAGCCTCGTTGCGGACTCTTTTCCGATCGCCTCCTCCCTTAAGAATTGGAAGTAACGGTTCTTCATTCTGAGGAGTAAAGATCCGAGCTGCTTTGAGGACTTTCCTCTTATGTGGTGGTACCAGGGCCCTCGCTCGAAGCACATTACCTGAGTCAAGAGGAAAGCTCAATAGTGATGGAGCTGAAAAGTCGAGCCGCCACTCTAAAATATTCTTGTCCAAATGCGGTGGTCGCCGAATCGCACCATTGGACCATGCAGCGATCACCGGCCAAGCTCGCGAACTTCCGCTCTCGACCTCGGCATTGGTATTTTCTATATCTCGGTTCTCGGGACCTTAGCGATCTCACTAACCTCTTTTACGTGCGGTATGGCGGGTGGTGAGGGTTCTAGGAAGCGGAAGAAGGAAGAGAGATCTCGGAAGGTAAAGGAGATGAAGCGTTGGGCGTCTTCAAACACCGGTCATGAACACAGGGAGATACAAAGAGACCCGCCTCAACCTTGGGTCCGCCGACCATTGAGGTCGAGATCTCCTCCTAGATCGGAAGAGTAGCCCCGCCTCTCTCGATTATTCCAAGCACGGAAAGGAGCCTTCTCAATCTTACGGGAGGACCTCTTCTCGTGGCGCTCGAATCGATCGATGCTTGAAGAATAACCGGATGTTAGGGAGAACTCCAATTTTGCCAAAGTCCTAGGATCTACCATCTTCTTTCAAGAGGATCGGACGGCTATCCTGAGAATGGTCTCGATGATATCTTGACTCGAACCATGAGCCTAAATGTGGAGTGTCTGGTGAACCAGACCATGATTCGGGAAAAGATTCAGCGTCTGGGTAAGGAGGTTGGGAAGAAAAATCAGGAATTGACTTCCCTCCGATCCCAACTCTCATCCGCTCGGGATTATATATCTCAAGTCGAGGGACGGGCGAAGTACCATGAAGACCAGCTGGCCGAAAGGTCTCGTGACTTGGCTGAAAGTGAACGGGCTCTCGAGAGAAGTCCGGGCACTTCAGCCATGGCGCCAGTCACTCAACTTGTAGAGGAGCTTAACGCGAAGGATAAGGAGCTTTCGGAGAAAGAAAAAGAGCTCAAGGAAAAGGATGAAGAGATGGTGTCGGGAATAGCCGGAGCCTATGTGAATGCTCATAAGGATCTCTTGGCCGAACTTCAAAAGCGCTATCCTGAAGAGGACTTCTCTTGGATGGAAGACCTGGCTCCCGGGGGCAATGGTGAAGATAGTGAGGAGGAGGGCGAGGAAGAGAGAGAAAGTGAGCAGAATGTAAATCAGGCTGGGGGTGATCCCCCAGCCGAATAACTTATACAAATTATGAAATGAAATGGAATATCTCTTTTGTTCAATGAATGGATGTGATTGGAAAATCTTCGAATTGCCTAAGTATTTGATTGTATGAGCATAGCGAAACATGAACTAAATGCCATTATTAATCTAAGTATAAAAGATCGGAAAGCACAATAAGCATGAGATCGGTGGGGGAGAAATGCTGAACGGGACTTGATTAAAATTGTAAATTTAACTTGAACACTTAAGATCGGAACCCTCGTTAAACCGAACCCAAACTTTAGCTCTTAATCTTTCGAAAAGGAGGTCGGCAATAAAACTGGTAGGAAAAGATCTAGTGCCAGTTCATTTTATTTATCAACAGAGATCAGGAATATACTTGACAAGTCCGGAAATTCGACAACGGGTTTGAGAGGTCGGTAAATGATTTGAGAGATCGGCGAGGCCTTAATGAATATGAGGACTCAGCATTAATTCAATTCTTTGTGAGGAGAGATCGGGAATGTGACCGCCTATCAAAGAGGGATCGGAAACGTGATTAGCTGTTCAAAGAAGAATTTTTATTGATTCTAGGGATCGGCCAAAATATGGTGTCGACAGGTATAATTAAAGGTAATTATATCATGGGCCCTCCATTGAGGTAATTATTTTAAGAAATTTTAAATAACTTGCATATAATGCAATTAATTTAAGAGATTTTCTTAAGAATAATTATTAAGCATGAGATATTGTAAATATGTAAATGGTTTGGTGGCCAATAATGGATGTGCCTGAGGACATTAAAATTATTTGCATGTTTACTGGCTCAATGGGATTAACTTAACTAATGCATGATAAGTCAATAATGGATGTGCCTGAGATTTTGAGCATTAGGGGCTAGGTAAATAATTGAACCTCACATGAGATGTGATGGGCAAGGAGTTGCTTACTTATAGTTTATTGTAATTCCAATAATGGATGTGCCTAAGGATGATCAATAAAACTATAAGAATTCAATCACCCACTAGAAATCCATCCAACTAGGATTTCCGTTTTTCACTTTGGAAGTGTAGGATTCGCTAAGTTAATGGGAGGACCAATTTGATTAAAAGACCATAATCATTTTGGTTAATTACATGATACATTTACTAATTAATCTGGTTATTTTCTGTAGTTAATTTTTTGATAATAATGAGCACACTACAACCACCACCATCCAATATCCTTGCGAGCATACTTGATCACAATAGGTTGACAGGACCTAATCTTTCTGATTGGTTAAGAAATTTGAAACTTGTCTTGATCTTAAACATATAGGATATGTTCTAGACTCAAAGGTCCCTGGTCCCTTACCTCCAGAGGCCACTCAAGAGAAACATGAAACTTTGGACAAGTGGAAGGAGCATGATATGAGAGCCTAGTGTTACATGCTTGCTTCTATGAGTAATGAGTTACAGAAGCAACATAAAACTATGCAATATGCAAGTGAGATCCTCCTTCACCTGCAAGAGTTCTATGGTGAGCACAGCAGGAATGCTAGGTGTGAGATATCTAGGTAGCTATTCCGCATGAGGATGTCTGAGGGAAATAATGTTGGGGATCATGTCTACAAGTTGATTCGGCTGATTGAGTAGCTGGAACATCTTGACTTTCACATGGATTTCCAACTACAGACGGATTTGATCCTTTAGTCCCTACCTGAGTCATTTAGGAATTTTGTAACAAATTTCCATATGACTTAGCAGAAATACACCTTGGCTGGTTTACTTAACATACTGGTTATTGCCCAAAAGAATATGCCGGGCAATAAAGGAAAAGACGCAGCTTTGATTGCATCTTTGTAACACCCCTATTTGCATAGCCTGGTATATTTCACTATTCCGGTGACCGGAGTCGGTCCAAACAATTAAGGGGATTAGAACCACATCTAAGATAACTAGATAAGTCATAAACCCAAATAATTAGTAATTGTCAATTAGTTAAGTATAAATAAGAAAAAAAGAACATAAGAAGTTAAACAAGCCGAGAGTCATAGTGATGGGTGACCTTTTCAAGAAGGACTACGAAGTAGATTTAAACTCAAATTTCGAACCGTAAAATGTGACACCCCGATCCTTAAGACTATTGCGAACACAGTGGAAAAGAGAAAATAACGAAAAAGAATTGTTAAGCCAGTCAAATAATTAGGTCAGGGATCCGGAAGAAATATTGAATCATTTGCAAACCGGGTCAAATCGACGAGGGGCAATTTGGTCAATTGACCCCGAGAGCTGACTCCTGACCTAACTGTCAAATAAAATCAGAGAAAAGAAAATTTCGGAATCGGAAATTAAATTAAAGAATTAATGGAAGAAAAAAAAGAAGAAAAAGGAAAAGTAGAAATTGGTGACATCAAGCATGATATCATGCATGATGTCATAAATACTAAAATAATTAAAAATTAAATTTTGGATAATTATGGTCTTCCATAAGACTTAAAAATTCATAAAAAAAAGGAAAATCATTTCTTCTTCTTCTTCAAAAAACGTCCCCATCTCTCTCTCACTTTTCTCTCCCAAGGTTCCTCCATTAACAAGCTTTTAAAGCTTGAAAAACTTAGTTCTTCCCCACAAATTTCAACCCTAAACCCTAAAAAGCTTCTAAATTACCCTAGAAAAGAAGATTAAAGAAGAATAGGAGAGAAGAAAGTGAAGGAATTGAGAAGTTGAAATTCAAACTAAAGGTTAGTGCTCTAACTCTTCACTTCCTAGGTTTGATTCATGTGTATGTAATGAAATAGTTTGGAAATTATGAGAAAATGAAAACAAATCAAAAGAAAACATAGTTGAGGGATCAAATGTAAATTTCTTCCAGCCATGGTACCTTGAAGTTTTGATATGTTCAATTTAATTTAGACATGAATTTGACATTAATTAAGGTTGAATATGTGATTAGTGTAGTAAATTGGGTATGAATTAATCAATTGCATGAATTAGGGTTTTTGGCACCTAGGGTTTGGAAGACAAAAATGTGAGAAATTGTTAAATGATGTGTTTGACCTAGTTTGAGGTGAGAAATGGTCATTTGAGACCAATTGGAGTATGTTAGAAGTGTTGGAACCAAATGCCAATTTGGGTTGCTTAGGGTCATGCTGCAGGCAGCAGGACTAAGGTCCCTTTGAAGGACTAAAACTGAAAAGTTACAAGTCCAATTGGTATAAGACCAATTGGGAATGAAAATAGACACAAAACGACACATTTTTCATTCAGGAATCATGTCCAAAAAGTGACTAAAACCTAGTGAACAAATTAACCAAATCTGAAATTATGCAGTCTGACCTGTACAAAAATGACTAAATGAACAGTATTTGTTCATTTAGCCATAACTTGGGCTATGTATGTCTAAATGATCTGAAATTTTACCAGTCGATAGCTGAAATATAGACCTAAAACTTTCATGAAGAACACAAACTCAAACTATGCCCTTAACTAAGTCATTTGGCCACCCAAAGTTGGTGACCTAAAACTGTCAGAACCAGTTTGATGCCCAGAAATCTGGGTTAAGTCCAATCCTGCAGCCATGATTCAAATGGCTATAACTTGAGCTACAAAACTCCAAATAGAGTGATTCAAAAAGGAGAATAAATTTAAGACAATAGGGAACATTTTCTATGAAGAAAGTTTTGCCAAATTCTAACAGTAAAATGACCAATGAAACAGTGCAACATAAGACACCCAAAACTGAAAATTTGCAAAATTACCTAAAAGACTTAGAATTTGAGAAAACAACCAAAACCAACAAATTTAGTAACCAAAATGTGGTATGTGGGTGAAGTTGGAATTCCCATACCTATTAAGCCTTAGAAAGTCAACAATTTGACTTGAATAGTGCAGTGAATAGTAACCCCGAAACACAAAATTTAAAGAATATCAAGTTTAGCACATTAGAGATAGGTAAAAGTGAATTTAAATTTATTTTTGGATTTATGCTAAGTTATGATACTGAAACACTATGAAACTGTGTTTTTCAGTGGAAAAGAATACCGGGAAGGAACCCGAGATGTCGAGTCAAGGCCAAAAGGTGACTCATATAAGGTTTGTGCACAATGTAGAATTTCTGTAAATATTCTTCTGCATATTATTTTGAATAATTTGAAATATTGAATTGTGACATCATTGTGATGAAATATTTATTATGCTTTTGATTTAAATTGTTGAAAGTTATTTGTGTATATTTGAAATGGCAATGTTTAGTAAATTGTTAAGATAAGTTTTGAAACTATAGTGTCATGACCATATATTTGAACACCTCACTAGCATGACTAGTTAGGGTAATCAGTTTCGAATTTTGATTCCTTCTCTGGCTGAAGTGTTGAGGTGTGTGCCAGTAGAAGAAGAAATCGAATGGATATCTCTATATTTGAGCTAGCTAGCCTTGTGATGTGACTTCTCCTTAGCCTCTGGCTATTGAGATTATATTTATTTCGAATGGCATGATATAACTGTAGGTTTTATGAAATGTGTTTTGATACTTCGAAATGAAATTGTTTTGATTAAAATCTCATAGTTTATGTTTTGTATTTAATTCTCATGTTCAGTCCAATTTTTGAATAAATATGATTTAAATTCTGTATAAAGATTATTTTAGTATGTTGTGCACCATTGAGTTCTAGTACTCAGCGATGGCTGTTATTGCTGTCGCAGATATAGTGTCACACCTTACTCCTCGTAAGATGTAACATGTTCCCATTGTACACCTAATGAATTACCGTACTTCATCTACCGATAACCCATTAAATATACTACGAGTGATTTTAAAACAATTTTCGTTCATTTTAGAATTGGTGGGTAAATTTTTTTTCAAATTTTAAAAACCTTCATTTAGAGTCCAAACATAAATCAAATTTTTGGATATTTAAAATCTCCAAAATTTTTACAAAAATTTCGGCAAAGTGCCATTTGTATTTTGAGAAAACAGTTCTTCAAAACCTGAAAATAGAAACACTCCCAATATATTTCTCAATCACAACTCAATTTGCAACTACCAAACTTCAAATCAACATCAATAGCAACACTTCAATTTAAAATCCAAATTTCAAATCAAGAATTAATATCTCAAAACATTTCATAACTCATGCACATTGCATTTTAAATCATTAATTTACAATCATAAGTTAATTTACAGATGCAAAATCTCAAAAATAATATTATTACAATTTTATCTGTACAACTGCTCAAATTACAGAGATACATATGCATACTATCATATTTACATCAAACTAAACTACCAGGGTATAGAGAAATACCCGTACAAAAATTCTTCAATAGTGCTCCTCTCTAACTGTAGCAGCTCGCTTTGCTGCTATGTCCTTTTCTCTATCTGCGACAGCAAGTTAAAGCTATCACTAAGTATATAAATACTCAGTGGTGCATAATAAAGCATAAAATGCAAAATATAAAACATTTATGTACAAATCATCATTCAAAAATCTCATAATCGCATTTCACAATTTTTTTTTCTCAAATCATATTTATAACAAATCATAATTTTCAAAGCTTAATATAGCACAACTTGATCAAACAATTTAATAAACATAGTGTTGCCAAGCAATAACACAACTTAGGCCATGATACAAAATTTCTGAACATGCTGTGTGTACATCACGACAAGGCAAACACCCCCACTAATCGAAATTAATGAGGGAGGTGGCTAGCTAGCTAATGAGTACTCATCCAAACTCGCCCCTTAGACTGGAAAGCCAGAGAGGGAGGAAAGTGATCAAATATCATACTCACCCTACAAGTGGAGGAGGAACATATTAGTATTGCCATGCCAAGTGTGAATTAAAAATAATTTAAATCAAGTTATTGAAATATTTTATACAATTTACAAATCATATTTCATTCTAAACTTTTCATTTACAAAGTAGGCAACACACTATTTTTTAAATAATATTTTCAAAGCCATAACTAAATTCAAAACCATATTGTTCAAATATTTCATACAAATGAATAAATAATTTTCATTCCAAATTTCCATTGTAGAATAGGCAACACAACATTCTCGAAATTCATAATGTATAACAAATCAATTTCCATTATGAAAACTATAATTTAAAATTTTTGTGCATAAACACTATTAATTTTCAAAATCAAATTTCCATTAACAAGTGGCAATACCATAGTTCTCAAAACCCATAATTAACATAATGATACAAATCAAGTTTTCAGTGGAAAAATAATAATTTAAAGTTATTGTGCATAAACCTGGACTTAATCGCCTCTAGGCCTTCCAGGTATTTTTCAGCTGAAACACAAAATTTATAGTGTTTCAGTACGTTATTTCACAGTAAATCCAATAATTAATTCATAAATACTTAATTCTAGCCCAAATATGCTTAATCTAACATTCTTGAAAATTTTTATTTTGGAGTTACTATTCATGATACTATTCAAGTCAATTTGTTGACTTTCCAAGGCTTAATAGGTATGGGAATTCCAACTTCACCCACATACCATATTTTGGTCACTAAATTTGTTGGTTTTGGTTGTTTACTCAAATTCTAAGTCTTTTACAAATTTTCAGTTTTGGTGTCTTAAGTTGCACTGTTCCATTGGTCATTTTACTGTTAGAATTTGGCAAAACTTTCTTCATAGAAAATGTTCCCTATTGTCTTAAGTTTATTCTCCTTTTTGAATCACTCCAATTGGAGTTTTTTAGCTCAAGTTATAGCCATTTGAACCATAGCTACCGGATTGGACACAACCCAGAATTCTGGGCAATTTTTGGTTCTGGCAGTTTTGGGTCACCAACTTTGGGTGGCCAAACGACTTGGTTAATGGCATAATTTGGGTTTGTATTCTTCATGAAAGTTTTAGGTCTATATCTCATCTAACCACTGAAAAAATTTCAGATTATTTTGACCTGTCTATATTAAGTTATAACCAAATGAACAAATACTATTCATTTAGTCAGTTTATACAGGGACAGACTGAGATTTTCCAAGTTTGGTCAATTTGTTCACTAGGTTTTGATCACTTTTTGGGCATGCTTCCTAAATGAAAATTGTGTCATTTAGTGTCTATTTTCATTCCCAATTGGTCTCATACCAATTGGACTTGTAAAATTTCATTTTTGGTCCCTCAAAAGTAACTTGGTCATGCTGCCAACAGCATGACCATACTCAATCCGAATTTGGCCTTAACTCCAACCATTCCAACACACTTCATTTGGTCACCATTGACTATTTCTCACTTCAAATTAGGTCCAAGACATCATTTACAAGTTTCTCACATTTTTGTCTCTAAACCCTAATGTCCAAAACCCTAATTCACATATTGGTTATATTTAATTAATTCAAAGCATACCAATACCATTTCTCACTCATTCAAGTTTATATACACTTTTAATTCAATCAAATTCATGCATTCCCATCTCAAACCCTAGCTGGCCACAATTTACATATAGTCCTCCAACCCTTGTTTGCATTTGATTTTATGTTCATTTCTAAGTTCCTTAAGCTAAAATCACAAAGATTAAACTAAAAGTTTCAAGTTTGAATCACTAACCTTAGTGCATAATTTTCTTTATTCTTTTCTTCAAAATTTTCTTCTTTCTTTTCCTTGAATCTTCTTTTGTAGTTTCCCAAACAAAGTCTAGTTATGGTAGGACAATTTTCTATGGTTGGATTAAGATTCTTCAAGCTCAAAAATCAGCTTTAATAGAGTTTTGGTGAGGGAGCTTTGGGAGAGGGAAGGGAGGCGGCAAGAATGGAAAAAGACCAATTTTGTTTTTTTTTTTTTTTTTTTCTTTTTCTTTTCTTTATGTCTTTATCTTATTGAAGACCAAAAATCAATATAATTAAATTTATTAATTATGACATTTATGGCATCATGCATGATGTCACGCATCATGTCATCTCCCTACACCTTTTTCATTTCTTTTTTTTTCTATTTATTTTTTTACTAGTTCTTTAATTTAATTCTCGATTCCAAAATTTTCTTTTCTCTGATTTTATTTTACAGTTGGGTTAGGAGTTAGCTCTCAGGGTTAATTGACCAAATTGCCCCTCGCCGGTTCAACCCGGTTTGCAAATAATTCAATATTTCTTTCGGATCCCTGACCTAATTATTTGACTGGCTTAACAACCTTTTTCCATGATTTTCTCTTTTCCACTGTGTTCGTAATGGTCCTAAGGACCGCGAAGTCACATTTTACGATTCGAAATTTGAGTTTAAATCGACTTCGCAGTCGTTCCCGAGAAGGTCACCCATCGCTGTGACTCTCAGCTCGTTTAACTTCTTATGTTCTCTTTTTCTTACTTATACTTAACTAATTGAAAATTACTAATTATTTGTATTTATGGCTTATCTAGTTATCTAAAGTATGGTTCTAATCCCCTTAATTGTTCAGACCGACTCCGATCACCGGAACGGTGAAATATACCTAGCTATACAAATAGAGATGTTACATATAGAGACTAGAAGAGTAGTAGAGTGAGCTGCTGAGGACAGAGGAGCTACCTACTCTGAAGTCTATCAGGTATATTTTATACCCTGACTGTAAAAATTTATTTTGATGTATGTAATGTATGTAAAGGTATGGACATGTAAAACTGGTCTTGAGCAGTTTGTATAAAGTTTGTAATAAAATTTAGTTGGATTTTTCCTAATGTAAATTTTTGTAATGATGTATATAAATTGTTTTATCTTTAATGAAATATGAATGGAAGTATTTTGTTTTAAATTGAATGAAATTCATTAATGGTATTTTGATAATTGTTGAATATTGGAAATTGTGGATTTGAATTTTTGGAGATTGATAATGATGTTGAAATTGATTGTGAATTTGAAGAAGTTATTGAGACGGATTATTGGAGGTGTTTTTTATAGAAATTTGAAGAACTGTTTTCTCAAAATATAGACGGCACTCTGCTGAAATTTTTATAAAATTTGCGGGAAAATAAAATGGGCAAAAAAATTTTAACTAGTTTTCAATTTTAATTAAATGTTTTAATACCTATTAGAAAATGCTCACCACTTATAAAAGTAAGAAAATTGTTTTAAAATCCCTTGTAGGTTACTTAATGAGTTCTCGGTAGGTGAAGTTCGATAGTTCATTAGGTATTCTACAGGATCATGTTATGCCTTACAGAGGGGTAAGGTGTGACATGTTTTAGTGATATCAGAGCAAATTTTTAAAGTATGTTGTACTTATGAATTTGTGTCTTTTCTTTGTTAAGTACAACTGCTCAATGTTCTTATTTGTTACATATAGTGCATTACATCATAAATATGAACTAACGGAGGGAATCTCCTTGTGTTATTTATTCAGGAGATACCCTAACTTTAGACTGAAATGGAAGAAGGGGATCGCTCAGTCGAGCAATCTGTTAAAGCCGAGGCACAAGGAGAAGCCCCAGCTCTACAGAATGTCAGTGGATCAGTAGCACCAGCCCCACAAATGCCGCAATTTCCTACCTAATTCGCACAGCAGATGGCTGCGATGTTTCAACAAATGGCCGGGGGTATGCCTGCTCAAGCTCCACCCCAGACACCTGTGGTACAACCACAACCTCCAGTCAGACAGTATGACAAACTGTTGAAGTATGGGGATACAGAATTTAAGGGTACAGTAGAACCGCTTGAGGCAGGGCAATGGCTTGAAAGAATGGACAGAGTGTTCAAGAAGCTGCACTGCCAAGATGAATTGAAGTTTGAATACTCTGTGTCACTACTGCAAGGGGATGCGTATGATTGGTGAAAGACCATCCCCCATAGCTTGGCTGAACCACCAGTACTGATCTGGGATGACTTCATTAGAGAATTCAGACAAAAATACATCCCAAACGCATATGTAGATCAAAAGTTATAAGAATTTCTGAGCCTGAAACAAGGGAACAGATCAGTGGTAGAGTATGAGAGGGAGTTCTCCCACTTAAGTCACTATGCGGGGAGTCTCCTTTCTACCAGCAAGGAAAGGTGCAAGAGATTTAAGACTGATTTGAAGCTTAGTTTGAGGATGCAAGTAGTGGGATTCAGACACAATAATTTTTCAGAACTCATGTCTCAAGCACTCGAGTTAGAGAGAATTGAAACAAAAGCGACACCTGTAAAAGAAAAATCAGAGAGGACTGAGAAAATAGAGAAAGATAAAGGTGAAAAGTCAGTAGAGCCAAGTTCTGGTAGTACTTCTAGGAAGAGGAAGAAATTTGGTGGACCTAGCAGAGGTCGAGGTGGAAGGTTTAGATGGGGCAGATTCTCTGGACAGAGACCCCCTAGGTCTAGTCAGCAGTCGAGCCGGGGTTCATATCCTACCCACCTCTGTAAGACTTGTGGCAAGATTCATGGGGAAGAATGCTATTGGGCTACGGGAGCCTGCTTTAACTGTGGAGGCAAGGGCTATTTAGCTAAAGACTGCACTAGTGCTCCTAGATTCGATCCAGCTCCTACTACTGCAGAAGGATCTATTTAGAGTCCTGCTCCTAGAGGTTCACAATCAGTTGGCAGAGGAAGAAGCAGAGGTAGAGGCACTGCTTCTGGCAGTCAGGGCACTGTTGGTTAGTCAGCACAAGGAAGTGCTTCAGCCAGATTCTACACAATGAGACAATGAGAAGAGGTTGAGACTTTTGATGTTGTAGCTGGTACATTCTCTATCTCTGATCAAGAAGTATTTGTGTTGTTTGATCCGTGTTCAACCCACTCTTATGTTAGTGCTAGCATAGTCAGTTCACTTGCTGTTCCATGTGTCCAAATGGGTTTTGAAGTGCTAGTAACTAGTCCGTTAGGACAAGAGGTTCTGGTCAACAGAATCTATAGAGACTGTCCTTTAGTGATCCAAGGACATGTTTTTCTGTCAGATTTAATTGAAATGCCCTTCAGAGATTATGATATCATCTTGGGCATGGATTGGTTAGCCAGGCATCACGCCATGATTGACTGTAGACTGAAGATAGTCACTTTTGGTCTCCCTTTGTACGGTGATGTGATAATACATGGGGAGAGGCATTTACTGCCATCAAATATCATTTCGGCTACATTAGCCAGAAGGATTATCAGAAAGGGGTGTGAAGCATATTTGGCACATGTGATAGACATCCAAGTGGGGCGTCCAGCATTGAGGGACATCCCTACTGTATGTGACTTTCCAGATGTGTTTCCTGATGAATTGCCAGGATTACCTCCAGAAAGAGAGGTGCAGTTTGAGATTGATGTTATGCCTGGTTTGGACCCAATCTCCATAACGCCATATAGAATGGCACCAACAGAATTGAAATAGTTGAAAGTGTAGTTGCAAGAGCTACTTGACAAGGGCTTTATCTTCCTTAGTATGTCACCTTGGGGAGCGCCGGTGTTGTTTGTAAAGAAGAAGGATGGCACTCTCCGGTTATGTATTGACTATCGGCAGTTGAATAAGGTGACAATAAAGAATAGATATCCATTGCCCCGCATTGATGACTTGTTTGATCAGTTGAGGGTTGCAGCTGTGTTCTCCAAAATTGACCTGAGATCAGGTTATTATCAGCTGAAAGTACAAGAGCAGAGTATTTCTAAAACTGCCTTCAGAACCCGCTATGGCCATTATGAGTTTTTGGTCATGCCATTCGGGTTAACTAATGCTCTGGCTGCTTTTATGGATCTGATGAACACTATCTTTAGACCACACCTCGACCAGTTTGTTGTGGTATTTATTGATGATATATTGGTCTATTCGAGGAGTGCAGAAGAGCATGATAGGCATCTATGGATTGTACTGCAGACTTTGAGGGAGAAACAACTATACGCCAAATTATTGAAATGTGAATTTTGGTTGAAAGAAATATCTTTCTTGGGGCATGTAGTATAAGTAGAAGGCATCAAGGTAGATCCAAGTAAGATTGAAGCTGTCCTTAATTGGAGGCCACCCAGAAATATCACGGAGATTCGTAGTTTTCTGGGTTTAGTTAGATACTACCGTCGATTTGTGAAGGGATTCTCCATGTTGGCATCTCCATTGACCAAGCTACTTAGGAAAGATGTGAAATTTCAGTGGATGGATAAATGCCAACAAAGTTTTGATGAGTTAAAAAGGTGTTTGACTGAGGCTCCAGTCCTGACTTTACCTATCCCAGGTAAAGAATATACAGTTTATAGTGATGCTTCTCGCAATGGATTAGGCTGTGTATTGATGCAAGATCGAAATTGTCATTGCCTATGCATCACGCCAGCTAAAACCGCATGAGAGGAATTATCCGACACATGACTTGGAGCTTGCAGCTATTGTGTTTGCTCTTAAGATCTGGAGACACTATTTGTATAGGGAAAAGTGTTACATCTACACAGATAATAAGAGTTTGAAGTATTTGGGCACTCAGAAGGAGTTGAATTTGAGACAGAGGAGATGGTTAGAGTTGATAAAAGACTATGATTATCTAATAGACTATCAGCCAGGGAAAGCTAATGTGGTGGCTGATGCCTTAAGTCGCAAGACTATGGCAAGTCTACGGGTTACTTCTTTGTCTATGGTACATGAGTTGAAATCATTACATGCCAGCTTAGAGATTAATGATGAGGGGCAGATAGCAGTTGCATAGCATGTACAGCCAGTGTTGATTGATCAGATCAGAATGGCTGTTCATAATGATGAAAGGTATCAGAAGCTATTGGAAGAAGTCCAGCAGGGCAAGAAACCAGAATTCTCAATAAGAGATGATGGTCTATTGCTACACCAGGGTAGACTGTGTGTTCCTAATGATGTTTGATTTGAGGAAGATCATCTTGAAGGAAGCACATGAGTCTCCTTTTGCCATGCACCCTGGTGGCACAAAAATGTATAGAGGGCTAAAGGAGCATTACTGGTGGATGGGTATGAAAAGAGATGTGGCAGAGTTTATTTCCAAATGCCGAACTTGTCAGCAAGTGAAGGCAGAGCATCAAGTACCCGCTGGGCTGTTACATCCACTACCAGTGCCAAAATGGAAATGGGAGAGAATAACTATGGATTTTGTGATAGGACTTCCGAGGACACAGAAGAGTCATGATGCAGTATGGGTCATTGTTGACAGACTGACCAAGTCTGCTCATTTTCTGCCAGTTCATATGGACTACAGTTTAGAAAGATTGGCCAAGTTGTATATAGATGAGATTATGAGACTGCATGGAGTGTCAGTATCCATCGTATCAGACAGAGATCCTAGGTTCACTTCTAGATTTTGGGGTAGTCTTCAGAGAGCCCTAGGAACTAGAATGAACTTCAGTATTGCATTCCACCCACAGACAGATGGCCAGTCCGAGAGGGTAATTCAGATATTGGAGGACATGCTACAGGCTTGTGTAATTGAATTTGAGGGCATTTGGGACACACACTTGCCTTTGATTAACAATAGCTACCAATCAAGCATTGGGATGCCTCCATATGAAGCTTTGTATGGCAGAAAATGTAGAACACCATTGTGTTGGGATGATGTGGGTGAAAGAAAGATGATTGGACCCAAAATTGTTCAGCAAACTGAGGAGAATATCAGGGTGATTCGAGATCGACTTAAGACTACATCAGACCGTCGGTAGTCCTACATTGATTTAAAGAGAAGAGATATTAAGTATTTAGTAGGTGAGAAAGTATTCCCCAAGGTTTCTCCTTGGAAGAGAATTATGAGATTCGGCAGAAAGAGGAAACTGAGTCCTCGTTTCTGTAACACCCTCCCGGTAGCAACTCCGTACATTCTACTTTTTCGGTGACCGGTGTCGGTCTGGACAGCTAGAACGTCCGGAAAAATATTTAAACTAAAGTCAGGAACCATAATTAACTCAAATATTAATAAGAAAAATTTAGTAAAAATTTTAGAAATAAAATACAACCAAGTTAAATGAGCCTGTGCCCAAGCGATGGGTAACCAGAGGGAAGTTGCGGTTCTCGCAACGAGGAGCCCTAGACCCCGGGGAAAAATTATAAAATAATTTTTGGGACTCCAGAGAAGGGTCATTAAGGTTCCTATGGCATTAGAATGCCAAGAAAATATTTAGAAAAATTTTTCAATCTGCATGCATAATTTTGACCCATTAAGCCAAACGGAGGGCATTTTGGTCATTTCGCCTTCAGAGGTGATTTTTGGCCGACTTGTCCAGTTAATTAAATAATTATTATGATCTAAAATATGAATAAATATTGGTAAAAATTTAATTAGAAATGAGTTAAAGAAAGAAGAAAGAAAAATCAAATAAAAAGGCATTTATGACATAAGCTTGATGTAATTAAAACCCCTTAGCCAATCAAAACTTAACAAATGCATTTATAAGACATTAAATAAGAGAAAAATGACAAATGAAGAAACAAATTTTCTGGTTCTTTCTTCTTCATTTGGACGTGAACCTCTTCTTCCATAGCTAAGTATATTCAAGCTTTTCAAAGCTTGATTCACCCATTTCTACCCAACAAAATCATAACCTAGCTTCACAAAAAATTAACCTAGCAACTTGAGTAACCTCTAGGCAGCCAAAAGAAGAAGAAAGAAGGAGTTTGGGTAGTTTGAAATTCTGCCCTATTCAAGGTTAGTGCCTATTTACACTTAAATCTCTTTTAATTCATGTTAAAGACTTAAAGTGAGTAAGGTTTTGTGAATTAAATGAATGGAATCTATGTATATGGACCCTATGAATTTTCGGCAGCCCTAGGAAGGAATGAGTTTGATTGTATTAATGGACTTAGAGTGAATTGGTGATTATGTTTAAAGTGTATACATATATATATACAAGAATGAAAGAGTTAACTAAAGAAATTGTGAAAACCATGACTTTGAGCTAGGGTTTAGGAGTGAAAATTTGACTTTGCTTATGAAATTGTTAAAGAACATTCTAATAGTCAATTAGTGACCATTTGAGGTAAGTTGACCATAATTAGGAGTGAATTATTGCATGGCAAAGTGGAATGGGCAGGCTGCCCCATGAGTGCAGCAGGGTGACTGAAATTTTAGTCCACTTGGACTACCATATCTTGGGCTGTGTTGGTCCAATTGGTGTTTGGCCAATTGGACATGAAACTAGTTTTATAATGGCATATTTTTTCTGAAGAAATCATGCCCAAAAGACCAAAGAAAGTGGACCAAAAGTTGGCCCCAATCCGGATACCCTATAACAGCACCTGCAGAAATGACCAAATGAATAGTAACTGTTCATTTGGCCATAACTCACTGTAGATAAGGTCAATTGACCTGAAAGTTTTACAGCAACAATATAGGACAAATACAAACAACTTTCATGAAGAACATCACCCCAAATTATGCCATTAACCCATTCAAATTATTGGGCAAAGTTGAGTTATCAAACCTGCAACTCTGCAGATTTTCATTTGAGCAGTAATGTTTGGATGACTATAACTCCCTCTAGAAAACTCGGATTTAGGCGATTCTTGAACCGATGGAAACCTAAGGCATGGTAGAACATTTCATATGAAGAAAGTTAGACCAAATTATGAACTTAACTTGGTCAAATTACTGACCAAAGTTGGACCAAAATCTGTCAAAACCCAAAATATCAGCATGAACAGTACACGTGAACAGTAAACTTATTTTGGCCATAACTTGAGCGACAAAACTCCAAATGGAGTGATTGAAAAAAAGAAATTCAACTAGACAAAATAAGGAACAACTTTTATGTTTACCATTTCCTCAAATTCCCACAGAATAAAGGCTTAATGGAACAAGAAAGTTAAGCTTCAAAAGCGAAAATTTTGTTTCCCTTGGTTTAAGCCTAGAAATGGTAATGGTGATCACTTCCAACAAGTTTTAAATGAAAAATGTGGTATGTTTGAAGTGCCAAAGCCAATGTACCTACTTTCTATGCAAAAGTCAACTTTTTGTTTGACTAATGAAGTGAATAGTGACACCAAAACTTGAAATTCAAAAATGTGAAACTTAAAAATGCAAAATGCCCTAGTAGGCTTAATGTGATTGGTTTGGATAGTTTGGCATGCCAATAGGGTATTGTTTTAGCAGTACTGCGAAAGGCTTTATGCCTGTATTCATCGCTTTATGCCCGTATTCATGGCTTTTATGCCAGTATTCATGGCTTTTATGCCCGATCATGTGATATCATGGCTTTTTAGCCATACCGATCGCATACGTGGTTGACGCTCTGCCCCATGGTATGACGGCCGAGGCACCGCGGTGTCCAGCCAACGACCCATTATGCGATCCACTGCTCAAGATAGGTTACTTGGGCATGGAAAAGTATAACTGTAATTGAACTGATTGTTAAAGAAAATACGAAAATTAAATATCAGGAATGATTATGATAGAATACAAAGAAACTCAAGATTATGAAGAAAATAATTAACAAAAGGCATGAAGAAGTTAATATCATAAAACGTAATTAGCCCTCGACTAAACATTAAGTTGGTAATTATTCAGTTCTTATGAACACAATGGCTAAGAAATTATGATTTTTATTTGCATATTATATTTTCTTGTATTATTGGCACCACTAAGCTTTATGCTTAGCGCGTCGCTTTTGCAACGCGTAGGTACTGAAGATTTGGACAGAGGGCTCGAGACCACGATTGAGTAAGGCCGTTCACGATTCGCATAGTGTCCGTGTCACCTCACCGTCATAGTTGCATTGGTAGGACACTAGGTGTCATTTTGGTATTTTGTAATTGATTTTATTTTCTCATGTGTAAATGAACTTATGAAATGTAATTTGATGTTCATGTAAATAATGAGAATTATGTTTGTAAATGGAAAAGTGAATGTGTATCTGTAATTTATATATGATTATCACATGTGATGAATGATTGAGAAATGAATGGTTGAAAAATGTTGAGATTTTGATAAATGGAATTGAGATGATTGAATATGAATATAGAAAGTGTTTTTCACAGGTTCCGAAGAACGGTTTTCTCCATTTTTAGCCGGTATTCTGCCGGATTTTCTTTAAAATTTTTGGAACCT
The DNA here is from genome assembly GCF_030052815.1 of Hevea brasiliensis. Taxonomy (NCBI): domain Eukaryota; kingdom Viridiplantae; phylum Streptophyta; class Magnoliopsida; order Malpighiales; family Euphorbiaceae; genus Hevea; species Hevea brasiliensis. Next base: position 98,477,178 of record NC_079496.1, read on the forward strand.
CAAATAAATAAAAAATTTCGATAAATGGCTTAAAATGAATTATATTTCACAAGTTATATTCAAAATTATGATAAAAATGAATTAAGATAAAATAGAGTGCTTCGGCACACTGAGTGGCATAACTTGCTCGGCTACACTGTAGTCGGGTAAGGGCTGTCACAGTTTCATTAGGCCATATGAGGTTCTGGAAAGAGTGGGTCCTTTGGCATATCATTTGGCGCTACCTCCAGAGTTGGAGAAGATACATAATGTCTTCCATGTGTCTATATTGAGGAGGTATCGATCAGACCCATCTCATGTACTGCCAGTAGAAGAAATTGAAGTGAATTTAGACCTCACATATGAAGAAGAACCCATAGAGATTTTGGCTTATGAGGTGAAGCAGCAGCGGAACAAGTAGATACCGTTAGTAAAAGTGTTGTGGAACCATCATTCGGGCCAAGAAGCTAATTGGGAACGAGAGGAGGACATGAGGAGATAGCACCCACAGCTATTCAGAAATTGATACCAGGTAAAATTTTGAGACAAAATTTATTTAAGGGGGGGAGAATTGTAACACCCCTATTTGCATAGCCTGGTATATTTCACTGTTCCGGTGACTGGAGTCGATCCAGAAAATTAAGGGGATTAGAACCACATCTAAGACAACTAGATAAGCCAAAAACCCAAATAATTAGTAATTGTTAATTAGTTAAGTATAAATAAGAAAAACAGAACATAAGAAGTTAAATTAGCCGAAAGTCACAGCGATGGGTGACCTTCTCGGGAAGGACTGTGAAGTCGATTTAAACTCAAATTTCGAACTGTAAAATGTGATGCCCCGGTCCTTAAGGCTATTGCGAACACAGTGGAAAAGCGAAAATCATGAAAAAGAATTGTTAAGCCAGTCTAATAATTAGGTCAGAGATAAGGAAGAAATATTGAATTATTTGCAAACCGGGTCGAACCGGCGAGGGGCAATTTAGTCAATTGACCCCGAGAGCTGACTCCTGACCTAACTGTCAAATAAAATCTGAGAAAAGAAAATTTCAGAATCAGGAATTAAATTAAAGAATTAATGAAAAAAAAAAAGAAGAAAAAGGAAAAGTAAAAATTAGTGACATCATGCATGACATCATGCATGATGTCATAAATACTAATATAATTAAAAATTAAATTTTGGATAATTGTGGTCTTCCATAAGACTTAAAAATTCATAAAAAAAGGAAAATCATTTTTTCTTCTTCTTCAAAAATGTCCCCATCTCTCTCTCTCACTTTTCTCTCCCAAGGTTCCTCCATTAACAAGCTTTTAAAGCTTGAAAAACTTAGTTCTTCCCCACAAATTTCAACCCTAAACCCTAAAAAGCTTCTAAGTTACCCTAGAAAAGAAGATTAAAGAAGAATAGGAGGGAAGAAAGTGAAGGAATTGAGAAGTTGAAATTCAAAGTAAAGGTTAGTGCTCTAACTCTTCACTTCCTAGGTTTGATTCATGTGTATATAATGAAATAGTTTGGAAATTATGAGAAAATAGAAACAAATCAAAAGAAAACATAGTGGAGGGATCAAATGTAAATTTCTTCTAGCCATGGTACCTTGAAGTTTTGATATGTTCAATTTAATTTAGACATGAATTTGACATTGATTAAGGTTGAATATGTGATTAGTGTAGTAAATTGGGTATGAATTAATCAATTGCATGAATTAGGGTTTTTGGCACCTAGGATTTGGAAGACAAAAATGTGAGAAATTGTTAAATGATGTGTTTGACCTAGTTTGAGGTGAGAAATGGTCATTTGAGACCAATTGGAGTATGTTAGAAGTGTTGGAACCAAATGCAAATTCGGATTGCTTAGGGTCATGTTGCAAGCAGTAGGACCAAGGTCCCTTTGAGGGACCAAAACTGAAAATTTACAAGTCCAATTGGTATGAGACCAATTGGGAATGAAAATAGACACAAAATGACACATTTTTCATTTAGGAATCATGTCCAAAAAGTGACCAAAACCTAGTGAACAAATTGACCAAATCCGGAATTATGTAGTCTGACCTGTATAAAAATGACCAAATGAACACTATTTGTTCATTTGGCCATAAATTGGGCTATGTATGTCTAAATGACCTGAAATTTTACCATTCGATGGCTGAGATATAGACCTAAAACTTTCATGAAGAACACAAACCCAAATTATGCCCTTAACCAAGTCATTTGGCCACCCAAATTTGGTGACCTAAAACTGCCAGAACCAGTTTGATGCCCAGAAATCTAGGTTAAGTCCAATCCGGTAGCCATGATTCAAATAGCTATAACTTGAGGTACAAAACTCCAAATGGAGTGATTCAAGAAGGAGAATAAATTTAAGACAATAGGGAACATTTTCTATGAAGAAAGTTTTGCCAAATTCTAACAGTAAAATGACCAATGGAACAGTGTAACATAAGACACCCAAAACTGAAAATTTGTAAAATTGCCTAAAAGACTTAGAATTTGAGAAAACAACCAAAACCAACAAATTTAGTAACCAAAATGTGGTATGTGAGTGAAGTTGGAATTCCCATACCTATTAAGCCGTAGAAAGTCAACAAATTGACTTGAATAGTGTAGTGAATAGTAACCCCAAAACACAATTTAACGAATGCCAAGTTTAGCACATTAGAGCTGGGTAAAAGTGAATTTAAATTTAATTTTGGATTTATGCTAAGTTATGATACTGAAACACTGTGAAAATGTGTGTTTCAGTGGAAAAGAATACCGGGAAGGAACCCGAGGTGTCGAGTCAAGGCCAAAAGGCGACTCATATAAGGTTTGTGCACAATGTAGAATTTCTGTAAATTTTCTTCTGCATATTGTTTTGAATAATTTGAAATATTGAATTGTGATATCATTGTGATGAAATATTTATTATGCTTTTGATTTAAATTGTTGAAAGTTATTTGTGTATATTTGAAATGGCAATGTTTAGTAAATTATTAAGATAAGTTTTGAAACCACAGTGTCATGACCATATATTTGAACACCTAACTAGCATGACTAGTGGGGGTAATCAGTTTCGAATTTTGATTCCTTCTCTGGCTGAAGTGTTGAGGTGTGTGCCAGTAGAAGAAGAAATTTAATGGATATCCATATATTTGAGCTAGTTAGCCTTGTGATGTGACTTCTCCTTAGCCTCTGGCTATTGAGATTATATTTGTTTCGAATGGCATGATATAACTGTGGGTTTTATGAAATGTGTTTTGATACTTCGAAATGAAATTGTTTGGATTAAAATCTCATAATTTATGTTTTGTATTTAATTCTTATGTTCAGTCCGATTTTTGAATAAATATGATTTAAATTCTGCAAAAGATTATTTTAGTATGTTGTGCACCACTGAGTCCTAGTACTCAGCAATAGCTGTTATTGTTGTCGCAGATATAGAGACTAGAAAAGCAACAGAGTGAGCTGCTGAGGACAGAGGAGCTACCTACTCTGAAGTCTATCGGGTATTTTTTATATCCTGATTGTAAAAATTTATTTTGATGTATGTAATGTATGTAAAGGTATGGACATGTAAAACTGGTCTTGAGCAGTTTGTATAAAGTTTGTAATAAATTTTAGTTGGATTTTTCCTAATGTAAATTTTTGTAATGATGTATATAAATTGTTTTATCTTTAATGAAATATGAATGGAAGTATTTTGTTTTAAATTGAATGAAATTCATTAATGGTATTTTGATGATTGTTGAATATTGGAAATTATGGATTTGAATTTTTGGAGATTGATAATGATGTTGAAATTGATTGTGAATTTGAAGAAGTTGTTAAGAAAGATTATTGAAAGTGTTTTTTACAGGATTTTGAAGAACTGTTTTCTCAAAATACAGATGGCACTCTGTCAAAATTTTTATAAAATTTGCGGACAAATAAAATGGGCAAAAAAATTTTAACTAGTTTTCAATTTTAATTAAATGTTTTAATACCTATTAGAAAATGCTCACCACTTATAAAAGTAAGAAAATTGTTTTAACATCCCTTGTAGGGTACTTAATGAGTTATCGGTAGGTGAAGTTCGGTAGTTTATTAGGTATTTTACAGGATCATGTTATGCCTTATAGAGGGGTAAGGTGTGACAATTTTCTTCTGCTGGAAAGTCTAACAAGAAGAAGGTCAATAAGTAAAAGAAACCTCAAATTCCTGGTCATTCCAAGAAGATAGCTAAACAGAAAGGGAAGACCAAAGCTGATGGAGGCAAAGGAAAGTGTTTCCACTGCCAGAAGGATGGGCACTGGAAAAGGAACTGCCCAGAGTATCTTGCTTCTCTGAAGGACAAGAAGGATACATCTTCGAAGGTATGTCTATATCTTGTTATTTAGATGCTGATGATGCTCATAGTTCATCTATAGCTTGGGTTTTAGATATTGGTGCTAGTTTTCACATTTCTTATGATATGCAGGAACTAGCAAACAGTAGCAGCTTGCGTTCTTGAGATGTTAGACTCTGAATTGGCGATTGCTCAACTATTGAAGCTTTAGCCATAGGATCTAAATCTTTTTACATGTCTGGACATGTTTTGTGTTTTAATAATATTTTATATGTACCTGATGCTTTTAAGAACATCATTTCTATGTCTAGTTTGACTAGAAATGGCTATGAATTTCAGTTATGATGTTTGCAATATTTATTTTGGAAATATATATGTTGGCTCAGGTTATATGCAAGATGGTATTTATTATCTGGATAATAATGACAAACACAAAATGAATGTAAGCAATCTAAAAGAGTGCATTACCATGATGAAAATCAACTCAAGTTCAAAATATATTTGGCACTTAAGATTAGGTCATGTTGTAGAAGATAGGATTTAAAACTGTAAAAAATGGGGATTTTATCCTCATTGGGTTTTGAACCTACTCCAACTTGTGAATCCTACCTTAAAGAAAAATGACTAGATCACCCTTTGTTGGACAAGGACTAAGAGCTAAAAATATTTTGGAGCTAATACATAGTGATGTATATGGTCTATTTAAAGAAATGGCTAGAGGTGGTTTTCATTACTTTATTACCTTTACTGATTATAAATCAAGGTTTGAGTATTTGTATTTAATGAAATACAAACATGAATCCTTTGAAAAGTTCAAAGAATTTAAATCTGAAGTGAAAAATCAAACAGGAAAAAGTATTAAAGCTCTTCGATCAAATCGTGGAGGTGAATACTTGACTACTAAATTTGATGAATACTTGAAAGAGCATGTCATTGTTTCCCAGCTGACTCCTCCAAGAACACCACAACTGAATGGTATATCTGAAAGGAGAAATCGTACTCTATTAGATATGGTACGTAGTATGATGAGCTACACTAATATGCCAATCTCCTTTTGAGGATTTACATTAGAATCGGCTTTGCATATTCTAAATAGATGTGACACCCCTTACCCGTCTACAGTATATCTAAGTAAAATATGTCACACAGTGAACCGGAAAACTCCATTTTATCTCAATCGTTTTTATTCTTCCTTAATTTATTTTTATCATAGTTTTGAATATAATTTGTGAAATATAATTCATTTAAGTTATTTATTGAAATTATAATTTATTTGAGGTTCGCAAATTTTATAAAAAATCCGGCAGAGTACCGGCTAAAAATGGAGAAACAGTTCTTCGGAACCTGTGAAAAACACTTCCAATATTTTCGATCTATCCCAAACTCCATTTCATCAACAAAATCCCAATATTTTTTTTTCAACAACATTTCCATTCCTCAATCATTCATCTCATATGATAATCATGTAAAAGACACAAATAAATATTCACTTTTTTATTCATAAACACAATTTCCACTATTTACATTAACTTCAAAATACATTACATAAGTCTCAATTACACAAGAGAAAATAAAAGTTAGTTACAAAATATCAAAATGAAACCTAGTGTCCTACCAATGCACTGAAGATGGTGAGGTGACACGGACACTATGCAGAGCTGTAGGAGGTCTCACCCAGTCTGTGGTCTACTGGGCTCTCGGTCAGTATCTCCAGAACCTACGCGTGGCAAAAGCAACGCGCTAAGCAATACCAATAATAAAATAAAAAGAAATAACAGAAAATAAATATGCAGTGAATGTATTGATGTCTCATTGCAAATAAATTTTCGATGAGTATTTATAGTCGTACTTATTTTGTACTGGTTATATTCATTATTTCATTAAACTTTCATTTTTGGTTGCCCAAGTAACCTATACTGGACGACTAGACTGGATAAACGGGTAAACTGGCACTGGGTATCAAGTACCTCGGGCCATTACACCATCGGTCACATATGTGTCTCTCGGTGTGCAATAGAACAACTTATAAGCTGTAATAACATTAGGCACAAGGCCAAGTATCAACATAATGTCAGAATGGATAAAAGCCATGAAATCACATAATGGCATAATGCCATGTGCAGTACTGCTAACTGAACCCTATTGGCATGCCAAGCTATCCAAACCAATCTTGTTAGGTATACTAGGGCATTTTACACTTTTGAGTTTTACAATTTTTGAATTTCAAGTTTTGGTGTTACTATTTACTTCATTAGTCAACCAAAATGTTGACTTTTGCATAGAAAATAGGTACATTGGTTTTAATACTCTCAACATACCACATTTTGCATTCAAAATTTATTGGTATTAGTTGCCAATACCATTTCTAAGCTTAAAGTTAATTGAGCAGAATTTTCAGTTTTCATACCTTATATTTTCTGTTCCATTAGTCATTTTTACAGTGGGAATTTGGAAAAAGGACCAACATGAAAGTTGTTCCTTATTTTGTCTAGTTGAATTTCCTTTTTTGAATCACTCAATTTGGAGTTTTGTAGCTCAAGTTATAGTCCAAAAACCACAATTGGCCGGATTGGAATTTTTCTAGACTAACCATATCTACAGTGCAGTAAACAGTGACTGCAACTCACTTGTTGGATAGGTTCTGCTCATAATTTGGGTTAGGTTTCTCCATGAAAGTTGTTGGTCTATATCTCAACTTATTGCTGAAAAAATTTCAGATCAATTGGACCATTTTACACTAAGTTATGGCCAAATGAACAAGCATTATTCATTCGGTCATTCTGCAGAAACAGAGTGCAGGTCACCCGGATTGGGGCAAGCTTTTTGTCTACTTGGTTTAGTTTTATGAGCATGGTTTCTTCACCAAAGTTGTGCCATTATGTGTCTAGTTTCATGTCAAAATGGCCTTGCACCAATTGAACCTCTACAGTTCATGTTATGGCTGCCCAAACCTACTGGACTCATGTCCAATTCTGCAGGTCAACTAGGGCAGCCACACTAAACCTAAATCCCATCACTAAACACACTTCATTTCTTGTTTACCAATAACCAAATGGTCACTAATTGACCATTAAAATGTTCCTACACCATTATAGGAGCTAAACTCCAATTTGCTCAAAACCCTAAATTCTCAAATTCTCTACTCTTCCATTAACCTACAATTCAATGTGCTAAATGTTAAGTTCATATCAAGGGCAGCTTATATACTCATTTAATCCAAAGAAATCATCAAAACTCTAATAAATCCATGGCTGCCAAAAATATAAAGTGAGTACATCAAAGGTTTTCAATTGAATTTCTTATAAATTTCAAGTTAAATCAACTTTCTAGTCATGAATTTAAAGAGAGAGGAAGATATTGGACACTAACCTTATTAAAGCTCCCACTTGAGCTTGTCAATCTTCAAGATTTCTCCCTCTAATGGCTGTCTAAATATGATTTAGGCTGTGAGGATAAATTTTAGTGAAGTGAGGATGAGGTTTTATGGTGTAAAGGGTGAGGTTTTAGCAAGAAAAAGAGAAAGCTTTAATGGAGATAGTGAGGGAAAGAGGGGCTGCCGGAAATTGAAGGAGATGAGCAGAAAATTTTTTTCAATTTTTAACTCCTTTTTGTCTTTTTTAATTGATTTAAAGGTGCTTGTTAAAAGATGATTGGTGGAGCTCTTTTTAAAGACATCATATGATGTCATAATTAAGTATTTTCTTTCATTTTCTTTTCTTCTTTTCTCAACTCATTTTCAATTCAATTTTTAGCAATATTTATTCACATTTTATATTATAATAATTATTTACTTAACTGGACAAGTCGGCCAAAAATCATCTCTGAAGACGAAATGACCAAAATGCCCTCCGTTTGGCTTAACGGGCCAAAATTGTCTGTACTGATTGAAAAATTTTTCTAAGTATTTTCTTGGCATTCTAATGCCATAGAAACCTCAATGACCCTTCTCTGGAGTCCCAAAAATTATTTTATGAATTTTCCCCCAGGTCTAGGGCTCCTAGTTGCGAGAACCGTAACTTCCTACTAGGTTACCCATTGCTTGGGCACCGGCTCATTTAACTTGGCTGTATTTTATTTCTAAAATTTTTCCTAAATTTTTCTTATTAATATTTGAGTTTATTATGGTTCCTCACTTTAGTTTAAATATTTTTCCAGACGTTCTAGCTGTTCGGACCGACACCGATCACCTGAACAGTAGAATGGACGGAGTTGCTACAGAGAGGGTGTTACAACTCTTCCCCTCTAATTTAAATTTCGTCCTCGAAATTTACCTGATGCAAAAAGTTGAGAGAACTGTTGCCTCATCGTCTCTTCACTTTTCCAAGTTGCCTCCTCGGTGTTATGGTGCCTCCAAAGCACTTTCACCAATGGAATCTGCTTATTTCTCAACTCTTTCACTTATCGAGCTAGGATCCATATGGGTTCTTGTTCATATGTCAAATCCGGTTGTACTTCAATTTCTTCCATGGAGATGACAAGTGAAGGATCTGAGTGGTATCTTCTTAGCATAGACACGTGGAACACATTGTGGATCTTGTCCAGCTCTGGTGGTAAAGCTAGCCTCTAATCTACTGGTCCCACAAGTTCAATGACTTCATATGGGCCAATGAACCTAGGGCTCAACTTACCTTTTCTTCCAAACCTCAGTACCTTCTTCCATGGTGACACCTTGAGGAATACTTTGTCACCAACCGCATACTCTATTTCTTTTCTCTTCATGTCGGCATAAGATTTCTGTCTATCTGAGGTAACCTTCATATTAGCTTTGATTAGTTTTACTTTCTCCTTAGTCTGTTTCACCAGGTCTGGCCCTACTAGTTTATCTTCGCCCAATTCAGTCTAGCACACTGGAGTTTTACATTTCCTCCTATACAGTGCTTCATACGGGGCCATTTGAATGCTAGCTTGGTAGCTATTGTTGTATGCAAATTCTGCCAGTGGAAGATATCTATCCCAACTTCCCTCAAACTTAATGACACAACTCCTCAGCATATCCTCAAGGACCTGACATATATTTCACATTATTATTACCATTTCAGTTCAATATGTGTATTAGTTTAATTGGTTTCAATTATTTACCTGGATTACTCTTTCTGATTGCCCATCCGTCTGAGGATGGAAAGGCACATCTTTGAAGTGGAGTTGTGTACCCAAGGACTCATGCAACTTCTTCCAGAATCTCGATGTAAACCTTGGGTCTGGATCAGATATGATGGAAAGTAGAATTCCATGCAGTCTAACTATCTCACTGATATATAATTCTGCTAACTTCTCCAGTGAGTAGTCAGTCCTAACTGGCAGAAAGTGTGCTGACTTCGTCAATCTATCTACTATCACCCATACTGCATCATGCTTCTTTTGGGTGAGAGGTAGACCACTTACAAAATCCATGGTGACCCGATCCCATTTCCATTCAGGTATGCGTATAGGCTGTAGCAAACCCGATGGAACTTAATGTTCTGCCTTAACTTGCTGACATGTCAAGCATTTAGTCACATAGTCAGCTATGTCCTTCTTCATACTAGGCCACCAATACTGAAGCTTCAAATCATGATACATTTTTGTACTTCCTGAGTGCATAGCATATACACTGGTGTGTGCCTCTTTTAGAATATTGGCCTTTAATTCCCCATCATCTGGTACACACAGTCTTCCTTTGTAGTATAGACACCCATCTGTTTTCACTTCATAGTCAGTTTCTTTCCCTTATAGGATTTTTCTCATAATAGCCTTTAGCTTCTCATCTACCTTCTGCCCATCTAAAATCTGCTGTAACAGGTTTGGCCTCACTTGTAATTCAGCCAAAATAGCTCCATCTCAAACCAAAGATAGACGGGCATTCAATAATCTCAAAGCTGTGATGGATTTTCTGCTCAAAGCATCAGCAACTACATTTGCCTTCCCAGGATGGTAGTCAATTACACAATCATAGTCCTTCAGGAACTCAATCCATCGCCTCTGTCTAAGGTTGAGCTCCTTCTGGGTTGGCAAGTATTTTAAGCTTTTGTGGTTTGTGTAAATGTAGCACTTTTCACCATACAAGTAATGCCTCCATATCTTCAGTGCGAAGATAATTGCTGCAAGTTCTAAATCATGGGTAGGGTAATTATATTCATGTGGCCTTAGCTGCCTGGAAGCATAAGCGACCACCTTCCCCTCTTGCATCAATACACACCCTAACCCATTATGAGAGGCATCACTGTAGACTACAAAGTCCTTTTCCGACACTGGCTGTGTTAATACTGGTGCCTCTGTCAACATAGCCTTCAACTTCTCAAAACTGGTCTGACACTTGTCATTCCAGTCAAATCTGACATTCTTGTGTAACAACTTGGTCATTGGAGCAGCTATTAAGGAAAATCCCTTCACAAATCTTCTGTAATACCCAGCTAGCCCTAAGAAACTTCTAACCTCAGTTGTATTCCTGGGAGGCTTCCATTCCATCACTGCTTATATTTTCTTGGGATCCACTCTAATCCCATCAGCTGACACTATGTGCCCAAGGAATGCAATTTCATTTAACCAGAAGTCACACTTTGACAACTTAGCATACAGCTTCTTTTCTCTCAGGGTTTGCAGAACAATCCTCAAATGTTCATCATGTTCTTCCCTGGTCTTGGAATACACCAAAATATCATCAATAAAGACCACTACGAACCGATCTAGGTATGGATGGAAGATACGGTTCATAAGGTCCATGAATGCTGCTGGTGCATTTGTTAGGCCAAAGGGCATCACCAGAAACTCATAATGCCCATACCGGGTCCTAAATGCAGTCTTTGGCACATCTGCATCTTTCACTCTCAACTGATGATACCCTGATCTGAGATCAATTTTGGAAAATACTCCTACTCCCTTCAACTGATTAAACAGATCATCAATTCTAGGTAATGGATACTTATTCTTCACAGTCACTTTATTCAACTGCCCGTAATCAATGCATAACCTCAAAGTTCGATCCTTTTTTTTCACAAACAACACTGGAGCTCCCAATGGTGACACACTGGGGCGTATGAATCCCTTATCCAGTAACTCCTGTAACTGGATTTTCAGTTCCTTCAATTTTGCGGGTGCCATCCTATAAGGAGCAATAGAGATTGGTGCTATACCCGGCAGTATCTCAATAGCAAATTCGACTTCTCTTTCTGGTGGTAAGCTAGGCAATTCTTCAGGGAAAACATCTGGGAAGTCTTTTACTGTGGGTATGTCACACAGATCTGGCTTAGCCTACCTCGTATCCACCACATGTGCTAGGTAGGCTTCACAGCCTTTTCTCATCAGTTTTCTTGTAACTGTGGCTGAGATGACATTGGACAAGAAATCTGTCCTTTCCCCCATAACTGTAATCTCATTACCCTCAGGAGTTTTCAAAGAAATCCTCTTCAGTTTACAATCAACCATTATCTGATGACGTGACAACCAGTCCATTCCCAAAATCACGTCAAACTCATGGAAAGGCAACTCAATCAAGTCTGCCAAGAATTCATACCCCTGAATCCTTAACGGGTAACCCTTGTACACTTTGTTCACCATTACACTGTGGCCCAATAGATTAGTGACCAGAATGTCTTGGTCACTCTCCCCTACTAGTATCCCCCTTTCTACGGGTAGGTTGATGCAGATGTATGAATGAGTGGATCCTGGATCCACCAATGCATGCACATATGTATTGTAGAGGGAGAACGTACCCCTGATGATGTCCGGGGCCATCTTGCTCCTCCTGAGCTCTCATGGCATAAGCTCTGGCAGGTGGTCTGCCCTCAGACCTCTCTGCTGGCTCAGATGCAGGCCTCTGTGATGGTCCCACTACCTCAGATTTTCCAGATTTCCTACCCCTTTGTGGTGCAGGCAGTGCATGCGCTTGTGTTGGAGCAGCTGTAGTAGTTCTGCGTGGACAGTTCCTCAACTGATGCTCTATTGACCCACACCTTAAGCAGGCACTAGTCACTCTCCAACGCTCCCCCTTATGCCATTTCAGACAATGTGGACATGCAGAAGATGATGGGACTGGTCCCCTAAACCCCGTCCCTGGAGAGCTGCCCACTGATGGTGTGGACTGACCTCTCCTAGGGGTAAACTATGGCCTAGGCCCCTGAGACTGACCCTTTCCTTGTGGTTGACCTGAACTCTGTGCAGGTGGACCTTTGAACTTCTTCCCAGGTGCAGGAGATAAACTACACTGACCCGGGCTCCTCTTCTGCTGTCTCTCTCTTCTGGTCTGCTCACTTATTCTAACCTTTTTAACTTTTATTACAGCTTCCACTAACTTGGTGAAGTTGGTGATTCCCAAGGCAGTAATCATGATCTTTTATGTTGTCATTTAATCCCTCTTCAAATCTCTTACACCTTTCGGCCTCATTAGGGACTATCTCCCTTCTGTAGCGGCTCAATCTGACATATTCCTTTTCATACTCGACCACTGTCAGCTGTCTCTTCCTCAGGTTAATGAACTCTCTTCTTCTCTCTTCCAGGTATACACTATCCACATATTTCTTCTTGAATTCTGAGAGGAAGAAGTCCCAAGTTATTACTTCTGGTTGCACTTCACTAGACACCGTATCCCACCATTCATATGCATCATCTTGCAACAGAGATATGGCAGCTTCTAGGTTTTGCTCTGGAGTGCAGTGGAGTTGTTTTAAAACTCTGCCTGTTCTGTTCAACCAATTTACTGCTGCAACAGAATCATCTTCTCTCTTGCCAAAGAAATCCACTGCTCCAAATTTTCTCAGTCTTTCCAAATGCGATTTCTGCTATAGAGGTGGTGGTGGTGTTGGTGGTGGCATTACCCCAGCCATTTGTCTGAAGAATTCGACCATTTGCTGGAACATGGCCTATGGAGGCTGAACAGGCTCTGCTGGGGCTAGTGGAGCAGGTTCTCCTCTACCCCCAGTCTCAGCTGCTGCAGGTGGAGCATGACTCTCCACTTCCTCCTCAACTGCCCTCTGTGATATAGGGTCCATATCCTATTCAAAATAATAAAGACAAAAAGATCTGCATTAGTGTCACCTCGACTCTTACAAATGCAATGCATGGTATGGACTCAATCTAGGCCTAGAAATGCCTAAACCGTGCTCTGATACCACTAAATGTGACATCCCTTACCCGTCTACAGTATATCTGAATAAAATATGTCACATAGTGTATCGGAACACTCCATTTTATCTCAATCATTTTTATTCTTCCTTAATTTATTTTTATCATAGTTTTGAATATAATTTATGAAATATAATTCATTTAAGTCATTTATTGAAATTATAATTTATTTGAGGTTTCGCAAATTTTATAGAAAATCCGGCAGAGTACCAGCTAAAAATGGAGAAAAGAGTTCTTCGGAACCTGTGAAAAACACTTCCAATATTTTCGATCAATCCCAAACTCCATTTCATCAACAAAATCCCAATATTTTTTTTTCAACAACATTTCCATTCCTCAATCATTCATCTCATATGATAATCATGTAAAAGACATAAATAAATATTCACTTTTTCATTCATAAACACAACTTCCACTATTTACATTAACATCAAAATACATTACATAAGTCTCAATTACATAAGAGAAAATAAAAGTTAGTTACAAAATACCAAAATGAAACCTAGTGTCCTATCTATGCACTGAAGATGGTGAGGTGACACGAACACTATGCAGAGCTGTAGGAGGTCTCACCCAGTCTGTGGTCTATTGGGCTCTCGGTCAGTATCTCCAGAACCTGCGCGTGGCAAAAGCAACGCGCTAAGCAATAATGCTTAGTGGTGCCAATAATAAAATAAAAAGAAATAACAGAAAATAAATATGCAGTGAATGTATTGATGTCTCATTGCAAATAAATTTTCGATGAGTATTTGTAGTCATACTTATTTTGTACTGGTTATATTCGTTATTTCATTAAATTTATCCACTTTCATTTTTGATTGCCCAAGTAACCTATCTTTGGGATCGGATGGATAAGCGGGTAAAGCGGCCTTTGGGTATCAAGTACCTCGGGCCATCACACTATCGGTCACATATGTGTCTCTCGGTGTGCAACAAAACAGCTTATAAGCTGTAATAACATTAGGCACAAGGCCAAGTATCAACATAATGTCAGAATGGCTAAAAGCCATGAAATCACAGAATGGCATAATGCCATGTGCGATCGCTAATGAACCCTATTGGCATGCCAAGCTATCCAAACCAATCTTGCTAGGTATACTAGGGCATTTTACACTTTTGAGTTTTATAATTTTTGAATTTCAAGTTTTGGTGTTACTATTCACTTCATTAGTCATCCAAAATGTTGACTTTTGCATAGAAAATAGGTACATTGGTTTTAATACTCCCAACATACCACATTTTGCATTCAAAATTTGTTGGTATTGGTTGCCAATACCATTTCTAAGCTTAAAGTTAATTAAGCAGAATTTTCAGTTTTCATACCTTATATTTACTATTCCATTAGTCTTATTTGCAGTGGGAATTTGGCAAAATGATCAAGATGAAAGTTGTTGCTTATTTTGTCTAGTTGAATTTCCTTTTTTGAATTACTCCATTTGGAGTTTTGTAGCTCAAGTTATGGTCCAAAAACCACAACTGGCCGGATTGGAATTTTTCTAGACTGACCATATCTATAGTGCAGTGAACAGTGATTGCAACTCACTTGTTGGATTGGTTATTCTGCAGAAATAAACTGCAGGTCACCCGAATTGGGACAAGCTTTTGGTCCACTTGGTTTGGTTTTATGGGCATGGTTTCTTCACCAAAGTTGTGCCATTATGTGTTTAATTTCATGTCCAATTATCCTTACACCAATTGAACCTCTACAGTTCAAGTTATGGCTGCCCAAACCTGCTGGACTCATGCCCAATTCTGCAGGTCACCTAGGGCAGCCACACTAAACCTAAATCCTATTAATAAACGCACTTCATTTCTTGTTTACCAATAACTAAATGGTCACTAATTAACCATTAAAATGTTCCTACACCATTATAGGAGCTAAACTCCAATTTGCTCAAAACCCTAAATTCTCAATTTCTCAACTCTTTCATTAACCTACAATTCAATGTGCTAAATGTTAAGTTCATAAATGTTAAGTTCATATCAAGGGCAGCTTATATACTCATTTAATCCAAAGAAATCATCAAAAATCTAATAAATCCATGGCTAGCAAAAATATAAAGTGAGTACATCAAAGGTTTTTATTTGAATTTCTTATAAATTTCAAGTTAAATCAACTTTCTAGTCATGAATTTAAAGAGAGAGGAAGATATTGGACACTAACCTTATTAAAGCTCCCACTTGAGCTTGTCAATCTTCAAGATTTCTCCCTCTAATGGCTGTCTAAATATGATTTAGGGTGTGAGGATAAATTTTAGTGAAGAGAGGATGAGGTTTTATGGTGTAAAGGGTGAGGTTTTAGCAAGAAAAAGAGAAAGCTTTAATAGAGATAGTGAGGGAAAGAGGGGCTGCATGAAATTGAAGAAGATGAGCAGAAAATTTTTTTCAATTTTTAACTCCTTTTTGTCCTTTTTAATTGATTTAAAAGTGCTTGTTAAAAGATGATTGGTGGAGCTCTTTTTAAAGACATCATATGATGTCATAATTAAGTATTTTCTTTCATTTTCTTTTATTCTTTTCTCAACTCATTTTCAATTCAATTTTTAGCAATATTTATTCATATTTTATATTATAATAATTATTTACTTAACTGGACAAGTCGGCCAAAAATCATCTCTGAAGACGAAATGACCAAAATGCCCTCCGTTTGGCTTAATGGGCTAAAATTGTCTGTACCGATTGAAAAATTTTTCTAAGTATTTTCTTGGCATTCTAATGCCATAGAAACCTCAATGACCCTTCTCTGGAGTCCCAAAAATTATTTTATGAATTTTCCCCCAGGTCTAGGGCTCCTAGTTGCGAGAACCGCAACTTCCTACTAGGTTACCCATTGCTTGGGCACCGGCTCATTTAACTTGGCTGTATTTTATTTCTAAAATTTTTCCTAAATTTTTCTTATTAATATTTGAGTTTATTATGGTTCCTCACTTTAGTTTAAATATTTTTCCAGACGTTCTAGCTGTTCGGACCGACACCGATCACCTAAACAGTAGAATGGACGGAGTTGCTACAGGGAGGGTGTTACAACTCTTCCCCTCTAATTTAAATTTCGTCCTCGAAATTTACCTGATGCAAAAAGTTGAGAGAACTGTTGCCTCATCGTCTCTTCACTTTCCCAAGTTGCCTCCTCGGTGTTATGGTGCCTCCAAAGCACTTTCACCAATGGAATCTGCTTATTTCTCAACTCTTTCACTTATCGAGCCAGGATCCATATGGGTTCTTGTTCATATGTCAAATCCGGTTGTTCTTCAATTTCTTCCATGGAGATGACAAGTGAAGGATCTGAGTGGTATCTTCTTAGCATAGACACGTGGAACACATTGTGGATCTTGTCCAGCTCTGGTGGTAAAGCTAGCCTCTAATCTACTGGTCCCACAAGTTCAATGACTTCATATGGGCCAATGAACCTAGGGCTCAACTTACCTTTTCTTCCAAACCTCAGTACCTTCTTCCATGGTGACACCTTGAGGAATACTTTGTCACCAACCGCATACTCTATTTCTTTTCTCTTCATGTCGGCATAAGATTTCTGTCTATCTGAGGTAACCTTCATATTAGCTTTGATTAGTTTTACTTTCTCCTTAGTCTGTTTCACCAGGTCTGGCCCTACTAGTTTGTCTTCGCCCAATTCAGTCTAGCACACTGGAGTTTTACATTTCCTCCTATACAGTGCTTCATACGGGGCCATTTGAATGCTAGCTTGGTAGCTATTGTTGTATGCAAATTCTGCCAGTGGAAGATATCTATCCCAACTTCCCTCAAACTTAATGACACAACTCCTCAGCATATCCTCAAGGACCTGACATATATTTCACATTATTATTACCATTTCAGTTCAATATGTGTATTAGTTTAATTGGTTTCAATTATTTACCTGGATTACTCTTTCTGATTGCCCATCCGTCTGAGGATGGAAAGCTGTGCTGAAGTGGAGTTGTGTACCCAAGGACTCATGCAACTTCTTCCAGAATCTCGATGTAAACCTTGGGTCTGGATCAGATATGATGGAAAGTAGAATTCCATGCAGTCTAACTATCTCACTGATATATAATTCTGCTAACTTCTCCAGTGAGTAGTCACCCTAATCGCGAGAAGTGTGTCGACTTCAATCTATCTACTATCACCCATACTGCATCATGCTTCTTTTGGGTGAGAGGTAGACCACTTACAAAATCCATGGTGACCCGATCCCATTTCCATTCAGGTATGCGTATAGGCTGTAGCAAACCCGATGGAACTTAATGTTCTGCCTTAACTTGCTGACATGTCAAGCATTTAGTCACATAGTCAGCTATGTCCTTCTTCATACTAGGCCACCAATACTGAAGCTTCAAATCATGATACATTTTTGTACTTCCTGAGTGCATAGCATATACACTGGTGTGTGCCTCTTTTAGAATATTAGCCTTTAATTTCCCATCATCTGGTACACACAGTCTTCCTTTGTAGTATAGACACCCATCTGTTTTCACTTCATAGTCAGTTTCTTTCCCTTATAGGATTTTTCTCATAATAGCCTTTAGCTTCTCATCTACCTTCTGCCCATCTAAAATCTGCTGTAACAGGTTTGGCCTCACTTGTAATTCAGCCAAAATAGCTCCATCTCAAACCAAAGATAGACGGGCATTCAATAATCTCAAAGCTATGATGGATTTTCTGCTCAAAGCATCAGCAACTACATTTGCCTTCCCAGGATGGTAGTCAATTACACAATCATAGTCCTTCAGGAACTCAATCCATCGCCTCTGTCTAAGGTTGAGCTCCTTCTAGGTTGGCAAGTATTTTAAGCTTTTGTGGTTTGTGTAAATGTAGCACTTTTCACCATACAAGTAATGCCTCCATATCTTCAGTGCGAAGATAATTGCTGCAAGTTCTAAATCATGGGTAGGGTAATTATATTCATGTGGCCTTAGCTGCCTGGAAGCATAAGCGACCACCTTCCCCTCTTGCATCAATACACACCCTAACCCATTATGAGAGGCATCACTGTAGACTACAAAGTCCTTTTCCGACATCAAAGCACATCTGGTGCCTCTGTCAACATAGCCTTCAACTTCTCAAACCGGTGCGACACTTGTCATTCCAGTCAACTCTGACATTCTTGTGTAACAACTTGGTCATTGGAGCAGCTATTAAGGAAAATCCCTTCACAAATCTTCTGTAATACCCAGCTAGCCCTAAGAAACTTCTAACCTCAGTTGTATTCCTGGGAGGCTTCCATTCCATCACTGCTTATATTTTCTTGGGATCCACTCTAATCCCATCAGCTGACACTATGTGCCCAAGGAATGCAATTTCATTTAACCAGAAGTCACACTTTGACAACTTAGCATACAGCTTCTTTTCTCTCGTGGTTTGCGTAACAATCCTCAAATGTTCATCATGTTCTTCCTGGTCTTGGAATACACCAAAATATCATCAATAAAGACCACTACGAACCGATCTAGGTATGGATGGAAGATACGGTTCATAAGGTCCATGAATGCTGCTGGTGCATTTGTTAGGCCAAAGGGCATCACCAGAAACTCATAATGCCCATACCGGGTCCTAAATGCAGTCTTTGGCACATCTGCATCTTTCACTCTCAACTGATGATACCCTGATCTGAGATCAATTTTGGAAAATACTCCTACTCCCTTCAACTGATTAAACAGATCATCAATTCTAGGTAATGGATACTTATTCTTCACAGTCACTTTATTCAACTGCCCGTAATCAATGCATAACCTCAAAGTTCGATCCTTTTTTTTCACAAACAACACCGAGCTCCCAATGGTGACACATCAAGGGCGTATGAATCCCTTTATCCAAGAATCCTCAGAATCGGATTTTCAGTTCCTTCAATTTTGCGGGTGCCATCCTATAAGGAGCAATAGAGATTGGTGCTATACCCGGCAGTATCTCAATAGCAAATTCGACTTCTCTTTCTGGTGGTAAGCTAGGCAATTCTTCAGGGAAAACATCTGGGAAGTCTTTTACTGTGGGTATGTCACACAGATCTGGCTTAGCCTACCTCGTATCCACCACATGTGCTAGGTAGGCTTCACAGCCTTTTCTCATCAGTTTTCTTGTAACTGTGGCTGAGATGACATTGGACAAGAAATCTGTCCTTTCCCCCATAACTGTAATCTCATTACCCTCAGGAGTTTTCAAAGAAATCCTCTTCAGTTTACAATCAACCATTATCTGATGACGTGACAACTAGTCCATTCCCAAAATCACGTCAAACTCATGGAAAGGCAACTCAATCAAGTCTGCCAAGAATTCATACCCCTGAATCCTTAACGGGTAACCCTTGTACACTTTGTTCACCATTACACTGTGGCCCAATAGATTAGTGACCAGAATGTCTTGGTCACTCTCCCCTACTAGTATCCCCCTTTCTACGGGTAGGTTGATGCAGATGTATGAATGAGTGGATCCTGGATCCACCAATGCATGCACATATGTATTGTAGAGGAGAACGCACTCGATGATGTCCGGGGCCATCTTGCTCCTCCTGAGCTCTCATGGCATAAGCTCTGGCAGGTGGTATGCCCTCAGACCTCTCTGCTGGCTCAGATGCAGGCCTCTGTGATGGTCCCACTACCTCAGATTTTCCAGATTTCCTACCCCTTTGTGGTGCAGGAGCAGGTCTGTCTGCTTGTGTTGGAGCAGCTGTAGTAGTTCTGCGTGGACAGTTCCTCAACTGATGCTCTATTGACCCACACCTTAAGCAGGCACTAGTCACTCTCCAACGCTCCCCCTTATGCCATTTCAGACAATGTGGACATGCAGAAGATGATGGGACTGGTCCCCTAAACCCCGTCCCTGGAGAGCTGCCCACTGATGGTGTGGACTGACCTCTCCTAGGGGTAAACTATGGCCTAGGCCCCTGAGACTGACCCTTTCCTTGTGGTTGACCTGAACTCTGTGCAGGTGGACCTTTGAACTTCTTCCCAGGTGCAGGAGATGAACTAGACTGACCCGGGCTCCTCTTCTGCTGTCTCTCTCTTCTGGTCTGCTCACTTATTCTAACATTTTTAACTTTTATTGCAGCTTCCACTAACTTGGTGAAGTTGGTGATTCCCAAGGCAGTAATCATGATCTTTTATGTTGTCATTTAATCCCTCTTCAAATCTCTTACACCTTTCGGCCTCATTAGGGACTATCTCCCTTCTGTAGCGGCTCAATCTGACATATTCCTTTTCATACTCGACCACTGTCAGCTGTCTCTTCCTCAGGTTAATGAACTCTCTTCTTCTCTCTTCCAGGTATACACTATCCACATATTTCTTCTTGAATTCTGAGAGGAAGAAGTCCCAAGTTATTACTTCTGGTTGCACTTCACTAGACACCGTATCCCACCATTCATATGCATCATCTTGCAACAGAGATATGGCAGCTTCTAGGTTTTGCTCTGGAGTGCAGTGGAGTTGTTTTAAAACTCGCCTGCTCTGCTCAACCAATTTATCACCGCAATGTAATCATCTTCTCTCTTGCCAAAGAAATCCACGCTCCAAATTTTCTCCTCTTCCAAATGCGATTTCTGCTATAGAGGTGGTGGTGGTGTTGGTGGTGGCATTACCCCAGCCATTTGTCTGAAGAATTCGACCATTTGCTGGAACATGGCCTATGGAGGCTGAACAGGCTCTGCTGGGGCTAGTGGAGCAGGTTCTCCTCTACCCCCGGGCCTCACGCCGCAGTGGAGCATGACTCTCCACTTCCTCCTCAACTGCCCTCTGTGATATAGGGTCCATATCCTATTCAAAATAATAAAGACAAAGAGATCTGCATTAGTGTCACCTCGACTCTTACAAATGCAATGCATGGTATGGACTCAATCTAGGCCTAAAAATTCCTAAACCGTGCTCTGATACCACTAAATGTGACATCCCTTACCCGTCTACAGTATATCTGAATAAAATATGTCACATAGTGTATCGGAACACTCCATTTTATCTCAATCATTTTTATTCTTCCTTAATTTATTTTTATCATAGTTTTGAATATAATTTATGAAATATAATTCATTTAAGTCATTTATTGAAATTATAATTTATTTGAGGTTTCGCAAATTTTATAGAAAATCCGGCAGAGTACCAGCTAAAAATGGAGAAAAGAGTTCTTCGGAACCTGTGAAAAACACTTCCAATATTTTCGATCAATCCCAAACTCCATTTCATCAACAAAATCCCAATATTTTTTTTTCAACAACATTTCCATTCCTCAATCATTCATCTCATATGATAATCATGTAAAAGACATAAATAAATATTCACTTTTTCATTCATAAACACAACTTCCACTATTTACATTAACATCAAAATACATTACATAAGTCTCAATTACATAAGAGAAAATAAAAGTTAGTTACAAAATACCAAAATGAAACCTAGTGTCCTATCTTTGCACTGAAGATGGTGAGGTGACACGAACACTATGCAGAGCTGTAGGAGGTCTCACCCAGTCTGTGGTCTATTGGGCTCTCGGCCAAGATATCTCAGAACCTGCGCGTGGCAAAAGCAACGCGCTAAGCAATAATGCTTAGTGGTGCCAATAATAAAATAAAAAGAAATAACAGAAAATAAATATGCAGTGAATGTATTGATGTCTCATTGCAAATAAATTTTCGATGAGTATTTGTAGTCATACTTATTTTGTACTGGTTATATTCGTTATTTCATTAAATTTATCCACTTTCATTTTTGGTTGCCCAAGTAACCTATACTGGACGACTGGACTGGATAAACGGGTAAACTGGCACTGGGTATCAAGTACCTCGGGCCATCACACTATCGGTCACATATGTGTCTCTCGGTGTGCAACAAAACAGCTTATAAGCTGTAATAACATTAGGCACAAGGCCAAGTATCAACATAATGTCAGAATGGCTAAAAGCCATGAAATCACAGAATGGCATAATGCCATGTGCAGTACTGCTAACTGAACCCTATTGGCATGCCAAGCTATCCAAACCAATCTTGCTAGGTATACTAGGGCATTTTACACTTTTGAGTTTTATAATTTTTGAATTTCAAGTTTTGGTGTTACTATTCACTTCATTAGTCATCCAAAATGTTGACTTTTGCATAGAAAATAGGTACATTGGTTTTAATACTCCCAACATACCACATTTTACATTCAAAATTTGTTGGTATTGGTTGCCAATACCATTTCTAAGCTTAAAGTTAATTAAGCAGAATTTTCAGTTTTCATACCTTATATTTACTATTCCATTAGTCTTATTTGCAGTGGGAATTTGGCAAAATGATCAAGATGAAAGTTGTTGCTTATTTTGTCTAGTTGAATTTCCTTTTTTGAATTACTCCATTTGGAGTTTTGTAGCTCAAGTTATGGTCCAAAAACCACAACTGGCCGGATTGGAATTTTTCTAGACTGACCATATCTATAGTGCAAAGGAATGTTGATTGCAACTCACTTGTTGGATTGGTTATTCTGCAGAAATAAACTGCAGGTCACCCGAATTGGGACAAGCTTTTGGTCCACTTGGTTTGGTTTTATGGGCATGGTTTCTTCACCAAAGTTGTGCCATTATGTGTTTAATTTCATGTCCAATTATCCTTACACCAATTGAACCTCTACAGTTCAAGTTATGGCTGCCCAAACCTGCTGGACTCATGCCCAATTCTGCAGGTCACCTAGGGCAGCCACACTAAACCTAAATCCTATTAATAAACGCACTTCATTTCTTGTTTACCAATAACTAAATGGTCACTAATTGACCATTAAAATGTTCCTACACCATTATAGGAGCTAAACTCCAATTTGCTCAAAACCCTAAATTCTCAATTTCTCAACTCTTTCATTAACCTACAATTCAATGTGCTAAATGTTAAGTTCATAAATGTTAAGTTCATATCAAGGGCAGCTTATATACTCATTTAATCCAAAGAAATCATCAAAAATCTAATAAATCCATGGCTAGCAAAAATATAAAGTGAGTACATCAAAGGTTTTTATTTGAATTTCTTATAAATTTCAAGTTAAATCAACTTTCTAGTCATGAATTTAAAGAGAGAGGAAGATATTGGACACTAACCTTATTAAAGCTCCCACTTGAGCTTGTCAATCTTCAAGATTTCTCCCTCTAATGGCTGTCTAAATATGATTTAGGGTGTGAGGATAAATTTTAGTGAAGAGAGGATGAGGTTTTATGGTGTAAAGGGTGAGGTTTTAGCAAGAAAAAGAGAAAGCTTTAATAGAGATAGTGAGGGAAAGAGGGGCTGCATGAAATTGAAGAAGATGAGCAGAAAATTTTTTTCAATTTTTAACTCCTTTTTGTCCTTTTTAATTGATTTAAAAGTGCTTGTTAAAAGATGATTGGTGGAGCTCTTTTTAAAGACATCATATGATGTCATAATTAAGTATTTTCTTTCATTTTCTTTTATTCTTTTCTCAACTCATTTTCAATTCAATTTTTAGCAATATTTATTCACATTTTATATTATAATAATTATTTACTTAACTGGACAAGTCTGCCAAAAATCATCTTTGAAGACGAAATGACCAAAATGCCCTCCGTTTGGCTTAACGGGCCAAAATTGTCTGTACCAATTGAAAAATTTTTCTAAGTATTTTCTTGGCATTCTAATGCCATAGAAACCTCAATGACCCTTCTCTAGAGTCCCAAAAATTATTTTATGTATTTTCCCCTAGGTCTAGGGCTCCTAGTTGCAAGAACCGCAACTTCCTACTAGGTTACCCATCGCTTGGGTACCGGCTCATTTAACTTGGTTGTATTTTATTTCTAAAATTTTTCCTAAATTTTTCTTATGAATATTTGAGTTAATTATGGTTCCTCATTTTAGTTTAAATATTTTTCCAAACGTTCTAGCTGTCTGGACCGGCACCGATCACCGGAACAGCAGAATATACGGAGTTGCTACAGGGAGGGTGATACAATAGAATTCCATCAAAATCAGTATCTTGCACACCTTATGAGATATGGCATGGAAGAAAACCAAGTCTTAAGCATGTTAAGATTTGGGAGTGTCCAGCTTATAGCAAAAAGCTGAACACTGATAAATTGGAAACCAGATCAGAAAGGGGTCGATTTGTTAGATATCAAAAGAGAGTTTTGGATATTATTTTTATTTGCCTACATCACAAAAGGTTGTGGTAAGTAGAGATGCCGCATTT
The DNA here is from genome assembly GCF_030052815.1 of Hevea brasiliensis. Taxonomy (NCBI): domain Eukaryota; kingdom Viridiplantae; phylum Streptophyta; class Magnoliopsida; order Malpighiales; family Euphorbiaceae; genus Hevea; species Hevea brasiliensis. Next base: position 98,501,695 of record NC_079496.1, read on the forward strand.
CTTGAACAAGAGTTTATTTAACAAGAAGGCAAAGGAAGGCAAATAGAGTTAGAATTGGAAAATTCTGACCAACCAATAGATCAGATAGATGTAGATCCATCTAGTCAACCTACACCTATTGATGAAACATCTACAGCTGTTCCTCACAGATCAATCAGGATATCTCACCCACCAGTGAGATATGGTTTTCTTCATGAAGATGAACAAGAGTTGTTTACTCATGAAGAAGTAGATCATGGAGATGATCCACTTACCTATGAAGAAGCTATATCAGATATAGACTCTTCAAAATGGATTGATGCTATAAAATCTGAAATTGATTCCATGTATAAGAATCAAGTTTGGGATCTTATTGACCCTCCTGAAGGTATTGTACCTATAGGGAATAAATGGGTTTTCAAGAAGAAAATTAGTTCTGATGGAAAGGTAGAGACCTATAAAATAAGGCTAGTAGCAAAAGGGTTTTGCCAAAGGCCAGGAATCGACTATGAGGAGACTTTCTCGCCTGTTGCCATGCTTAAATCAATTAGAATTCTATTAGCAATAGCTGCATGCTATGATTATGAGATTTGGTATATGGATGTCAAAACAGTTTTTCTCAATGAATACATTGAAGAAAACATTTTCATGGAACAAACTAGGGGTTTTGAATCCCAAGATAGTTCCAAGGTATGCAAGCTAAAGCGATCCATTTATGGGTTGAAACAAGCTTCGAGGAGTTGGAACATCCGTTTTGATGAAACCATTAAGTCATTTGGTTTTATAAAAAATGAGGATGAGCCATGTGTATATAAGAAGGTTAGTGATAGTGCTATCACTTTCCTTGTCTTATATGTGGATGACATTTTATTGATGGGTAATGACGCAGGGATGTTGACAACTGTAAAGGTATGGTTGTCAAATACATTCTCCATGAAAGAATTAGGGGAGGCAACCTATATTCTTGGGATTCGCATCTATAGAGATAGAGCAAAAAGAATAATTAGTTTATATCAAAGTCTATACTTAGAAAAGGTGTTAAAGAGGTTTAACATGCTTGATTCTAAGAGAGGATTGTTATCAGTGAGACATGGTATCCACCTTTCTAAAGAGATGTCTCCAAAGACACTTGAAGAAAGAGATAAAATGGCCAGGATTTTATATGCTTCGGCTATTGAAAGTTTGATGTATGCAAAGTTGTGTAATAGACCGGATATCGCATATGCTGTTAGTTTGACTAGCAGGTTTCAATCCAATCCAGGTTTGGAACACTAGATAACTATCAAGAATATCCTTAAGTACTTGAGAAGAACTAAGGATTTATTCTTGATTTATAGAGGTGGTGACTTGCAATTGGATGGATATACTGATTCTGATTTCCAATCAGATATCGATGATACAAAGTCTACCTCTGGGTATGTGTTCATTTTTAATGGAGGTGCAGTCAGTTGGAAGAGTTCCAAACAGAGTACGACTATAGATTCTACTACAGAGGCTGAGTATATTGCTGCATCAAAAGCTACAAAAGAAGCTATTTGGATAAAGAAGTTCATGACAGAACTTGTAGTAGTTCCTTCCATTGAGTCAGCAGTTCCACTCCACTATGAAAACAATGGAGCAGTCATACAGGCTAAGGAACCCCGATCTCACTAGAAATCCAAACACATAGAAAGGCGCTATCACATTATCAGAGAGATAGTTGGGCGAGGCGATGTAGCCATGCAGAAAATAGCATCAGCTGAAAATCCAGCTGATCCATTCACTAAGCCTATGTCACAAGCTCAGCTAGACCGACATCTTGAGAAGATGGGTATAAGATATTGTAATGAATTGCTCTAGTGCTAGTGGGAGATTGTTAGTAATATGCCCTAGAGCATATCATTTAGTATGTATCTTATACATGTTTTATTAACAAAAATGCATTTTCACTTTTCCATTTACAAAACATATATATGTGTAATATAAAAGGTCCATTGATATTTTGTTAGAAATTCTATTCATAAGTTGTTAAGAATATGAGTGACAGTATTTCTAGCACAAAGTATCATAAATTAGTTCACAATCTAGGATACTTCACAATAAGACATGACTTATCCAGAAAGATTGTAATCATGTTTATTCTCAAGTTATTTATATGAGACGTAAATAAGATGGAATGGTGAGTCTCATGTCATACAACAAATATGATAGGCACTTATGCATGATAAGTAGCTCGAACTAGTGACACTTATGACAAGCACGTAGAGTTTACTCTTGTCAATGCATTGTCATAAATCATATCAATGCATATAATCTTTAGACTTGAGATAACACAGTTATTTTGTATATAGATAGTTTGAGTTTGATACTGCTTTCATACTTGTACTATGTATGGGTATATAGGCATGTGTTGGCTCCTACTAGTTATATATGGAGGTAGGTGTTGATCAAGATGGAATTGGTTACCCTAAGTAAATAGGGATAAAATCCTATGTTCATTTAATTGTTCTTGATGTTTCAAGTTCTTGGCCAGGACAGACAAATTTAATTAGAAAAGAGTTTCTGATGAGAAAATCTTTTTAATCAAGAATTGGAATTAAAAGAGAACATAATATTTATAGCAAATGAGGTTTGACATAAACCATGACTCCAGCTCGAATTGTGATTTTGTAACAGAGAGATTCTAGTTCATGGTAACATATGATTATAGGTTCATTTAAAGGTATTCCTTATTACTTATTGGGTGGCCATGGCATGCTATGCTAGATGTCAACCATGGTTTATGAAATGCTTAAAATGATTTAGAGAAATCATTCATGGTAAGAAAGAGTTTTGATGATATTAAGAGTTAATATCATATCTCATTGTCAATTAGTGATGAGCCTAGTAAGTCACACACATATACAAGATAATCACCAAGTAAAATGTAATTTAATTGATTAATTAAAGAGTTTAATTAATTAATTAAAAAGGTTTGGTATGCAATAAGATTGCAAAGTCCCTAGCATGACTTGAAACCAAATATAGGTTTTTGGATGTATAGTATAAGTTAAATTTATACTTAAAGTGTTTAAATATGAATTTAATTATGAGAAATTAATTAATAGAGATTAAGTAATTAATTTATATTTGATATAAATTGATTAGAAGAGGAGAAATAATTATTTTGGGTTGAGAACTCAAAATTAAAACACAAGGGTAATTTGGTCATTTCACAAGGTGATATGTGGCACCATGAGATGGTGACACATGGCACCATATAAGCTTGCCATTTGTCTTCCAATTTTGTAAGATGATCAAAGTCAAGATTAAATCTAACTTTGACACTTGGCTTAATGTGATTAGGTCAATTAAAATTTAAGATGCAATCAAGTGATGACATGTGGCAAGGATTTTAAGTGATGACCTAAGTATAAAATGGAAAGAATGAAAAATAAAATACACACATTCTGATTTTTCTAAAGAGGTGCCGCCACCCATAAAGCTCTCTTCCTCTCTTTTTCTTCTTCTCTCATCAATTGAAAGAGAATTGTCCATATTCTCTTGAATTAAAATTGCTAGAAATTGTTTCTAGTGTCCTATATACATCTACAACCTCTCTAAAGGCAAATCCCTAATTTCTAATTGGTTGGTAAGGCTTGAGAAGCTGTTCAAGGGGCTACCATTGGTGATCTTAGTGTGGACAAACTAAAGGGACAACATTTGGGGTCCTAATTGCTTCCCAAAGGTACTAATTACATCTACAGTGCATCAAAAAGGTTAGTGCACATATTCTTGTAGTAATCTAGGGTTCTAATGAATTAATTTGTTAATTCAAAAATCTTAAATGGCAAATATAGATCCTAATACATATTAAAAGTGTTTTAATATACATTTGAACATTGAAATCAATTAGCTATATAATGGATATTGCATGATGTATGAAACCTTAGAAGAAAATTTTTTGAATTCAATGTTTTAATCTAACAATTTTCATGCTTTCGCTCCTTCACTAAAATCTATTCGGACAGCTAGAATTTTTGGAATTAGACTTAAACTAGAGTAAAGAGTCATAATTAAATTAAATAAAGATTAATTAATATTGAAGAAAAATAAAAGAAATGAAGTACAAATCGGTTAAATGAGCACAAGTCCCAGCGATGAGTAGCCCAACTGGGAAGCGATTACGGATTCAGTTGCTACTCCAAACTCATATAGGACCTTATAAGACCCTTAGTTAAAATTTAAATGAGATATTATTATAAATTAATAAGTCAAGAAAATGAAAAGGAATAAATACAAATAAGTAAATTGAAAGCTAAGGTGAGAAATGAAATTTAGGACTTATCGAGTATTATGGAAAAGATGAACATAAACCCGGTAAGAGAAAAATTAGATCAATTAAAATTAAAGGTCTCACATTGACCTAAAGTGAGAGTAATTAAGTTAATAATGTAGGATTAATTTAATTAATTAGGATTATAAAAATTAAACATAATTATTTACTTAGTCAAAATCCAATGATGATGGATGTCCAAATATTAACAAGATTGCCATTTCACCTAATTACAATTTTTGCCATCATCAATTAAATTAATATAAATATTAATTACATAAGATAAATATCACTTAAAAATTCATCTTCTTTTTTAACATATGAGCCAGCCACTCTCTCTCCATTTCTCTCTCACTTTGTTCCTCCATTATAGCTTACAACTAAGCTTGAAACCCTAAAATTCTTCCACTAATCCTATAGGAAATTGAGAGAAAATTTGGTATTGAGCTCCAATTTGAAGAAAGCACACAAGAAATTAAAGGAATTTGGAAGTTTTGGTGAAGAGGAAGTATGACCAAATTAAGGTAAGCCATGTTCTAAGCTTAGTTAATGGTGAATTCATGAATTCGAAGCTTGATTGTGAGATTTTCTTTTGAATTAATTGAAGTTATGGATTGTAATGAAAGAGGGAAATTTGGTTAGGTGAAGACAAGTTAGAAGAGCAAATTTTTGGTTGAATTAGAAGCTAAATTGAAGTTAATTGAAGCTTGTGCACAAGATTCGTGCTATGGAACTTATTGTTTTTGAAGTTTATGGCAAATTGAATTAGCGTTTCATGAAATTTAGGTTTTCAACTTTTGTGACCTATTTGATGTGTTTATGCCTAAATTAAGGCTACTGGATATGTAATTGTTGTGAAATGTTAATGACATGGCAAACCTATTTGAGTGACTACAGTGTTGTGCCTTAGAACTGGTTTTGGACAGCTTGAGTCCAGTGTGTTCAAATGCTCATAACTTGAGTTATACAACTTCAATTGTTGTGAAACCAAATGCAAATTAAAGTTGAAACCTATACCTACAACTTTTTTGTTTTGACCCACACCAAATTTCTAGGGTAACTTTGTTAAATTGCTAGAGAAATTTAGAATTGCTGAATCTGGAATTTCCTACAATTCCAATAAATTACATTGCGACCTCCATGTAGTAAATAAGGCATAACTCCCATTGTATAAATCCAATTGAGATGATTTAAAATGATCTGGAAACCTAACACATAGGCCTACAACTTTGTTTCAGAGATTGTGTCCAAATTCTGGGTGTAAGACACTTGAATGTTGAGTGCAAAACTGACCTTAAAACCTAAAAACTTGGAAATCACAGGATATTGCATCCGTGAACCAGGATTGGAAATTTAACCATAACTTACTCTAAAAAATCCCAAATTGAGTGATTCTTGAACTCGTGTAATCCTAAAGCATAGGAGAACAATTTATATGAAGAACATGATGCTAAATTATAACTGTAACCTATCCAAAATGGCTTGATAAAATGGGTTTAGAATTTCCCTGGATTCTGGAATGCCCTAAAACTGGAAATTGGTCACTTGACCAGTTTTGGTGAAATGGCTATAACTTGAATTACACATATGGAAATTAAGTGATTCCAAAGCCAAAATAAACATAAAACATAGATCTACAAATCTTATGAAGAAGGTATGAACTAATTTCACCTATACATTGGTCAAAATTGTTAAAGAATTTGAGGCAATAAATATAGAAATTATGAAATGTCAACATAATGGCTTAAATTGTGAATGGTATTTAATGCCAATGGCATGATTTAAATGAATGACTTGTGAAATTGTGTTTGGGACCTATGCTTCCACAATGAATGAAATGACGGCATAATGATGAAATATTGAGAATGTTGAATTGTTAACAATGATAATTAGTCTAAGTATACCTAGACAGTAGTGTAAGGGTTAGATAGATTGGCAGGCACTGAGTGTTCGATGTGGTTTTCATTTGTTCATGTTTACTTTGCTGGCTTTGATGCCTAATTACATAGCATACCCGATAGGCATCGATGTGTTCAACGGTATAACGGCCCGAGGCATCGAGTGTCTAGCGCCAGTATAACCCGCATATCCAGTCTAAATAGGCTTATTAAAGGTTACTAGGGCACTGAAATAAATCAAAAAAGTTGAATATCAAGATAAAGAAAAATAAAAAAAAAGATCCTCAAGAAAATAAATGTTTCCAAAGGTTATAAAAATGTGTAAACATGAGGGAACAAGAAAACCATCTATGAAAGATGATTAAAATTATTATGTGATTAAATAATGAATTAACAACACAAAATGTTGATATTACAAATTTTATATTTTTTCTAAAGGATTCATGATTAAATTAAATGTGCATTTTCTTATATTACTTCAAGTATGAAATTATTACTTTTATTTGTATATTGTACTTTCATTCTATTAGTGCACCACTAAGTAGAAATGCTTAGCGTGATGGTTTTTCCTCGCGCAGGTCTATAAGATAAAACCCAGTAGTGAACAGTGTGGAATCTGCAATAGTGAACAGTGTCATCTCAGTATTTCATTTTCGGTATAGAATGCCCACAGCAGTCCATGATTATGTATGATGTAATTAAATAATGATGTAATTAAATTTTCAATTGTATGACAAATATGTACATTATGTAAATCATTGAAATGAAGGAAATTCATGAATAGAAATGATTATGTGAATGAATATGAAATTTGATTAAGATGTTGGATTGATACAAATTGAGATTATATTATTTGAGATGATTTAAACAGGTTAATGATTTAACAGGTCAAACGTTAATAATATGGGAAAACTCTTACAGTTTTTCCGTTAAAATTTCTTGAATTTAAGTTATAATGAAATATAACTAATCCCAAATTGATAAAGATAAGATTAGGTGCTTTGGCACAGGATATGGCAGTCCTTTTCTTGGCTAAACAGTAGACTGAGTAAGGGAGTGTTACATTTAGTGGTATCAGAGCACGGATTAGGCATTCCTAGACCTTGATAGATAAAAGAACATAGATTGCATGTCATGCATTACATCCATTATGAGTCGAGGTGACACTAATGCAGATCTATTTTCCTGTCTATTTAGGTTACATAATGGAGTCTGAATCACAAAGGGCAGTTAAGGAGAAGGTGGAAAGTCATGTCCCTGCTAGAGATGATGGTAGAGGTAGGGAAGAGCTCACTGCATAGGCATGTGGAGAGCCTACACAACCTCAGCAAGCTTTCTTTCAGCAGATGGCTAATTTTTTCAGACAGATGACAGGAGCCATCCCATAAGCTCAGCCTCCACAAAAGTCCCATTTGGAGAAACTTAGAAAGTATGGGGTAGTGTACTTCAAGGGAAAGAAAGAGGATGATCCTGCAGCTACTAAATATTGGTTAGAGAGGACAAAGGATTCTTTAGCAGCTACACTACACCCCAGAGCAGAACCTAAAAGGTGCAGTCTCCCTTCTGCAGGAGGATGCCTACTAGTGGTGGGACACTGTATCCAGGATAGTGCAGCTTGCAACAGTCACATGGGAGTACTTTTTGCCTAAGTTCAGGAAGAAATATATCAGATATATATACCTGGAGGCCAAAAGGAGGGACTTCATTAATCTGGGGCAGAGGCAGCTTACAATATCAGAGTATGTGTGGGAATTTATATGGTTGAGCCGATATGCCTGCGAGGTGGCACCCACAGAGGTCGACAGATGCCATAGATTTGAGGACAGATTGAATGATAATGTGAAGCTTCACATCACAGCACTGCGGATTACAAACTTCTCTCAGATGGTAGAGGCAGCTCTGAATGTAGAAATGGTTAGAGATAATGAGCAGAACCACTGAGATAGACAATATAAGATAGGCCCGGGGTAATCTAGCTCTTCATTTACAGCCAGTAAGAGGCCCAGGGGACCTCAGGGCCCAAGCCAGAGTCAGAGCTAGCCTCAGAGACCCAAATCACAACCTATGCCCAGGAGGGGCCAATCAGCAGTATCAATAGTGAGTTCCCTAGGGATAGTAGCCAGGGGAGTAGCTCCAGCTATATGTGGTCACCGCAGTAAGAGGCACAGAGGAGAGTATTGGTATGTGACTGGGGATTATTTCAAATGTAGGGCTATAGATCACTTCTAGAGAGATTTCCTCAGAAGAGTATTTCTGCCACTCCAGCACAGAAAGAGAGACTTGTACATACAGCTCAAAAAGGTAGGAGACCTGGCAAGATAGAGGCAACGAGCATTTCACAGAAAGTTGCTTCTGAGACCATGGAGAGGCCAGAGGTTAGGGCACCAGTGCATACCTATGTTATGAGAGCTCAAGAGGAGTAGGATGCACTAGATGTGATTTGGGGTACATTCTCACTCTATGATATATCTGTACATGCATTGATATACCCAGGATCCACGCATTCCTACATTTATATTGCCTTACCTGTGAAAAGGGAAATTCAAATAGATGAGACCGAGCAAGATATCTTGGTCACTAATCCCATTGGCCATAGTGTACTGGTGAATAAGGTCTATAGGGGTTGTCCTTTAAAGATTCAGGAGTATGAGTTTTTGACAAACCTTATTGAACTGCCTTTTCATGAGTTTAATGTGATCTTAGGGATGGACTGGTTGTCACATCACTAACCTACAGTTGATTGCCATTTAAAAAGAATTACATTGAAGACTCCTGATAATGAAGAAATCACTATTGTGGGTGAAAGGACAGATTATCTATCTAACATCATATCAGCCACTATTGCAAAGAGACTGATAAGAAAGGATTGTGAAGCATACCTAGCACATGTAGTTAATACCAGGAAGGTCAGGTTTGGTCTCCAAGATATACCTACTATATGTGACTTTCCAGATGTATTTTCAAAAGAATTGCCTGGTTTACCATCAAAAAGAGAAGTAGAGTTTGCCATTGAAGTAATGTAGAGTACAACACCAATATCGATTGCTCCTTATAGGATGGCACCCACAGAATTAAGGGAGTTGAAAATCCAGTTGCAAGAGTTGCTAGATAAGGGGTTTATACACCCTAACATGTCACCATGGGGAGCTCCAATGTTGTTTATAAAGAAGAATGATGGGACATTAAGATTGTGTATAGACTACTGGCAAATGAATAAAGTGACAGTGAAAAATAAGTATCCTTTGCCCTGAATAGATGATCTGTTTTATCAATTGAAGGGAGCAGGTGTTTTCTCTAAGAATGATCTCATATCGGGATATCATCAGCTGAGGGTAAAGGAGGTGAATGTGCTTAAAACTGCTTTCAGGACCCGGTTTGGGTTGACTAATGCACCACCAACATTCATGGACCTTATGAACCGTATCTTTCATCCTTATATGGATCGGTTTGTAGTGGTCTTCATTGATGATAAACTAGTGTATTCCAAGGATCAGAGGGAGCATGATGATCATCTAAGGATTATATTACAAACTTTAAAGGAGAAAAAGCCGTATGCTAAGTTGTCCAAATGTGAATTCTGGTTGAATGAGATTTCCTTCCTCGGACACATAGTATTAGCTGATGGGATTAGAGTGCATCCCAAGAAGATAGAAGCCATAGTGGAATGGAAGCCACTTAAGAATGTAACAGAAGTAAGAAGCTTCTTGCGGTTAGCTGGCTACTACAGGAGATTTGTGAAAGAATTTTCCCTTATAATAGCTCCATTTATTAAGCTACTGCATAAAAATGCAAAGTTTGACTGGAATGAGAAATGCCAAGCCAGTTTTGAGAAATTGAAGGCTACGCTTATAGAGGCACTGGTGTTGACACAACTAATATCAGGGAAAGACTTTATGGTCTACAGTGATGCCTCGTATAATGAGCTTGGGTGTGTTCTAATGCAAGAAGGAAAGCTGGTTGCTTATGCTTCCAGGCAGCTAAAACCAGATGAAAAGAACTACCCTACTCATGATATAGAATTAGCGGTAATTATGTTTTCATTGAAGATATGAAGGCATTACTTGTATAGTGAAAGGTGTTATATCTACACAGATCATAAAAGTCTTAAATATTTGCTAACTCAGAAGGAACTCAACCTGAGGCAGAGAAGATGGATTGAGTTCTTAAAAGATTATGATTGTGTTATTCAGTATCATCCTGGGAAGGAAAACGTAGTAGTAGATGCTCTGAGCAGGAAGTCCATAGCAGTTTTAAGATCATTGAATGTCCATTTGTCTTTAGCACAAGATGGAGCTATTGTGATTGAGTTACAAGTGAAGCCTAATTTGCTACAGCAAGTGCAAGAGGTACAGAAACAAGATGAGAACCTGGCAATTATTATAAGCAAGAGATAAGGAGACTGAATATGAGATAAAAGAATATGGGTGCTTGTACTAAGAAGGAAGAATGTGTGTACCGGATGATGAAGAATTGAAGAAAAACATTCTGAAAGAGGCACATAGCAGCTTCTATGCTATGCACCCCAAGAGTAAAAAGATGTATCATGATTTGAAGCCCTTTTATTGGTGGCCTAATATGAAGAAGGACATTGTTGATTATATGACCAAATGCTTAGTATGTTAGTAAATTAAGGCAGAGCACCAAGTTCCATCAGGTTTGCTACAGCCTATAACTATACCAAAATGGAAATGGGATCATATCACGATAGATTTTGTCAGTGGTCTACCCCTCACATAGAAAAAGCATGATGCAGTAAGGGTAATAGTAGACAGATTAATGAAGTCAGCTTACTTCCTACCAGTTAGAACCGACCATTCACTGGAAAAGTTAGCAGAATTATATATAAATGAGATAGTTTGGTTACATGGGGTGCCAATGTCAATCACATTAGATCGAGACTTGAGGTTCACATCTAGATTTTGGAAGAAGTTACAGGAAGCCTTGGGTACACAACTGCATTACAGCATAGCTTTTCATCCTCAGACAGATGGGCAATCAGAAAGAATAATCCAGATACTGGAGGATATGTTAAGAAGTTGTGTTATGGAATTTGAAGGAAATTGGGATAGGTGTCTCCCATTGGTAGAATTTGCATATAACAATAGTTATCAAGCCTGTATCAAGATGGCCACTTATAACGCACTGTATGAGAGGAAGTGCAAGACACCCATATGCTAGAAAGAATTGGGTGAAGATAAGATGGTAGGACCAGATTTAGTGAGACAGACTAAGGAGAAGGCAAAAGTGATCAGAGCTAGTTTGAAAGCTGCCTCAGACAGACAGAGGTCATATGTAGATCTAAAAAGAAAAGACATAGAATATGAAGTTGGAGATAAAGTTTTCCTCAAGGTGTCACCATGAAAGAAAGTGCTTAGATTTGGGAAGAAGGGTAAGTTAAGCCTTAGGTTTATCGGTCCATATGAAGTAATTGAATGTGTGAGTCTACCCTCAGACAAAAAAAGCATGATGCAATATGGGTAATAGTAGATAGACTGACGAAGTCAGCTTACTTCTTGCCAGTTAGAACCAACTACTCACTAGAGAAGTTAACAAAATTGTATATAAGTGAGATAGTTTGGTTACATGGGGTTCCAGTGTCAATGATATCAGATAGAGACTCGAAGTTCACATCCAGATTTTAGAAGAAGTTACAGGAAGCCTTGGGTACACAACTACATTACAGCACAGCTTTTCATCCTAAGACATATGGGCAATTAGAAAGAATAATCCAGATACTAGAGGATATGTTAAGAAGTTGTGTTATGAAATTTGAAGGAAATTGGGATAGGTATCTCCCATTGGCAGAATTTGTATATAACATTAGTTATCAGGCCAGTATTAAGATTGTAACACCCCTATGTTCGGTAATGCGTTCTACTGTTCCTCTGATCAGTGTTGTCCGGACAGCTAGGATGCCTAGAACTACACTTCGATATGAGTGAGGAGACATTAAATAATGAAATACAAGAATGGAAAATACAAGAAAAACAAAGGAAAAATAATAGTAAAGAAATGCAACCAAGTTAAGCGAGCCGGAAACCCTAGCGATGGGTGACCGCACGGGGAAGTCACGGCGTGGACCGTTGACTAGCCCTGGACTGCGGGGAACCCTGGAAAATATTTTTAGGACTCAAATAAAAATTTATTGAAGTATAAATATCATTAGAAATATCAAAGAAAAATTAAATAATTAGTACAAAGAAAAGTGAGAAATTGAAAAACAGATAAAACCCGGTATTACTGAAAAATCGGGAATGCAACTTAAACAGGGGCATTGTGGTCATTTGACACCCCGAATTGTCTTTTGACCTAAATGTCCATTGAAAATAAATAATATTATACTTGGAAAATATAATGAAAAATTAATTCAGGGGTACCTAATGTAAATAGTAAAAATGGAGGGCAAATTGACTAATTATCACATTTAAACATAAAATATAATTAGTTTTGTGTAAGTGGACCACTATGGAATAAATTAAACACAAAAAGGGCAGGTGTAAATCTGCTACACAATCTGAAAACTTCATCTTCTTCATTTGTTTCACACATGCCGAATTGAACTCCCTAAAAACTTCCATGGCCAAAGCTTGAAGGAACCTCATCCTCTCCTTCATTTCACCTCCAAACTCCTAGGTTTCTTCATCAAAGTTTATCCCCACTTCACAAGGAAGAAGTAGATACCAATATTAAGAAGTTTTAGTAAAGATTTAGCAAGTCCCAACAATAGATAAGTTTGAGTTTTTGATTATTGCTTTGTTAAAGTTTGTAAGGATATTATGGGTGTTTGATTTATGGAGAAATTTTTGAGTTTTGATGTTGAATGGGAATGTGCACTTTTGGCAGCCATGGAAGCACCTTGAAGGCAGTTTAATTGTGCTTGTAAATAGTGAATTAAATGATTGATTAAATGTATATTGTGTAGGAAATTGTTTGGATAATGTATACTTAGTATATGTAAATGTAAAATGAGATTTAAAGCTTGGAAAGTAATAGAATGTAAGTGTACCATTGTGGCAGTTTGCCAACTCTTGAAGAATGCTGGAATTCATGTTTGGTTTATGGAATAATGATGTTAAAATGTGTTGGTTGTTATGGCAGTTTGAGTGTGTGTATGGTGGTGTGAAGTGGGATATGTAAATGAGCATGAATAGGTGATTGAATTGTTGTAAGTTGGATTGAAAAATTCTGCACTTGTTGGTGTATGTTGAATGTAATTGTAAGCTGCCAAAATGACCTATAATATGTTATAAATTATGTTTAGGTTGTGGTACAACCAGAATTGGTTTGAATGTTAAGTTTGGTAAGTGTTAAAAGTGATGCTTGATGTGTATGCAAGAATTTCAATAAGGCAGTTTGTGTTTTAGGCCTAGAACATTAATTGTGTGGCTCCAATTGGTATGAGAACAATTGGAGGTGAAACTAGGCACAAAATTTGCCAACTTTCATGAAGAAAACTTGCCAAAATTCTGCTTGCAAGGTAGCTTGAAAAATGACCAAATCCGGATTAAGTGCAAGTAAGGCCTGAAAATTGACCATTTGGGCAGCAGTTAGTGTTTAGGCCATAACTCACTCAAAACAGGTCCAATTGACCTGAAATTTTAACCATGAATAGTTAAGAACCATATCTACAAGTCTTATGAAGTCACCAAAGCCCATAAATGACCATAACCAAGTCAAACAGCTTGCACAAGTTCGGATCCAAAAACTGGCCGAACCTAAAATGACCTAAAGTGACCTAAAATGACCAATTTTGGTGCAATTTGACCAGCAATAGTAAAATGACCATAACTTGGTCTACATAACTCAGAATGACCTGAAAATTTGCCCCGCGTTCCATAAGACATAGATCTAAAAGTTTGTAGTTTTGACCGAAACTTGAAAACCGAGGGAACTAGGTCGTCCAGCTAGGTCAAACTAGTATCCCGGAATCCAGCAAATTGCAAGAAAATGCAAGATACATGGAAATGAATTTAGTAACATGTACCAACCCTAAAAGACTATTGAATGTGACATATTAGTGACATTAAAACCGAATTTACCTAGAACGCATAGAGGGTCGACATATTAGGTTGACTAAGGAAATAATAGAATTCGACAAATTAATTATTGAACCTTATTCTTAGAGACAGTTTAAATGAGTACTGAAACACTTCAAATTGTGTTTCTCAGTTAGCAAAGACTCAGGGAAGGGGAAGGAGACACTGAGTCAGAGCCAAGAAACAGTTATCAGAGGTTTGTACACAACTAGTTTTTAACTGATTTTGTTTGAATATTTCATATGATTAAATGACATACTTTTCTTATGTATTATGTTTAACAAGCATTGGATTTAATTCAATGATTATTGAAAATTGTTATAGTATGTATGAATTTAGCTTTGTGAAATGGTATTTCCACAGTATTAAGCATTGTTATGGATTGAATAAATTATGTTTTGGAAAATTGTGATAGAACATGTTTTGAATTGTGATGGTAATTTTCATGGAAAAATGTAAATTTATGATTTGAATTGTGATGAGCATAAAAATTATTGGATATTGGAATTGAATTTGAATCAAATTATATTGTGATTTATGCTCACTAAAAGGATTGTGATATTATTTTATATCTCACTATAGATGCTTGACTAGGTTATTACCCATCTCTCTCATTTGTTGAGAAGACAATGGAGTTAGTTGTGTTTTGATTACCATGGTACGTGCACAGGCTTAGATTTTCCTCTGATTTGAGGTTAGATCTAAGTTTATTTTATCATTATGGCCCTTGCGGAAATTCATTATTGTGATGGTACTGTGCACGATGATTCGACCTCCCCGACCATAGGGAGTTAGAATCACATCGAATATGGCCCTTTCGGATTATTCTTGCATAGTTAGTGAGATAAAGAATGATTTTTGAGATACAGAATGATTTTTGAGATACAGAATGATTTTTGAGATACAGAATGGCTTTTGAATGGTAAAGAATTGTGATTTCAATTATGATTTATGTATAATTGATTTTGTTGGAATTACCTAAATGGTTAGTTATGATTTGATAAATTGAATTTCATGATCGAAGTCATTTTATACAAATGATTTATATTATTGGCAATGAATATTTTGAGTTATAAAATTTGATGAGTATTCAGATTTCCAAATTATTTAATGTAAATTTTGTCAATGTATATTGTACTATGTTTTAAATTATAGTTATGCACCACTGAGTTCACCACTCAGCGATAGCTTTGTATGCTATCGCAGGTAAGAAGAGCATAGAGTAGTGAGTAAGTTTCTTTGAAGACACTTTCAGTTCAGCTCCAGGTATATTATAGGTATACCCATGTACATAGGTTTTGATGTATGCATGTAATAATATGTATGTAAATTATTTGAGCAGTTGTATAAAAACTCTTGTAAAATATTTTGGTATGTAATTAAATGTAAATTATTGTAAATGTAAATTTG
Source organism: Hevea brasiliensis (assembly GCF_030052815.1). NCBI lineage: Eukaryota > Viridiplantae > Streptophyta > Magnoliopsida > Malpighiales > Euphorbiaceae > Hevea > Hevea brasiliensis. The sequence continues at coordinate 98,517,312 of NC_079496.1, forward strand.
AGATTTCATTTACTTGAATAGTTTTGTAATATAAATTTTGAGTCTTATAATCAATGAAATATTTCTTCATGATGAGATTAGTTTGAAAATGAATTGATTATGTATTGAGAATTGAATTGTGAATTGAAATAAAGTTTATTGGAGTTGTATTTGAGAAAACATATTGGGAGCATTTTCTTTTGCAGGATTGAAGAATTATTTTCTCAAAATACAGCCGGCACTTTGCCGAAATTTTGAAAAAAAAAAATTTATAACAGATTTTAATCGATGATTTAAATTTCACAAAAAATTGTTTTTAAAATCCTTTGTAGTATATCTAATGCGTTATCGGTAGGCGAAGTATGGTAATTCATTAGGTATACTACGGGATCATGTTACATCTTATAGGGGAGTAGGGTGTGACAAAGATGGCCCCTTCTAAAGAACTGTATGGGAGGAAGTGTACAACACCCATATGCTGGACAAAATTGGGTGAAGATAAGATGGTAGGACCAAATTTGGTGAGACAAACTGAGGAGAAGGTAAAAGTGATCAAAGCTAGTTTGAAAGCTACCTCAGACAGACAGAAGTCATATGTAGATCTAAAAAGAAAAGACATAGAATATAAAGTTGGAGATAAAGTTTTCCTTAAGGTGTCACCATGGAAGAAAGGCTAAGATTTAGGAAGAAGGGTCAGTTAAGCCCTAGGTTTATCGGTCCATACGAAGTAATTAAACGTGTGGGTACGATAGTCTATAGGCTAGCTTTACTACCAGAGCTGGATAAGATTCATAATGTATTCTATGTTTCGATGCTAAGGAGATACAGATCAGATCTCTCACATGTTATATCAGCAGAGAAGATTGTTATGCACCTGGATCTGATATATGAGGAAGAACCAGTAAGGATCTTAGCTCGGGAGATCAAGGAATTGAGGAACAAGCAGATTCCAATAGTGAAGGTGCTCTGGAGACACCATAACATGGAGGAAGCTACCTGGGAAAACGAAGAGATGATGAGGTAGCAGTATCCTCAGTTGTTTATGCTAGGTAAATTTCTTGGATGAAATTTCTTTTTAGAGGGGAAGAACTGTAACATCCTCATTATAAGCAGTTCCACACATTCCCCTATTCTGGAGACTAAAGTATGTTCGAACAGCTAAAATGTCAGGAACCACACTTAAACTAGAGTGAGGAGTCATAATTAAATTAAATAAAGATCAATTAAGGTTGAAAAAAAATAAAAAAAAATGAAGTATAAATCAGTTAAATAAGCACAAGTACCGGCGATGAGTAACCCTATTGGGAAGCGACTGTGGATTCAGTTACTGCTCCAAACTCATGTAGGACCTTGTAAGACCCTTAATTAAAATTTAAATAAGATATTATTATGAATTAATAAGTCAAGAAAATGAAAAGTAATAAGCACAAATAAGTAAATTAAAAGCTATGGAGAGAAATGAAATTTAGGACTTATCGGGTATTATGAAAAAGATGAACATAAACCCGATAAGAGAAAAATTAGATCAATTCAAATTAAAGGTCTAACATTTACCTAAAGTGAGAGTAATTAAGTTAATAATGTAGGATTAATTTAATTAATTAGGATTATAAAAATCAAAATCCAATGATGATGGATGTTCAAATATTTACAAGATTGCCATTTCACCTAATTACAATTTTTGCCATTATCAATTAAATTAATATAAATATTAATTACATAAGATAAATATCACTTAAAAAGTCATCTTCTTCTTTAACATATGAGCTGGCCACTCTCTCTCCATTTCTCTCTTACTTTGTTCCTTCATTAAAGCTTACAACCAAGCTTGAAACCCTAAAATTCTTCCACTAATCGTATAGGAAATTGAGAGAAAAATTGGTATTGAGCTCCAATTTGAAGAAAGCACACGAGAAATTCAAGGAATTTGGAAGTTTTAGTGAAGAGGAAGTGTGACCAAATCAAGGTAAGCCATGTTCTAAGCTTAGTTAATGGTGAATTCATGAATTCTAAGCTTGATTGTGAGATTTTCTTTTGAATTAATTGAAGTTATGGATTGTAAAGAAGGAGGGGAAATTCGGTTGGGTAAAGAAAAGTTGGAAAAGAAAACTTTTGGTTGAATTAGAAGCTAAATTGAAGTTAATTGAATATTATGCACAAGGTTAGTGCTATGGAACTTATTGTTTTTGAAGCTTATGGCAAATTGAATTAGGGTTTCATGAAATTAGGGTTTTTAACTCTTGTGACCTATTTGATGTGTTTATGCCTAAATTAGGACTATTGGGTATGTAATTGTTGTGAAATGTTGATGATATGCCAAAACCATTTGAGTGAATGTAGTGTTGTGCCTTATAACTGGTTCTAGACAACTTGAGTCTAGTGTGTTCAAATGCTCATAACTTGAGTTACACAATTTCAATTGTTGTGAAACCAAAGGCAAACTAATGTTGAAACCTATACCTATAACTTTTGTGTTTTGTCCCACATCAAATTCTTAGGGTAACTTGGTTAAATTGCTAGAGAAATTTATAATTGCTGAATTTAGAATTTTCTGTAATTCCAGTAAATTGCCCTGTGACCTCCATATAGTAAATATGGCATAACTCTAATTGTATAAATCCAATTGAGATGATTCAAAATGATCTGGAAACTTAAGACATAGGCCTACAACTTTATTATAGAGACTTTGTCCAAATTCTAGTGTAAGACACTTGAATATTGAGTGCAAAACTGACCTGAAAACCTATAAACTTAGAAATCATAGGATATTGCATCTGCGAATTAGGATTGGAAATTTAGTCATAACTCACTCTACAAAATCCCTAATTGAGTGATTCTTGTGTTAGAAGTATGCCTTAGAGCATATCATTTATGTATCTTGTACATGTTTTATTAATAAAAGGCATTTTCATTTTTTTGTTTACATAATGTATTTATGTGTAATACAAAAGGTCCATTGATATTTTATTAGAAATTCTATTCTTAAGTTTTTAAGAATATGAGTGACAGTATTTCTAGCACAAAGTATCATAAATTGGTTCACAATCGAGGATACTTCACACAGGACATGACTTATCTAGAAAGATTGTATTCATGTTTTTTCCCAATGTATTTATATGAGATATAAATAAGATGGAATGGTGAGTCTCATGCCATATAACAAACATGATAGACGCTTATGCATGATAAATAGGCCGGACCAGTGACATTTATGACAAGCACACGGAATTTACTCTTGTCAATGCATTATCATAAATCATATTAGTGCATATAATCTTTAGACTTGAGATAGCATAGTTATCTTATATTAGGTGATTTGAGTTTGATACTGCTTTCATACTTGTACTGTGTATGGGTATATGGGCATGTGCTGGCTTTTACTAGTTATATATGGAGGTAAGTGTTGATCAAGATGGAATTTGTTACCCTAAGTAAATAAGGATAAAATCCTATTGTTCATTTAATTGTTCTTGATGTTTCAAGTTCCTGGCTAGGACAGATAAATTTAATCAGAAAGAGCTCTGATGAGAAAATCTTTTTAATCAAGAACTGGAATTAAAAGAGAACATAATATTCATAGCAAATGGGGTTTGACATAAACCATGACTCCAGCTTGAATTGGGATTTAGTAACAGAGAGATTCTAGTGCATGGTAACATATGATTATAAGTTCATTTAAGGTAAACCTTATTACTGATTGGGTAGTTATGGCATGCTATGCTAGGTGTTAACCATAGTCTATGAGCTACCTAAAATGATTTAAAGAAATCATTCATGGTAAGAAAGAGTTTTGGTGATATTAAGAGTTAATATCATATCTTATTGCCAATTAGTGATGAGCCTAGTAAGTCACACACATACACAAGTAATCAACAAGTTAAATGTGATTTAATTAATTAATTAAAGAGTTTAATTGATTAATTAAATAGGTTTGGTTTGCAATTAGATTGTGAAGTCCCTAGCATTACTTGAAACCAAATATAGGTTATTAGATGTATAGTATAAGTTAAATTTATATTTGAAGTGTTTGAATATGAATTTAATATGAGAAATTAATTAATAGAGATTAATTAATTAATTTATATTTGATATAAATTGATTAGAAGAAGAGAAATAATTATTTTTTATTGAGAACTCAAAATTAAGACACAGGGGTATTTTGGTCATTTCACAAGGTGACATGTGGCACCATGAGATGATGACACATAGCAATACACATAAGCTTGCCATATGTCTTTTAATCATGTAAGATGATCAAAGTCAAGATTAAATATAGGTTTGACACTTGGCACAATGTGATTGGGTCAATTAAACCTAGAGCCAATCAGAAGGTGACATGTAGCAAGGGTTTTAAGTGATGACCTAACTATATAAGGAAAATGATGAAAGAACAAAATACAATCTGCCACTCCTTTCATATGTGTCGCCACCCTCGATGTCATCTTCCTCATCTGTCATCAATTCAAAGAGATTAGCCAACATTCTCTTGAATTAAAAATATTAGAAATCGTTTCTAGTGTCTTGTATACATCTGTAATCTCTCAAAAGGCAAAATCTGATTTTCTAATTGATTGGAAAGGCTTTAGAAGCTGTTCAAAACTTATGTTTAGAATTCAATGATCTAAACTTATGTTTTTCATGCTTCCGCTCTTTCATCTTGAACCAATGTAATCCTAAGACATAGGAGAACAAATTATATGCAGAACATAATGCTAAATTGTGACTGCAACCTATCCAAAATGGCTTGAGAAAATAGGTCAATAATCTACCTAGTTTCTAGAATACCCTAAAACTGGAAATTGGTCACTTGACCAGTTTTGGTAAAATGGCTATAACTTGAATTACACATATGCAAGTTGAGTGATTCAAAAGCCAAAATAAACCTAAAATATAGATTTACAAATCTCATGAAGAAGGTATGTCATAATTCCTGTTATACCTTGGTCAAAATTGTTAAAGAAATTTAGGTAATAAATCTGGAAATTATGAAATGTCAACATAATGGCTTAAATTGTGAATGGAATTTAATGCCAATGGCATGATTTACATGAATGACTTGTGAAATTGTGTTTGGGACCTATGCTTCCACAATGAATGAAATGATGACATAATGATGAAATATTGAGAATGTTGAATTGTTAACAATGATAATTAGCCCGAGTATACGTAGACAGTAGTGTAAAGGTTGGATAGATTGGCATGCCAAGAAGAGATGAGATTAGTAGTACTGCATTGGCTTTTATGCCTAGATACCATTGGCAGGCACCGAGTATCCGATGTGGTTATCCTTTTGTTCATGTTTACTTTGATGGTTGTATACCTAATTACATAGCATACCCGGTCGGCACCGATGTGATCGACGGTGTGATGGCCCGAGGCATCGAGTGTCCAGCGCCAGTATAACCCACATATCCAGTCCGAACAGGCTGATTAAAGGTTGCTTGGGCACTAAAATAAATCAAAGAAGTTGAATATCAACATAAAGAAAATGAAAGATCCTCAAGAAAATAAATGTTTCCAATGGTTATAAAAATGTGTAAGCATGAGGGAACAAGAAAAGCATCTATGAAAGATGATTAAAATTATTATGTGATTAAATAATGAAGTAACAACACAAAAAATTGATATTACAAATTCTATATTTCTTCTAAAGGATTCATGATTAAATTAAATGTGCATTTTCTTATATTACTTAAAGTATGAAATTATTAATTGTATATTGTACTTTCATTCTATTAGTGCACCACTAATGCATTTTCTTATATTACTTAAAGTATGAAATTATTAATTGTATATTGTACTTTCATTCTATTAGTACACCACTAAGCAGAAATGCTTAGTGCAATGGTTTTTCCTCATGCAGGTCTAGGAGATAAAACCCAGTAGACGTCAGACAGAGATTTTTTGTGGGATCTACAATAGTGAACAATGTCAACTCAGTATTTTATTTTTTGTATAGAATTTTTAGCCCACAACAGTGCATGATTATGTATGATGTAATTAAACAATGATGTAATTAAATTTTGGATTGTATGACAAATATGTACATTATGTAAATCAATGTAATGAAGGAAATTCATGAATAGAAATGATTATGTGAATGAATATGGAATTTGATTGAGATGTTGGATTGACACAAATTGAGATTATATTATTTGAGATGATTTAAACATGTTAATGATTTAACATGTCAAACATTAATAATACGAGGAAACTCTTGCAATTTTTCCATTAAAATTTCTTGAATTTAAGTTATAATGAAATATGACTAATCCCAAATTGATGAAGATAAGATTAGGTGGTTTGGCATAGGATATGGCATTCCTTTGCTCGGCTACACTGTAGATCGGATAAGGGGGTGTTACATAAACTACCCCAAAGCTCCCATTCACTTTACTTAGAGAGTCATCATGAATCATCTAAGCCAGAGCCTAGTATATAAAACTAAGTAACATGCTCCCCAAGGTGCATTCACCTCTTATGGCTATAAAGTGGGCCAGTGGGAGGAGCTCAATAAAAGGCCTACCAAACAAAGGATAGAATAGGTACTTAGAAGGGAGGCACCAGATGAAAGTAATATGATCAATAATGGAGGTACTTATCCTAACTGAAATCAAGGCACTGTAAGAAAAGAATTTCCTATTGTGTTTATATTTTGGGTCAAGTTTTGTGATCAAGCTAGGCTCATCATTCCCAATTACTAGTAGACTGGTCAACATGTAGATATTCTTGAATGTTATGGACATGGGTCCCATAGGTAAGATGAAAGAGTTGTAGTTGCAAGACCAGAAGTGGAGTGAACCTAATTTGAGTCCACGGTAGAATAGAGGTGTAAAGTAAGTCAAGTAAATAAATTTCTCGATACCGGCCTTCTGTCAAAGGCTTGAGTATATAAGAGATAGTCTATCTATCCATTCAGCACATCCAGGTCTGTATCTTAGCCAAGATTTAATCTCCCCTGATTTAGGAATAGCCTTCATGGTCTTCCAAGCAAGTAATTCATCAATTCGGCCAAGGGGGAAAGGAGGGTCTAGAAAATCAGTAGCATTAGGCAAAGGACCAATGCTAACATTCACCACACCCAAGTTTTAAAGAATGAAATGAAAAATGAGCTAAAGATAATTAGGAAACACATGGGGAAATAGGCAAAAGAGTTACAAATGAGATGAGAAAACTTATTATCATTGATGAACCTATTGTGGAGGGCCTAATACTCGAAGAGCTACTGAATGAAGAAGGGGAGAAACCTGAAGAAGCACTTGCAGAAGCAATAATAGCACCTGGTCAGAGAGAATTTTGGTAGAGTTTCCCCTGCATCAAGAAGGGATAGAAAATTAGCCTATTTAAATAAAGGGTAATCTTCAGAAAAAGCAACAAACATAACCTGCAAGGAAAATACAAAAGCACAAGAGCAACAAATAGCATAACTCAAGCCAGGGGAAACACATATGCAAGTTTAGGTGCTGTGAATAAAGTTACCTCTAGCTACTGAGAAAAAAGGGTTAATGCTAGACATCAAAAAGCTGAGAGTTGAGAAAAATCTTAGAATAGAAGAAGTACTAAGTTAGGAACAGAGTTACTCAGGGGAGATATCACCAAAAGAGGTGCCACACCAATACTTACGAGAGGTGCAGTAGCAGATGTGGTACTAAGTGTAGTACCAGATGCTATGGCAAGTGCTATAGAAAGTGCAATGGTTGACATTATTGCAACAACAAGACTAAAGAAAAGCACAATACTAATAGGTTACCCATTATATCTAAAATATGCAAAATAGTAACTCAATAGCACCAAGGTGCCAATTCATTCACAAAATAACCAAATTCACAACACCTGCAAATTCTTTCAAACTATCCCAAAATCCTCTCAAATCTTCTTTAATTTTTCAACAACCAAACAATTCCAAATACCTGTATTACCAAAAAATGGCTATTAGAGTGAAGATTGGTTCAAAGAAAACATAAAATCAAAAATAAGAATTGAAAGTGTATTGAGTATACGTCTAGTATGGACCAAAGCAGCATGGAATTGCATGAAGGTGAACCAAGGGTTGTCGGTGAGGTGATTTGCAGATGGTGGGTGGCAAAAAATGTCAAGAACAACTAAAGGGGAGCCAACATTGATCATGTCACGGTGGCAAGTGCAAGAAACACAGAATGGGAGTGATGGAGCACCAAAGAGAAAAAGAAAGAGAAGAAAGGAAAGGAAAGTTTTTAGGTTTTATGAGTTTATGATCTTAGAAGGAGTTTATGATGGTGAGTTTAAGCATTGGGTATGAAGTTGAGAGTATTTAAATGGGAATGGGAGAGAAGAAGGGATGCAATAAATGAAATGGTAGTAAAAGTGAGAGAAAATGAGTTTCTCTTTAAGTGGAAAGGCATAATTACTTTGGGAAGGTAAAAAGTTAATTTTAACTTTGATGAAATTCTATGGGGATTTGAAAACTTCATAAAGATTAAATTTTATTTGAATTTAAATTCTTAGCAGAGGAAGTAGTAACCTGCAGGTAAATTCCACATTAAATTTTCTAAATAGTAAAGGAGCGAGTGAAGTTAAAGGTCATGAGGAGATTAATTGTCCACATTAGAATGAGTTTAAGCATTAGGTATGAAGTTGAGAGTATTTGAAAGGAAATGGGAGAGAAGAAGGGATGCAATAAATGAAATAGTAGTAAAAGTGAGAGAAAATGAGTTTCTCTTTAAGTGGGAAGGCATAATTACATTGGGAAGGTAAAACGTTAATTTTAATTTTGATGAAATTCTATGGGGATTAGAAAACTTCATAAAGATTGAATTTTATTTGAATTTAAATTCTCAACAGAGGAAGTAGTAACCTGTAGGTAAATTCCACATTAAATTTTCTATATAGTAGAGGAGCAGGTGAAGTTAAAGGTCCTGAGGAGATTAATTGTCCACATTAGAATGGCCTCATTGGCAAATCAATGTGCAGGGAACAATTGTTTGCACCAAAAATAATTTAATCAACTCATTAGTTATTTTTAGGCCTATGATTAATTAAATTAATTTTTAGGCCTATGATTAATTAAATTAATTTTTTGTGAAATTAATTTAATTAATTTTATTGTATTAATTAAATTAAGAAGCCTGAAATAAATATTAATTATTTTGGTGGTTATTAAGATATTTATTAGAGAAGATTAATCAACTGATAGGAGAAGTTATAATGGAAGTTACCTACTGCTAAAGAGGTTATCAGGGCTAGTGAGATCATGGATAGCAATTGTGTAACTACTTAGACGTGTGGACGAGAAGTTTCCAGGTGTAGCTTTAAATAAAATCTATAGTGCAACATTCAAACTCCCAACTAATTCAACAACAACAACAACAACAATGAACTCTAATAGTCTATTTATGTCTATTTTATCTGTCTTTTAATTTTCCAAGCCTTGCATTTAATTTCCAAGCTTTGTGCTCACTTTTCCAAGCAATCAATACAATTTCATTTTACTTTATTGTTCAATCTATGTGAGATTTTGATGAAACTGTGTTCAGTGTAGTCAAGTTCCCACAACCATTTAATAAAGGTCAAAAAGCACACAACTAATACACTTAGTATCTAGCACGCCCACACTTTCCTAAGCTATTAGCCAGCCAAATTGTTTTCCAAGCAAACAAGTAGATTTTTTTTACTTTTCATCTTCATATAATTTCTTCTTTTTCTATCTTAGTTGTCACACCTTACACCTCTGTAAGGTATAACATGATCCCGTAGTATGCCTAATGAATTACCAAACTTCATCTACTGATAACCCATTAAATACACTACAAGGAATTTTAAACCTTTTCTTATTTCTTTTTACAGTGGTGAGCACTTTTGATAGGTGTTAAAATTTATTTTTACCTAAAGTGAAACCAAATAACAAATCTGAAGTATCAATAATTTCTGTAAAAATTAAGGCAGAGTGCCGTTTGTATTTGGAGCAAAACAGTTCTTCAGAAATCTGTAAAAAACACTTCCAATATATTTGTTCAATCCTAAACTCCAATATGGCTCAACTCAAATCAGTGTCCTCAACACAATTCAAACTCAATTCAATATCATTTTCAGCACTTCCAAAGATAAAGTGCAAAATAAATGAATATTTCAAAAGCCGAAATAAGAGAAATGTAATATAAGATTTTGATAAGCCAAAATAATTTATAACTTTATTTTACAACTGCTCAAGACCAAGTACAATATATACATACAGTTCACATATATTACAATAATATTTACAAAGAAGTGGTATACTCAATTGACCAAATTTTTCATGGACATTTAGGTCAAAAGTCAACTCAGGGTGTCAATTGACCAAAATGCCCCTATTCGGTTTGTATTTCCGATTTTTCGATAACAACGATTTTTGTCAGTTTCTCGATTTTTCATTTTTCTTTATACTAATTAATTAAATTTTCTTTGACATTTTCTAAGTCAATTATACCTCAATAGACCTTTAATTCGATCCCGAAAATATTTCCCGAGGTTCTCCACAGTCCAAGGCTAGTCAATGGTCCTTGCCGTAACTTCCCGGTGCAGTCACCCATCGCTACGGGTTTGGCTCATTTAACTTACTTTCATTTCGTCTCTTTTATTTTTTTCTTAATTTTTCTTGTATTTTCTTTTTATTTATTTCATCATTTTATGCCTTCTCACTATCACTAAAGTGTAGTTCCAGGCATTCTAGCTGTCCGGACTGACACTGGTCATCGGAACAGTAGAACGCACTACTGAATATAGGGGTGTTACAATTCTCCCCCCCTTAAAATAAATTTCGTCTCGAAATTTTACCTGATTTTAGTCTCTAAACAACTGTGGGTGCTGCCTCCTCATATCCTCCTCTCGTTCCTAAGTAACTTCCTGGCCTGAATGATGGTCCATAACAATTTAACCAAATGTATACATTTATTTCTCAGCTACTTCACCTCATGTTCTAAGATCTTTATGAGTTTCCCCATCATACGTTGAATTTAAATTCATTTCACTTTTTTAGAGGTAAGCAATTTTGTGTGCTAATGAATCCACTCTTTCTAGGACCTTGTGTGATCCTATGGAGTGAGAACTTAGTTTTTCTCCTTTCTATAGAATCGTATAATCTTATTTCCTTTAAGTTTGTGTAAGACTTTAACAATCTAATATAACATTTAATTTGTTTATATAACACTAATATTTTCTTACTATCGTTCTATCTAATATTTCGATTCATGTTTCCTTATTGAATGACTATTGAGGTCATGTTAGAATTATTTATGTAATCATTGGTCCTCTGACCACTCTAGTCAACAATCTTACTCATATTCGTAACATTTCTTTGTTACATCTGAACCAGCTATTCAAATTTTTACTTCCACAACTCTTTTATCTATCGATTTTCAATAATTTATCGTATTCTAAGAAATGTCTTTCGCTAGCAAACTCTTCCAAAACTAATTCCAAAAAGACTAGTCACTAACATATCAAAATTTATTTTTTTACGAGGGACAGCAGGAAGGCAAACAATGCTGGCACTAACATAAAAGTATACAGACCCGGGTCAAATAATACATATATATATCTTAGTTAAAAATTGAGAAAGTACCAGCAACAATGTCAGAAGTCTCAGCCTCTTCCCTCTGTCGTATAGTGTATACTCTAGTTAAATCATTACCTTGTTCTGGCTGATTCACAGTACTCTGACTTCCAGGTGTACTGCCCCTACCTCTACCTCTGCCTCTACTAACTGTTGGTGAACTCTTTGGGATAGAAACTTGGGCTGATCCTTCTAGTATAGTAAATGATCCAAAACGACGTGGATTTATACAATCCTTAGCAAATGACCAGTCTCTCCACAATTAAAACATGCTCCTATGGCTCTATTGCATACCCCACTATGTGGTTTACCACAAGTTTCACAAAGTCGATCCGATAGTGCATTTCTGGGTCTTTACTGAGTTTGCTGATCTGATTGGGGTGGTTTTTGTCCAGAAGATCTATCTCTACTCGATTCGCGTGAGCTAGATCCTCTAAAGTGCTTTCTCTTTCCTGACCCACTATCAGGAACTTGATCAGTAGTCTTTCTAATTTTCTCCTTTTCTTCTGTACCATTTTTAACTGTTTATTCATTCTCAATTCTTTCCAGTTCCACAGCTTGTGAAATTAGCTCTGAGAAATTCTAGTGTCAGAACCCCACAACTTGCATTCTTAGACCAGGCCTTAACCTGGTCTCAAAACGTTTACATTTGTCTCTAGGAGTGGTAAGCAGGCTTCCTGCATAATGACTCAATCGAGAGAAGTTTCTCTCATATTCTGCCACTGTTTTGTTCCTTTGCTTCAGGCTTAAGAACTCCTGTAGCTTCTGGTCCACATAGGCATCTGTGACATATTTTTGTCTAAACTCTCTGAGAAAGTTGTCCCATGTCAGCACTAGGGGTTCCACCAAACTGTGGGGAATGGTTTTTCACCAGTCATATGCATCCCCCTGTAAAAGTGAGATTGAGTATTCAAACTTCAGCTCATCGGTGCAGTGCAGCTTCCTAAAAATTCTTTCCATCCTTTCCAACCATTGTTCTGCCTCTAGCGGATCCACTATCCCCTTGAACTCAGTAGCCCCATACTGAATCAGCTTGTCGTACTGCCTAGCTAAAGGCTGTGATTGTACTACTGGTGTCTGCAGTGGGGCTTGAGTGGGCATGTTACCAGCCATCTGTTGGAACATCGCACTCATCTGCTGAGCAAATTGAGCAGGGAATTGTGGTATTGAGGGGGTTAGTGCAACTAATCCATTCACATTTTGAAGGGCTGGGGCTTCCCCTTGCAACTCAGCCTCTACTGATTGATCGACTGAATGGTCCCCTTCTTCCATAGTCAATTATAGGATATTATACCTCCTGAACAAATAACATAAGGAGATTTCCTCCCGTTAGTGCATATTTATAATGTAATGTAATGTATGTATCAAACCATGACATTAAGCAGTTGTACTATGAAGGAAAAATATTCAATTTATAGGTCAAAACAGAATTTAAAAAAAAAAACTTGCTCTAATACCACTAACACATGTTACGCCTTACCCTTCGTAAGGCATAACATGATCCCGTAGTATACCTAATGAATTACCAAACTTCATCTACTAATAACCCATTAAATATACTACAAGGGATTTTAAACCTTTTCTTATTTCTTTTTACAGTGGTGAGCACTTTTGACAAGTGTTAAAATTTTTTTTTAACTGAAGTGAAACCAAATAACAAATCTGAAGTATCAATAATTTTTGTAAAAATTTCGGCAAAGTGCCGTATGTATTTGTAGCAAAATAGTTCTTCAGAAACCTGTAAAAAGCACTTCCAATATATTTGTTCAATCCCAAACTCCAATATAGCTCAACTCAAATAAGTGTCCTCAACACAGTTCAAACTCAATTCAATATCATTTTCAGCATTTCCAAAGATAAAGTGCAAAGTAAATGAGTATTTCAAAAGCCAAAATAATAGAATTATAATACAACATTTTGATAGGCCAAAATAATTTATAACTTTATTTTACAACTACTCAAGACCAAGTACAATATATACATACAGTTCACAAACATTACAATAATATTTACAAAGAAGTGGTATACTCAATATACCGGACAAAATCCCAAAGCGAAGTCACAAGCAGCTTACTCTGCTGCTTTATCTATCTGTCTACCTACGACAGCAATGAAAAAGTTATCGCTGAGTAAAATTTACTCAGTGGTACACAATACTCAACTCAACTCAACTAAGCCTTTATCCCAAAAATTTGGGGTCGGCTATATGGATTCGCTTTTTCCACTCTGAACGATTTTGGGTTAAATCCTCAGAAATGTTTAATGCTTCTAAGTCATGTTGTACTACTCTCCTCCAAGTTAATTTAGGTCTACCCCTTTTTTCTTTCTATCCTCTAACCTAATGTGCTCTACTTGTCTAACTGGAGCCTCCGTATGTCTACGCTTCACATGACCAAACCACCTCAATCTCCCTTCTCTCAACTTATCTTCAATTGGCACCACTCCTACCTTTTCTCTAATACTCTCATTACGGACTTTATCTAGTCTAGTATGGCCACTCATCCACCTTAACATTCTCATATCTGCAACTCTTATCTTAGATGCATACGACTCTTTCAGTGCCCAACACTCACTACCATATAACATAGCCGGTCGTATGGTCAGACGTAAAATTTTCCTTTTAATTTATTGGGAATCTTACGATCACATAAAACTCCCGTGGCACGTCTCCACTTCAACCATCCGGCTTTAATCCTATGACTAACATCCTCCTCACATCCCCCATCTACTTGAAGGACTGAGCCTAGATATTTAAAGTGATTACTTTGGAACAGTATCACTCCATTCAAGCTAACTCCTTCCCTATCACCAGTTTGGCCTTCACCGAACTTGCAATGCATGTATTCTGCCTTCGTTCTACTTAACTTAAAACCCTTTGACTCTAGAGTACTTCTCCAAAGTTCTAGCTTCCTATTGACTCCTTCTCGTGTCTCATCTATCGAACAATATCATCCGCAAACATCATGCACCAAGGAATACTCTCTTGTATATGTTTCAGTCAGTTCATCTAAAACTAATGTAAAAGGTAAGGGCTTATGGCTGATCCTTGGTGTAATCCAATTGAGATCGGACAATCACTTGTGTCCCCTCCCACTGTGCGCACAATAGTAGTTGCTCCTTCATACATATCTTTCAATACTTGTATGTACCTAATAGATACCCTCTTTTGTTCTAACACATTCCATAAGACCTCTCTTGGAACACTATCATAAGCCTTCTCCAAATCAATAAAACCATGTGTAGATCTTTCTTCACATCTCTATATTTCTCCATCAAGCTTCTAATGAGAAAGATCGCTTCCATAGTTGAACGACCGGGCATGAAACCAAATTGATTGAGAGAGATAGAAGTATCATGACGTAGTCGATGCTCCATAACTCTCTCCCACAACTTCATAGTATGGCTCATGAGTTTAATTCCCTATAGTTTGAGCAACTCTGTATGTCTCCCTTATTTTTAAAAATAGGTACTAAAATACTCTTCCTCCATTCATCAGGCATTTTCTTTGAGTTTAGAATCTTATTAAATAATTTAGTTAACCATGCCACTCCCATATCTCCCAAATACTTCCACACTTCAATTGGTATTTCATCGGGTCCACAGGCTTTACCCACTTTCATTCTCTTAAGTGCTTCCTTTACTTCTAAAGATCGAATCCTTCTGGTATAATTTACATTCTTTTCTATTGTTCTATAATCTATATTCACGCTATTACCATTTTGACTATTATTAAAGAGATCATTAAAATAATTTCTCCATCTTTCTTTAATGTCCTCATCTTTTACCAACACTTTTCCTTCTTTATCCTTAATGCACCTAACTTGATTGAGATCTTGACATTTCCTTTCTCTACTCCTTGCTAATCTATAAATATCTTTCTCCCCTTCTTTAGTTCCAAGTTTCTTATATAACTTTTCAAAGGCATGTGCTCTTGCTTGACTAACTGCCTTTTTTGCTTCTTTCTTTGCTATCTTGTACTGTTCATATGCCTCATTATTATCACATTTAGGTAATTTCTTATACCATTCCCTTTTTCTCTTCACTGCCTTTTGTACTTCCTCATTCCACCACCATCTCTCTTTTGAGGGTGGTCCATGTCCTTTAGACTCTCCAAGTACTTTTCTAGCTACTTCTCTAATCTTTGATGCCATCTGTATCCACATATCATTGGCCTCCATATCTAGCTTCCATACTTCGAACTCGAGAAGCTCATTTTTGAACTTCACTTGCTTTACTCCTTTGAACTCCCACCACTTTGTTCGAGCTACACTATTTCTTCTGACCTTACTTGAATTGTTCCTAAACTTGACATCCAAGACCACCAACCTATGTTGACTTGTTAAAGCTTCTCCTGGAATGACCTTGCAATCCTTGCATAGAGCTCTATTTGTCTTCCTGGTTAAGAGGAAGTCGATTTGGCTTCTATGTTGCCGACTTTTGAAAGTCACTAAATGTGACTCTCTTTTTATAAAGTAGGTATTTGCTAGTATTAGGTCGTATGCCATAGCAAAATCCAGGATGCTTTTTCCCTCCTCATTTCGACTGCCAAAACCAAAACCTCCATGAACATTCTCATAACCTTGCCTATCACTTCCTACATGTCCATTCAAATCTCCACCAATGAAAACATTCTCTTCATTCGGTATGCTTTGCATTAAATCATCCATATCTTCCCAAAACCTTTGTTTACTCTCACTGTCTAGTCCTATTTGTGGGGCATAAGCACTAACTATATTTATTATTTCTCCTTCTAGTACTAGCTTTACTAGTATAATTCTATCTCCTACTCTTTTCACAGCTACTACTGCGTCTTTCAATGTTCTGTCTATGATTATACCCACTGCTCTTATTTCTCTCCTTTCCCAGAAACCACAGTTTGTACCCTGAATTACCCACTTCCTTACTTTTCTCTCCTACCCATTTAGTCTCCTGAATGCAAGCAATATTCACCCTTCTCCTTTCTAAGGTATCCACAAGCTCCATCAATTTTCCTGTAAGTGATCCAACATTCCAAGTACCAACCCTGATCCTCCTCCTATCCTGCTCCTTCCTAATTGGTCTCCTTCTATGATATCTTCTATTGTTTTCTATATCTATCTTGTGTTCTATTCCACTATTTGTTCTATTATCTGTCCTATGGACTAACTTCTTTACCCACACCCGTCCATGATGTGGGAACCCTTGCTCACTTAACACCACACCCGGGCGCCGGCATGGCGCGTCGCTTTCGGTGAACGCCCTACACCCTTGCATATTTATCACTACACCCGGGCTCCGATGTAGCGCGTCGTTAGTAGAGGACGCCCCAACGTTTATATCATTTGAATCCATATCATAGGGTGTGACGAAATTTTTACGCTGGTTGTCACCTACCGCAACCCTCCTCCTTTATCCGGGCTTGGGACCGACTAAGCGCAAACTACTTAGGCGGAGTTTCAGTGGTACACAATAACAATTTAAAATGCGGTATATAAAATATTTATTGACAATTTACAATTCAAATAATTCACAATTTCGTGTCACAATTTTCAAAGCTCATTTAACACAAATTTGATCAAACAATTTAATAACACAGTATTGCCAATCAATAACACAACTTAGGTCATGACACAAATTTTTCCAAATATGCCATGTTGTACACTACGACAAGGCATACTCACCCCACTAATCGAAATCAATGAGGGAGGTGGTTAGCTAGATAATGAGTACTCATCCATACTCACCTCAGACTGGTAAGTCAAATAGGAAGGAATATAGTCATACTCACCCCATAAATGGAGGAGGAACATAGTGATATTGCCATGCCAAGTGTGAATAAACAATAATTTTAAATCAAAATATTTAAATATTTCATAAAAACCACAAATCGCATTTTATCTCAAAATTTCCATTTACAAAGTAGGCAACACAATAATTTCCAAATAAAATTCTCAAAGCCAAAACAATAAAAAATTATTCATAACTCATTTCTCCAAATAAATTTTCTAGTAAAAGCAATGAACATAAAAAGTATTGTGCACAGACCTGATTTGAGTTGCCTCTAGGCCTTGACTAAATGTTCCTTATACTTCTCAATATCCTTTTCAACTGAAACACACAATTTAAAGTGTTTCAATACTCATTTAAATTGTTTCTAATCATAAGGTTCCATAATTAAATTTTATTGATACTATTCCTTTCATTAGTCAACCTATAATGTTGACTTTTAATGCACACTAGGTGAATTAATTTTAATATTACCAATATGTCACATTTTATAGTCCTCAAGTGTTGGTATATGTTACCAATTTCATTTCCAAGTGTATTGCATTTTATTGCAATTTATCAGATTTTGGTATACTGTTTTGACCTAGCCGGATGACCTAGTTTCCTCAGTTTTCTGGATTCTGGTCAGAATTACAAACTTGAAGGTCTATGTCTTATTGAACTTTTTCCATAAATTTTAGGTCATTTGGAGTTTATTAGACCATCTTATGGTCATTTTACTATTGCTGGTCAAATTGCCTTTTTATTGTGAACTTAGGTCTTTTTTAGGTCACTTCCAATTCTAGCAGGTTTTATACCCGAATTTGTGCAAGTATTTTGACTTGCTTATAGTCATTTCTGGATTTAGTGATCTCTACAAAAGATGTATCCCTATGTCTAAGCTTTCCAACGGTATAAATTTCAGGTCATTTAGAGCTGTTTTGAGTGAGTTATGGCCAAAAGACTGACTACTGTTCAAATGGTCAATTTCTGGGTTACCAAGTTTGCAATTTTGGATTAGGTCATTCTTTTAGGTCACTTCTAGGCAGAATTTGGGCAACATTTCTGCATAAAAGTTGGCCTATTTTATGTCTAGTTTCACCTCCAATTGGCCTCATACCAATTGGAGTCACACATTTTTATTTATGCCTCAATTTACCTACTGTTTTCAACACACACAACCTGCACATGAAATAACACTTCCAATTGTCATTCCTCCTCCTCCCAAAACTACAATTCTGAATTCATGGTACTTCTATATCATTCATCACATTTCAATTTTGTCCAATTGGGCAGTTTATACAAGTGCTCAAAGTACATTATACAGCCTCAAGTCAATAAGTCAAAACCAACCTAATATATATGAAATAACTAACTAATACATAAGAATTCAAGTAGCAATTTTCACCATGTACTTCCACTAATGTATCAACACATTAAATTAATATATACATTCTTGAAATTAACATTCTTCCATGGAATTCAAGGCTACCGAAAATTTCAATTTTCCAAGGCCTTCACTACTTCATGCAAATCTCCAATTCACATGTTTAATCACACATAGACATGATATTAATTCACTAAATCTTCAAATTGATTTAATCAATCTTAATTCCCATGAAATTTATATAAGAATAACTCAATACCTTCCACTTCCATGGCTGCCCAAAAATAGTACCCTCCAATAACTCATCAAAACCTCAAAATTTCTTCATAAATCCACTCATCTCAAAACCAAGACAAACATTAATGAAGAAAGGGAGAGGAAATGAGCACTTACCTTAACTTGAGCTTGACAAATCCTTGGAATTTCTCTTCCTTTTTGCTGCCTATGATTTGCCCATGGTGTAGAGATCAACTTTAATAAAGAAACTTAGAAGAAATTGTGGCTTAATGATGGAGGAATGAAGCTCATGTAAGAATTGGCCATGGAGAATTTTAAGATGTTCATTTCGGCCATGGGAGCTTGGAATGAAGAAAATGAATTGTTTCCTCATAAAATCTGTCCAGTTATGTCTTTTATATGTCTATAATGCTCCACTAATTAAGGTTTAAGAATATAATATATGCCACTCACTTTAGGTTAATATTAGAATAATTAAACTTATGGTTATTTCACTTATGTCCCCATAATTTCTTTTAATTATATTATGTAAAAAAATTCTTATTTTCATGAAAATTTCAAATTTTAATACTACTTATTTTTCATGGACATTTAGTTCAAAAGTCAACTCGAGGTGTCAATTGACCAAAATGCCCCTATTCGGTTTGTATTCCCAATTTTTCGGTAACACCGATTTTTGTCGGTTTCTCGATTATTTGTTTTTTTTTGTACTAATTAATTAAATTTTTCTTCTACATTTTCTAATTCAATTATACCTCAATAGACCTTTAATTCAATCTCGAAAATATTTCCCGGGGTTCCCCACAGTCCAGGGCTAGTCAATGGTCATTGCCGTAACTTCTCAGTGCCGTCACCCATCGCTATGGGTTTGGCTCGTTTAACTTACTTTCATTTCGTCTCTTTTATTCTTTTCTTAATTTTTCTTATATTTTCTTTTTCTTTATTTCATCATTTATACCTTCTCACTATCACTGAAGTGTAGTTTCAGGCATTCTAGCTATCCGGACAGACACTGATCATCGAAATAGTAAAACGCACTACTGATTATAGGGGTGTTACATTAGTCACTCTCTCATCAATTCACAGGACTTTGTAGTCTTCTTCTCCCATCCAAATTCAAACCAAAATCTGAACCCCTTCCTCAACAATAACCCATATTTATGATTTGATTGATGTTATTTGTCAACATGAATTTTCACTTTGTATGATGAATTGTTGAGTACTTTTGCTTTAGGCGAAACAAATAAGTTCACCCCTGAACTTTAATAAATGAGATCTTGTGGCACCCTGAACTTTTAAAACTTTCCATGACACACCTCAACTCATGTAAATGTCCCATGATACACCTCAACTATTGTAAGTTGAGGAGTATTATGGAATGTTTTAAAAGTTCAAGGAGCCATAAGATTTTTATAGTAAAGTTCAGATATACAATGGTGTATTTGGCCGTTGTTTTAATTATAATCTACTAAGCTTATTATGGGTTGCATATTGGAAGATTAGGGTCTCCCCACATTATATCTCCATATGTAGGAGTGGAAATTATTTGCAAACCCGATCCTACTTGCCCCAAACCAATCAATTTTCCCCAACTCTGATATTGTGTGTCACACCTTATCCCTCTGTATGGCATAACATGACCCATAGAATACCTAATGAAATACCGAACTTCACCTACCGATAATTCATTAAGTACACTACAAGGGATTTTAAAACTATTTTCTTGCATTTTGGAAGTGGTGAGCATTTTGATAGGAATTAAAATCATTTATTCAAAGCTTATAAACTAGTAAGAATTTTTGTCCATTTTAATTTTACCGTAAATTTTATAAAAATTTTGACAGAGTTTCGTTTGTATTTGGAGAAAACCGTTCTTCAAAATCCTGTAAAAAACACTTCCAATAAATTTTTCCTAACTCCCAACCTCCAAATATTCTCAAGTCAATACATCTCAAAATTCTCAAAACAAATTATTTCATATCATTCCATCAATATTGTATGCACAGATTAACTTTACAGATATATAAAATCCAAAAATAATATTATTACAATTTATTATACAACTGCTCACTTTACATTGATACTTATGACATTACAGTATTTACATCAAAATAATTATAAGGGTATAAAATAATACCCGTACAAAAATGATCAAGAGTTCTTGTCAATCCCGTAGCTCACTCTACTGCTTTCTCTTTGCTCTTATCTGCGACAGCAAAATAAGCTATCGCTGAGTATAAAAATACTCAGTGGTGTACAATAAAAATTTAAAATATAATACATAAATCATTCATTGACAAAACACAATTTAAATATTTCTCAATCACATTTCACAAATTATCAAAACTCATAATAACACAATTTGATCAAATAATTTAGTAAACAAAGTGTTGCCAAATCATACACAACTTAAGCAATGACACAAAATTTTCGATCAATGCCGTGTTGTACACCACGACAAAGCAATCTATAACCCCACTAATCGAAATCAATGAGGGAGGTGGCTAGCTAGCTAATGAGTACTCATCCGATCTACAACCTCAACTGGTAAACCAGAGAGGGAGGAAAGATAACCGATCTCACCCCATAAATGGAGGAGGAATAATAAGATACTGTCATGCTAAGTGTGAATCAAAAATCAATTTCAAACATTCTATTCAAATGATTCATGAGAAATCTAATAAATTTCCAAGGTCACAATTTCATTCACAAGATGGCAACACAATTCATAATTAACTTCAAATTTTCATTAATCACACTAAATCAATTTTTCAATGACAAAATGCTCAAATAAAGTTTATTGTGCACAAACCCGACGTGAGTTGCCTCTAGGCCTTGACTCAGTCTCTCAGAGCTTCCAACTCTTTTTCAGCTGAAACACACAGTTTCACAGTGTTTCAATTCCATAACTTAGCATAAATCGAAAAATAAATTTAACTTCACTTTACCTAGCTCTAATGTGCTAAACTCGACGTTCTTGAAATTTTTGTGTTTTGGGTTACTATTTGTCGACACCATATTTTGGCCGATCCCCAAAATCAACAAGACTTTGAAACCGATCCCCAGCACTAGGTCTCCCTGGGCCAGCCAATGACATTTCCGATTTCTCCTCATTTTTCTTTACCAGATGACCATATTTCCGAACTCTCCTTAAAAGGAATTGAATCAATGCTAAGACCTAACATTCGTTAAAGCCCTGCCGATCTCTCAAATCATTTACCGATCTCTCAAACCCGCTGCCGAATTTCCGGACCCGTCGGGTATATCCCTGATCTCTGTTGATAAATGAAGTGAACTAGCATTAGATTTTTTACTAGTTTTATTGCCGATCTCTCGGAAGATTAAGAGCTAAGGTTTTGGTTCGGTTTAACGAGGGTTCCGATCTTAAGTTTTCAAGTTAAATTTTCAATTTTAATCAAGTCCACCGATCTCATGCTTATGGTGCTTTCCGATCTCTTATACTTAGATTAATAATTGCATTTAAGTTCTTGTCTTGCTGTGCTCACACAATCAAATACTCAGACAAACAATGGTTTAAAATTTTCCGATCACAACCATTCATTGAACAAAGAGGCATTCCATTTCATTTCATAATTTGTACAAGTTATTGGTGGGGATCACCCCCAGCCTGATTTACATTCTGCTCACTCTCTCTCTCACCCTCGGCTTCCTCCTCACTGTCCTCATCGTCGCCCTCAGGAGCCAGGTCGGCCATCCAGGAGAAGTCCTCTACAGGATAGCGCTTCTGGAGTTCGGCCAAGAGGTCCTTGTGAGCATTCACATAGGCTCCGGCTATCCCTGTCACCATCTCTTCGTCTTTCTCCTTAAGCTCCTCATCCTTCGCCTTAAGCTCCTCGTCTTTCTCCTTGAGTTCCTCTATAAGTTGAGCGACTTGAGCGGCTTCGTTGGCGTAAAGCGCCTGGACTTCCCCAAGAGCACGGTCCCTCTCAGCCAAAATATGATTCTGTTCGGCCAGCCTGTCTTCATGGAACTTTGCCCGTCCCTCGACTTGAGATATATAATCCCGAGCGGATGAGAGTTGGGATCGGAGGGAAGCCACTTCCTCATTCTTTTTCCCGATCTCCTTACCGAGACGCTGAATCTTTTCCCGAACCATGGTCTGGTTCACCAGAAACTCCACGTTTAGGCTCATGGATCGAGTCAAGATATCATCGAGACCATTCCGGGATAGCCTGTCCCGATCCTCCTGAAAGAAGATGGTAGACCCCAGGACTTTGGCAAAATCGGGGTTCTCTCTGACAGTCCGGTTATTCTTCAAGGAGTTGATCAGTATTTGAGCGCCACGAGAAGAGGTCCTCCCAGAAGCTTGAGTAGGCCCCCTTTCTGTACTTGGAACAATTGGGAGAGGTGGAGGCTGCTCTTCCGTTCTAGGAGGAGATCGGACAGCTTCTGAGGTCGGCGGACCCGAAGGTTGAGGCGGGTCTCTTTGTATCTCCCCAGGCTCATGACTGGGTGTTCGAAGCATTTCCGAACGCTTCATCTCCTTTACTTTCCGGGAGATCTCTCTTTCCTTCTTTCGCTTCCTAGAACCCTCACCACCCGCCATACCTGCACAAAGAAAAGGTTAGTGAGATCGCTAAGGTCGTGAGAACTGAGATATAGAAAATACCAATGCCGAGGTCAGAGAGTGGAAGTTCGCGGTCTTGGCCGGTGAGCAATTGAATAGTCCAATGGTGCAGCTCGCGATCCGCATCCAAACAAGAATACTTTTGAGTGGCGGCCTGACTCTTCAGATCCATCACTATTAAACTTTCCTCCTGACTCAGGGTAATGTGCTTCGGAAGCAAGGGCCCTTGGTACCACCAGCTACGGGGGAAGTCCTCAAAGCAGCTCGGATCTTTGCTGCTCAGAATGAATAAACGGTTCTTCCAATTCTTAAGGGATGAGGGCAGATCGGAAAAGAGCCCGCAATGAGGCTTCGCCTGAAAGAACCAGTGTTTGTCATCCTTTCGGCGAGTTAGTCTGTGCAGCTCGGCGAACACCTTAGCCGTAGGTCTGATTCCTTTAGCTCGGCATAGACCTCGGAAGGCTACCAAGATCCGCCACGAGTTGGGGTGAATTTGAACATTGCATGCTCGGTGAAGTTTTAGGACCTCCTTATAGAAATCGTCTAGAGGGAACCTCAGACCGGCCTTTAACTGTTCCTCGTACACCATAACCATGTCATTCTCTTCAAAGGAGTGATCGACACGAAGATCGCCGTGGCACTTGATTAGCTCGTACGAATCAGGCCGAATGTTATATTCTTGGCTAAACGATTGCAGATCGGATTCTCAAAGAACCGACGGTAGCTCGTCTATAGGGAGAGTCTCTCTCCCTGAAGAAGGTGCGAGCCTTGATGGTATGACCCGCCCCCGAGTTGGAGCGGAGGCCCTGGGAGGTTCTTGTTGAACGCTTGGCCCGACTGCCTCTTCTTCATCAGACGATGACCACGAGAACTGAATGGAAGGAGGGCTCGCCGCTCTCTGACCTTCGGCACCGCTTATTTTCAAAAGAAACAAAGAATTTAAACTAAAAAGAGGATTAAAGCCCTTACCGGAGTCTGATCGGCGTCGGAAGAACTTGAGAAAATGAGAGAACTTCGAGGTTGTGAGCAGGGGATTGAAAATGGAATGAGAGAACAACTGGCTAACCCTCCCACCCCTATTTATACTAGTCCGAGCATTTAATGCTTGCGAGGTTCTAGGCAGCGCATCGATTGGTGGGACTCGACAGTTGTTCTGACACTTCTCTCAAATATCCGAATGTTCTGAGATCGGTTAATTGGAGATCGGCATAATAAGTTAAATATTTTGAATAAAGGATCAGTTAAGTGTCATTCAGGTAAAGAACCAGATCGGATAATCACATTAGAGATCGGAAAATAATCAATGCAAAAATAATAAGATGATAACCGATAAAATAAAGTCTTTATTTTCAAAAGATCGGATTACATCATTTGGGCGATCTCTAGGGATCGGATTACACTAACATTGGATCACATCATTTCTGTGATCTTTAGAGATCGGATTGCATTGAAAATAAAATACATCATTTGGGCGATCTCTAGGGATCGGATTATGATAAAGGTCTAACTACATCATTTGGGTGATCTCTAGAGATCTGATTACATTTTAGGATTACATCATTTGGGCGATCTCTAGAGACCGGTGGAACATCCTATCTAAAAGGCCTATGTCAAAGCCTAGTCTCGTGGCTGAATCAAAATACGTGTTTGACCAGGAGACTGGCTGTTGACATCGGATAGATGTGCAGCTCAGATGGGGTGACTATGACTCCCATGAAGATGAGAGACATCGTCACCGATGTTACCACCCGAAACCGACCATTTGAACACCCAATGTGGAGGAAAACCGCTGTCGGAACACTCAATGTGATGAGAAACCGAATGAACTCAGTTGAGCGACTCAAGATCGGTACAACCAAGGTCCGCAATACAGATCGGTCAAATCCAGTCCTCTCACCATCGTCAGTTAAGGTCATTCGATCACCGGGATCGTAAATTTTCAGTCGGTGAGTAAAGAAGTCCATCGGAAAAAGATCAAAGCCACAGTTATAGCCAGAACTTCCACCGGAGCAGCTAGAACAGGGAAAGTAAGAAAGGAAGAGAGGAAAATCAGATGAAAGAAATGTCTCTGCGGGAGTATATATAGGGAAAATGAGCATTTATTCTCGAAGCGTAAAACGGCTTAACGCCGGGAATCGAGGACAATTAATACTTTGACCAGATCGACCAAGAAGGGAAAAGATCAGAATAGTAGATCGGAAGGTGGGAGACCAGCATGAAAGGTCGGAAAGAACATGTGAAAGAGATCAGAAAGAGGAGGGATCGGTAGGCAAAAAGAATAAGACAAATTCCAATAATCGTCGTCAGAATCAGAGCCGAGGTAGTTAAGGCGTTGCAGACGAGATCTCACCGCACGCCTAAGAATCGCCCGCAATGCTGACAAATGCCAGGGTATGTCATGACAGTCCTGTACATCCCAATCTCCACCGTTGATCCCACTTGTAAGGACAAACCCGGAACCCTTAGATCAAGAGAGAAGACGACAATACAGCGTCTTTCGCTCTTAACCCTCGGATCGTTCCGGACAAGGAAATTTGGGACCGTCAGATGGAAAGAAGAAAAGGACAAATATTATGAAGAATGATCTCAACCATTCATTTTGATTCTCTTTAATTCCTGAACCTCCGATCATGTCCTTCGAAATCTTGACCCTCCATCTCCCTTAAAATAAATCCTGACCCTTCACGAAGAGCACCCGATTCCTATAAATACCTGCATAAAAACTGTTCAAGGGATGGGCAAAAAATAGACAAGAGGCTGTTATTATAGCAGAGGAACTCTGAAATTTCATTTAGTTTGCTACTCTGCT
Source organism: Hevea brasiliensis (assembly GCF_030052815.1). NCBI lineage: Eukaryota > Viridiplantae > Streptophyta > Magnoliopsida > Malpighiales > Euphorbiaceae > Hevea > Hevea brasiliensis. The sequence continues at coordinate 98,543,623 of NC_079496.1, forward strand.
ACTTAGAAGTGTCAATTAAAAAGACTTTTGAAACTAGTTTTCTGAAGTGTTTTTCTTGAAAAGATTCTGAATACTGGAACTCTACATTTCTAGTTTGTTCATTATCTGGTCACACTCTCACTTTCTGCCTTTTATCATCTCTGTTTTCATTGTCCAAGCTCAACTTCATTCCACTCGGTTCTTTTCATCTTGATCTGATCGCATTTTAGCTAAGCACCCTCCAGTTCACGAGGAACACCACCCCTCAGGCCAATCAATCCGTTGCCTTGTCACTATTTGACACCCCATAGTTATTTTAGTAGATTTGGCTCCTTACAGGTAAGAGCTCATACTACTGTTTTATTAAGTGCTTACATTTACTTTCCGTATTTTCTTTGTTCTTCTCACATCTGTGACTTTCTACTTTTGCACAAACGATCCCCAAAGAATGTTACTGTAAGAGCTCATACCACTGTTTTATCGAGTGTCTGCATTTACTTTCCGCATTTTCTTGTGTTCTTCTTACATCTGCAACTTTCTTCAAGACTATTTTTGCACAAACGATCCCCAAAGAATGACACTCCCAAATCATCTATTTAGTGATCAGTTCATTTTTATTAATCTTCATCTTTTTTTTGAAAGCAAGTTTTCTAACTCCTAGTAGTATGTAAGTGGTTGGGTAAATGTAGGTAACTGCAACTTAGGGGTCTCTTTTAAAAGAGAGAACATGAATAACACGTCAGGAAGATAGCCAAACTATTAGGCCGACGTAAACAGCAATTCGACAAAGATGTCATAAAGTGGAATAAGACCAAAGTAAACGAAACAGAGTAGATCGGTCACTAATAGATATCGGTAAAATGAACGCACGGAAGGTCGGTAAATCAAGTCTAGTTTTCCCTATCTAGTCAAAAGGTATCGAGAAGCCTTATCCCCAGCATCTTAGAACGCCAGAATCCTTAGCTTTAGGCTCTTATGTCATGTAGTTGAAATTAAAAATCCGGGAGATCGGAGAAATCCCTTCCAGGCTCCTGTTAATCTGAAAGAGATCGGAAGAGAGTTCTTATCCGGTCTCAATCCAAAATTTTAATAAACATTAAAAGAGATCAGAGGAGAGTTCTTATCCGGTCTCTCTTCAAAATTTTAATAAACATTAAATAGGGATCGGAGGAGAGTTCTTATCTGGTCTCAACTCAAAACATTAATAAATAACTCTAAAGGAGATCGGAGGAGGGTTCTTATCCGGTCTCCCCTCAAAATTTTAATAAATAACTTAAAAGAGATCGAAGGAGGGTTCTTATCCGGTCTCCCCTCAAAATTTTAATAAACAACTTAAAAGAGATCAGAGGAGAGTTCTTATCCGATTCTCACACCCATTCACTAAGGTTGTCTCATTTACTTATGTATCTGGGTGATCCAAATTTAGTGAAAAATCAAATATTCCTTTTACCAAAAGAATTAACATTGCCGTCCAAGCCCTCCTAACTAATTTATAAAGGACGCAGAATTAAATCTACTTACCCTTATTAAGGGACGAGGTGGGGTGCCTAACACCTTCCCCACTCGTTTACGGACCCCGAACTTAGAATCTCTGTTTTGAAGTGGTTTCGTTTTTAATTTAACTTCTCAAATGGTTTTCTTTAGTTTCCCTCAAAACTAAGGTGGCGACTCCTCACTTTTTCCCACTTCGGTGAGCGATCGTCCAGGCGACCGCAAAATCTATTGCGACAGCTTGGCGACTCCGCTGGGGGCATATACCCCGGTCTAGTGGTCCAAAAGTAGATTTAATTTTGTCTGATCAAACTATAGTTAGATGGGCTCACTCGGCGATGTCTTATATGTTAATTATTATTACTGCTAACTATTTTGTTTTGCCTGTTCTATCTCTTACAGTACTCTTCATTTCAAAAAGGAAAAAAAAAGGGAAAAAATGGAAAAATAAAATCCCCCTGAATTGGGAAGAGGTAAAGGTGTCCCTTCACACACTGAACACTCACACAATGTCCTCACACACTATGGTCCTAACCTGGGCTTTCTTACCCTTTTAGGAAAGTAGGAGGGAGTCATGTAGCGGTACCCGTGGGTTTTACCCCGTTAGTATCCGTGAAGGCTTCTGCTCAAATTGAAACTCGCTCTATCCACTATGATACTCGTGGAATTTTCCCGATAACATCACGGGGGTAGAATGGGGCTCTCACTGCTGAGGGGCAATTTGGGAACACGTGGCTTTTAGAAAATTAGCTCTGAGCTAAACTATCACAATAGTTGAAGGCCGTAGTAAACTACCTCATAAGATAGAACTATCCGTAGGTAGCGCTCACCGGTGTTAGAGTCTCCTACTATAGGACAAAAGGGGTATACTTTCTATTACCATATTTTGCTTTTATTTCCTTTTGTTCTTTTCTTTTGAGGGTAATCTTGAATCCTACTAGAACACCTACACATTTTCCTACTTTGATAAATGTGTACGTGTCACTCACAACAAGATGATTCAAAATTACCTAATTTGTCTTACTAACGAATTTTCTCACGTGCATTACCAAACCAAGAGTCCGTAAAAGGATAGGCATCATTTTTATCATGGCATCCTCGAGTCGATCGCGTAAAAGGTTCAGAATGTTAAACTTTAGTCCAAATCAGCTCATAGTCCGGTACCCTCGCAAAATAATGCTTCCGAGGCACCTGCTAGCTCGCTACCTTCGCTAGATCTGAATAAAATAGAGGTCAGAATGAACAGCCTAGAGGGTCTGTCTAACAGATAGAGGTCGCTTCCCGATCAGGCCAAGGTACGTTTTGAAGAGAAGTACGGGAGGATTGCAACCTTAATGCAAGTCAAGGTCCAAATCCCGGCATTAAAAGCCATGTTGTCGGTTTGGAATCCTAAGTACGGGGTATTCTCTTTCAATGACATTGATACGGTCCCCACTATGGAAGAATATCAGGCATTGCTGGGGATCCCATACTCATGGCAGAGCCGGATCTACTTACACCTCGAGCATAGGCAAACCTGGAAACGGTTGGCACATATGTTGGGTTCTCCCCCAGAAGAAGTCAAGTCCAAAGAAACTGCCAAAGGAAAAACGCATGGTTGGTATTGGACATATCTCCAGAAATGTTTAGATCAATGCCTCCATGAGAAACAGTGGGACCGGGTTTCAGTAGCTCTCGCTTTGGGAATCTACGGTCTGATTCTGTTCTCGGGACCATTGGGAATCATAACTTGCAACGCGGTGGAAGTGTTCTGGACGGTGGAAAGGCAACAGATTAATCCAATACCTGCAATCCTTGCGGAGACTTTATTAACCCTTACCTCTGCAGCAACAGGCGAGAGGATCCTTAAGTGTTGTTCTCAATCGTTATACCTGGATTATCAGTCACATGTGTCCTGTGGAGACAAAAGGATTGACTTGGTACCTTGACCAGCCTCCCATTGAGAAGATGATCCGATTAGTGATCAGCCCGAAGAATGAAAAACAGTGGTGGGAACAGATTTTGAGTTTCAATAGCCATGATTACTGTTGGAGGAAGCTGTGGACGTCAAGCCAACCCGTTTTGATCGATACAGGGGGTATTCAGTCGGTGTCCCTGATCGGAGTAACCGGATACACAAGTTACACTCCGGCATTGGTAATGAGGCAGTTCGGCTCAACACAGTCTGTGATCAACATTGAAGAATACCACCAAGGTCGCTTCTACCACGAGCTCAAAGGAGAAGAAGGGTTGAAAAAGGCTCGCAAATCTTTGGCAAACGACACTCAGATGGAGAGATCGCCTAACGGCCAAAGAACCTCCGGCGATTATCTTAAATGGAGAGCTGACAGGGATCGAGAACATTCAACTGTGAAATTCGAAGACAGTAACCCGCTCCGAGATGTCCTATTAGAAGAAAAGAATGGCCATCTGGATGACTCACTACGAGAGGCTAATACTGAGAACTCACAACTGCAGGAACAAATAAAACAATCAAGGACCAACACAGAAACTTAAAAGAAGAGTAAGAAGACTTAAGGAAGAGGTAAGGGCCGAAAGGATGGGGTTCGAGGAGCAAGAGGTACAGTGGGAAAGGGAAAGAGACTCTCTCAAGTGAAGTAAACGGCGAAAGTCTGAGAATAGCAAGTTTCAGGAAAAGATGAAATACCAAGAGGTACTCGTCGAAGAATATAAGCAAGAAAGTAAGAAAAAGAAGCTCGAATTGAAAGAATAAGCACTACTCATCAACGATATCTTGAAAGAGTGTGCTAAAGAAAGGAAAGAGAAAGAAAAACAAGCTGCTCTCTATCAAGGACTGAAAGAGAATGTTGACCAGCTGGAGAGAACAATATGCAGGAAAACAAGAATTATTACAGATCAAGTGCGCTCTGAAAGCATTCGACCCCGCCAAGCAAGAAGAAAGGTTATATGAGTATCTCAGAAAATGTCATCTTATTATAAAGAACCTTCTAGAGCCTTGGCCAATGTAAAAGATACGATGTACAAATTACTCAGTTAATGAAGTGATTTTTGGACCATTGTTTAGCAAAATTTGTGAATGAATAGTATGACTCCCGTAGGAACTTCCTCGCTAGGGTTATGTGAAAAATTGAAATGCGCCATATGAACAGGTATCATAAATGCTCATTCAATCCCGTCATTCAAGGTCAGACTATCGAACGATGCCATGATAAAGCTGAGGCGATTATCCTTTTTACAGATTTCAACCTGGCTCTCAAATGCCACTGTATCCTTCGTCCAGACCAGGACTTTTAGTTTCTTTGCAAAATTCAAAGTTTATTTAAAATTTTCTTTTTTTTTTACCCCTTACAGGAAATCAATATTGCTTCTAACAACGCAAGTCTGACCAAGCACACGGTTCAACCCCAGCGAGTGTACTTAACAAGATCTCAAACAAGAAGACTAATGGAAGACCAGGAACAAGTACAGAACCTACAGGGGCAAGTGTCTGAACTAAAAGACCAGGTTTCAGAACTTATGAAGATGATGAGGGAGATGTCCCAAAATAGGCCCACTTCAGACCCTAACCTACCATTACCTCCCCCACCTCCTACAATGGTTGATTCTCACTATGCTTCAACCTCCTTCACTTTCTAGCCATCAATCCCGGACCCGACAGTCACTGTCAATCCGGTGACCATAAATAATGACCTACCTTTCTCCTATTACCCGGCTATCTCAAATGCCGAAGCTCACCCTTCAATCCCGATCCCTCCAGTTTACTCCACCCCTCAGCTCCCAGTTGGAGGAGCGTATCATACGGTGGAAGGAGAACATAGGGCGAGAGAAAACGAGAAACTATCGGCTCTAGAAGAAAGACTGAGGGCAATAGAGGGCTGAACATGTATGGTTCGATCGATGTGTCGTCACGAGATTGGTGCGGATGTGGTGGTACCACCCAAATTCAAGCTTAGAATTTCGACAAGTACAGGAAACTCGGATCCCGCATCCACGGCAACCTACATTGCCAAAAGGTCTGCCTTACCAGAAGACGATAGACTTCTCAGCCCCTACTTTCACGAGCCTCTCGGGCGGCTACGAGATGGTGCATACAATTGGACAGAGCAAGTGCACTCTGGAAGGATTTAGCGATACCTTTCTAAAGCGGTACAAATTCAATTGTGATGGCACCCACAAGGAGGGACCTCGAACACAGTACAGAAGACCGGGAAGGTTTCAAGCGACGCCCAACGATGGAGGGAGAAGGCTGCGAAGTATATCCTCCGTTGGTGACAATGAACTCTGCTCCTATTCATCGAAACATTAAAGGCTCCCTACTTCAACTGATGATTGGAAATACCTCCAACAGCTTCTCGGATATCATCCAAGCTGGTGAGAGAATTGAAGCTAATATGAGAATAGGAAGACTACAGGAGTTGGCTGAGAACCCTGTAAAGAAGACTGCCAGCTTTGGCAAGAAGAAGGAGGGTGATGTACACTCTATCACCCGTCAGAATAATTTACCCCAATTTCCCCAAAATAACTACCGGCCATCTCCTCCCTCTCATGGCCAAACCATCGCAAACATTCAACCTTCTATACCTAATTATCCACCACCACGCCCACAATACGCCCCACCTACAAATTTCCAACCAAGACCACCTCCTCCTCGGCTCAACCAAGACCACCACAAAACAACCCGAGACCTCCAAGGAACCCTGATCCACCTCTTCCCCTTCCTCTCAGTGAAATATACCGATACCTTGTCGGTATAAACCAAATCGTACCAGTCCCCTTAGACCCGATCCAGCCGCCATATCCCAGGTGGTATGATGCCACTGCCCGGTGTGAGTATCACGGAGGGGCACAAGGGCATTCAACTGATAACTGCGGGGCACTCAGAGGGAGAGTGCACGCTTTAATCCGAAACGTGTGGTTGAAGATCGAGGGAAATGGTTCCCTCCCAACGTTACCTCAAACCCCTTTGCCTAACCATAATGCGGGCAGTGGTGTAAATATGATAGAGTCTAATGGAGAAGAACCAACACTGGAAGTAGACGAGCTGGTTCCTCATTTTGAGGAGATTTTTGCTGTGGCAATAAGGGAGGGCTACCTTTGCCCTCAGTAGCGAGATCCGAAAAGTGCAGGGTGTCCTTATCATGGAGAGCGGTGACCATGAGCTGCGAGATTGTGAGGGGTTCAGGCAAGAGGTCCGGAACTTATTGTCTCTCAAGGTTCTGAGATATCAGAAGAGGTCAAAGACGGAAGAGGGAGTGAACACCACTAGGTTCAGCCAAACTACTTCTACCTCCAAGCCCAGAATCACCTTCTCACCCCCGGTAGCCTCACCGCCAGTAACGGTTATCCAAACTCCACCCCAGCTCCCCATCACCAATACTCACGCTGTCCCTTGGAACTATAACTTCCAAGTTTTCACTCAGGATGCGTCAAGCAGTACATCCACTCCTAGTCTCGCCTCACCTCCGGAACCACCAACACCATGTTTCGCTCCTCACGAGCATTTGAATGACTTATGGACCTACGGCAACATTACTCCCCAAACCAGTTCTCGGCCCGTTATCGCAACAAAGCCCTCTCCACCTGAGCAAGAAGTCGAGTTTATAACTCGAAGTGGGAGGTGTTACGGGAACGAAGAAAGAGAGAAGAAGAAAGGGAAAGTAAAAATGGGAGAGTCATCAAAAAATACAGAAGAGGAGGTTGAGAAAGCAGGGGAAGTAGAACCTACTGAACATAAAGAAGAAGAAGAACTACTGCTCCAAATAATGAAACAGAGTGAGTATGATGTAGTGGAGCAATTGAGGAAGACACCTGCCCGAATTTCACTATTATCACTGATCCTGAGCTCTGAAGTCCACCGACATGCCTTGCAGAGAATCCTAGATCAAGCCTTTGTGAACCCTGACATCACACCGGGACAGTTTGAGAAGATAGTAGAACAAATCCAGGCTTCCAACTTTGTAGCCTTTTCTGAAGAGGAGGTAGATCCCGCAGGCTTAGGGCACAATAAAGCTCTACATGTAACTGTGAAGTGTAAGGGTTGTATAGTAGCCAAGGTCCTCATCGATAACGGATCAGCCCTCAATGTACTGCCTAGCGCTACCTTAGCCAGGCTGCCGATCGACCAATCATATATACGTCAGAGTGCTATGGTGGTAAGAGCCTTTGACGGTACCAGGAGAGAGGTGCTGGGAGACATTGACTTGCCAATCCAAGTCGGTGCATGTACCTTCAACATCACGTTCCAGGTGATGAACATTGAGCCGGCTTACACTATCTTTGTTGGGGAGGCCATGGATCCATTCCGCGAATGCTGTTCCTTCGACTTTGCACCAGAAGATCAAATACATTAAGGACAGCAAAATCATCACTGTAAGGGGCGAAGAAGCCATACTGGTCACCAAGCCGCAATCACTTCCTTATGTGGAAGCGGCCGAAGAATCATTGGAGAGTTCTTTCCAGGCCCTTGAACTGCAAGATACCGGGAAGGAGGGGGCTATGGCTATGGTGGCCAAAGTGATGTCGAGGAATGGGTATCAAGAGGGGAAAGGCTTAGGCACCGCCTTGCAAGGGATCGTGGAACCCATACCGGCTATTCAGAAGGTGGGCCGTAGTGGTTTGGGATATGAGGAGGATGCCCTCGTGGATGGGCGATTCTGGATGAGGAAAATACTTCGGGATCAGAGGTTTGACGGAAGATGGGAAAGATGAAAGTAGTCCGAGAATCACGGAGATCTTCACCAAACCGGTCATTCAACATCCGGCAAATACAGAAGAATCACCCGATGATCCATCCATCGATGTCATCCAACTAGACTCCTTGTATGAGGCCCTAGTCTCGCCAATGACTGAGGGGCAAGAGCTGAACAACTGGACAACGGAGGATATCCCTGTACTCAATTTCGAGTAAAGTACCTCTGGTTATCTACACTTGATCATTTTGTCCATGGTGACAAGTGTAATACTGTAAATGGACCTTTTCTTATGGCATTAATATTAATGAGTTGATAGCGCATTTTAAATCCAATACTCTCTTTCTTTCCTTTTTAATTCCATCCTTATAACATGTTCTATTCTTTATTCATTCAGGACCATTCATCAATTAACACCTAACAATCCAATAGACTCAGAAATTCCTCTGGTTAATTTTGAAATCCCCATAACTGCCATTACTTCAAGTGATTCTGAGGAAGAACTTACACAAGAAGACGATGAAAAAGATGAACCCTCCCTCGTGCCTTGTGAAAACGAAACGCGCACAATAAACTTAGGCACGGAGGAAGTAAAAAGGGAACTTAAGGTAGTGGAGAGTGAGGAATTGGGAGATATGATCGATGCAGCTTAAAGAATTCCTCGACGTGTTTTCTGGAGCTATGATGATATGGTGGGTTTGGACCCTCGGATAGTAACGCACAAAATTCCCTTAATCCGGGAACAATTCGGTGAAGCGAAACTAAGGAGAATGAATCGACACCTTTGCTCAAGGTTTGGGATGAAGTCAAGAAAGCGATATGATTTGGATTCTTGGAAGTGGTCAAATATCCCCAATGGGTGGCTAACGTCGTTCCGGTAATGAAGAAAGACGGGAGAGTCAGAGTGTGCGTTGACTACAGGGACCTTAATAAAGCTAGCTTGAAAGACGATTTCCCTCTCCCCCACATTGATGTGTTAGTTGACAATGCTGCGGGATTGGGTAGTTGTTCGTGTATTGATGGGGCATCAGGGTACAATCAGATCCCAATGGACGAAGAAGACAAGGATAAAACTGCTTTCATCACTCAATGGGGAGTATTCTGCTATCGGGTCATGCCCTTTGGGTTGAAAAATGCCGGGGCTACTTACCAGGGCGCAATGGTCACATTATTCCATGACATGATGCATAAAGAAGTGGAGGTGTACGTGGATGATATGATCATTAAATCCAGGGGAGAAGAGAGCCACGTTCAGGTGATGAGGAGGGTATTCGAAAGGCTCAGGAAATACCACTTGAAGCTGAACCCTGCTAAATGCATATTCGGAGTTAAATCGGGGTTGTTGGGATTCATAGTAAGCGAGTAAGGGATAGAAGTAGATCCAGACAAGGTTCGAGCTATTCAAGAAATGCCATCCCCAAAAACAGAAAGGGAGGTGCGCAGTTTTCTGGGAAAGCTGAACTACATTTCGAGGTTTATTTCTAATCTTACTGCCAAAGCTGAGCCTATTTTCAGATTACTCCGGAAAAACAACTCTACTCAATGGGATTCAGTTTGTCAAGAGGCTTTTGAGAAAATCAAGCAGTATCTGTCAAATCCACCAGTATTGGTTCCACCTGTGCCAGGCAGGCCTTTGATACTATACATGGCAGTCCAGCAGAATTCGATGGGATGTGTTTTGGGACAACATGATGATACCGCCCGAAAAGAGAGGGCCATTTATTACCTGAGCAAGAAGTTCAATGATTGTGAGTCAAGGTACTCTTCCTTAGAAAAGACTTGCTGCGCGTTAGCACAGACTGACAAATCGCCTCAAGCACTACATGTTGAATCACAAGACATGGCTCATCTCCAGGATGGATCCTATTAGATATGTATTCGAGAGCCCATTCGTGCCAGGAAGGATAGCCAAGTGGCAGGTTATACTCTCCCAGTACGACATAGTCTACATGACCCGGAAAGCGGTGAAAGGTAGCGTAATTGCTGACCTCCTAGCAGAAAATCCTGTCCAGGATTATGAAGCTCTGGATTTTGAGTTCCCTGATGAGCATATTAATGAAGTAGACTGCGAAGAGGAGGGGCCCGCCGACGTATGGGAAATGTATTTTGATGGAGCGATCAATTTATCGGAAAGCGGAATCGGGTATCTTGGTATCCCGGACGGAAAACACTTCCGATATTTGTCAAGTTGAGGTTTGGTATACCAACAATGTCGCAGTATGAAGCTTGTGTGATGGGTCTACAAGCTGCTATCGAAATGAAAATCAGAAAGTTGGAGGTGTACGGAGACTCGGCTCTGATAATTTATCAAGTCAAGGGAGAATGGCAAACTAAGGATCCCAAGTTGATCCCATATCAGAAGTACTTACTGGAGCTGATTAAGGAATTCGAAGAAATCTCTTTCACTCATCTTAGCAGGGACAAGAATCAATTTGCTGATGCTTTAGCTATTCTAGCCGTTATGGATCAAATGGAAGAAGGGCAGACAACTCAAGCATTGAGGGTTAAAGCAAGGGATGAGCCAGCTTATTGCTTCACGATTGAAGAAGAGCCCGATGAAAAGCCTTGGTATCATGACATCCTGGTCTACTGTAGAACCAGAGAATTCCCCTCAGGGGCAACCAAAAATGAAAAGAAGATGATTCGGAGATTAGCATTGGGATACTTCCCCAGTGGAGAAACCCTATACAAGAGGAGCTCCAACGGCGAATTACTGAGATGCGTAGATGCAAAAGAAGCAAAGAGAATCCTCTTTGAGACACATGAGGGAAATTGTGCGACCCATGCCAATGGACACATGATGGCTAAGCAAATCATGCGACGTGGGTATTTTTGGACCACAATGGAGAAGGATAGCATCGAGTATTTCCGGAAGTGCCATAAGTGTCAGATCTATGCCGATCCGATAAACGTCCCACCTCATAAACTGTTCAACCTCGTCTCACCATGGCCTTTCGCAATGTGGGGCATCGATGTGATTGGTCCTATCAATCCTAAGGCATCCAATGGGCCCAGATTCATCCTAGTGGCCATCGACTATTTCTCCAAATGGGTGAAACAGCGTCGTATGCTCACATCACGCAGAACACGTTCCTTAAATTCTTCAAAAGCAACATCATCTGCCGGCATGGTCTCCCGAATGAAATTGTCACTGATAATGCCAAGAACTTGAATGGTCCGAAGATTCAGGAATTATGTGATCAATACAAAATCCGGCATCTCAATTCCTCCCCGTACCGTCCCCAGATGAATGGAGCGGTAGAAGCTGCAAACAAGAACCTCAAGAGGATAATCCGGAAAATGACGGTCACATATAGGGATTGGCATGATATGCTTCCCTATGCTCTTCACGCATACCGGACTTCCGTAAGAACCTCAACCGGGGCAACTCCATACTCACTGGTCTACGGGATGGAAGCAGTATTACCTATTGAGGTCGAAATTCCTTCCTTTAGGATTCTGAAGGAATCAGGGATTGATGAATCAGAATGGATCCAGTCAAGGTTGGATCAGTTAAATTTGCTGGACGAAAAAAGGTTAACGTGACATGTCATGGGCAATTATACTAGAGGAGAATGGCTAGGGCATTTGATAAAGGTGTTCGCCTACGTGAATTCCAACCCGGGGACCTAGTGTTGAAGAAAGTGCTGTCAAACCAAAACGATCCCGGGGCAAATGGTCACCAACTTATGAGGACCCTATGTGGTTAAAAGGCATTTTCCGGAGGAGCCTTAATCTTGACCCATATGGACGGTGAAGAATTCCCGAGACCCGTGAATGCCGACACTGTCAAGAGGTACTATGCATAAAATGAGTAAAGGACGAAAACCCGAAAGGGCGTCCTGAAAAAAAAAAAAAAAAAAAACTTGGAGTGAAAACCCGAAGGGGCGCCCCAAGAACCAAAGTGGAGAAATAAGGAAGAGGGTATGAAACCAAGGATGGAGAAGAGACCATTATGGCATGAGGCTGCAGAGAACTTGAAATAATGGCAGTTAAAAGACTTCAAAACCAACTAAAAGGAATATGTGAGATCTATCTTTGTACCTTTTTCTTCTCCTTTGAAAGTCTATTTTTCCTAATAAAGTTATACTTCATTCCTTCTGTTTTTGTTTTCCCGTTTACCCACTTTTTGATACTATCCTTTCTCTTTGTTTAACGCGCTATTGATTAGTTAAAATTTTTGCCATAAGATTTGAATTCGAAAATTGATAACCTCACGTACTTTATTATGAGATTTGCAGGAAGTGGCCTTCACAAAAAAAAAAAAAAAAAAAAAAAAAAAAAAAAACTAGAGGTGAAAACCCTAAAGGGCGCTTCTGGTTAAATGGACGGAAAGAAAGTGAAAACCCGCAAGGGCGCTTTCCATAAAATAAGAAGAAAAATCGGGAACAGAAGAGGGGCATTTGAAGCCTTGATGGTCATGGGCCAAGTCTTGCAACTCCTTTTCCATTAATCATCGGCCTTCGGTATCTTGTTAAGTACACTTCATCAGGGAAGAACTTCATGTGTCAGGGTTAGACTTGCTTTGTAAGTTGATTTTAATTTCCTGCATTTACATTTCCTGTCATCAATCTCTGGTTCCTTGATCTAAGTTGATTTTAATTTCATGCAATTTACATTTCCTGCTATCAACCTCTGGTTCCTTGATCTAAGTTGATTTTAATTTCCAGCAATTTAAATTTCCTGTCATCAACCTCTGGTTCCTTGATCTAAGTTGATTTTAATTTCCTGCATTTACATTTCTTGCCATCAACCTCTGGTTCCTTGATCTAAGTTGATTTTAATTTCCAGCAATTTAAATTTCCTGTCATCAACCTCTGGTCCCTTGATCTAAGTTGATTTTAATTTCCTGCATTTACATTTCTTGCCATCAACCTCTGGTTCCTTGATCTAAGTTGATTTTAATTTCCAGCAATTTAAATTTCCTGTCATCAACCTCTGGTTCCTTGATCTAAGTTGATTTTAATTTCCAGCATTTAAATTTCTGTCATCAACCTCTGGTTCCTTGATCTAAGTTGATTTTAATTTCCAGCATTTAAATTTCTGTCATCAACCTCTGGTTCCTTGATCTAAGTTGATTTTAATTTCACAATTTAAATTTCTGTCATCAACCTCTGGTTCCTTGATCTAAGTTGATTTTAATTTCCACAATTTAAATTTCCTGTCATCAACCTCTGGTTCCTTGATCTAAGTTGATTTTAATTTCCTGCATTTACATTTCTTGCTATCAACCTCTGGTTCCTTGATCTAAGTTGATTTTAATTTCCAGCAATTTAAATTTCCTGTCATCAACCTCTGGTTCCTTGATCTAAGTTGATTTTAATTTCCAGCAATTTAAATTTCCTGTCATCAACCTCTGGTTCCTTGATCTAAGTTGATTTTAATTTCCTGCATTTACATTTCTTGCTATCAACCTCTGGTTCCTTGACCTAAGTTGATTTTAATTTCCAGCAATTTACATTTCCTGCTATCAACCTCTGGTTCCTTGATCTAAGTTGATTTTAATTTTATGCAATTTACATTTCCTGCTATCAACCTCTGGTTCCTTGATCTAAGTTGATTTTAATGCAATTTACATTTCCTGCTATCAACCTCTGGTTCCTTGATCTAAGTTGATTTTAAATTTCATGCAATTTACATTTCTTGCTATCAACCTCTGGTTCCTTGATCTAAGTTGATTTTAATTTCATGCAATTTAAGTTTCCTGTTATCAACCTCTGGTTCCTTGATCTAAGTTGATTTTAATTTTCTGGTACGTCGACTTCTGTTAACAATTTCTAGGTCATTAGTTCCCTAATTTCAAACACTTAATCGTCCAAAATATGAGTCTGAATCTTTACATAATTCCCACACGGAAATTTCTTTCCTTTAATAGAAATTATGTAAAGAGGGGCAGCTGTCGACACCATATTTTGGCCGATCCCCAAAATCAACAAGACTTTGAAATCGATCCCCAGCACTAGGTCTCCCTGGGCCAGCCAATGACATTTCCGATTTCTCTTCATTTTTCTTTACCAGATGACCATATTTCCGAACTCTCCTTAAAAGGAATTGAATCAATGCTAAGACCTAACATTCGTTAAAGCCCTGCCGATCTCTCAAATCATTTACCGATCTCTCAAACCCGCTGCCGAATTTCCGGACCCGTCGGGTATATCCCTGATCTCTGTTGATAAATGAAGTGAACTAGCATTAGATTTTTTTTTTACCAGTTTTATTGCCGATCTCTCGGAAGATTAAGAGCTAAGGTTTTGGTTCGGTTTAACGAGGGTTCCGATCTTAAGTTTTCAAGTTAAATTTTCAATTTTAATCAAGTCCACCGATCTCATGCTTATGGTGCTTTCCGATCTCTTATACTTAGATTAATAATTGCATTTAAGTTCTTGTCTTGCTGTGCTCACACAATCAAATACTCAGACAAACAATGGTTTAAAATTTTCCGATCACAACCATTCATTGAACAAAGAGGCATTCCATTTCATTTCATAATTTGTACAAGTTATTCGGCTGGGGGATCACCCCCAGCCTGATTTACATTCTGCTCACTCTCTCTCTCACCCTCGGCTTCCTCCTCACTGTCCTCATCGTCGCCCTCGGGGCAGTCGGCCATCCAGAGAAGTCCTCTTGAGGTAGTGCACGGAGTTCGGCCAAGAGGTCCTTGTGAGCATTCACATAGGCTCCGGCTATCCCTGTCACCATCTCTTCGTCTTTCTCCTTAAGCTCCTCATCCTTCGCCTTAAGCTCCTCGTCTTTCTCCTTGAGTTCCTCTATAAGTTGAGCGACCTGAGCGGCTTCGTTGGCGTGAAGCGCTGGACTTCCCAAGAGCACGGTCCCTCTCGGCCAAAATATGATTACATTCGCCGGCTGTCTTCATGGAACTTTGCCCGTCCTCGACTTGAGATATATAATCCCGGCGGATGAGAGTTGGGATCGGAGGAAGCCACTTCCTCATTCTTTTCCCGATCTCCTTACCTGCACTGAATCTTTTCCCGAACCATGGTCTGGTTCACAAGACACTCCACGTTCAGGCTCATGGATCGAGTCAAGATATCATCGAGACCAATCCGGTATAGCCGGTCCCGATCCTACTGAAAGAAGATGGTAGACCCGGGACTTTGGCAAAATCGGGGTTCTCTCTGACAGTCCGGTTATTCTTCAAGGAGTTGATCAGTATTTGAGCGCCACGAGAAGAGGTCCTCCCAGAAGCTTGAGTAGGCCCCCTTTCTGTACTTGGAACAATTGGGAGAGGTGGAGGCTGCTCTTCCGTTCTAGGAGGAGATCGGACACTCCGAGGTCGGCGGACCGAAGGTTGAGGCGGGTCTCTTTGTATCTCCCCAGGCTCATGACTGGGTGTTCGAAGCATTTCCGAACGCTTCATCTCCTTTACTTTCCGGGAGATCTCTCTTTCTTTCTTCCGCTTCCTAGAACCCTCACCACCCGCCATACTTGCACAGAGAAGAGGTCAGTGAGATCGCTAAGGTCCTGAGATTTGAGATATAGAAAATACCAATGCTGAGGACAGAGAGCGGAAGTTCGCGGTCTTGGCCGGTGAGCAGTTGAATGGTCCAATGGTGCAGCTCGGCAGTCACCGCATCCAAACAGGAATACTTTTGAGTGGCGGCGACTCTTGGATCCATCACTATTAAACTTTCCTGACTCAGGGTAATGTGCTTTGGAAGCAAGGGCCCCTGGTACCACCAGCTACGGGGAAAGTCCTCAAAGCAGCTCGGATCTTTGCTCCTCAGAATGAAGAAGCGGTTCTTCCAATTCTTAAGGGATGAGGGCAGATCGGAAAAGAGCCCGCAATGAGGCTTCGCCTGAAAGAACCAGTGTTCGTCATCCTTTGTGAGTTAGTGCATGCAGCTCGGCGAACACCTTAGCCGTAGGTCTGATTCCTTTAGCTCGGCATAGACCTCGGAAAGCTACCAAGATCCGCCACGAGTTGGGGTGAATTTGAACAATGCATGCTCGGTGAAGTTTTAGGACCTCCTTATAGAAATCGTCTAGAGGGAACCTCAGACCGGCCTTTAACTGTTCCTCGTACACCATAACCATGTCATTCTCTTCAAAGGAGTGATCGACACGAAGATCACCGTGGCACTTGATTAGCTCGTACGAATCAGGCCGAATGTTATATTCTTGGCTAAACGATTGCAGATCGGATTCTCGAAGAACCGACGGTAGCTCGTCTATAGGGAGAGTCTCTCTCCACGAAGAAGGTGCGAGCCTTGATGGTATGACCGCCCCGAGTTGGAGCGGAGGCCACAGGAGGTTCTTGTTGAACGCTTGGCCCGTGCCTCTTCTTCATCGACGATGACCACGAACTGAATGGAAGGAGGGCTCGCCGCTCTCGACCTTCAAGATCGCTCATTTTCAAAAGAAACAAAGAATTTAAACTAAAAAGAGGATCAAAGCCCTTACCGGAGTCTGATCGGCGTCGGAAGAACTTGAGAAAACGAGAGAACTTCGAGGTTGTGAGCAGGGGATTGAAAATGGAATGAGAGAACAACTGGCTAACCCTCCCACCCCTATTTATACTAGTCCGAGCATTTAATGCTCGCGAGGTTCTAAGCGCGCATCGATTGGTGGGACTCGGCAATTTGTTCTGACACTTCTCTCAAATATCCGAATGTTCTGAGATCGGTTAATTGGAGATCGGCATAATAAGTTAAATATTTTGAATAAAGGATCAGTTAAGTGTCATTCAGGTAAAGAACCAGATCGGATAATCACATTAGAGATCGAAAAATAATCAATGCAAAAATAATAAGATGATAACCGATAAAATAAAGTCTTTATTTTCAAAAGATCGGATTACATCATTTGGGCGATCTCTAGGGATCGGATTACACTAACATTGGATCACATCATTTCTGTGATCTTTAGAGATCGGATTGCATTGAAAATAAAATACATCATTTGGGCGATCTCTAGGGATCGGATTATGATAAAGGTCTAACTACATCATTTGGGCGATCTCTAGAGATCTGATTACATTTTAGGATTACATCATTTGGGCGATCTCTAGAGACCGGTGGAACATCCTATCTAAAAGGCCTATGTCAAAGCCTAGTCTCGTGGCTGAATCAAAAGACGTGTTTGACCAGGAGACCGGCTGTTGACATTGGATAGATGTGCAGCTCAGATGGGGTGACTATGACTCCCATGAAGATGAGAGACAACGTCACCGATGTTACCACCCGAAACCGACCCGCTGTCGGAACACCCAATGTGGAGGAAAACCGCTGTCGGAACACTCAATGTGATGAGAAACCGAATGAACTCAGTTGAGCGACTCGAGATCGGTACAACCAAGGTCCGCATAATCTGGTCGGTCAAATCCGGTCCTCTCACCATCGTCGATTAAGGTCATTCGATCAGGGATCGTAAATTTTCGATCGGTGAGTAAAGAAGTCCATCGGAAAAGATCAAAGCCACGATTATAGCGTAACTTCCACGGGCGGCTAGAACAGGGAAAGTAAGAAAGGAAGAGAGGAAAATCAGATGAAAGAAATGTCTCTGTCGACAGGAGTATATATAGGGGAAAATGAGCATTTATTCTTTGAGCGAAAACGGCTTAACGCCGGGAATCGAGGGACAATTAATACTTTGACCAGAACTGAAGAAGGGAAAAGATCGGA